>NW_026652281.1:124203313-124803313 GCF_009828535.3 Hylobates moloch | reverse complement strand
CCCACTTCTCTCTCTCTTGATCACTCTGTTTGCTATTTTTGCTGGATCAAGAAAGAGACCCCGATCACATTTAGGGCCTTTGCACTTGTTCTTCCTGGACAGCTCCATGCTCCTTCACTCACCTCTTTCAGATGTCTGCTCAACCATCAAGCATCTGACCACAGTCTCTAAAACAGAACAGTTCCCCATTGTCAGGTACTCCCCATAGCCTATTCTTGGCTTATTTGATAGTAATTTATAGATTTCCTTTTTACTTGTTTAGTGCTGTCATTCCTCAATCTCTACAAAAGCAGGAATTCAGTTTACTTAGTGTTCCTAGAGCCTAAATAATGTCCAGAACTTAAAATCTCAATATGTATTTGTTGAATTAATAGAGGAATAATTTAAAGATGATGCATTCCTTATACCTCAGTTTCTTCATCACATCACAGCTGTACGGAGGTATGAATTAGACAAGTATATTATGTGCTTATGAGGATTGAACAAAAAAATTTACATCAAGTGCTCAGAGGGCTGCCTGATACATAATAAATTTGCAAAAAATTGCAGTATTAGTATTCTTTTTAATATTCTATAGATTTAAGTCAGTTGCTAACTAGACTTAGAAATCTCTTTACTTCTCTCAATCCCATCGCCTAAATGGACAAGCAAACACACATCTCACCAAGGTGGTGTGAATATCAAATAGGGTCATGTCTAGGAAAGCATTTTGAAATCTCCAGCATTCATGAGATGTTTTTGCTCCCTGCAAACCAGAGACCACCATGACAGCATAAAGTTGCCTTATTTAGATAATCATACAGTAAGAAAACATTCTTGATCAATAAGCAGTAGTCATAAGCCAACAAATATATTTATTCCATTTTTGTCTACCTCTTCTTCCTTGACATCATTATTAAATTTTAATTTGTTATTTCTCCCAAAATCTATTTCTCCTCATTTTAACAATAATAAGTGGCCTTTGGATCTGCCAAAGCCTCTTGCTCCCTGCCTTAGCTAAGCCTTGACCTTAGATAAAGAGACTGTAATGTAAAGTTTGTGAAGGAAATTTTTTAATTTCCTTGAAGCCAAAGGGAACGTGATGTCATTTTAGAACAGCATTTGTTTGAGAGTCAGAAGACATGGGGCATTATTTGTCTGTATCTCTCCTTGGAGATGAATTTAAATGTCTCAGTGTCTCTATCTGTAATTCAGATGACTGAATCTGCTTCTCCATATCTGTGCTTGTCAAGCATCACTGTGCAATGATATAACCTGGGAGAACCTGATTAAATATTGAGATTCCTGGGCCCACAATCCAAGAATTCTGATAAAGTAGTCAGGTGAGAACCAGGACTTGTAATTTGGTAAAGCGGCCCAGGCAATTCCGATGCGCTACACATGCAGATGCCTTCCAGCCTTCGTGTTGACAACCACTCTGCTGTAAGATTCCATCCAGGTCTGACAATCTCCGAACATTTCATTGGCCTTAACTCTCCCTGCAGCAACATCACACTTCAAGGGAGGCAGACTCTTTTAATTGTAGTTATGACAGGATGACAATCT
Source organism: Hylobates moloch (assembly GCF_009828535.3). Taxonomy (NCBI): domain Eukaryota; kingdom Metazoa; phylum Chordata; class Mammalia; order Primates; family Hylobatidae; genus Hylobates; species Hylobates moloch. Next base: position 124,801,768 of record NW_026652281.1, on the reverse strand, counting down.
ACATTCCTAGGAAGAAGCTTGTCAATCTTGAGACTGGGAACCCTAAACTGCTGCTGCTTTCCAGAGAACAAACTGATGAGATTCTCAGAAACAGAGGCTCTGAGGACTTCAACATTGCCAGTACTCCACATATTCAAGCCTTTTAAAATGGATAACTCTCAAGTTTGAACCAGGCTGCCTGTTTATCTTGGGCCTGGCACCCTTGTCTAAGCCCGCAGGCCAAGCTTAATCTCCCCTTCCCCTGAAGATTGACTGGCAGCCAGCTTCTTAAATGAGCGCACACAGCCTCGTCCTTTTCTCTGCTGGCTGCCCCTGCCTGGCTCCCTCTCCTTGGCAGTTAATTACGGTCCCAGCCCAGGAGCTAAAGGAAAGTCTCATCCCCTGTCAGTATCCTTCCCCAAAGAGCAAAGGGAATTTAGAGGGCAAACAAGTCATAAAGCACTTTTATTATAAATAGATATGATTGGGTTTTCAAAGGGCCAGGCTTTAAAAGAGAGAATATGAACAATGCCAAGATGTGAATTTATACTCTCAGGTTGGCTCTGAGGCTCTGATGACAAAATGACAGTTCAACTACTAGGGAATGGATAAGTTAAAAAGTGGAAACCTTTGGGGCGATGGGGCAATATTCATTTGTCCAGCAAGACAAATAATCCCACTGATATTTACAGAATAGCCATTGCGTATAGAGCCAAATCTTAAGACCTTTGGGCTAATAATATAAATAGCTACAACTTATTGAATGTTTACTATCTGTCATGGGCTGATAAGCGCATTTCATCCTGCCAGAGTCGCAGCTGCTTCACTAACACCTGACTGGCCCAGAGAAGGTTATAAAACCCCTCTGCGTTTTTCCTTCTTCATCTGTCAAATGGGACAATAATAGTATCTGCCTCACAAGGGTATATGTGTGAGTGCTAATTTTTGAGCAATTAGTTTGTGTCAAGCATATTAAGTGCTTTCATGCCATTATCTCATTCCATCCTTATTTCCACCTGCTGAGGTGGGCATTGTTATCCCTACTTTACAGATGAGGAAACTTCCTGGCCTGCAGGAGGTGCTCAAAATTACTTGTGGAATGAAATTACATGATTCTTTTTAACAGCTTTCCCCCAAACCCTGTGGCATAAGTACCATTACAGTACTCACTTAGGTGAGAACTCCAGGCTTGGGTAGAGAAAGGATTTCCACCCAGATCTGTCTGCTTCTTGGAGCAGCACCCTGAGCCACTAAGTTGTGATATTTGCCCCGTTTATCTCTTCTGTGGAAACCATGAGTGCATGATCCAATGGTTAGTGTGTATGAACAAGCCAGGGGCTGCCCCAGGGCTTCTTACTCTCCCTCAGAGATAAACTATGGTTGCGTGAACAGCATGAGCACAGTGACAGAGGGAATGAATGCACAGGAGCAGAGAACAGGGTTCTCAGGGCAGAGGCAGCAGGGCAACAGGCCTGGGTTGCAAGACTGAGAAGAATCAGCTCCTGACAGGAGCTGTCCCATTGGCACAGCCCTTCAAACTGCAAAGCATTTTCACATCGGGCTTCACAACCATGAGAGCAAGCCTGTGACAAAGACAGGGTGCAATTACTATCCTGCCCTCACTGAGGAAGAAAATGAGATTCAAACTGTTTAACTCATTTACTCCGAGAGACACAGCTAGTGGAGGAGCCGCAATGGGAATTCCTGTCTTCTGTAAGATGGTGGTGATCAAGGTAATGCTCACTGTCTGATTCAAGGCCCTCTATTGCCTCTAGGGCATTCTCAGAAAATCAGCCAACATTCTCTATCCTTGAGTGACTGTCCCCACAGCCTCCAGATACAGGTACCAAATTTGGGATGGGGTATATTTTCCTATCTACTCCTTTAGTTCTGTTTTCAGGAAGCATTAAGTAGCTGAAAACAAGAAATTTTAAAAATAGGATCCTTTGCACTGGATTGTGTAAGGTTGTATAGGACCTTCCTTGTAAACAATCTTCCTAGAGCGACTCCTTCACACCTCCTCTCTGAGAGTTACTTTGTGCCTATGAAAATCCCTGCCAGTTTACTGCCTTCCTCCGGGAACATCCAATGCAGATAATCCAGGCCAAAGTTTATGTTAGCTTAGCTTGCCTTGATAACCTCTCAACCTTTTCCTTACCTTTGACTGAACTGTCCAATTCATAATCCTAGATTTCTAAGATCACTTTTAAAGCTCAGATCATCACTATCTTTCTCTTGGCAGAATTTACATTGGCATTTTGCAAAGGCTAGACCAGAAGTAGTACAGAACAGAAAAATACAACATGAGGTCTGTGTAAGATAGTCATAAATTCTTTTTTCTCTGTCATAGTATAACCTTTCCTTGGTAGGATTAAACTTGCCTAATGATTTTTTTTTTCCCATAGAACCTCTAGGGTAGAAGGGATTTGGAAACCCATCATTCAAAGCCCCACCGAGTGCTCTCCCCTTCACCCTGCCCCACCCCGCACCACTGTTTAGGCCCACACACACCCCAGGTGTCTTCCATGTCAAGATTAGGTGCTGCCAATGCCAGAGAACACAATACATACTAAAGAAACTCAGCTTTATCTTTGAACATCTCTTTCTGTTGGAAAAACAGTTACCGTCTTAATAATGTAATATAGTAATGTTACTCTTATCAGGATAATATGGGTACTTTTATATTTATGTTGTTGGTATTAATGTAACAGTGCATAATGTAATATTAATATATACACAGTATTAAAATTAATATTACAATATCCACATGTATTAATAGTTATTAATCTCTAATGTGTTTCAGCTTTTCCAAAGGGCTTTTGATCCTTTGCCTATGTCAATCATCACAATAGCCATATGAGAATGATATCAACAACCACGGTTTACAGATGAGAAAATTTAGGCTGACAGAGGTGAAGCAAGGTTTCAGGTGCAAACACCAGGTGTCCAAGGTTTCAGAGCAAACAAGGAGGTGTAGGATCTGATCTGGAGCTGGCTTCTGGCCCACAATGTACTTTAGTGAGTCTTCTTTACATTGTTCTTATGTAAAGACTGTTTCTCACTTTTCTTATCACAAATTGTGATGAAATAAAGACTTCCTACATCATAGAGCTGCCCAGGAGGTTAAATGCACTGATGTGTGTAAAGCCTATTTAGAAAGGTGCCTAACTCATATTAAACCCTCAATAAATGCTAGCTATTATATGGTTGAGCTGAAATTTTTCTCCATGAAACATCTCCATGTATCAAAACTGGTTTCTTTCTTCTACTAAATAATTTCTTCATTTCAAAGTATTATCATCTTTATATTTTCATTGTTACTCAGGAATAGTTTATCATTTTGTATATTCATTTAAGATTTATATTAAGATATTTAAATCTATATCCTTAGTGGTGCCATCTGCACTGCAAATAATTTTCAGAAAATTTTTATTGGCCTTTATCCCCCAAAATTTCAGTCACATTGTTTGGCTTTTCTTCAGAATAAAACACCTCTTCCAGACTTAAAAAGAAGCCATAACTAAAATCCTGCAAAAAAACGTCAGTTTTCATGACAACCAAAATAAGTAAACATAAAAACATGCCAAATGTTACTCAATTCCTTTGAATTTTCTCTAGTTTTCGTGGATTATTTTAAGGGATAGACTGTGTTTGTTTTTGTTTTCGTCTTCAGGCTGGAATATATGTTTGATGTACCTGTATTTTTACTTTTTTAAAAATAATTTCTTTCATCTCCCCTTCAGTTCTCATGCAAAAGCTTTGAGTTGATAATTTGGGGTAAATGACAGAATCACAGGAAGATACAATATGGTGCACCTTCAGAGAATTTGACATAAATAATTTTAGATCAAGGAGTATCTCCTATTATATCCAGTAATAATATTATCTTACACTTCATAGTGCTTTACAGTTCAAGGTACTTTTCCACACACAATCTAGTTTAACCCTAAAAATAACCACGTTACAGACATTTTTAAGTGTAATCAAAAATCCTCAGAAGGATAAAGCAACTTTCTTAGAGATAGCAAATGGTGAAACAGGAATACAAACCCAGGATTTCTTACCCTTTGTCCATTTTTACTACAGTTTTTCACTGTTCTTGGAAGAATGGCTAAAAGTTTCCCTTGTTACCCACCAGCCATTGCAGTCATGATACTGTTCCAGATGCCTAGTGTAAATGCATCCTGCAGAAATTGAAGATGACTAAATTCCTATCACTTGAGCTAAAGTAACTTTCCCAAGGTCTTATATGGAAGGTAAATTGTCATAGTTTCTAAATCAATAGAAGACAAGGCTTTTACTTTCAAAAAAAATGCATTATCTAGAATAAGAATCAGCAAACTCTTTCTGTGAAGGGCAAGATAGTGACTATTTTAGGCTTTGTGGGCTAGACAGTCTCTGTGAAACTACTCAGCTCTATTGTAGCATGAAAGCAGCCTTAAGCAATATGTAAATGAATGGGCATGGCTGTGTCCCAATAAACTTTATTCATAAAAACAGGAGCAGGATGGATTTGGCTCATGGGCGGTAGTTTGCCCACCCCTGATCTAGAAGATGCCCACTTCCATTCACTCTAGAAAGATGGAGAGTAAGATCTAGATTGTCCTTATTGAAGCACCAAGAGAAACACCTAGCAGAGAGAAGTGAATTCTTATATGTTAGGGTTTTGTTTTGTTGTCATTTTATACTGGGAAGGGGTTGAGGAGGGGCTGATCTGGTAACCCTGCAAGCCTGTATTCTCTAAGCTGTATGACAGAAAATACTATTTTGCCTCTGGCTAGGGGCCTAGCCAGAGAGATATAACAGCATACATCCTTTAATTCCACACATGCCACCTGGTTTCTTCTATATTGTTCTGGGAGCCACTGGGTACACAGAGATGAGGATGGCTCATTGGCAACTTTCTAAAAGTTACCAGCCTGGGGTAGGGGTAGAAGACGTGATGAGGACAGACAAGTGGGCACAAAAATGCAAAGATAACTGTGAAAACCACTACTAAGGAGGTGTTTCAAAAGTATACTGAGAAGACAAAGGTAGGAGAAATGAGCTTTGTCCTGGATGAGTAGGCTGGCATGACAGGAGAGGATGACCTCTAGCTAGGCCATGAGGAATGTGAGGATCCCAAAAGGAGCTGATAGAAGAATAAATCAGGAAGAAGAAACTGTGGCATCTGGGTACGAGATGCAGGCATGTGCAGAAAACAGCATAATCCTCCCCACCTAGAGCACAAGACAGGTGAGGAGACAGAGAGGCAGAAGTAAGAGCTGGAAATCCAACCAAACCTTCCTGAGAGCCTAAAAGGTGAAGCTGGGCTATTGAGATTTTATTCCACAACATAAAAGAGACTGAGTGGTTTTGAGCAGACACATAAGTAAAAGCAGAACTGAGCTTTACTAAGAGAATATCACCAGGAGTGTGGGGAAAGCTACCTTCACCAAATGAACCTTTAAGAACTCCAGAGCAACACTGTCCAAGAGAAATGTAATGTGAACCACAAATGCAAGCCATATCTGTGAATTTAAAATTTCTTGTTAGCTGCAATTTTAAACAGTAAAAAGAAACGGAATCATTGTAATAATATCATTTAGTATAATTTATCCAAAACATTATAGTTTCAATGTGTAATCAATATAAAAATGATAAAGGAGATATTTTACATTCTTTACCTCATACTAAGTCTTCAAAATCCAGAGTATATTTTACATGGAGAGAAAATCTCAGTTCAAATTTGCAGTATGGTAACTACTGGGCACCACATAGGACAGCACAAGTCTAGAGCCTAAGAGAGAAGAGGCCTCCAGGAAGGGACTGTAGGTGTAAGCTGGAGGTGAGATCAGAGGATGGTTGTTTGAGGATGCCTGGCTGCTTATTTCACCAAATCCCCTTGTGCCCCAAGCTCTTTTAGAATAAACATCATGGGAATAATTGCTGTGCCTTTAAAAGTAAACTGTTCATGAAATACTATGCAAACTTAGAAAATACTGTTCTAGCTAAAGGTAGGTAAACTATTAATGTGAGTAAAATCTCAGACACTGTATATTAGTGAGGGTTCTCTAGAGGGGCAGAGCTAATAGGATAGATGTATCTATAAAAGGAGGTGTATTAACGAGTATTGACTCACACAATCATAAGGTCCCACAATAGGCTGTCTGCAAGCTGAGGAGCAAGGAAGCCAGTTCAAGTCCCAAAGCTGAAGAACTTGGAGTCTGATATCTGAGGGCAGGAGGCATCCAGCACAAGAGAAAGATGTAGGCTGAGAGGCTAAGCGAGTCTAGTGTTTTCACCTTCTTCTCCCTGCCTTTATTCTGGCTGCCCTGGCAGCTGATTAGAATGTGCACACCCAGACTGATGATGGGTCTGCCTTTCCCAGTCCACTGACTCAAATGTTAATCTCCTTTAGCAACATCCTCACAAACACACTCAGAAACAATACTTTTCATCTTTCAATCCAATCAAGTTGACACTCAGTATTAGCCATCACAGACACTTTATATTACAATGGTTCCAATATGGAGTCTCAATCTTAAGATTTTTCACTGGAAAGGCTCTTAACTATTATTTTGTAAAACCTTCCAATTTTACAGATGGTGGAGACTCAATATCACTCAACTAGCTATTACTCCTGAGACTCCCCAGTTTTCTTCCCTTTCTCTTCTTTTTTTTTTTTTTGAGATGGAATCTCACTCTGTTTCCCAGGCTGGAGTGCAATGGCGCGATCTTGGCTCACTGCAACCTCTGCCTCCTGGGTTCAAGTGATTCTTCTGCCTCAGCCTTCCCAAGTGTCTGGGACTACAGGTGCCTGCCACCACGCCAAGCCAATTTTTGTATTTTTAGTAGAGATGGGGTTTCACCATGTTAGCCAGGCTAGTCCCGAACTCCTGACCTCAGATGATCCACCCACCTCGGCCTCCCAAAGTGCTGGGATTACAGACGTGAGTCACTGCACCCAGCCCCCTTTTTCTAGGTTACTCTGTGTATGTGTCTGTGTGCATGTGGGGGTTGTGTGTATGACAGAGAGAGACAGAGAGAGAAGACAGAGACAGAAACAAGCAGGAGAGATGAAGTGGGGGAGGAAGACAGCATAACAGGATCACGGAGAGGCTTTTTCAAGACACAAATGTCTGGGCCCCACCTGATCTACTGAATCAGAGACTCACAGCCAGATTAGATCAACAGGTAGTGCCACTGCTAATCAACAAGGAGGCCTATATTATCACAGGAAATTTAGCAAAACAGAATAGCTTTAAACCAGAATTCCTGAGAGGTAAAAAGCTTATTCAAAATATTTTATCAAACTACTTGGAGTGTTGGCTTGCGGGGCAGGAAGGGAAGAGGAGGAGTGAGAGTGAAAAAGGACTCAAAGAGACATTCATGGCACATTCAGAAATAACAATGGTCACTAAAGTCCTTCATCAGAGAGAGGACCCAATGATCTGCAGTTTTGTTGGTAGTGGTTTTCTGTGTGTGTGTGTGTGTGTGTGTGTGTGTGTGTGTGTAAAATTTGGGGATGAAACTACCCTGCCATACTAAGAAAGGTAAGGTTGAGGCTATTATCAACTGTCTTCATTCTTCACCTCTTTGGCAGCAGCAGCATCTCTTCAAAAAAAAGAAAGAAAGAAAAGAGGGAGGGGGATGATCAATAATATCACTTGAGGCACTAATTTATTAGCCTGATCACAATATCAAACTGTGAGCTATTCTAAGACACACATTTATCAGTTTGGATCTAGCTAGGGTTGCGTAGTCTAAAAGGCTCTCCAGGCGATCTGCTTTGCAGCCTTCCCCGTAAAGGGAAAAACCATGATAGCGATACTTTCTAATTTTAATGCGTATACCAAATCGCATGGGGATTTGTTAAAATGCAAATTCTGAGTCATAGATCTGGGGCTAAGCCAGGGATTCTGTGCTTCTAACGTGCTTCCTGGGTGATACCGAGGCTGCTTGTCTGCAGACCACACATTGCATAGTAAGGCCCCAGAACATCAAATATTCATCTGAACAAAGTAATATAAATATCCTCAGGTATTTCCTCCTTTTACACACTGTATTCCCAGCTTCAAGGCCTGTAGTTCTTTTTTCTCAGAGGGCCTGGAATTGGAAAAGAGATGAGGAATTAAGAGATCACAGCGGCCTGAGCTGCAAATCTTGCCTAGGAGCACACCCGTCCTTTGAGGCTCATTTCTCTTCATCCTTTCGCCTCTCTGTTTTTAGGTATCAAAGCTTGAAAGAGAGAAGACTCAAGAAGCGAAGAGGATTCGTGAGCTGGAGCAGCGCAAGCACACGGTGCTGGTGACAGAACTCAAAGCCAAGCTCCATGAAGAGAAGATGAAGGAGCTGCAGGCTGTGAGGGAGAACCTTATCAAACAACACGAGCAGGAAATGTCAAGGACAGTGAAGGTACGTGACGGAGAGATCCAGAGGCTCAAGTCTGCTCTCTGTGCTCTCCGCGACGGCAGCAGTGACAAAGTAAGGACAGCTCTCACCATTGAGGCCCGGGAGGAGGCCCGGAAACTGTTTGACACAGAGCGCCTTAAGCTCTTACAGGAAATTGCGGACCTGAAAACGGCCAAGAAGCAGGTGGACGAGGCTCTGAGCAATATGATCCAAGCAGATAAAATCAAGGCTGGGGACCTTCGGAGTGAGCATCAGTCCCACCAAGAAGCCATCTCGAAGATCAAGTGGGAGTCGGAGCGGGATATTCGGAGGCTGGTTAGTACAGTAATCCCATCAGACCCATGTAGAACCCATCTCTTCCAGGTTTCAGAGTGCTCTGGGATTTGCTTCTTCATGTGTTTTCTTGTCAGTGGATTGTAAACAGTGCCTACCTTTTGTCCAGTGTTCTATCCAGGATAGATCAGTATGTAGGTAGGTAGATCAATCGAGAGATATGCTCAGGCCAAAATCGAAATTGTAAAGTGTAAGAGATTTTGGAAATCACCTTTCTCATAAAAACTGGATTCTCCAAGGACTATATATATGGAAAGTATCTCCAAGGAACATATATATGGAAAGGACTCCTGTTTTCTTAGATATTTATAAAAATATTCCAAATCATGGATTCTTCTAAAGTCAGCATGTTTTTGTGGGCTTTTCCTTTGTAGAGTTTTACTGTTTGTTTGTTTTTATAGAGGGTAGGAGAAGACTTTCATGATGTCTGAAAACGGCAGCTACTGAGAACATCTTGAGTCTTTTCTTCCAGAAACCATGACTGAAAAAAGATACAAAACGATAAAATCCCTAGTCATTTTAAAGATAGATATTTTTCCCAAAGTATACAGGAGTCATTTAAAACAGGAGCCATTATAATTTTTAAATTGGATGTCATCCCTAAGTAGGTTGTTTGCTATTTATAGTTTCCAAGACTTACCTCAGCCCCTGCAGAGTTGGTCTTTCCTTCTAACATGTCTTTCCTTCTAACAGATAAGCCTCTCACTATGCTTAAATATAATACAAATATAATTATCATCTGAAAATTACAATGTCCTAGGTTGACCTTGTTTAATTATTTTAGGCCAAAAGATTTTATGTTCATCTGCATTCGGATGTTCAGCATCTGTTACATCTGTTACATCTTACTTTAATGTTATCACATCAACTATCACCTGTTAGAATGTACTGTATCCTTCTCTGGAAATAAGGTTTTTTTTAGGAAAAACTATACTTTTCCTTTTTTGTCTTCCAGTTCTAAGCAATTACTTTCGGAGAATTCTAATTATGTTCCTTGGGTGATATCTCTAGGCTTTTAATTTTAAGTTCAAGGTGGTTACCATAGAGCATTTTTAAAAGTTAATGTTTAATTTTCTTTGTACTGCAATAGAGTGTAACTGTAAAATATTGCCTTTGCCACATTTTCTGAATTCTTTGTGTCAACTCATTCTATTGCACTGTTTGATGATAAAGACCAAACACGGTGCAGAAATATTGGTCTCTGCCCTGCCTTTGGTTTTTGAAACGACAGTGGCTGATGAAGAAAGAATTAGGACTTCGAACTCTGGAGTTGGCAGGTAAGTGTCCAATGAAAAGGCAGCTTTGCATTAAATATTTTCATTTGTTGATGGTTTTCAATATAAAATCTGTAAGTATATCCACTTGATCTGCTAATTTTTTCCACGACTTCCTTTCACCGGCGTATTGCTGAAGTAGGCATGAAATCCCTCATAATAACAACATGAAGGGGAGAGGCCAAGATGGCCGAATGGAAACAGCTCAGGTCTGCAGCTCCCAGCGAGACCAATGCAGAAGGCAGGTGATTTCTGCTTTTCCAATCGAAGTAACCAGTTCATCTCACGGGGACTGGTTTGGCAGTGGGTGCGACCCACAGAGAACCAGCAGAAGCAGGTTGAGGCGTCACTTCATGTGGGAAGTGCACACAGCAGGGGGACCTCCTTCCTCCAGCAAAGGGAAGCAGTGAGAGACTGTGCTACCTGCCCAAGGTACTACGCTTTTCCCATGGACGCTTGCAATCCAGGGATCAGCACATTCCCTCATGAGCCTACAGCACCAGGGCCCTGGGTTTCAAGCACAAATCTGGGCAGCTGTTTGAACAGGCACTGAGCTGCAGGATTTTTATTTTTTTTCCATACTCCAGCGATGCCTGGAACTCCAATGAGTCAGGACCACTGTCCAATCTTCTGGAAAGGGGGCTGAAGCCAGGGAGCCAAGCAGTCTCACAAGCGGGTCCCAGTCCCACCCCCATGCTCCCATGGAACCCAGCAAGATAAGAACCACTGGCTTGAAATTCTCACTGCCAGCACAGCAGTCTAGAGTCGGCCTGAGATGATTGAGTTTGGTGGGGGAAGGAGTGACCGTCATTACTGAGGCTTCAGTTGGTGGTTTTCCCCTGACTGTGCTAAGGAGATTGGGAGATTTTTGGACTAGGTGGAATTCACCACAGCACAGCAAAGCGGCTGTGGCCAGACTGCTTCTCTAGAGTCCTCCTCACTAGGCAAGGTCTCTCTGCAGGAAATCCAGCGGCTCCATTCAGGGGCTTACAGACAGAACTCTCATCTCCCTGGGACACAGCATTTGAGGGGAGGGGCGGCTGTGGTAGCAGCTTCAGTGGATTTAATCTTTCCTGCCTGCTGGCTCTGAAGATACTGGCTGATCCTGACAAGGGAGATTCTCCCAGCACAGCGCACCAGCTCTGCTAAGGGACACACTGCCTCCTCAAGCAGGTTCCTGACCCCTGTGCCTCCTGACTGGGAGAGACCTCCCAGCAGGGGCCAACAGACACCTCATACAGGAGAGCTCTGGCTGGCATCAGGCCAGTGCGCCTCTAAGGTGAAGTTTCCAGAGGAAGGAGCAGGCAGCAATCTTTGCTGTTCCACAGTCTCCACTGGTGATACCTAGGCAATAAGGGCCTGGAATGGACCTCCAGGAAACTCCAGCAGACCTGCAGAGGAAAGGCCTGACTGTTTGAAGAAAAACTAGCAAACAATAACAAACAAAACTAAAAAAGCAACAACAACATCAACAAAAAGACCCTCTCACAAAAACCCCATCCAAAGGTCATCAGCCTCAAAGATCAAAGGTAGAGAGATCCACAAAGATGAGGAAAAAACACTGAAAATCCCAAAAGCCAGAATGCCTCTTCTCCTCCAAACGTTCACAACAACTGTCCAGCAAGGGCACAGAACTGGATGGAGGATGAGATGGACAAGTTGACAGAAGTAGGCTTCAGAAGGTCAGTAAATAACAAACATCTGTGAGCCAAAGGAGCCTGTTCTAACCCAATGCAAGGAAGCTAAGAACCTTGATAAAAGGTTATAGGAACTGCTAACTAGAATAACCAGTTTAGAGAGGAACATAAATGACCTGATGGAGGTGAAGAACACAGCACGAGAACTTCGTGAAGCATACACAAGTATCGATAGCCAAATCGACCAAGCAGAAGAAAGGATATCAGAATTTGAAAACCATCTTGCTGAAATAAGGCATGCAGACAAGATTAGAGAAAAAAGAATGAAAAGGAATGAACAGAGCCTCCAAGAAATATGGGACTATGTTAAAGACCGAACCTACAATTGACTGGAATACCTGAAAGAGATGGGGAGAATGGAGTCAAGTTGGAAAATACACTTGAGGATATTACGCAGGAGAACTTCTCCAAACTAGCAAGACAGGCCAACATTCAAATCCAGGAAATACAGAGAACACCACTAAGATACTCCATGAGAAGATCAACCCCAAGACACATAATCATTAGATTTTCCAAGGTCAAAATGAAAGAAAAAATATTAAGGGCAACCAGAGAGAAAGGCCAGGTCACCTACAAAGGGAAGCCCATCAGACTACCAGTGGATCTCTCAGCAGAAACCCTACAAGCCAGAAGAGAGTAGGGGCCAATAGTCAACATTCTTTTTGTTTGTTTGTTTGTCTGTTTTTCTTTGAGACGGAGTCTCTCTCTGTCGCCCAGGCTGGGGTGCAGTGGCACGATCTCAGCTCACTGCAAGCTCCGCCTCCCAGGTTCACGCCATTCTCCTGCCTCAGCCTCCCGAGTAGCTAGGACTACAAGCACCCACCACCACGCCCGGCCAATTTTTTTGTATTTTTAATAGAGACGGGGTTTCACCATGTTAGCCAGGATGGTCTCGATCTCCTGACCTTGTGATCCACCCACCCCAGCCTCCCAAAGTGCTGGGATTACAGGCATGAGCCACCGCACCCAGCCATCAACATTCTTAAAGAAAATAATTTTCAACCCAGAATTTCATATCCAGCCAAACTAAGCTTCATAAGTGAAGGAGAAATGAAATCCTTTCCAGACAAGCAAATATTTTATCACCACCAGGCTGCTTTGCAAGAGCTCCTGAAGGAAGCACTAAATATGGAAAGAAAAAAACAGTACTTGCCACTGCAAAAACACACCAAAGTATAAAGACCAATGACACTATGAAGAAACTGCATCAACTAGTGCACAAAATAACCAGCTAGCATCATGATGACAGGATCAAATTCACATATTACAATATTAACCTTAAATGTAAATGGGCTAAATGCCCCAATTAAAAGACACAGGCTAGCAAATTGGATAAAAAGTGAAGACCCATCAGTGTGCTGTATTCAGGAGACCCATCTCACATGCAAAGACACATGTAAGCTCAAAATAAAGGGACAGAGGAAAATTTGCCAAGAAATGGAAAGCAAAAAAAAGCAGGGGTTGCAATCCTAGTCTCTGATAAAACAGACTTCAAACCAACAAAGATCAAAAAGACAAAGAAGGGCATTACATAATGGTAAAGGGATCAATTCAACAAGAAGAGCTAACTAACCTAAAAATATATGCACCCAAGACAGGAGCACCCAGATTCATAAAACAAGTTCTTAGAGACCTACAAAGAGACTTAGACTCCTACACAATAATAGTGGGAGACTTTAACACCCCACTGTCAGTATTAGACAGATCAATGCGATAGAAAAATAACAAGGGTATTCAGGATTTGAACTCAGCTCTGGATCAAGTGTACCTAATAGAACAGAACTCTCTATTCCAGATCAACATAATACGCATTATTCTCATGCCACATGGCACTTATTCTAAAATCAACCACATAATTGGAAGTAAAACACTCCTCAGCAAATGCAAAAGAACTGAAATCACAACACACAGTCTCTCAGACCACAGTGCAATGAAATTAGAACTCAGGATTAAGAAACTTATTCAAAACCACACAACTATGTGGAAATCAAACAACCTGCTCCTGAATGACTACTGGGTAAATAACAAAATTAAGGCAGAAATCAAGAAGTTCTTTGAAAACAATGAGAACAAAGAGACAATGTACCAGAATCTCTGGGATACAGCTAAAGCAATGTTTAGAGGGAAATTTATAGCACTAAATGCCCACATCAGAAAGATGGAAAGATCTAAAATCAACATCCTAACATCACAATTAAAAGAACTGAGAAGAAAGACCAAACAAATCCAAAAGCTAGCAGAAGACAAGAAATAACTAAGATCAGAGCAGAATTGAAGCAGATAAAGACACAAAAAACCCTTCAAAAAATCAATGAATCCAAGAGCTGGATTTTTGAAAAAATTAACAAAACAGACCACTAACTAGACTAATAAAGAAGAAAAGAGTGCACCAAATAGACACAATAAAAAATGATAAAGAGCTATCACCACTAACTCCATAGAAGTACAAACTACCACCAGAGAATACTATAAATGCCTCTACACAAATCAACTAGAAAATCTAGAAGAAATGGATAAATTCCTGGACACATACACCCTCCCAAGACTAAACCAGGAAGAAGTCAAATCCCTGAATAGACTGATAACAAGTTCTGAAACAGAGGCAGTAATTAATAGCCTACCAGCAAAAAAAGCCCAGGACCAGACAGATTCATAGCTGAATTCTACCAGAGGTACAAAGAGGAGCTGGTACCATTCCTTCTGAAACTATTCCAAACAATTTAAAAGGAGGGACTCTTCCTTAACTCATTTTATGGGGCCAGCATCATCCTGATACCAAAGCCTAGCAGAGACAACAAAAAAAGAAAACTTCAGGCCAATATCCCTGATGAACATCGATGTGAAAATTCTCAATAAAATACTGACAAACCAAATCCAGCAGCACATCAAAAAGCTTATCCACCATGATCAAGTCAGCTTCATCCCTGGGATGCAAGGCTGGTTCAATGTATGCAAATCAATAAATGTAATCCATCACATAAACAGAACCAATGACCAAAACCACATGATTATCTCAATAGATACAGAAAAGGCCTTCGATAAAATTCAACATCCCTTCATGTTAAAAATTCTCAGTAAACTATGTATTGGTAGAACAAACCTCAAAATAATAAGAGCTATTTATGACAAACCCATAGCCAATATCATACTGAATGGAAAAAGCTGGAAGCATTCCCTTTGAAAACCAGCACAAGACAAGGATGCCCTCTCTCACCACTCCTAGTCAACATAGCATTGGAAGCTCTGGCCAGGGTAATGAGGCAAAAGAAAGAAATCAAGCGTATTCATATAGGAAGAAAGGAAGTCAAATTATCTCTGTTTGCAGATGACGTGATTCTATATTTAGAAATCCCCATCATCTCAGCCCAAAACTCCTTAAGCTGATAAGCAACTTCAGCAAAGTCTCAGGATACAAAATCAATGTGCAAAAATAACAAACATTCCTATACACCAACAATAGACAAGCAGAGAGCCAAATCATGAATAAACTCCTATTCACAATTGCTAAAAAGAGAATAAAATACCTAGGAATATAGCTTACAAGGGACATGAAGGACCTCTTCAAGGGGAGCTACAAACCACTGCTCAAGGAAATAAGAGAGGACATAAACAAGTGGAAAAACATTCCATCCTCATGGATAGGAAGAATCATCATTATGAAAATGTCCATACTGCTGAAAGTAATTTATAAGTCAACACTATTCCCATCAAACTACCATTGACATTCTTCACAGGATTAAAAAAAAACTACTTTAAATTTCATATGGAACCAAAAAGAGCCCATATAGCCAAGACAATCCTAAGCAAAAAGAACAGAGCTGGTGGCATCACACTACCTGACTTCAAACTCTACTACAAGGCTACAGTAACCAAGATAGCATAGTACTGGTACCAAAACAGATATATCGACCAATGGAACAGAACAGAGGCCTCAGAAATAACGCCACACGTCTACAACCACCTGATCTTCGACAAACCTGACAAAAACAAGCTATGAGGAAAGGATTCCCTACTTAATACATGGTGCTGGGAAAACTGGCTAGACACATGCAGAAAACTGAAACTGGATCCTTTCCTTACACCTTATACAAAAATTAACTCAGGATGGATTAAAGAATTAAATGTAAAACCCAAAACCATACAAACCTTAAAAGTAAACCTAGGCAGTACCATTCAGGACATAGGCATGGGCAAAGACTTCATGATGAAAACACCAAAAGTAATTGCAACAATTGCCAAAATTGACAAATGGGATCTAATTAAACTAAAGAGCTTCTGCACAGCAAAAGAAACTCGCATCAGAGTGAAAAGACAACTTACAGAATGGGAGAAAATTTTGCAATCTACCCTTCTGACAAAGGTCTAATATCCAGAATCTGTAAGGAACTTAAACAAATTTACAAGAAAAAGCAAACAACCTTACCAAAAAGTGGGCAAGGTATATGAACAGACACTTCTCAAAAGAAGACATTTATGTGGCCAACAAACATGAAAAAAAAAAAAGCTCATCATCTCTGATTATTTGAGAAATGCAAATCAAATCCACAATTAGATACCATCCCACACCAGTCAGAATGGCAATTATTAAAAAGTCAAGAAACAGTAGATGCTGGTGAGGCTGTGGAGAAATAGGAACACTTTTTGCACTGTTGGTGGGAATGTAGATTGGTTCAACCATTGTTGAGGACAGGGTTGTTATTCCTCAGGGATCTAGAACCAGAAATACCTTTTGACCTAGCAATCCCGTTACTGGGTATACATCCAAAGGAATATAAATCATTCTACTAAAAGACACATTCACACATATGTTTATTGCAGCATTATTTACAATAGCAAAGCCATGGAACCAACCCAAATGTCCATCAATGATATAGACTGAATAAAGAAAATGTGGTACATATACACCATGGAATACTATGCAGCCATAAAAAAGAATGAGTTCGTGTCCTTTGTAGGGCCATGAACGAAGCTGGAAGCCATCATCCTCAGCAAACTAACACAGGAACAGAAAACCAAACACTGCATGTTCTCGCTCATAAGTGGGAGTTGAACAATGAGAACACATGGACAAGGGAGGGGAACATCACACACTGGGGCCTGTCAGGTGGTGGGGGGCAAAGGGAGGGAGAGCATTAAGACAAACACCTAATGCATGCGGGGCTTAAAGCCTAGAGGACTGGTTGATAGGTACAGCAAGCCACGATGGCACATGTGTACCTATGTAACAAACCTGCACATTCTGTACATGTATCCCAGAACTTAAAGTAAAATAAACATTAAAATTTAAAAAAGTAAAATCTGAGCCACCTCATGAGTAGTTCACAAACTGCATGAACACAGAATAACATAGGAAACTTTTTCAATAGCACAGATGGACTCATCTTCATTTTTTCCTTCTTTTTACTCTGTGCCTACCCGTACCCCAAGCTCCATTTTTGGAACTGGAAAGGAGAGAAATGGGAGTTGTTCTGTCTAGAAAATTTCCCCAGAGAATTCTGGTTTATACCCTTTTCCATCTAAGTAGGGCTTTGGTTGATTTTCAGTATTTTGAGATCAGAGTCCATGCTCATAACTGCTATGCAATAAAGCTTTCTCAATGCTAATTACTATATATCCCACAGGAAACCACTTTGGGAAATGCTTAAACTATATGAATAATCTTAAAGCCAGTATAGCATAGTACCTAACAGAATGGGCTCTATAGTTAGAAGATTCCATTAAAAATAAGGCTTCACAACTTACTAGACATACGACTATGACCAAGTTTTTAAGCTTTCAGGTCCTCAGTCATCACCTGTAAAATGATGACGACTGAAACTACTAAATAGGATTGTTATAAAATAAGGTATATTAAGCTCTGAGTATAGTGCCCTGAATATAGTGAAAGATCAATAAATTTCAGCTATGATGATGATGATAATGAGGCTGAATGTGGGCAGTAATAGAATGATTTTTCAACAAGTTTAACAAGGTGAGTACATAAAAAACAACTAGGGCTATGTCAACTCATAAAAAGTAACTAGAGCTATGTTAACCTGCAAATAAAAGTAATGCTCCAGATGACAAGTCTGACAAATGAACATACTGCTCAGTTAAGAAAAACACAGGTCTCAAGTCTTCTACAAGGAGACTGAAACCAAAGACAACGCTATTGTTCCCAATTAACGGGACAATATTGAATTCTTACCAAGTTATCAGATGATATTACAAGATCATGCAGAATTTAGCCCAAAGCTCTCTCAGAATTGACCTAAAATTTAAGCATGTGACTCAAAGGCAGTAGCTCACAGGTACTTATATATGGAAAATACGTGACTATGTAACACCATTTCTGTTAAAAATATTTTTTTCTGGTCTAAGAGCACACAGCAAAGAAAAATTTATACAAAAGTATTTGTTTTGTATAAGGAGACACTTTTAGAAAAAGCAGAACAGCATAATGTTGTTTGTATTAAATGTCTTTTCCTTATCTCCATTTTGAATGTACACATAGAATATAGTGAAATGAGAAGAAAGGTTTCACCCAATGGCTATGCTGTCTTTAAAAATTGTTTATAGACATTCACTTCATTAGCTCTCATCCTAGGATGGCAAAAAGGTTTCATTCCAAGGGAACTCAAATCAATTGATATTGAATGCCTGTGGCCTTTAGTTGAGAAATTCTTCTGAGGCCATCCCCAGGCTTAGCAGAAATGCATATTTGGGTCAATAAATATATCTCACACATGTAGGAGGGAAAATAGTGGTTAATATTGCCAGATATTTCCTATTCCTGTTAATCCCAACCATGATTTTCTTACAGTAATGATAAAATGGTTGCTAAGAACTGGCTGCTTTGAAACACAAGTGAGAACAGAAAGAGATATAATACATGAACCGTGGAAGGACCTCCCTCCAAATCCATCACCTGAATGCAAGCATGTTAGTCTTGGAAAATGACTAGGCCACTGGGAAGTCTGAAGTTTCTTCAGTTACAAATGACCAGCTACTAACAGGAGCAACAGCTATTTTGATTGAATCTGAATACCCATTTGCCTAAAGAAGAAGTGACATCAAAAAATGTCCTAGGAAACATTAGCGTGGAATATTTAATGTTCATCTTTATTAAAATTAATGGCTATTTTAAAGTTAGACTTTCCTTTGCATATCTAATCAACCCAGACTATTTGAAACAATATATTGAGTCAAAACATCTTCACAGGATATACTAGAGAGAAAAAACATTACTCTCCTTGACACCTAGTTAACCCAGGATACTTCTTCATTACACAATGTTGCCTCATCTTACTCATGAAACCAGTACACTTATCATATCCGTGATTTTTTTCTGTATCAATCAGATAAAAGAAGTTAAACTTACACCATTGTAAAAATGTATTTCTTTACAGCATTGTTAAATAAAATGTCCTGGGTCTCATTTAATTCAGATGGATGAAATCAAAGCCAAGGACAGGATCATCTTTTCCCTGGAAAAGGAACTGGAGACCCAGACAGGCTATGTACAGAAACTCCAACTTCAGAAGGAGGCTTTGGATGAACAACTCTTTCTGGTCAAGGAGGCTGAGTGCAACATGAGCAGCCCCAAACGAGAAATTCCAGGAAGGGCAGGTGATGGTTCTGAACACTGCAGCAGTCCTGTAAGTCCATTCTAGTTGAAGTTAAGAACACACAAGTCGTCTTTTATTTAGCTCCCAAGTTTTACCTTTTACTTAAGCTCTTTTCTTGTTTACTACATAGAAATCAATCTACCTCCTACTATAAAATCAGCTTGTATCTTGAGAACAGGGTTTTCTAAACTCATAGACGACTAAGAGGTCTGCACTGCATTAGCAGATCACATGAGATAGATTTCTTTAAATCCTTCCCAGAACTTTTCTAGCCAGGCAATACCCATCCAAACTTAAGTCTATTATGAGAAACATAAATTAGATGAAAATATTTTGCCTCTTGCCTATACTGGTAATTTTCCCTTTTGTTAACAATTGGGTTGGAAATTGTTAAAGATGGTTGTCATCTACAGGGGTCAAAATGTATAACTGCATAAAAGACAAAACCATTTTTAATCTTCATCTGAAGATGTATTGTCTGATTGAACTTACCACTTATTTCCATGAATTTTCATCATTTTATATGAGAAACTATTTTCAGAAGTGCAGCAATAGAAATGGGCTTATATGCAGTTGGCTATAACTCTTATACCTTTCCAATTATTTAGCTGCTGTAATGATGGAAATGTATTATTTAGGAACAGAGATGGGTTCCAAAGTACTACTTAGAACTAAGTAATGAATAGTTTATGAATTAATATTCAGAATAAATATATATATACATATATATGTATATAATCTTAGTAGGTGGTGGAAAGAGTACTTCTCTAGGATTTAGCAGTTTCTGTAAGTTTTAGTTCTGATACTGACAGGTACCTGCAATATAGCATAGTTGTCAAGAGAATGGGCTCTAGAGTCAGACTCTTTGGTTCAAATCTCAAATCTGCCATTTACTGTGTGTCCTTAGGCAAACCACTTCACCATTCAGTTTCCTCATCTGTAAAACAGAAGCTGTAGTAGTACCTCATAAGGCTGGTCTAAAGATTAGAAGAGATAATATGTAAAATGTTGAGCATGGTTTCTGGCACATAGCATTTAATACGTATTAGGTACTTATCTTTTGACACTAGCCAGAAGACCTTAAAGGAGTTATTACCTACCTGAATTTTTCCTGTTCTACTGAATCCTTTAGGATATTGTGAATGTTGGGATATAATGTGTTTGAAACTACTTTGTCAAACAGTACAGCATTATCAAAATGTAAGATGATAATATAATTGTTAGCATATGATAATAACAGTCCTATATAACTCTACAACATGAAATTAAGCCATGAATGCCCTGTGTAAGGTGATTCACAGCCATTCTGCCAGTGAAGAAGCCAGCTGCATTGGGCAGAATATACTAGTGAGGCCTATCCTATAAACTACTGCCCTTTATACCTGAAGGTAATACATCAACATTTTCTCACTTTGACCTTTTTCTTCAGAAGTATGAAGGAATTGACAATATTCATCCCTACCTCCTACTCTCTCCCCTCTGTGGCTAATGGTAATACCAGGACAACTGTCTAAGCTGTGGGAAGCAATGTGTAGCCATGACACAAGGGATACCCTTTGAACCTTATGTAATCACAGTATGACCTTGGTCTCTCAGCACACAGCTCTGATAAGTTGATCCAACCCTCTGCACTCTCCCTGCCCTGAGTCCTGGTTCCAGGGAGTATCCGCCACATGGAATTCATTTGCAATTACAACCTGGCGTGGTCTTCAACCCAAGTGGCAAATACTGAGAATTATAGAAGGGTAGATATTTACTCTTTGGATAAGAGAATATTTTATTCTCACTTCAGGAGCCAGATAAGAGAACTGAGCCTATTACTTTTATGAATAATAACTGATATTCCCAAACTTCGTGAAAAGTGTTGTTGAAGAAATACCCATTTTAATTTTTCTTTGTAGGATTTGCGAAGAAATCAAAAGAGAATAGCTGAATTGAATGCCACTATAAGAAAATTAGAAGACAGGAATACCTTGCTTGGAGATGAACGAAATGAACTGGTGAGATACACTAAAAATTTTTGTTGTTGTTGTTGTTAAGCATTATGTTACAGGATTACATACTATGTTATAGATATGTACCATAATAGAGAAAAGTGTACGAATAATAAAGATACCATTCAGTAGATATTCACAAAATGGCACACTCAAAAAACCAAAACCACCATCCAGATGAATAAACGGAAGATTACCAGCATCTCACACCCCCGCTTCTTGTGACCCCTCCCAATTAGCATCCTATTAAACTTAACCACTATTCTGACTTCAACCGCCATGATGTCTATCACCATTTAACATTTTTTTGTAAATGAAATCATACAATGTTTTCTCTTTTTTTGTCTGACTTCTTCTGCTTCTTTTACTCAGCCTTGTTTGTGAGATTTATCCATTGTGTTGCATGCAGAATTCATTCATTTTCATTTCTCTATAATATTCAAATAATATATCGCAATATACTTATCCATGTTATTGTTAATGGACATTTATGTTGTTTCTTAAAACTTCTGAGCTGTTTTGAGAAGAACAGTGCTTCTACATGTCATTTCTGAAAAAATGTGCCCATTTCTGCTGGAATATACAGAGGAGTAGAATTACTGGATGTTAGAGTATGGATGTAGTCAGCATCAATAGTTATTACCAAACAGTAAGTTGTCACAATTCCCACCAACAATGAATGAAAGTGGTAGTTTCTCCATATCTTTTCCAACATAAAAAGATGATTGTTAGTCATGTTGGTGGATGTAGGGCATACTCTTACGCCTTACATTATGGTTTTAATTTTCCTCATTATTAAGAAGGTAGGGTAACTTTTCAAATATTTACTAGCCTTTCAGATATAATTTGCCCTTAGCCTTTTGCCCATTTTCTGTTATGCTGCCTTTACTGTTTTAGTTACTATTAGGATTTTTTGTCATCACTTGTAGTACATTTGCATTTAAAATATCTTGCTCTATGGCTTACATTTTTGTTTTTAATAGAGCTATTCATATAAGAGTTATTTTCAGCCTTTCCTTTTTTCAAATATATGCATTTCAGGCTGTAATTGACCCTCTAAGCCTTGCTTTAGTTTAATATATTGTTATTTCATTCAAAAATTTTTCTAAAGTCATGTAATTTTTCCTTTGATATATGAGTCACTTAGAAGTATATGGCTTAATTTCAAAACATTTAGAGATTTTTTAGTTATCTTTTTGGTATCAATTTCTACCTTAATTCTACTATAGTCAGAGAATGTACTTTGTATATTTCATTCCTTCAAAATTTATTGAGATTTGCTTTATGACCTCAGCATACAGTCAATTTTATAAATGTTACATGTTTACATGAAAATGAGGCATACTCTGTAATTATTAGTTGCAGTTTGATTGAAGTTTGTTAATAATCGTGTTTAAAATTTTTCAATTCTTACTGATATTTTTGTCTGCTTGTTCTCCCAATAGATTTGTCTATATCCTTCTTAGTTCTTTAAATTTTACTTTATATAGAGAACAATAATATATATTTATAATATATACTATATTAGAAATTATGTTACTAGATGAATATAAATTAATATTTGTTATATTTTTTGTGTGTATTGACCCTTTAATCATTATGTGTTTTTTTTTCCTCTGGTAATACTTCTTGGCTTAAAGTCGTTGTTATTAGTTGAACTGTATCAGATTTTTGTTTTAGTGTTAGCGTGAATATACATGTGTATGTGTATATATGTATGTATTTATAACTATATAGACATACATATATACATACATCTTTACACATATGTATATACACACGCAAACACACACTTTTTTTCAACCTTTCTGTGCTTTATTTAAGGTGTATCTTAAAAGGAACATTTTGTTGGGTATTGTGGGCTATGGTTATTGATGTATGATGTGATAGAATTATAGATATTTTCTTTGTGCATATCTGCATTTTCTATGAATTGTATTAATAAGTAAATTTAAATATTTAAAACTCACATCATTGACCTTCAGAAGAGACAGATTAAAAAATAAGAATAACTTATTGTCCTTATATGTATACAATATTTAATATTAATGCTTCAGGCACTAAGGACTAAGGCATTAATGCTTCAGGACTAAGTCAGTTTATTTATAAAAATAAACCCAGTTTTGGCCTTTAATATGAAATGGAGTTCTTTCTGTAATATGAAATTGAGATTGAGAGGGATTTGTGGAAGTGCTGTTTAAGAATCGTAAGATGAGATTTTACAAATAATTCATAATTAGCTAAGTCTTCCACCTCAGCACTTCCCAAAATCTTAGAATCTCAAGAACAGTAGTGCGTACTTTAAAATGTCTTCTCAAATATTTCTAACACACCCCTCCTTTTTCCTTGCCCTTCTCCCAATACATATTTACATTCAGAATCATTAGTAAGAAAAGAATAAGCTAATCATGAGAAGCTGAAAATGAAAATCTATTATGCATAGGATGATCATGAAATATACAAAAAGGAGAGTTTTAAAAGTAAAGGGGAGGACTATTAACAATCCCCTCAAGACAATTTTCATAAACTTAGACCGGTGGTTCCCAACTACAGGCGATTTTGGCAATATCTGATGTTTTTGATGGTCACAATTAGCAGAGTGTTACTGGCATCTAGCAAGCGGAGGCCAGGGATGCTGCTAAACATCCTCCACTGCACAGGACACCTCACATCAAAAAAATATCTGGCTCAAAATGTCACAGATGCCGAGACTGAGAAACCCTGCTTTAGACTAACCAAGCAAATGAGAGTATGCTCACTCTTAAGTATGGGTGGATAACAATACAATCATACTTTACTAAGCTTGGGGAGAATTTGATATCCTTACACAAACATCCATAGAGTTTCAAACTTACAACTTAAGTGTGGTTTTTTTTCCCTCAATAAAATTTCTTTTAAAATAACAACTGTAGTGTGAGTCAGGAGATTTCCACAAGATCTCTGAAAGAATGACCTTTGGAGATAACCAGGCTTGGATTCAGCTCCTGGTCTCATTACTTAGTGACCGTGTGGTCTGGGTGAGCTCCTTTATCTCTGAGTTAATGGAGGTCATTCAAGGTGCAGGGTTTGCAGCTGAGCACGGTGGAGTAACAGG
The DNA here is from genome assembly GCF_009828535.3 of Hylobates moloch. Taxonomy (NCBI): domain Eukaryota; kingdom Metazoa; phylum Chordata; class Mammalia; order Primates; family Hylobatidae; genus Hylobates; species Hylobates moloch. The sequence goes on along the minus strand of NW_026652281.1, from coordinate 124,777,396 downwards.
TGGGGGAAGGGAAAGAAAGCAAGGAGAGCGGGTCCTCCGGAGCGTTTCCAAAACCAGTCTCTGTAGTTCTTTCCTTAAGACAATGGATTGATATAAGGCTATGAAAGTTGTGATGAAAAACCATTAGAGAAAACTGAAAAGAAAACAAACAGTCTGTTAAATGAAGGAAGGTCAGTCCTGAGCCACATAGCGAAGCAGACAAGGCTGGCTCCAGAGGTGCTTTCACTCCCACCACTTTACTCCCCTGCCCGCATGTCCCCCAAACACAAGACACAAATCTTCACTTATTTCTTCCCAGTTAAAACGTGTGCGGGAAACCGAAAAGCAATGTAAACCTCTCCTGGAAAGGAACAAGTGCCTCGCCAAGAGAAACGATGAACTGATGGTGTCCTTGCAGCGCATGGAAGAAAAACTAAAAGCCATTACCAAGGAAAATTCAGAAATGGTGTGTATCACAGATTCTGCAAAACTGCAGCTTCCTTAATTATATTACCCTAATGACCTGACTTATTGCCATTTCTCAGCTTGTTTTAAAAATACAATGCTATTTGGATTTTTCCTTATGTAAGCAAGAAAGCCTTAACGAAGAAAGCAAGAGAAGGTTGCTGGCTCTGAATTTTATGAGGTTTCTATATTTGCAAAACCGTAGGAGTGCTTCCAGGAATTTGCACGCTTTCCAAAAGCTTGGAAATGGAGAAGGAAAGCTTTGACATAACTTAGCCACAGAAACCTTCCATGACTTCACTAACATGCTATTTACAGACCTATACCCCAGGCACACCTTGTTTTCTAAGATCATGCATGATAGTTGGGAAATAGATACCATTACTTGTGTTATATATGGACAAGTGAAATGCTAATGTACTCCTTAATAGACTTTCAATACATCTATAGAGATCTTCGACAATCCCCAATAATATTGACTTATTATGGCAGATAAAATGTGCTTGAGGATTTAGTTGGTGTATGTGTATTCAGGCTGGGCAATTTCCAAATTTAACAGGAGCCTCATAAACTTTCTACAGATATTTTATGTTAACAACCAAAGTTTGAGGTTTTTAAAGTCTCCACCTGTACTTTCTGCTTTTCCAATCCAGAGAGAAAAAATAACATCCCATCCACCCCTGAAGAAATTAAAATCTCTGAACGACCTCGACCAAGCTAATGAAGAACAAGAAACAGAGTTTCTAAAACTTCAGGTCATTGAGCAACAGAACATTATTGATGAGCTCACAAGGGTAGGTGACAATCAATCTGTAAACCCTAAGTTGTTCCCAAGGACAAGTAGCCAACAAAATGTACACTGAAAGCAGTTAATTTTAGTTTAACTCCAGAGGCCCAAGTTCATATGTTAAATATGTAATTTTGTTCTAGAGACTGTATTCCAATATTTTATATTGTTCAACTGCTTTACACCTTTTAAATTATAATCCTTTGTTAACTAATTTGGTAGCACAAATAGTAACAGCAAAGCACATTAAAAGAACTTTTAAATGCCTTGTTGTATAAGTTTGTAGGTAGGTTGGGTGTGTCTTGTAACTGCCTTCCAGTAGCAGGATCCTGAGGCTCAGGGATTTAATATGTTGTCTATGCTAACAACATCACATATATATCTTGTTTCCCGGGTCTCAATTCAGTATCTAGCACATAGTTACAGTTAATAAGTATTTATTGGATGAACAGCAACAATATAATTACATAACAGAGCTAAAATTTCAGCCCAGATTTTCTGATCATTACTTCAGTACCTGCTGAGTGGGTAGAGCAGTTATTACTTCCGTCAGAGTTTGGCTGAGGTTTGTGTTACCGGTAAGGATGCACTAAGACCTCTAGGTGCCTTTGGGTTTTCTTCTTTGCCTCTCCATCTGTGTTCTGTGAATGACATCGTTGGTTGCTCTCACTTCAGGACCAAGTCAAGGCCTAAAGACTTGAATTGCAAGGAAGGAGTTAGGCAATAGTCTCCAGAGTGAGGTGAGAAAAGTGATTCACTGCCACTGAGAGAAAGAAAGGTTATAGCTTCTGTTTATGATTACCTATGATTCATCCTTTTTAAAATTTCTATGTTGACTATATGTTATAATGAATACACTAGATTAGGAAGGTAATTTAAATATATAATGTATTAGGGCTCTCTAGAGGGACAGAAGTAATAGGATAGATGTATATATAATGCGCAGTTTATTAAGGAGTATTGGTACACATGATCGCAAGGTGAGATACCACCATAGGTCATCTGCAAGCTGAAGAGCAAGGAAGCCAGTCCAAGTCCCAAAGCTGAAGAACTTGGAGTCTGATGTTCCAGGGCAGGAAGAATCAGGAGAAAGATTTAGGCTGGGAGACTAAACCAGTCTAGTCTTTTCACGTGCTTCTGCCTGCTTTTATTCTGGCTGTGATGGTGGCTGATTAGATTGTGCTCACCCAGATTGAGGGTGAGTCTACCTTTCCCAGTCCACTGACTCAAATGTTAACCTCCTTTGGCAACACCCACGTAGACACACCCAGGAACAATACTTTGTATCCTTCAATCCAATCAAATTGACACTGAATATTAACCATCACAATAATTTGTAAATTGTAAAAGTCTCATATATAGAGGCTGCATTTTTACTTATAAAGGTGAAAAAAAAGCCCAAACACCACTGGCTTAAACCAGGTTACTTATTAAATGTGGTCTCCCTGTTTTCCTCATTTCATTTTCACATCCTAATAACTCATACATTTTACAGATTCATGAGCCCAGGAATTTGCCTGGCTTTGAGTATCCTGAGATTAAGCTGTAAATTTTTTATAGAATTTTGGGCCATTTAGGCATACTCATCAGACTTTTCAAAAGACATTCTATCTAGTTTAAATTTTTACAGTAAATACATGGAGTGCTTAGGGAATAAACCCCAAATTCCCACGGTATCTCTATTCACAGCAACAATAAATCATGAAATTGATCAATATTTTTAGGCATTCTTTGAGATTCCCAGAAAATTTTTTAAAAACTGAAGACAAAACAGAAACATTAAATGGCTCCAACCCACTAGCTACTCTGTTCCCTGTCCTATTTTCAGGGACTGCAGGTGAGAACAAGGATGCAAAAATAGGCCAAAGACAGCTTTCTATGCATTTCAAATGACTAAATGAAAAGAATACGCTTTTACTTTATTGTGAAATTATATTTTTAACACAAATTTAAGTAATTTTGGATCTAGGAGAACTAAAGTACTGTGCTTTGGGGTAATATAAGTAACTATTTTCATAGCTACTTGATGTTCAAGTATAAAACAGGATTCTGATTAGGAACACAGTACACTTTCTGATCATGAGGCACCTTGATCCACATAAATCATCAGGAATAGTTGTAGAAGATTCTTATCTTGAATATATTTAAGTATCAATCCCAAAAGTTGCCAAAATTTAAAAAACAAAGTCTTATTCTATTCCAAATAGAATGCTTTATGGGAAAAAACATTCTGTCTTTGCAAAAAACTATAAGGAAATATCTACCAATTCTGGATCTGAAAATCTGTCATCTGTTTTCCAGGACCGAGAAAAGCTCATCCGTAGAAGAAAGCATAGAAGAAGTTCTAAGCCAATTAAGGTAATAAGAAATCGAAGTTATCAGGCATTTGCCACAAACAGCCAGAGAGATGAGGCTTGGCATGGAATCTTCCTAGAAAGATGTGATGAATCAGGTGTTCCAGAACTGTCACAGCAAACCATGGGCTTTATTTGCTAGAAGAAAACCTTTTCTGTTGACATTTCTTCGAAGTCTAAAAATGATTCTGTTGTAAATTTTAACCTGAAAGGGGTTTGCTTTAATATAACTTTCTCTAAATGGAGATGCCCCTAGGTTTGATGTAGAAAGGATTACCTGACAAGTTGGAGAGTCATATTCAAGAAATGCACATGATTTGATGTCTCCCACTGAACAGTATTAGAGTCTGATGTCCAGTTTATGACAATTAATACATTTTTATTATTCATTCAGACAGTATTATTGATAACAATGCTCCCAAGCCATCAATATCTGCATAGCGTCTTATAATCCACAAAGTTTTGTTATTCAGTTTGTCTATTTGATTTTTATTTTGTTTTTACCAAGTATACCATTTGTTTTTAATGTGGACTTGGATGTCAAGGCTTAAGATTTGATCATCTCCATCACATAGATACCTGAGTTTTCAAAGTCCTTTGGTCATAATTTAAATACAGGAAAGAGTAAACCACATTAGCTCAGCATGATATAAAATGTAATATGAAAGACGCTTCAGTGTTTCTATGAAAAAAGCTACATATTATGACTTTTTCTTAAGATGTCAGAAGTAAAATAATATGGGAGAAACACTTAATGGAATTATTATGCTCATGCGTAATGTTTTTATTTCAACAAAGAAGCATAGAGGATCCATGTCTTCTATATTCACTTACATGTATGCCAGTTGACAGTATTTTAACATTCAACTTTCCCTACTGTTAGCCGTGTCAGTAAATAGGTACTTTCCCTCCATTTAGAGGCCTGTTTTGGACCCGTTTATTGGCTATGATGAGGACTCTATGGATTCAGAGACATCATCCATGGCCTCATTTAGAACAGACAGAACACCAGCTACTCCTGATGATGACTTGGATGAAGTAAGATTTTCTACTTCTCTAGCCTAGGGCGATATTGCCACCAAATCTTTGATTTAATGGGGAAGAAAAAGGATTTCACATTTCATCTCCTTTATATAAACAACAGCACAAAGTGATCTCATAATAGTAACCAATTTTGAGGCTGCACTTTATTATCTCTTGAAAAATAGCTTCACTTATAGCAGGTAAACCTTTTAGAAATTTCTCTCCAGTTCAGCTCTCTAATTTGAAGACTTCTTTCAAAATAAAAGTTACTTTCCAATATTCTTTATCTAGGGAGGGTAGGAACCCAAGAGGCCTTAGCAGGCTTTTGGATGTGGTCTGAGACACAGTTGAGTGAAGTGTGTTCTGTGGACCACCCTCATCAGAATGATCTAGAGGGCTCAGTTACAATGAAAATTCCTGGACCCTACCATGCAACTCCTGACTCAGGATCTTAGGAGTGAAACACCCCAGTCTGCATTGTTTCCCAAAATTCCCTGCTGATTATGTTATGTCCTGAAGTTTAAGATGTAATGCAATAAAACAGTTTTTATGATTTATCTGGGTGAAAAAAACAAATTGCTGGAGATGAACATATTGAAAAGAAATAAGAATAAAATTCTAGGGTATCATTTCCTCAAATTTAGGTCCAAAATCTGGATATGACTTTTTCTTATTTGGATCCAAAATTGACTACATTCTAAGCCCAAATGATTAACAATGAGAAACATATCAAATGCTAAATGCTTCTTTTACTAAAATAAATATTTATGTATTTCTGCAGAATCCATCTTGAAAGTATTACAGTATTTGTGCCCACGTATACACTTCAGAGCTAAAAATAAAATCAAATAGACTGTTAAACAACCTTTTACTTCCTGTAAAAAGTGGGCAAATGTTAATATTTCACACTGAAAACAGGACCTGAACATAATACAATTGTTTTGGGGCTTTTTTTCTTAACCTCAAGAGTTTAGCAGCTGAAGAATCTGAACTAAGATTTCGACAATTAACAAAAGAATATCAGGCCCTCCAAAGAGCATATGCCCTCCTACAGGAGCAGACGGGAGGCATCATCGACGCTGAACGAGAAGCCAAGGTTAGTGTGTATCTGTGAGAGTGCTCTGAATTAGCATGCAGCAGTCACAGCGTAAAAGCACTGTGGACATAAAAATATCAATAAGACAGCTTTCCCTGTATTTTCTCTCCTCTGCAGCTTTTGAATTGTTATAGCTTTTATGTCAACAAACCTTGAATCTAGAAACATTAGAACCAGCTTAGAGCAATGCTTTTGTTCTTTTAAAGATAATTGAGTACATAGTTCTTGTTCTTGCTGTTTGAAAACATACATTTTCAAAGATAGGCAATATTGGATTTTGTTAAGCCATTTTTTAGTTTCTTGCTTAGAAAAAGAACTTTTTTGTCTTTCAAAAGCAATAGTGAGCCAGTGTCTTCTCTTCGTTAATAAGTGTCCAGCATTTACATTTGACAGCTTACCAGAATTTTCACAGACAATATCTCATTTAACCCTTGGGACAGTCCCCTAAGGCAGATACTTTATGAAAGAGAAATTTGACACTCAGAGAGGTTAATTGAATTGCCCAAAATCGCACAAATAATAAATGGCAAAGCTGATATTACAACTTAAGTCTTACTGGGTCAAATGTTCTTTCCTTTATATCATAACTGCCTCTCATGAGCCTATTTCAACAAAAAGAAAAGAAAAGATAGACATGTACTCTACTAATTCTTAATATTTATTGAGTGCTTGCTGTGTTCCAGGCATTGTGTTGAACACTTTACACACATTATCTATATAATCCTAAAACAACCCTAGGAGCTAGATATGATTATTATCTTCTTTCTATAGAAGAGGAAATAATAGCTTAGTAGAAGTTAAATGTAGTTTAGTGAAGTTAAATTATTTACCTAGGTTTACCTAGGTTTCCTACCCTTGTGACTTCACAGTCATAATCACCAGGCTATAATTGCCTCCTAGGTAAATTTACATGAGCCAAAAGGGAGCATGACCACCGAGACCACCTAGTGATTTCATCCTACTGTCTTTCTGGAGGGTCTACAATGCACTGAGGTGTTTTGTAGAACTACTATTGTTCAGTGGGAAAGGGTGGATGTAACAGTTATACATTTTTCAACAGTAGCATGCATACACACATATATAAGTAAATAAGCAGGTTTTTAAAAAACACCGATTTAGAACAGGCAAGCAATCATTACAAAGGAATGTGCCTATAGGCTGTCATTATATGCCCCACTGCTATAATATTTGTGGTTAAGTGTTCTTACCAATATGGATTGGGGAATTAAAATAATAGCATATTATTTTATTTTTATTTTTTGGAGATTCCTCCAAAAAAAGGAGACTTCGCCTTTTATTTTTTGGAGATTCCTCCCTCCTTCATTTAATTCTTCTATCTAAATAAAGGTTTCGCGTTATCCCTGGCCATTAAAGTCAGGAAAACTTACCATTCTTAGAAAAATAATCTAAAAGAAATAAAGATGTTAGAAAAAGAACAACAGAGTAAATTTAAAGAGACTAGAAATTAAAAAATAATACAGATGAAAGCATCATTGAAAACAAAAGATAAAATTAGGTACAAGGAAAAATAGGTTACAGTCAACATCAATTCACAGTTAAAATAAATCTTAGCAAAATTAATTATTTTTTGGACCTGATAAAGGTAAATGTAATATTTAACAATCAAAAGAATTATTCTCCTCACAATGAATATCTATCATCGCTGTTTTTATTCAACTTTGTACTAAAAAACCTATCCAGATTGTAAAACAACAACAAAAAAATGGGTTTACAGGCAGGAAACAAATTACTAGGCTAAATCACATAGGACAACAAAGTTGCTCCATACAAGATTAGTATTCAAAACTACTTACACACACAGACACACAAAATAAGATATATAAAGAGAAAGACAGAGAGAAATTGATTTGAAATTTAGGCACAAAGTTTGCTCTGAAAGAATGGAAAGGCCAGGTGCACTTTGGGAGGCAGAGACGGGTGGATCATCTGAGGTCAGGCGTTCGAGACCAGCCAGGCCAACACAGTGAAACCCTATCTCTACTAAAAATACAAAAATTAGCTGGGCGTGGTGGCAGGTGCCTGTAATCCCAGCTACTTGGGAGGCTGAGGCAGGAGAATTGCTTGAACCCAGCAGATGGAGGTTGCAGTAAGCCGAGATCCTGCCACTGCATTCCAGCCTGGGCAACAGAGTGAGACTCTGTCTCAAAAAAAAAAAAAAAAAAAAAATCGAAAGAATTTGGGGAGGCAAAATGGAACAAGGCTTTCGTGAAAGAAAAATCATTCAAATAAAGAGAAGAGTGGAGAGTTACAAGGCATATTTAGGAAACAAGAATTATGCCAGCAGGTAAGGGTTTGACTCTAGGCTGATGAGTAGTAGGAAAAGATCGGAAATATAATGGGAGTTCCTGAATGCCAAGCTAAAGAGTTTGAATACTAACCTGAAAATAAAGAATGCTACAGGGAATTTTAAACAAGAATTTAGATCAGAAAGATTCTTTTGTCATAGAAAATTCTTCTTTTTTTCCTCTCTTTCTCTCTCTCTTACTTGTTGAGTTCTAGTCAAGAAAGATATTGAATAACCATTTTACTTGCTGAGTTCTGGAATTTTGGTTTCACCAGGCTCAAGAACAGCTCCAAGCAGAGGTGCTAAGGTATAAAGCCAAAATTGAAGACCTGGAAGCGACTCTGGCTCAGAAAGGGCAGGTAGGCATTTGGTTGCTAGCTCTTCTGCAGATGCAGACAATTCAATCTGACCTTCCTCTAGCTCACCTGTGCATGGGCCACACCCAGGACACAGCTTGGCTCTCAACAGTGATCTTTCTCAAACTGCGTTAGAATGTTCAACTCTGTACTTCTGTCCCTGGTGTTTTTCTGGCCAGAGTATGAACCCAGCCACAACAGTGAATGAGGTTGGGCAAGAGAGAGAATGCCAGAGGAAGAGGAACCCTGTACAAATAGCCTAGAGTTGTCATAAGCTGCTAAGACCAAGACCCACCCCTCCAGCTGCGTTCTTTGCCTCTATGCTACATTTATGGTTCTGCATTTAATGTTTTCCATCCATATGTATCTAGCCTGTGTGCATTCTGACCCTTTTCACTTTTTGCCTGTGTGGTCACTTCTGAGTCCCCAGAAGGCTGGTCCTGGATTATTCAAACTGGAAAAGGTAGAAATAGGGAGTGATGATGAAAACGGGGTTAAATTTTCCCGGCAACTTTGGCCCCAATGTCTTTGAAGGAGCTGGCAGAGGTGGGTGCTACTTACCAGTCTTTGGCAGGCAAACAAACGGGTGGGGAGAAGGCAGCTCTGGCAAAGTGGTTTGACGACACAGGCTCTTTCGTGCCACTCTGAAATGCTGACTGCGCGATATTCTTTGTCAAACAGGATTCACACTGGGTAGAAGATAAACAACTTTTCATTAAGAGAAACCAGGAGCTTTTAGAAAAGGTATGTTGGGCACAACACCCTAGCGGGGCAGAGGAGAAAATCATGAGAGATCCAGGAGCAGCAGGGGGTGCTCTCAGGAGTGGCACAGGGGCCAGGGGAAGGGGAGGCTTTTCCGGCGCTGCTCTGTCCTCGGCTGCGTGCTCAACCGCATCCCTGTCACCGCCATCACCATCAGTGAAGTGGCACGAGTGCATGGCTCTGCGCTGGGCATTGTGCAGACTTGAAAGGATATGATCCCTGAAACCTGCTGATTTGCTAACCATATATACATATATACTGTATATATTCTGTACATATATATATATATACATACACACACACACACGTGCACATCCTATGTAGTTGTTTATCTACAACAAAACCTCTGTGAGGGCCAGACACAGTGGCTCAAGCCTGTAATCTCAGTAATTTGGCAGGCCGAGGTGGGTGGATCACCTGAGGTCAGGAGTTTGAGACCAGCCTGGCCAACATGGTGAAACCCTGACTCTGCTAAATACAAGAAATTAGCCAGATGTGGTGGCACATGCCTGTAATCCCAGATACTTGGGAGGCTGAGACAGGAGAATCGTTTGAACCCAAGAAGCAGAGGTTGCAGGGAGCCGAGATTGCTCCATTGCACTCCAGCTCGGGCAACAAGAGCAAAACCCCATCTCCAAAAAAACAAAAAAACCAAACCAAACAAAACAAACAAACAAACAAACAAAGAAACCTCTATGAATAGAACTTGTTATTTTGTGAGAAGAAGTGACAGAGTATGACTCCAAGACCATGCTGAAACCTAGCATAGGCTTAGATTCTCACTTTTAGTCTTTTTATTAAGCTTGAGTCTTTCTTTTTTTTAATAAAAGATTTTTTTTTAGATGAATACTGTTTTTAAAACATAAAACAGTATTCCTGGAAATTACTCAACAAATTAAGAAACAAAAACATGGCTTAGGCTTGAATAGATATAATTAATTTTGGTTATCTGAACATAGAGGCAATTAAACAACACATTTTCAGTTCAAAGGTGGCTTTTCCTTTGATATTTACCTTCTACAAATCTAGTGAAAGATTTCAAAATAATTTTTTTTTTGAGACGGAGTTTTATTCTTGTTGCCCAGGCTGGAGTGCAATGGCACAATCTCGGCTCATGGCAACCTCTGCCTCCCAGGTTGAAGCGATTCTCCTGCCTCAGCCTCCCAAGTAGCTGGGATTACAGGCATGTGGCACCACATCCGGCTAATTTAAATTACAAAATAATCTCATATTATGCTTGACAAAAACAGAATTTGAAAGCCCAATTGTGTAGGGGAAACAATTGTGTAGGTCAATCCAAAGTTATGCAGAAATTATTTTAGAATTGTTTCTATGAATATTTCTTATCCTTGACAAGTAATAAAAATTAACCACAACATCCTGGCTGGTAAGCATGAGAAGGAGGAAAAAGATGCTTGTCCTACCTCCCCTCTAGTCTGGCAAAGTGAAGACATTCTATCTCATGCTTTGCATGCTGTGAGACAGAGCTGATGTGTTCGTCACATAGATGTACAGATGATGTATACATCATATACAGAGTGGGCAGGTATTCAAAAATCAAGAACTGGTGTTTTCAGGAAGGTTAAGGGACCCTATAAAGAAACTTTGTTGGCATTGAATGAATTACAATCTGTGAACCACTGATCTAATTGTTTCATTAACCACTAGAACCAGCAATCTCTCTAAATACTCCACCATTGATTCAGTAGAAGATTCTAGGAAGTAGAATCTCCTTTATAATGTTAAGTTAATTTCTACAAACTTTTGAAAGTTTACTAGGCCACAAATATCTAGGGTAGAAAACTTGACTACATTATTAATGTACATAATTTCTCACTATTTCCCTGTATTTCTTTTCCTATTAGTTTCAGAGATGCTCAGTAATGAGTGTTATTATATTTTTTTTATCATCAAAAAAGAATCCCATTATGTCTTCTATCTGATTTCCATTAGTCTTAATCTCTTTGGGCTAAAGGAGGAATTTTTATGCTCAGGCTTCTAAGAATAAAATAAATGAAATAAAAGGATGGCAGAAGTGACAATGAACCTAAATATGTAACTTCAAATGTATATACTTGGGAAAGTAAGATTCGTCCTATGTTAAAAAGGCCCTGGTTTGTACTTCTAAATTCAAGATTTTAAATAGTTACTGTATGTAATGCCCACCCATACAGCTAATATCAAGGGAAGCTCAAGATCCATTGTACTTCATAAAGATTTTCTGATCCCTTAAAAGCCAAAGATGATGGCTGGGCACAGTGGCTCACGCCTGTAATCCCAGCACTTTGGGAGGCCGAGGCGGGCGGATCACCTGAGGTCAGGAGTTCAAGACCAGCCTGGCCAATGTGGTGAAACCCTGTCTCTACTAAAAATACAAAAATTAGCCAGGCCTGGTGGCAGGCACCTGTAGTCCCAGCTACTAGAGAGGCTGAGGCAGGGGAATTGCTTGAACCCGGGAGGCAGAGGTTGCAGTGAACTGAGACCATGCCATTGCACTCCAACCTCGGGGACAAGAGCAAGACTTCATCTCAAAAAAAAAAAAAAAATCCAAAAATAACTCAGACATGAACCCTGTCTACAGGGGAAGGTGCATTTGTACACAGCTAACTGAAATCCATGCTTCCTTAAGTTATAATAAAGGTCCTATAAGAAAGTCTAGAGGAAAACAAAAGGAGAGGTGTCACTTCTGAATGGATTGACTAGGGAAGGCTCTTATGGACATTAGAGCTTATTTAAGTGCTAATGTTTAAGAGCTTAGCTTTAAGGTGTCTAAAGAAGTGTAGAATTTTCTCACATAGCAAAGGAGATAAAGTGAGCCATTTTCAGGCAGAGCTGAGTAGCTACAGAGTTCCTGGAGTAGTCAGTTCATTGGGTAGGCCACAGTTTCTAGATTCTAGTGTTTGCATGATCACGTGTGGGTGTGTTTGTACAGAGATGATAGTGATAATATTTAAAACTGGAAAGCTAGGTGGTAATCAGATTATTAAGGTTTTTGAATTCAGTGTTAAAGAGCTGGCTTTCTTCTGTAGTAATTGAAATTCAGCAAAGTTTTGTGTATGATGAGAGCTGTTAAAAAAAATTCTGTAACAAATATAACTCGAGAAATGAGAAGTATCAGTCCCTCTTATGTATACCATTAAATTTCGCTCTAGTAGACTGCCTCTGACCCATCACAAGGGCAAAGTGAGTATTCTCAGATTCACTGTTCACAGAATTCCTAGATTTTAATTCCAAGGAACAGAGACGTCTTCTGGCATTTTTCTCTGTGACTCAAAAAACTCAACCGAAGGATAACTAGAAGGAAAGCCAAAGACTTATTTTATTCATATCTACTTGGGGATTTTTTCATGGTCTGGAAGACTTATTCACTGAGGAAACTGAACACTATTCCTGCTTGCTTTGCAAAGTTGTAGGTGCTTTTCTCAATGCTTACCTAACTTCAGGATTTACTTTATTAGATAGAAAAACAGGAGGCAGAAAATCACCGGTTACAACAGGAACTACAGGACGCCAGAGACCAGAATGAGCTGCTGGAGTTTCGAAACCTAGAGCTAGAAGTAAGGAAATGATGATGATAATAATAAAAATAATCGTAACGATTAACATGCACAGAGCACATCGAGGAGCTAGGCGCTGTATTAAGCATTTCAGATTCATACTCTCATTTGGACCTCACAATCACCCTCAAAATTATATAGCGGAGGCAACTGAGATTAACTAACTTGCCTAAGTCCTGTGACTAGTAAATGGTAAAGCTTTGATGCAACTCAAAACTGTCTACTTAGATACTTTGCTTTTCAACACTACTATCTTTTATAAGCAAGACTAATAAATAATTTTAAATAAGTTAAATAATAGATTTCAACCATCCTCAACATTTCATTGTTTTTAAATACTCATGTCCATCCTTAATTAAATTTTGACTCATTAAAACATGTTACTGCAATAATTATATTTCAAAATGTGCTATATAAAAAATATTTTGTAGGTAAATGTGAATTTATAAGTAAACATTTTAGTCCCTAATGCATTTATGAAAAAAAGGCTAAGAAGCAAGGTAACTTGTCTCAGAAAATACCTTGATTAATCTGACCAAATTTCAGGTGTTTGTTTTTATTTTGCAAGTAAAACATAGAAACATCAGATTTTGATTGTATCCTGCAGAATCTGACTTAGGATCTAGTTCGGTGTATGTTGATATATAAAAGTATAAGAAAAATTCCCATTTGATTTCTGTTATTTTGCCAGTTATTTCTTCTTTAGGCTATTTCGAATTAGGTCTGGATAAAAAGTTAGGTGTTAGTAGGCTTCAGTGAAGAAGAGTCATTCTTTTGTAGCCCACATATCTTACTCATAAAGCTTGAATAGATTGAATATGCAAAAGGCTGTTAGCGGCCATAAAACTTCATGGCAAGACCACGCTGAGATATTTGAAAGCTCTAAATATTCATACAGTTTAAACTGGATGTCCACTTCCTGCATTTCCCTGATCAAAAAATTTCCAAGAATGGATGACACCATCTATAAATTCTTCTTCTCAATCTCTTAGTTGACTAGTCAGTTTTTTCCATCACATTTAATTATGAACATCTTGAGATTGAATTTTTTTCCTTTTGCCAAATGACAGTAATAAACTGCTGAAAAAGCATAAAGAGACCACTGGTTTAGTGTTTAATTAATCAGTTTTGTTTTTAATTTCCATATATTCTTCACTGTATTTCAAGGAGAGAGAGAGACGATCCCCTCCATTTAATCTCCAAATTCACCCATTCTCAGATGGTGTGAGTGCTCTACAGATCTACTGTATGAAAGAAGGTGTTAAGGTAGGCAGATATTTAATTTTTTATGTTTGTAGAAATTAGAAAAACTGGGAATTGGAAAAGGGGAGGTTACTGATGACTATTTGGTCTTTCAGTCACTGGATGTCATCATTTTGATACAAACTATGTAGGAATTGAAAATAGAAGATTAATAGAATGTTTTTTAATGTGTGACAGATATACAAATGGTAACAGAAAAAACACAGGCATCCATGATTATTTAGAACAGAGTCATATGAAGAAAGACGCAGCATCAAAATTAGCCTTAATTACCTGGGAGAAATGTGAAATCAATTTAATACTTAAAAAAATATATTTCAAGTCTGCCAGATAGAAAAGTTTGAGTCCCTTTGTTGAGCCATTCCAGGTGCTATGGAATTCATAATCATGGAATTGCAGAGTCAGAAGAGGTTTGAAGTCATCTAGTCCATCATCTCTTTTGATGTGTTTAATTTAGGGAGGATTCCTCTCTTGGAAGGGCTTACGGTTTATAACAGGTTGCATATTAAATAGAATATAATTATCTTTTTAGTGCTACTGGATATATTTTAAGTATTAGAGTTGAATTGAGGTAGCTCTTCCCCCAGGGAAATATATTGTCCTTCAGTGTAGTGAAATCACATTGTGAATATCTGTTCCTGGGGTAAAGCTGGGATGCTGCCTGCTATTCCTGGTCTCTCCTTACCTTCCGCATGGCCCTTCCTGCTCCCACTCTGAGCTGCCAAGTATACTTGCTTCAGTTGCCTTCTCTGTACTTATGAGATTGAGCTAGACTTTCCCTTTCCTGGTGGTGGGGCTCTACTGTACCTGCTGTTTGAACATGAGTAAGAGGAGAACATAGTACTAATACGGTAAAAAGTAGAGAAAACTTTGGTAGTAATATTGTGCTTCCTTGCCTTCCATCTTCAACCATCGTCCTGGTGTTTAAACTTCTGGCCTTCCTGGGCGGCGTGGTAATTTGTCAACCAAAGCAATTTTTGGATTTCACTGTAATTAAATGAAAACAATTTACTTTGCCTTTTCCTTCGATGCTTTTTTTCTCAGATAAATCACAAACAAACTAATCCAATGAACTCTTTCAAATGGAGTTCAGCTGCTTCAAACTGACTCAAGGAACAGGGTAAAAATAAGATAGATGAAATTAATGCTAGCCACCTTAAAAAAAATGGTACTGCACTATAGTTGTCTACATGGCAGTCAAAATTCAATCAGGTCAGAATTTTGCTAATTAGAATGAAATTGGTTGATTCTTTATATTTATTACCTATTAATTTTTTATACCGAAAGTCTATCACAATTGAAAAAAAAAGGTTTGGCAGTCATGAGAAGAAAGTTAATGAGAATATTACAAGTCTTTTACTGCATGCTAGACTCTTTCATACACAGTCTGTTTATCCTGAAGATCAGCTCAGCCTATGAAGTAGGAATTTATTATCTCCATTTTGCAACTAGCAAAATTAAGAATGATCTGTTAAGTACCTGATCCAAGTTCACACAGCATGTAAGAAGCAAAATTGAAACTTAAAACTAGGTGTGCCAGATTGAAAACGTCCCAAGGAAGTTCAGGCCCTAAAATGTCTTCCTTTAACTTCATGTTCAGGCACTGATGGAATAGTAGGCCACATTTGTCTTTGACATGAGTTTCTGCTTGATTTTGCAGGATGTGAACATCCCTGATCTCATAAAGCAGCTTGATATCTTGGGTGATAATGGGGTAAGTAAAGAATTGATTTAGTATAGATATGAATTTGCCTAAACAGAGGCAAGAGATACTTAACAATGCATCATGTGTAAAGTAAGAGCAAGTGAGATGCCATTTCACTTAAGGATGTTGCTCCTTGGGAAGAATATACAATTTATCAAACAACTTGGCTAAAGGGTTGTAAGGATCTCTGGAAGGTAGTAGCAGATATGAGACCTGGTAAAGTGCTTTTTGTGGGCAGGTTTTAGGTTTGAATGCCGACCACATCTCCAATAAGCAAAGCAATTATTGTCTGACTCTGGCTCAAAGGCATCCAGTGTGAAATTAATCAGTCACGCATTTGCAAAGGCTGCTAAATACTAGGGTTGTTGGCAGTGCCATAAAAATGGACCAGGAGGCTATAATCCATTTTCTTTCCAAAAACATCTTCCAGACAGGATCAAGGCACGTTAATTCAGTGGGAGGACCATTTATTGTGATACTAGGTGAATGGTGCTTGTAGGTTGAAGGAATCACCATTTTTCCCTTGAAAAATTATCAAAGGAGAGAACAGAAATTACATCAAAACTTCTATGAGGAGACTTCTTTATTCCATTTTGGTTTCTCTTTTTCTCATAACATGACAATAAAGTATGCCTCCAGTGACACAAAATCAAATCAGTGTTAAGGAGATATTTAAAAAATCACGTTTAATATACTTCTTCCAGGTTTTGATTAACTCTCTGTTCAGAATTATTACTAACCAGAATAGGAATTTGTTAAGGTTCTATACAGGCTTATACAGAATGCTCTGTAGCAGTCAGTCAGACAGTATTTTCTTTGGGGTAAATAATATCAGTATGTTCAGCTTATGGCCTTTCTTATTTTTTACAGAATTTAAGAAATGAAGAACAAGTGGCCATAATTCAGGCCAGCACTGTGCTGTCCCTGGCAGAGAAGGTAATGAGCCGTAGAAACATTTCAAATCATCTCGGTGTCTGGCTTAATACTGAACGAGCAGGCTAGGGTGTGAAGGACATTCCCTCTGCACATGACTGTGTGTGAATACCTAATACACATTTTATTTTTAAGGGTGGTACAACCCAGATAGAATGAGAACACCCAAAAGAAAAGTCTATACACTGATTTGGGATGGGTGGATAATTTTTGCTTTGAAGTTCCTTAAAAATACATATAATTATTTAAAAACAGAAAACCTTCTGGATTACATTATTTACACAATCCCTACCAAGCTGGGAAACCACAAAGAAGAGTTTTGTGGGGCGGTGATAAACTGGAGCATTGCTCTTGTCATAGACTTATCCTGGGGTGTGTACATACCATTGCTCCCAACTGATCCTGTGGCTTAGTAGTGGCTCATTGCCGTCTCATTCAGAAAGCCCGACATAGAGATTGTCAGGAGAAAATCAACACTGACTGTGCTCTGGCTCCATCTTGTGTCTAAACCTGGTAAATGGCCAGATAAATTGGTGTATTCAGAGTACCTCATGAATCAATGCATAAAGCCTGGCTGGGTGGTATGTACCTACAGTCCTAGCTACTTTGGAGGCTGAGGGAGGAGGCTCGCTTGAGCCCAAGAGTTTGGGGCTGTAGTGTACTATGATCATGCCTGTGAGTAACCACTGTACTTCAGCCTAGGCAACATAGTGAGACTCCGTCTCCTTTAAAAAAAAAAAAAAGTACCAGTAAATACTTGAGAGTCACGTGCACATGGTTGGATAAAATGAGAGCAAGCAATCAGCTGTCTCCAATCTGAAATGAGGGAATTCTATGGGTCAAATGATAGTTAAGTTACTCAAACAAAAGAACGAAATAAAAAACAGGGAGAACAAAGAAGAAGTATAGCTATGAAATAAAAAGACACTTAACCAGGTGTTTTTTAAAAAAGGACATTTTGTTGACAACTGGAGAAATTTAATGTGGACTGGGTATCAGATGACAAAAGTAATTAATGTTAATTTTGTGAAGTGTACCAATAACCTTGTGGGGTTGTTTTTTTTTCTCACAGAAAGGCCTTATCTGTTAGAAATACACATTGAAGTATTCACATGTGAAATAAAATGAAAGCTGGAATTTTTTCTTTTAAAAAAACTTACTTCCTACATAGTTTGATTACAGACCTAATCACTTTCTCTGATCCCTCCCCAGCAAATGCCGCATTATCTCTAACAGAAGGTCCAAATTTAGAATTTGGCATACAGACCCTCTGGGATTTGAGTCTTATCTACCTATTTCTCTAGTGTCTCCTCTCCCTTCTCTCCCTCCATTCTCTCTCTCTTTCTCTCTCCATTCTCCACTCTTGGTCCTGTACACTGATCTTTTTACCTGGAAGGTAGTCCCATCTTGTCTTTCTACCTCTGCCTGGCTAAATCTTGATCATCAGACCTCCCCATACATGAGGAAGCCTGCCTGTTCACCCAAGCCCCCTTAGGTGTTCCTGCTCTATGTTCCCACAGTGGCCTGTGCTACTGCTCCCATGGCTTTTGACAATTGCATTGCACTATCCATTTGCATTTGTCATATGGTCCCATCTAACTACCGCTAGACTCTAACGCCCATGAGGACAAATAGTTGTGTCTCTCCACTCCCCACCCCCTGTTTTTTGCCCTAGCTTTTCACACCAGTCCAGCACATGTAGTAAGTGATGAATAAATGTTAACTGAAGGAGCAAAGGTGTGAATTTGTGAATGCTCACAAGACACCATTTCAGTGACAACACAAAAATGAAAAAAACACAGTCTGTGCCTCCAGTGCTGCTATCATCTGGCAATGATAGTGAGAGAGCCTTATTCAACTGGAATCATGAAGGGCTGCAATTCTTTATTGCAAGAAAAAATCGCCTTGGTTTGGGCTACAAACAAAACATGGGCTGATTCTATGGAAGATGAGGACTGAGGAGGTGAAAGAAAGGAAATACAGCCTTGTGTGCCTCACATTTACTGAGATTGATGGGAGAAATATCTTCTGCTCCCTGCCCTGCGTGGGTGCAGTACAACTGTACTTATCAGAACCAACAACTCTTCTTATCAGAACCAAGACTTGCGCAGTGCTCCTTTTGAGATAGGCACTTTCTAACTGCTGGAGACTAGGTACTATTGTGACCTTTATTTCACAAAAGGAATCTGAAGCACAAAAAAGGTAGATAACTGCCTAAGGTCACACAGCCTGAAGTTGATGGAGTCAGGATTCACACCCAAGGAGTCTGGTTCTAAAGCCCATGATCTTATGTCTTGCACTAAACTCCTCCTCCTGCAGGAAATAGGCTTTGCAGACCCCATGGGAGCTGGGCTGTCAGAGCTGAGGCAAATTAGCCCATGCCTCTGCTTACCTTTTTTTGCAAGAAAGGTATAGGGACCAGATGAACAAATACAGGGTGATGACTCTGTGCTTAGCACTGTGGTAGAAAGCTAGGAACCAGATGAACAAGACACAAGCCTTCCCTAAAGTGCTCACGGTCTGTTCGGCTGCCTTTTGTGCAGACTTTTGCAGTGCACAGATTAAACTTACCTCTTGTCTGTGGGATTCACAGATAAAAGTTTCTACATCCAAGTAACTCTAAACATCAACAACGAATGTCTTGAGACTACCAATTTGAATAGCACTCTATTATATGGGAGTATGATCTTTAGCCAGAGTTTGAGCCCAGACAAAATTCCAACAAGCAAACCCAATTGTCACTTTGTATTAAAAATAATGGCAGTGACCTTGAATGAGAACATATTAGGGGCTGGATACTGCACTCAATGCCATAAGTACATTATCCCACTGTTCCTTACAACCATTCTACAGCTGCCATTATTTTTTAATTTGTATAAATTTACAGAGTACAGGCGTACTTTTATTACATGGATACACGGTGTAGTGGTGAAGTCTTGGCTGTTAGTGTATCCACCACCCAAATAATATACATTGGGGTACCATTGTTTTTACTTTATACATGAGGAAACTGAGGCTTGGGATATTCAGTAACTTGTCCTGGATTACACAAGTAGGAAGGAACAGCAACCAACACACAAATCTATATCTAACGCTCATGATATAATGACTTTAGTTCACGGTACTCTTAAAAACATGATTTTAAAAAATATATTTCTTGATAACAAATGGACAGCAAGCAAGATGAAGGATTTTAGGTTTTGGATGGGTACAATTGCAATATGAGTCTATTTACACAAAAGCCATGATTGACTGAAATTTGTTTCAAGGGGAAACCATGTGTATGTACAAAGAACTGAGAGATTAGCACCTCTCCAGTCTCGGCATGCCTCTTTTCTTTCACCATGTTCCCCACAACCAAGAAGTGGTTGAACATGGTATCCCCTTGTAAGTAGCAAGGCTGTCGTGTATAGAAATGCTCGCTGTGCTGCGTAATTTATCACAGGTAACCTAGAAAGAACTATCTGCGAAAGGGCGCAGTGGCTCACGCCTGTAATCCTAGCACTTTGGGAGGTCAAGGCGGCCGGATTGCCTGAGCTCAGGAGTTCAAGACTAGCCTGGGGAACACGGTGAAACCCCGTCTCCACTAAAAATACAAAAAATTAGCCAGGCATGGCGGCGTGCACCTATAATCCCAGCTACTTGGGAGGCTGAGGCTGGAGAATCGCTTGAACCTGGAGGTGGAGGTTGCAGTGAGCCAAGATCGTGCCATTGCACTCCAGCCTGGGTGACAGAGCGAGACTCTGTCTCAAAAAATAATAATAAATAAATAAATAAATAAATAAATAGTACCTTGTAGTGAGATACCACTAGTACATGCAATACACAATGGATATTGCCTCATGTTTTTTACTTCCTTAATCTTTACTTATTATTAATCCCATTTGACAGACAAGAAACTTGAGACTTAGAGAAATCAGGTAACCTTTCACCCACCCATGAAAAGCTGGAAATGAAATTACGGCCAAGGTAGTCTGTCTTCAGAACCTGCTTAATTATTATGCCCAATTGCTTCCCTAAAATATAAGCTGACATTTAACTTGCTAGAGATTCATTATAATAATTTGTTCTATAAAAACCTGTGTATGGTAGGGTCACATATTATTCAAAGTCTGCATTCAGAGTGTTTATCAATGCTAACAAAAATATCATATATTCTGAGTACTGGGAAAGATAAGTTTTTATGTGATTTAGAACACCTCCACTTCACAAAAATAATTCTTCCCCACTTTGCTGTAATCAGTTTTATAAACTGAAAAATTACCGTTGTCCCAATTCTCCAGTGTACCTGGCCTTCTTTCTCTCATCCTGCTTCCTCCAACAATAGAACTATTGGACATGATGTCCCTTCCACTTGGAACTTCCTCTTCATTTTTTCCCAGTCATCTCTCACCCATTCTTTGGACCCCAGTGCAATTATCACTTACAAGAAAGCCTCCCATGGTGTTCTCCAGTAAGGGCAGGAGTCTTGTTGATCTGGTTCACCACTGCAGCCCTAGGACCTGGTACAGCACCTGACACTTGCTAGTCATCCATAAATGCATTTGTTGAATGGGTGAATGAATGAATACAAGGAAGACTGTAGTCTTGTTTCTGAACTATGAGATAAAAATGTGGGTCGGGCATGGTGGCTCGCACCTGTAATCACAGCACATTGGGAGGCCGAGGCAGTTGGATCATGAGGTCAAGAGTTCAAGACTGGCCTGGCCAAGATGGTGAAACCCTGTCTCTACTAAAAATACAAAAATTAGCCAGGCGTGGTGGCAGGTGCCTGTAATCCCAGCTACTCGGTAGGCTGAGGCAGAGAATTGCTTGAAAGTGGGAGGCAGAGGTTGCAGGAGCCGAGATCACATCACTGCACTCCAGCCTGGGCAACGGAGCGAGACTCCGTCTCAAAAACAAAACAAACAAACAAAAAATGTGTTGTTTTTGCTTCAGTTCTCAGTCTGCTTCCTGAGATATAAGGGGAGGAGACTGAGCACCTCATGGGGGCACACAGATATACACCATATCAAGCAGCCATGTCAAACACTTTTGTCTTGTTAACCCCTTAGTGGATCCAGCAGATTGAAGGAGCAGAGGCTGCCCTACACCAGAAAATGATGGAATTGGAAAGTGACATGGTAAGTACAAGATGAGATATTGTAAAAATTAAGAAAAATTTACAAGGCAAATGGAAAATTAAAGTTGCCTCTACCAGTTTTATCTGGCACTGATGAAAGTTTGTCATCTTTCCATTATTATTTTATGTACAGAAGATGGAAAAAAATTACCAAAAGTACCAAACAATTTCAGGCTATATTCTCCCCCAAAAATGTTAGTTTTTGGAAAATATCCAAAACTAATGCCAAAGAAAATTGAGTTTTCTTATGTTTTCTTTCTTAGGCTAAATAATTTTTCCACTGTATTTAATTAACAAGTAAAAGTTACAGAAATGGAAGGTGTAACTCTGATTTTAAAAATCCCTAAGCCACCTTACATCCATTAGAACAGCTCTTATCAAAAAAAAAAAAAAAAGTAGAACAAAAGACCTAGTGCAGTGGCTCACACCTGTCCCAGCAATTTGGGAGGTTAAGGCAGGAAGAGTGCTTGAGTCCAAGAGTTTGAGACCAGCCTTGGCAACATAGTGAGAGCCCATCTCTACAAAAAAAAAATTAGCGGGCATAGTGGTATGTGCCTGTGGTCCCAGCTACTCAGGGGGCTGAGGCAAGAGGATCATTTGAGCCCAGCAGGTGGAGACTACAATGAGCTATTTTTGTATCACTGCATTCCAGCGTGGGCAACAGATCAAGACCCTGTGTTCCCACAACCAAAAAGATGAAACAAGTGTTGGCAAAGATAAGGGGAAATTGAAACCCTTCTTCACTATTGATGGGAATGTAAAACTGGTACAGCCACTATGAAAAAAAGTATGGTGGTTGCTCAAAAAAAATCAAAATAGAATTACTATATAATTCAGCAATACCACTTCTGGGTGTGTATTCAAAAGAATTGAAACCAGAGTCTGGAAGAGATACTTATACACCCATGTTCATAGCAGCATTATTCACAATAGCCAAAAGGTAGAAGTAACCCAAATGCCCATCAATGGATGAACAGATAAACAAAAGGTGGTGTATACATATCATGGAATATTATTTAGCCTTCAAAACGAAGGAAGTTCTGATACAAGTTACAATATGGATGTACTTTCAGGACACTACGTTAAGTGAAATAAGCTATTCATAGAATTATAAATACTATATGAATCCACTCATGTGAAGTGCTAGATTAATCAAACTTAGAAACAGACAGCAGACTGTGGTTGCCAGAAGCTGAGAAGGAGAAACATAGAGCTGTTGTGTAATGGGTCTAGTTTCAGTTTTGTAGCATGAAAAATTCTGTACATTAGTTACATGACAATATGAATATACTTTGTACTACTGAACTGTACGCTTAAAAATGAGTTAAAGATGAGTAAGGTTGTAAATGTTATGTGCATTTTGCCACAGTTTTAAAAGTTTCTTTTTACTCCCCAAGTCTAAAAATTGGTTATTATTAACTTACAGCAATGCACAGAAATTTATAACAAGATTCGTCTGGGCACAGTGGCTCATGCCTATAATCCCAGCACTTTGGGAGGCCGAGGCGGGCAGATCACCTGAGGTCAGGAGTTCGAGACCAGCCTGACTAACATGGAGAAACCCTGTCTCTACTAAAACTACAAAATTAGCCGGGCGTGGTGGTACACACCTGTAATCCCATCTACTCGGGAGGCTGAGGCAGGAGAATCACTTGAACCCGGGAGGTGGAGTTTGCAGTGAGCCAAGATCACGCCATTGCACTCCAGCCTGGACAACAAGAGCAAAGCTCTGTCTCAAAAAAAAAAAAAAGAAATTTATAACAAGATTATGATTAATGTTATCATTATAACTAGAAAACATGTAGTGGATTCCTACTGGATCAGGGAATCCTATAAAAACAACTTGCATTTGTGTAGCACATTATAGCTTATAGATTATTTGCTTATATTTTATACAGTGCTCACATTTTACTAAGAGGTTCGGCTCCAATGTCAAGGCATATAAAAAGAACAGTTTGTTATTTTATTTTATTTTTATATTTGGCCAAGAAAGCTTTCCAAATAAACAATTTCTCTTCAAAATTACCCTTGAAAACTCTTTAAAAGCGCAAATATTAATTAAGCAATTAGCTTGTATTAGGCACTGTTCTAGGTGCTGGAATTCAGCAGTCACCAGCAAAGTCAACAGCAAAATTACTCCATACAGATATATGATCTCTCAAAAGTCAGCACCATTGAGTTTTTCTTCAGAGTTGGAAGAAGTCTTTGTTCCTTCAGTTAAGCACCCAAAGAAACAATTGACTTGTGCTTGGGACTATGTCGTACCCAAAATATAGTTTTAAGTGCTAATGGCAAGATGCTCGTAATATGAGAAGCACACAGAAACTGAGAACAAGAGAGGGAACATCAGATTGATTTTTCCCAGCTCACACTGTCTTTGTGGCAAAAGCAGACACCCACTCATTAAGCAGCAGTGTGGGTGGAATCCCTCCCACTCTTTAAGTTGCTATTTTTGTCCTTATGTTTGCTAGTTGTACACAGATGAATTTGAATCAGTTAAACTTGTTGATTATGCAACCCAGCTATGTTACATTTTATCACATTCTTACAAAAGTATATTATCATAATATATTTATATAGATAGGCTTATTATTATTAAACACTACTCAAAATCTATACTTAATCACGTGCTCTCAGATTAAAAATCTTTTAGAGCATTCTATGTGGATTTTTCATTATATCTTTTATGCTGCTTTCCATTGATTTTCACATTCCTGTGTGAGACTATGAGAGTTGAACTATTTCCCTAACAGACAAAATTTATGACTCTACAAATATTAGTGATTTGTCTTATGGTAGAATTAGAGGAAACATTAGTCAATACCATTTGTATGTCACTTTCTAGTTAACTAAGCTGACTCTATCAATGTGGCCCTTTGTTATAGGAACAGTTCTGCAAAATCAAAGGCTATCTGGAGGAAGAACTAGACTACAGAAAACAAGCTCTTGACCAAGCATATATGGTAGGTACAACAAGCAATAGAGACACCCAAAGTATTTACAGTTATGTACTGTGGAATAAAGTATCCTAATTAATTTTCCATGCTATGTACTTGAATAGATCACGACATGCAGTTCATTCATTTACTGGTTTTCAGATCTGATTTTAGAACAAATACATTCCTAGTTCTTTACTTATTCTAAGATTCTTATAAGATATTCTTATAATATCTAATAAATATTTAATTATACTTCATTTTTTAATGATTAAAAGGCCAGACGTGGTGCCTCATGCATGTAATCCCAGCACTTTTGGGAAACCAAGGTGGGCAGATCCCTTGAGCCCAGGAATTCCTGACCAGTGTGAGCAGCATGAAAACTTGTATCTCCAAAAAATAAAAATAAAAATACAAAATACAAAAATTAGCCAATCATGGTGACATGCACCTTGTAGTACTAGCCACTAAGGAGGCTGAGGAGGGAGGATTCATTGAGCCTGGGAGGTCAAGGCTTCAGTGAGCTGTGATCGTGCCACTGTACTCCAGCCTGGGCAACAGATCAAGATCCTGTCTCAAAACAAAACAAAACAAAAACAATTAAATATATGTTGTTGGATAATATTAAGTGAAGAACAGATTGGATGGCAATGTGGATTAAAGAGAAATTTTATTAAACCAAATCCAATCATTTGGGAGTCTGATCTAGTGGTGGAATAATGTGTTTAATGTTTGTTATGGGTATTTTTAATTCATTTATCTCTTACAAGAACCTTGTGAGGTATAGGTAAGATTATTATTCATATCTTACATATGAGGATAGTAAGATTTAGAGAATATAAGAACTTTGCCCAAGTTGATAAATAAGTAGTGTGTAGATCTGACTCCAGGTCCTGTGGCCTGCCATAATCCAGCCACAGCAACTGAGGCTTCCATGGTAAATAGGCTGTGCCTTTTTGTCTCCCACAGAAGATTATGCTGATTAAGGAGCACATGTGATCCATTCCCCTCTACCAAATTCCTATTACACACTTCTTCATACTGAACTACAGCCCACATTTCTTCTCTCCTTATGCTCCACCCTCCATTAATTCACAGTTATGAATCAAAAGAAAAAGAGCAAATTAAAGGAACATTTCAAAGAATTCCTAGAAGAGGTTTTTATAATGCTTTCCTGGAAGCAGCTTGAGTCACTTTTGGGGAAAGAGTGAAGCACTTAGTCCCTGCTCGTTACAAAGATGAACTTGTCTTTGCATTCCAAAATGAGTAAGAGATTCTGAGCTTGTTTGATGGGGAAAGAAGAGAATGGGCATTTGTTGCTAATTAGAGACAGAGAAGGAAGTGAGTTTTGCTTCACTTCTACCTTTCACCCTTGCCTCTTCTACCTGTACGAAATTAAGTTGTGTGTTTATGTGGGTCCTGAGACTACTGAGTACTCATTCAGAAAACCATATTTATCCTTAAAAAGATGAGATCTGCTTAGCCCAGGACAAGAGCTAGGAAAATATTTCTCACCAAAGCATGTCTGGTCACTTCTGTCAAACTTAGAAGGGATAAGATTGTAGATTTTAGCAACCGTTATCTGAAGCATATCAAAAAAGAAAGAAAAAGGAACAGATATAAGAGGCAGCGCATACTTCATCTACAAAAGAAAGACTCAGAGAAATATTATAATGAGAGCAGCCATAAACCTCAGAGAACTTAAAAACAGACCAATTCCAAAACTTCAGGTCATTTTTGGATTTTATTTTTCAATTTTATTTCAAGAAAAAATATGGAGACCATAAAGCCATCTTCAAGTACCAGAGGTTTGTCATGTATTAATAAAACGGGGGTGGTATTTTGTGCATAAAATATATCTCCAATTTTAAGTATTTTGTTCTAACTTAGACTATTTATTTCTAGAAGTATGGCCACCATGATAGATGTCTTTAAATATATGAAGAACTGTCTTGTTGGTTTTTGTTTGTTTGTTTTTTGTTGCTGTTGTTTTGAGATGGAGTTTCACTCTTATTGCACAGACCAGAGTGCAATATGTGATCTCGGCTCACTGCAGCTTCTGCCTCTCAGGTTCCAGCGATTCTTCTGTCTCAGCCTCCTGAGTAGCTGGGATTACAGCTGCGCACCACCACACTCGGCTAATTTTTTATATTTTTGGTAGAAATGGGGTTTCATCATGTTGGCCAGGCTGGTCTCGAACTCCTGACCTCAGATGATCTGCCTGCCTCGGGCTCCCAAAGTGCTGGGATTATAGGTGTGAGCCACCGCGCCTGGCCAGAGCTGTCAAGTAGAAGTGAGAACACACTTATTCTCAGCTACACTTTAGGATAGGAAGTACAGTTATTATAACAAAGCGAGGGCTTTCTAAAAAGGAAAAGTATATAAAAGGGACAGGGTCCCAAGAAAGAACAAATGTTCCCTCACTAGAGAAGTTCATGAATTGGCTAGATAACCCTTATGGAATCTCATAAAAGGAGATTTTCAGAAGTGTAATTAGGCTAGAGAAGCTTTGAAATTATTTTCTTGCTAAGATCCTATAAGCCTAAAATTGACAGCCATACACATATACATACATAGCGTACACTCCCACACCAGATATCAATGGCAAGTTCCGAAGTTAGACTTTTCTAATTCTATTTGCCAGAGAATCCAGGAACTAGAAGCTACTTTGTACAATGCTCTACAGCAAGAAACTGTTATCAAGTTTGGTGAATTATTAAGTGAAAAACAGCAAGAGGAGCTGAGGACGGCAGTAGAAAAGTTACGGCGGCAAATGCTGAGGAAGAGCAGAGAGTATGACTGTCAGATTCTTCAGGAGAGAATGGAGCTCTTACAGCAAGCCCATCAGGTGAGGACTGAGTCACTACCTCTGCGTAGGGTTAGTACTA
The DNA here is from genome assembly GCF_009828535.3 of Hylobates moloch. NCBI lineage: Eukaryota > Metazoa > Chordata > Mammalia > Primates > Hylobatidae > Hylobates > Hylobates moloch. The sequence goes on along the minus strand of NW_026652281.1, from coordinate 124,749,865 downwards.
GCAAATGGAACTTAGTACTAGGTACATGGTATTGAGTATGGGTACGGAGAAGCCCAGGAGATACAAGTTATTTTCAGAGAGTAAAATAAATAACCATTGTTTTCTACCTTCATGCACATACAAAAATGACAGTTTTATAATAATTCAATCTTGAGAAAATTGGCGTTTCAGAAGGACTGAATACTGTTACTATTTTTAGAACTACGTTTTCACGAAATACCGTTTGAATTTCATGGACTCTGATTATCTGCCTTATGCAGGGATGCAGGACACTCTCCAGGGCAAAAATAGTGCTTCCCATGTACTGCTCACTCCAGTCCATAAACAAGCCTGATAATAATCCGAATAGTGTAAAATAGATCAAGGACCGTTCACATTACAAACATCACCACCAACAAAGCCCGGCAGCTGCTGTTTACTTACTGACATTTGCTTTATGTCAGTAACTAAGCTAAGGGCTCTACTTACATCATTTCATCTTCATAATAACCCTATGAGGTAAGTATTTTTATTATCTCAATTTTGGAGATAACAATACTGAAGATAAGAATGCTTAAGTGATTTGCCCAAGATGACACAGATGGTAAGCAACAGTCAGGATGACAGCCTAGGTCTGCTGAACTCCAAGGTCAATGTGTCTAACCACTGTATTGTACCATCATCCATGACTTATGTGATTCATCAGCAAGGTCCAAAATAGGCACCCAATACTAATTTCCAGCCAAAATTTTTAATTGCAACTCTTTATTCATGCCATAGCCTGACAGTTGAGGGCTGAGGTCCTGGTCAAAATACAGATTCAATAAGGATTCCAGCATTGAAAGTGTCAGGTTATAGTATTCAATCCTCAGAAGCTATAAGAAGCAACCGGTACAAAATTCAGATGGTATGAATAGGCGGTAAAAATCGTGTGGTCATCAGTGATCAAGGTAAGTGGAAAAGAAGTAGGGGTTCTTTTATGAGGCAAATAAAAACAATCCATGGAGGACATGACACAGCACACTTCAGATGCAAGCAGGAGCTTTGTGGATTTTATAGGCTAACAGATTACCCAAGTAGGTGGAGAATTCTGAAGCCACGTGTCCCAGAAATGATAAATACATACATGTTCCTATTAATGCCCCTTCAGATTCCATCACAAAAGTTTGAGTTTTGACCCATGGAAAGACTTCTTAAAGTCTTTAATAATAGACTTTATGGCATCATCGCATTGCTTCATGCATTCTTTTCTTCTAGCAGGGGATAAAAATGTATTCTGCACAAATTTCTTGTGCTGCAATAGCATGTAATTACTTTCAACAAATTGGGAGTTATGTCATGGAAACACAGAAGTGTTTACTTTTAAGATGGACTCATAGTTATCTAAATTTATTTATCATAAAAACTTTATTCCATTTGAGTATTTCTTTAACCATTTAGCTGAGATACTTCTCTCCTGAAAGAGTTGGTTTTAAGTTATCCAGTAGCTCTGATAGTACACTACATTTCTGAACCTCAGAGAGTTTCACTGACATTTTCCATCCATCTTCTAAACAAATGTTCATTAGAATATGCCTTTGCCAGTTATTTCTTACTCTTCTTCTTCCCTTTTAACTAATAGCTGAGTTTCATAGAATTATTCCAGAAGATATTGGCCAGGATTTTTTACATGTAACTATGTAATACACTCTAACTTCTCAAGTATATCACTAACCATGTATTACACAGTTCTGCTTGAATGTTTAAGAGTGAACTGATGTGTTCTTATCCTTACTTCTCTTCTCTCTCCCCATCTGCCTGTCTTAGTCAGTAGAATTACCATATCTCAACACTCTGGCTAAAAACACTGGTGTCTTCTCTATTCTTTCCCTGTAAGCATTAATACAGCACCACATCCAACTGGCATTTCCCCTGAAATGTTTTTGATACTGGTCCATTTCGTTCATTTTTGTCACCCCAGGCATGTGCAGGACCTTTCATTGTTCCACCAGCTTCCAGGTACTGCCAGATGTTCTCTTTGTGAATCTGACTCCATCACCTATGCATTTATTCAGTCAAACTTTTAAATGTGTTTCCTAGGTGCTAAGTACTGTGCTAGACAGAGAATTCACCGTGGACCCTGCCTACACAAAACGTAGGACCCATAGATGGTTATAAAATGATTAACACAAAGAAAAATAATTATGATATATCATAATAAATAGCATTTTTAAAAGTACATGCAGCTGCCATGGGGACCTAGTTCTAGCTCTCCTCTTTTCAATCCACTGCACATCTCATCACAGATTCTTCTCATTTTTCCTCATGGTACATTCTTGCCCCAAAGTCTCCATGGTCCAATTTCCAGTTGAGTAGAGTCTTACGCAGGTCTCTTCAGGTCCTTCAGTAGCTGACTGCCCCTCCCTCCAAAACCAGATTTGACCCAACCCCAGAGCATACTTCCCTCTCCACTCATGCAAAACATCCTGGTCCCACTTGTGCTGTGATTTTCCACCTCTAAAGTGTCCATTCGTTTCCATTAAATTGATCCAAGTGTTCTCGTTTTTCCAGTCCCAGTTTAAGATCCAACCCATTCAGGATCCTCTCCCTCATGAAAATTTTAAAAATGAACCACATACTGCTCAAGATATCTACATTCTATATGCTGTTATGCACTCATTCACAACCATTTAATGAGGCCCTGCTGTGTACCAGGTGCTGGGAGTATAATGGTAAGCAAAGACATACAGATCACTACTCTCATCTATCTCACAGAGGGACAGGGACAGAGCCACAGCACAAATGAACAATGACTGAGGCAATTTCTGAGAGTGGCAATAAGTGCTATGCAGAAATGTATACAATGTGTATGTGAGTTTGGGAGTAGGATTGGCCACTTTAGGCTGGCTGGTCAGTGGAGGCCTCTCTGAAGTTACCTAAGATCCAAGAAATGAGCCACACAAAGATCTTGGCCAAATGTCCCAGAAGACAGGGACAACAAGGGCTAAGTCCCTATCATGGGAATAAGTTTGGAATAGTCAAGGAACAGAGCAAAGGCTAGAATGTCAGGAGCACACAGAGCCAGAGTGAGGTTGATAGGAGGAGACGTTGCAGAGCTAAGAAAGGGCCACATCACACAGGGCTTTGCAGGAGTTTGAGTTTTATTCTGAGTATAACTCAACTAACTCTTCCTTCTTTTCTTCCCCACTCGCTTAAACTCAGGGGACCATGGAGATCATTTTTACATTCTGAGAGTTCACAATGGCTGCTATAGATGGAGTAAGATGGTCAAAATAAAAGGCAGGAAGAGCAGGTAGAAGCTGCCATACCAGCCCTGACAAGGGAAGACAATGACTTGGTGAACTTGGTATCAGTAGAGATAAAAAGAAGTGGGTAGAAAAGGAATGTTTTGGATCCAACAAGGTTTTCTGTTGGGTGGATGGCAAAGGGATGGGAAGCAAAAAGAAATCAAGTATACATCATATGATGTAGTGTAACACATTTATTTGACAAAAAAATATGTGTGGACACCTTCTCCATGCTAAACACTGCACTAGGAATTGGAAATGGGTGATAAAGTTATTCAGTTTTTTTTCATTGTTTACCTTTTCTATTTAATTTTGTTATTCCATCTGGATCTGATAGTTCTTTGAAAAGGGAACTAACTGGTGCCTGATCTGTATTGTCCATTACATTCAGCACAGTCATGAGCATGTAAGGAGGTGCCCAACAAGCATAGATGTGATGGCTGAATGGATACTGCAGTAATTTTACATATTCATGATTTTGTCCATATAGTACTTGCCTCCATATCCAGCAGACATGCCAAGGAATTACTTGAACACTCAAGGTGGAAATATCTAGCAAATTTATTCTTTTACTGTGTAGCTATGGAGCACTGACAGCACTATGGAAATATACACCAGCACACACATCATACATGTATACACACACCATCAACATTCCAGTCCCATCCCTTTCTCCAGCATTCATTATGGTATAATTTCAAGGTTAGCCTTTATGGTCTCACTCTGACCAAAACACACCATCTCTTGTTGCACAAACCTTAGCCCCCTTACTTTAAAGAAGAGTTTCTCAATCTCAGCATTACTGAAATTTTGAAGCAGATAATTCTTTATTCTTTTTTAGGGGGAGGGGTGGCTGTTTTGTGCCTTATCGGATGCTTAGTAGCATTCCTGGCTTCTACTCGGTAGATGCTAGATGCACATACTCCCAGTTGTGACAGTACAAAAATGTCAAGACATTTAGATAGTGGTGATGGTTGCACAACTTTGTGAATATACTAAAACCACTGAATTACACAACTTAAAATAAATAAACATATTAACTAACTTTAAAAAATGTGCAGAACTGCCAAATGTCCCCAGCTGGGGCAGGGAGAGACAAACAGTTGAGATCTACTCTTTTAAAGAGAGGGAGATATGCTTTCCAAGTTCAAGAACCCCTTGTTCTAGCTTCCCTTTTTTTCTCCTACCATTGCATTATAAAAACCTCTCTTTCTATATTATCATTCCATTTTGCTTCTAGTGTTTTCTCCATAGACTCCATTTCTCTATTTTCTAATTATTCCCAGCAGAGGTATTAAATAAGAGCCTGCATTATATAACCATGTACATGAACACAAAAACCTTTAGATTGACAGATATAAATGTGAAGACTTTATTTTACTTGTAAATAATTGTTATGTAATGTTGATTTCAAATATTTGGTGTTTAAATTAGTGGAATTTCGTTACATAATTGAGAGGTAAGTTCAAAGACCGTCTTGGAACTTTTCATCTTTAGGATTACTTGTGTTATGCTTGTTATGTTCTGGTGTTTTCCTAATTTACCAGTTCCCTCCTGGGAATGTTTGTTGATGTGTAATCTCTACTTTGTTTTATGAGAATTTACCAATTCTGTTTTGTGAGAAAATTCTATCCTGAAACAGTGTTGAAATGGGGTTAAGAGAAAAAGGTTAAGAAAGAACAATTGGATTGTTTACATCTATATGAGTCAGCCTCAACCATCTTTAATGTGGTAACAAACAATCAAAATCTCAATCCAAATGGTTCATAACAAAGCTTGTTTCTTGCTCTCTAGTTCTGAGACACACTACACCCTCTACAAGGATTTGATATTCCCAAATCGTATTCCAACTCGCATTACACTGGCCAAAACAAGTCTCTTTGCCAAACTCAATGTCAGTGGTGTAGAATCTACACCTCACTAGGAAGGGGTCTACAGGGATAGGCTCAGTAGAAATGGTGGCAAATATTTTTTGAAAAGATAATCAGTAACAATGATTTTCTACCACAAACATAGATAATTTCTGAAACATGCAACATGTTTTTGGGTGGGGAAAACATACATGCGATGTTTCCAGCTGCTTATACAAATATTCAGGTTTGTATAGGAAGTTTCGTGTTTTCATTTGGTAAATTATTTTTCCGCACAACTTACCACCTACTGATGCTTTCTTTCTTTTCTTTTCTTTCTTCAGAGAATTCGTGACTTAGAAGATAAAACAGACATCCAGAAAAGACAAATAAAGGACTTAGAAGAAAAGGTATGTGTCAAATTCAATAACTATCTTATTATTTGTTTAATCAGAAAGCAATATTGATTTTGCTCACTGTATTTTCTTCCTGGCTTCTCAGTTATTGTGTGTCTTGCAGAGGCAGGCGTAGTTACAGTAAACCTAGCTTTCACCTTCAGTCAGACAGAATGCCAGCAAAGCATCTGCCATCAGTAACCTAGCCTTCACATGTTTGTCTTTTGTGTTGCTTTCCTATTTTTTCTGTGTTTTCTTTCCTTAGTTTCCCCTTCCTTATCTTCATTTCCTTTCTGAAAGTTTCTTCTGAGTTTTGTTACCCTACTTTGCTCTTTTTTTAAAAAAATCTTTTAGCACCTTTGTTTTACCTTTCCCATTATCATTCATAAGAAGACCTTTCATCCTTGTGCTGCAGTTTCACCTTAACAATAAGTTCAGAAACTTGGGTTGATATGTGATAATCATGTTGTCCTTTCACTTACCCAGTGATCTCAAAGAGTGGCTGCTTCTTCCAAGTCAGCTAGTGTTTTTGAGGGATATAACAACATGGCTCTTAGAGAGGGCACTTGGAAATGCGTGTGGGGTGGGAGAACAGACAGAGCTCAGGGTGGGATGCTGAACAAGCTGCAGTGAGCTACACAGGCTTGCACAACAAAAAAAGCCAAAGCCTGGAATTCCCAAGCAAGATGGCCGAATAGGAACAGCTCCGGTCTGCAGCTCCCAGCCAGACCAACACAGAAGGCAGGTGATTTCTGCATTTCTAACTGAGGTACCTGGTTTATCTCATTAGGACTGGTTAGACTCTGTGCAGCCCACAGAGGGCAAGCCAAAGCAGGGTGGGGTGTTGCCTCACCCAAGAAGCAGAAGTGCAAGGGGTCAGGGAAGTACCTCCCCTAGCCAAGGGAAGCCATGAGGGACTGCGCTGTGAGGGATGGTGCACTCCAGCCCAGATACTACACTTTTCTCACGGTCTTCGCAACCCACAGACCAGAAGATTCCCTCAGGTGCCTACACCACAAGGGCCCTGGGTTTCAAGCACAAAACTAGGAGGCCGTTTGGGCAGACACTGAGCTAGCTGCAGGAGTTTTTATTTCCTACCCCAGTGGCACCTGGAATGTCATCAAGACAGAACCGTTCACTCCCCTGGAAAGGGGCCTGAAGCCAGAGAGCCAAGTGGTCTTGCTCAGCGGATCCCACCCCCATGGATCCAGCAAGCTAAGACCCACTGGGTTGAAATTCTGGCTGCCAGCACCGTAGTCTGAAATCAACCTGGGAGGCTCGATCTTGGTGGGGGGAGGGGCGTTTGCCATTACTGAGGCTTGAATAGGCTGTTTTCCACTTACAGTGTAAACAAAGCCATGGGGAAGTTCAGACTAGGTGGAGCTCACCACAGGGCCACAAAGCTGCTGTAGCCAGACTGCCTCTCTAGATTCCTTCTCTCTGGGCAGAGCATCTCTGAAGGAAAGGCAGCAGCCCCACTCGGGGGCTTATGGATAAAACTCCCATCTCCCTGGGACACAGCATCTAGGGGAAGGGGTGGCTGTGGGTGCAGCTTTAGCAGACTTAAACGTTCCTGCCTGCTGGCTCTGAAGAGAGCAGTGGATCTCCCAGCATAGCACTTGAGCTCTGTGAAGGGACAGACTGCCTCCTCAAGTGGGTCCCTGATCCCGTGCCTCCTGACTGGGAGATACCTCCCAGCAGGGGTCGACAGACACCTCCTACAGGAGAACTCTGGCTGGCATCTGACATGTGCCCTTCTGGGACAAAGCTTCCATAGGAAGGAGCAGGCAGCAATCTTTGCTATTCTGCAGCTTCTGCTGGTGATAACCAGGCAAACAGAGTCTGGAGTGGACCCCCAGCAAACTCCAGCAGACTTGCAGCAGAGGGGCCTGACTGTTAGAAGGAAAACTAACAAGCAGAAAGCAATAGCATCAACATCAATGAAAAGGACAACCATGCAAAAACTCTATCCGAAGGTCACCAACAGCAAAGGCCAAAGGTGGATAAATCCATGAAGATGAGGAAAAACCAGCACAAAAAGCTGAAAATTCCAAAAACCAGAATGCCTGTTCTCCTCCAAAGGATCAAAACTCCTCGCAAGCAAGGGAACAAAACTGGATGGAGAATGAGTTTGATGAATTGACAGAAGTAGGCTTCAGAAGGTGGGTAATAACAAACTCATCTGAGCTAAAAGAGCATGTTATAACCCAATGTAAGGAAGCTAAGAACCTTAAAAAAAGGTTAGAGGAATTACTAACTAGAATAACCAGTTTAGAGAAGAATGTAAATGACCTGATGGAGCTGAAAAACACAGCACAAGAACTTCTTGAAGCATGCAGTATCCATAGCTGGATCAATCAAGTGGAAGAAAGGATATCAGAGATTGAAGATCAACTTAATGAAATAAAGTGTAAAGACAAGATTAGAGAAAAAAAGATGAAAAGAAATGAACAAAGCTTCTAAGAAATATGAGACTATGTGTAAAGACCAAACCTACGTTTGATTGGTGTACCTGAAAGTGATGGAGAGAATGGAACTAAGTTCGAAAACACACTTCAGGAAATTATCCAGGAGAACTTTCCCAATCTAGCAAGACAGGCCAACATTCAAATTCAGGAAATACAGAGGACACCACAAAGATACTCCTCAAGAAGAGCAGCCCTGAGACACATAATCATCAGATTCAGCAAGGTTGAAATGAAGGAAAAAATGTTAAGCACAACCAGAGAGAAAGGGCGGGTTACCCACAAAGGGAAGCCCATCAGACTAACAGTGGATCTCTCACCAGAAACCCTACAAGCCCAGAAGAGAGTAGGGGCCAATATTCAACATTCTTAAAGAAAATAATTTTCAACCCAGAATTTCATATCCAGCCAAACTAAGCTTCATAAGTGAAGGAGAAATAAAATCCTTTACAGACAAGCAAATGCTAAGGGATTTTGTCACCACCAGGCCTGCCTTATAAGAGTTCCTGAAGGAAGCACTAAATATGGAAAGGAAAAACTGGTACCAGCCACTGCAAAAACAACCCAAAATGTAAAGACCATCAACACTATAAAGAAACTGCATCAACTAATGGTCAAAATAACCAGCTAGCATCATAATGACAGGATCAAATTCACACATAACAATATTAGCCTTAAATGTAAACGGGCTAGATGCCCCAATTAAAAGGCACAAACTGGCAAATTGGATAAAAAGTCAAAACCCATTAGTGTATTGTATTCAGGAGACCCATCTCATGTGCAAAGACACACATAGACCCAAAATAAAGGAATGGAGGAAGATTTACCAAGCAAATGGAAAGCAAAAAAAAAGCTGGGGTTGCAATTCTAGTCTCTGATAAAACAGACTTTAAACCAACAAAAATCAAAAAAGGCAAAGCAGGGCATTACATAATGGTAAAGAGATCGATGCAACAAGAAGAGCAAACTATCCTAAATATATATGCATCCAATACAGGAGCACCCAGATTCATAAAGCAAGTTCTTAGAGACCTACAAAGAGACTTAGACTCACACACATTAATAGTGGGAAACTTTAACACCCCACTGTCAATAGTAGACAAATCAACAAGACAGAAAATTAATAAGGAAATTCAGGACTTGAACTCAGCTCTGGACCAAGCAGACCTAATAGACATCTACAGAACTCTCCACCCCAAATCAACAGAACATACATTCTGCTCAGCACCACATAGTTCTTATTCTAAAATCAACCATGTAATTGAAAGTAAAACACTCCTCAGCAAATGCAAAAGAACAGAAATCATAACAAACAGTCTCTCAGACCACAGTGCAATCAAATTAGAACTCAGGATTAAGAAACTCACTTAAAACCACACAACTACATGGAAACTGAACAACCTGTTCCTGAATGACTAACGGGTAAATAACGAAATTAAGGCAGAAATAAATAAGCTATTTGAAACCAATGAGAACAAAGACACAACATACCAGAATCTCTGGGACACAGCTAAAACAGTGTTTAGAGGGAAATTTATAGCACTAAATCCCCACAGGAGCAAGTGGGAAAGATCTAAAATCACCACCCTAACATCACAATGTAAAGAACTGGAGAATCAAGAGCAAACAAATTCAACAGCTAGCAGAAGACAAGAAATAACTAAGATCAGAGCAAAACTGAAGGAGATAGAGACACAAAAAAACCTTCTAAAAATCAATGAATCCAGGCTGGTTTTTTGAAAAGATTAGCAGAATACATAGACCGCTAGCCAGACTAATAAAGAAGAAAAGAGAGAAGAATCAAGTAGACACAATAAAAAATGATAAAGGGGAGATCACCACTGATTCCACAGAAATACAAACTACGATCAGAGAATACTATAAACACCTCTATGCAAATAAATAGAAAATCTAGAAGAAATTGATAAATTCCTGGACACATACACCCTCCCAAGACTAAACCAGGAAGAAGTCAAATCCCTGAATAGATCAATAACAAGTTCTGAAATAGAGGCAGTAATTAATTGCCTACTAACCAAAAAAAGCCCAGGACCAGACGGATTCACAGCTGAATTCTACCAGAGGTACAAAGAGGAGTTGGTACCATTCATTCTGAAGATATTCCAAACAATAGATAAAAAGGGACTTCTCCCGAACTCATTTTATGAGGCCACCATCATTCTGATACAAAACCTGGCAGAGACACAACAACAAAAACAAAATTCCAGGCCAGTATCCCTGGTGAACATCGTTGTGAAAATCCTCAATAAAATACTGGCAAACCAAATCCAGCAGCACATTAAAAACCTTATCCACCATGATCGTGTCGGCTTCATCCCTGGGATACAAGGCTGGTTCATCATACATAAATCAATAAATGTAATCCATCACATAAACAGAACCAATAACAAAAACCACATGATTATCTCAATAGATGCAGAAAAGGCCTTTGATAAAATTCAACACCCCTTCATGCTAAAAACACTCAATAAACTAGGTATTGATGGAACATATCTCAAAATAATAAGAGCTATTTATGACAAACCCACAGCCAATATCATACTGAAGGGGCAAAAGCTGGAAGCATTCCCTTTGAAAACCGGCACAAAACAAGGATGCTGTCTCTAACCACTCCTATTCAACATAGTATTGGAAGTTCTGGCCAGGACAATCAGACAAGAGAAAGAAATAAAGCCTATTCAAATAGGAAGAGAGGAAGTCAAATTGTCTCTGTCTGCAGATGACATGATTATATATTTAGAAAACCCCATTGTCTCAGCCCAAAAACTCCTTAAGCTGATAAGCAACTTCAGCAAACTCTCAAGATACAAAATCAATGGGCAAAAATCACAAGCATTCCTATACACCAGTAATAGACAGAGAGCAAAATCATGAGTGAACTCCCATTCACAATTGCTACAAGGAGAATAAAATACCTAGGAATACAACTTACATGGGAAGGACCACTTCAAGAAGAACTAAAATCCACTACTCAAGGCAATAAGAGAGAACACAAACAAATGGAAAAATATTCCATGCTCATGGATAGAAAGAATCAGTATCATCAAAATGGCCATACTGCCCAAAGTAATTTATAGATTCAATGCTATTTCCAACAAGCTACCATTTACTTTCTTCACAGAATTAGAAAAAACTATTTTAAATTTCATATGGAACCAAAGAAGAGCCCATATAGCCAAGACAATGCTAGGCAAAAAGAACAAAGCTGGAGGCATCATACTACCTGACTTCAAACTATACTACAAGGCTACAGTAACCAAAACAGCATAGTACTGGTAACAAAACAGATATATAGACCAATGAAACAGAACAGAGGCCTCAGAAATAACACCACACATCTACAACCATTGGATCTTTGACAAACCTGCCAAAAACAAGCAATGGGGAAAGGATTCCCTATTTAATAAATGGTGTTCAGAAAACCAGCTGGACCATACTCAGAAAACTGAAACTGGACCCCCTTCCTTACACCTTATACAAAAATTAACTCAAGATGGATTAAAGATTTAAACATAAGACCTAAAACCATAAAAACCTTAGAAGAAAATCTAGGCAATACCATTCAGGACATAAGCATGGGCAAAGACTTCATGACTAAAACACCAAAAGCAATGGCAACAAATTCCAAAATTGACAAATGGAATCTAATTAAGCTAAAGAGCTTCTGCACAGCAAAAAAAAAAAACTATCATCAGAGTGAACAGATAACCTACAGAATGGGAGGGAATTTTTGCAATCTATCCATCTGAGAAAGGACTATTATCCAGAATCTACAGGGAACTTAAACAAATTTACAAGAAAAAAAACAGACAACCCCATCAGAAAGTGGGCAAAGGATATGAACAGACACTTTTCAAAATGAGACATAATGCAGCCAACAAACATGAAAAAAAGCTCATCATCACTGCATTAGAGAAATGCAAATTAAAACCACAATGAGATACAATCTCACGCCAGTTAGAATGGCTATCATTAAAAAGTCAGGAAACAACAGATGCTGTAGAGGATGTGGAGAAATAGGAATGATTTTACATGGTTGGTGGGAGTGTAAATTAGTTCAACCATTGTGGAAGACAGTGTGGTGATTCCTCAAGGATCTAGAACTAGAAATACCATTTGACCCAGCAATCCCATTACTGGATTTATAACCCAAAGGATTATAAATTATAAGCCCATTACTGGATGTATAACCCAAAGGATTATGAATCATTCTACTATAAAGACCCATGCACACGTATGTTTATTGCAGCACTATTCACAATAACAAAGACTTGGAACCAACCCAAATGCCCATCATTGTTAGACAGGAAAAAGAAAATGTGGCAGAGGGCCAGGCACGGTGGCTCACACCTGTAATCCCAGCACTTTGGGAGGCCGAGGTGGGCAGATCACCAGGTCAGGAGATCGAGACCATCCTGGCTAACATGGTGAAACCCTGTCTCTACTAAAAATACAAAAAATTAGCCGGGTGAGGTGGTGGGAGCCTGTAGTCCCAGCTACCCAGGAGGCTGAGGCAGGAGAATGGCATGGACCCAGGAGGCGGAGCTTGCAGTGAGCCGAGATCGCACCGCTGCACTCCAGCCTGGGCGACAGAGCAAGACTCTCTCTCCAAAAAAAAAAAAAAAAAAAATGTGGCACATATACACCATGGAATACTATGCAACCATAAAAAATGATGAATTCATATCCTTTGCAGGGACATGGATGAAGTTGGAAACTATCATTCTCAGCAAACTAACAGAGGAAAAGAAAACCAAACACCGCATGTTCTCACTCATAAGTGGGAGTTGAACAATGAGAACATACGGGCACAGGTTGGGGAACATCACACACACACCTGTTGGGGGGTGGGGAGCAAGGGGAGGGATAGCATTAGGAGAAATACCTAATGTAGATGACGGGTTGATGGGTGCAGCAAACCACCATGGCACATGTATACCTAGGTAACAAACCTGCACGTTCTGCGCATGTATCCCAGAACTTAAAGTGTAATAGTAATAATAATAATAATAATAATAATAATAAGAAGAAGTCTGGCCCAAGACACCAGGAACATTCTGCTGAGGGAAACAGCAAGGATGCCAAAGAGGTTTTTCTCTGGAATTCCAGTCAGATTGACTGAAAGTAGCTACCTGAATCCCTGTATGGTAAAACAATATGGCTGTTTTATAGTAGCTTCCATAGGCACGCAAGAAGAAAATAGCAAACTATCTGCCCTTCCTGCAACAATGGTTAGAATTTAGTTCATCCCAGATTGCTTCTATAATTATCCGTATATGTGAGGTTAAAGGGAGTTGGTGGGCTCAAGTAGCCAGACCATCAGGCATCCAGATTTTTATATAGGGTGGGTCTTCAGGTACTCATTTGACCTTAGGTAAATAACTTCACCTCTTCTGTCCAAGCCATATCTCTAAAACAGGGATGATAACACTTGCCCCTTCTTCCTCCCATGGGTTCCATGAGGAACGAAGGAGGTCACTTATGTGAAAAAGGAAACACTAAAAAAGTGTAAGCCAAATTCTAAAAGTGTAATTTTTAAAATTTCTGACCCAAAGTATACATTCTCTGCAAAATTTTAAATTTGAATTTCTCTCATTTCAGAAGGGGCTATTTAGTTCTGCAGGATTGAATGAGGCAATGATAACATATAATAAATTTCCCAGTGATTGGCAGGAAGCCCCACAGAAGGCAGGGATTGCTTTCAGCTTCCCTGTTTGTCAAAGACCACACTTAATATCTTCCATTTTCCACACTTGTGAATGGCCAGCTCTTAGCTCTCTCTCTGCTAATTCATAAGCTACCTAGGGCTGGCTCAAGGAAGAAGTCAAAGTTAAGGCTATTCTTCCCCCAAAACTTGACGATACCCATTCAGTCCTCATCCAGCTGAGGTTTAAAAAAAAAACAACAAGGGGAGAAATCAAAATATATCAACGTCATTACCCTCGCCATTCTCTAAATAAAACCCTCAAAAATTTTGGAAGAAGGGAGATTAAGATCATGTTCATTGTTGGAATTCAATGTAAACTTTTTCACAATTCTTTTTTTTTTTTTTTTTTTTTTTTGAGACGGAGTCTGTCTCTGTCGCCCAGGCTGGAGTGCAGTGGCGCAGTCTCGGCTTACTGCAAGGTCCGCCTCCCGGATTCACGCCATTCTCCTGCCTCAGCCTCTCGGAGTAGCTGGGACTACAGGCACCCGCCACCACGCCCGGCTAATTTTTTTTTGTATTTTTAGTAGAGACGGGGTTTCACCGTGGTCTTGATCTCCTGACCTCGTGATCCGCCCGCCTCGGCCTCCCAAAGTGCTGGGATTACAAGCGTGAGCCACCGCGCCCGGCCTTCACAATTCTTTTGCTCAGTACACTTTACAGGTCTGAACTTCCTAAACTTTTGTGATAATGGGGTAATAATCTTACTCCAAAGACATTAAGGATCTAATTATCAACATTGCATATTTCACAGATGGTAGCAAATTCAACCACTTCAAAAATAATCCAGTTGACTTCTGATTAGATATTTGACTAGAGATGAGGTTTATGATTCACCTTCTACTCACTGGACTTCAGTTCTCCTCACCCTTAAGTCTAGTAAGGAGGCTAAAGATCCTTTATGCCAGAGATACTCTTCATTCTTCCCTTGTGGTACTTGAACACCCACTCAGGGTACATGTAATATCCCTTCTTTATTGCTTATTTCAATGCACACAGTTAGTATGAATCAGGTGGTAACAACAAACCTAGCAAAATTGCTTCAGCTGTGTGCAGCACTTATCTAGAGCATAATATCTGTATGCACCATATCTAGAGCACTTCCACTGCCATCATTTCATCTGATTCTCATAATTACTCTATGAGACAGACACTACAGATGTTATGATCCCCTTTTATACAGATAATAAAACAGTGGCTCAAAGAAATTAAACAACTTGCCCAAAATTATATAACCAATTTATGGCAAGTCAAAACCAGAGGTCAGGGTGTCTGACTCCAAATGGCATGATCTGCCCACCACACTGCCGGGATTAAGACTCTCATTACAGATTAAGTCATGGGCATCTCCTCATGGCCACAGAGGTAGCTCTGATGTCTGATCTTCTCATAGAAATAGCGGGAACTGGAATTCGTCCATTACTCTTTCTCGAAATTCTCCTGCTATAAGTTTACCTTCAAGGAATGAAGAAAAGCAACAGTTTTTGCTTTTCAGAATAATAGACTAGCCACCAATACATGCCTCTTAGAGCCATACTCATAGCTTGTTTATAGAATTTGGCCATAGTGAAGCAAGAACCTTATAAGCAGTAGCATTAAAGGAAATATGCTAATAACATTCACAATATGAGAATGCCAGACATAACCCTTATTCACAGATGTGTCCAACGGTGTGTTCCTGGAGTGTGATAATCAAGTAAAAGGCTTACTCTGTAAAATAAAGGCACCAAGGAAATCAATTATTTTTTTAAAACTGACCTTACCCATGACTTTTTATAGTTAGTATACAGTTAGTTATATACCTGTGCTACTCAAGCACTGTTTGTCCATCCAATTATCTGTTTCTCAAGTGAAAATTTTTGGTGAAGAGAAACAAATCAGATTCCATTTAACTTCATGAGTCAAATAGGAAGAAGTCTATCTCAGAGGCATAACAGCTGGAACAACATCACGCATTTATTATGTGACATGCCCATTGATGCAGAAACAGGTTTTATACCAATAGCATGAACAGATGTCCCCACTTGCCTAGGATAGACCCAGTTTTTACCCATCAACCCAATGTAATTATTAACAGTGTCCATTTCTTTCTCTGAAATGTTCCACTGTGAGTAATTAAGTATATATTTAGCCTACAGATTAATATTCTCCCAGCTGTGCCTTAATCCTAAAACCTATCATATTAACCAAAAAAAGATAGTACTGCATGATTAAGTGTATGTTCTGATCATATTTTGTGTTTTTGAAATACCCTCTCGTGCATGAAAGATAGAGATAGTGATATATAATAAAGTAGGATTCAGGCTAGCTAAGCTTTAGCCCTCACTGTGCCATAAAATTGTATGAAATTAAACTATTGATTTACTGCTCTGTGCTTATTTTTCTTATCTG
Source organism: Hylobates moloch (assembly GCF_009828535.3). Classification (NCBI taxonomy): domain Eukaryota; kingdom Metazoa; phylum Chordata; class Mammalia; order Primates; family Hylobatidae; genus Hylobates; species Hylobates moloch. The sequence goes on along the minus strand of NW_026652281.1, from coordinate 124,733,773 downwards.
TAAAATTAGGAGCTTAGACCAATTGTAAGACCATCTCATGATTCTAAAATGTATGAATCAATGTTAGTTGAACACTGATACTCTCTGTCAGTAGCTACATAAAAGGTGTGGATTTTTTTAAACAAAAAGGTGCTTGATGTTCATGTGTGAAGTGATTAGACTTGAGCAATGTGGAAAAGCTGAGGTTTTGTACTACCTGAATGGCACTACAGAAATTCAGATTTACATAATCTTCTTCTTTTTCTTCTGCAGTTTCTGTTTCTATTCTTGTTCTTCTCTCTTGCCTTTATTCTATGGCCTTGATGTCAAGGTGCCTCTTAAAGGTAAGATTCCATTTAATTCTCAAAATGTGGTTCTAAGAGGTAATTGATAAAAAGGATGTTACCTATAGTTACTATGCCTTTCTTTAGTTTTTTGTTTTGTTTTGTTTTGTTTTTTGAGACAGAGTCTTGTTCTGTCACCCAGGCTGGAATGCAGTGGCACAATCAGATCATTCACTGGCAGCCTCAATCTTCCAGGCTCAGAGATCCTTCAACCTCAGCCTCCTGAGTAGCTGGGACTACAGGCATGTGTCACCATGCTCAGCTAATTTTTTTATTTTTATTTTTAGTAGAGACAAGGTCTCACTTTGTTGCCCAGGGTAGTCTTGAACTTCAGAGCTCAAGCAATCCTCCTGCCTTAGCCTCCCAAAGTGTTGACCAAGCCATCAGGCCTGGTCTATATTTTTTAACTATGCTATGTTTATAAAAAACAAACACACTTGCTTTGGTTAGCATAAATGCCATAGATTGAGAAACAGATCCAGTCTATTTGGGTGATTATTAGAAAAGTGAAGAAGCTGAATATTCTCGGAATCAAGAATTTGTTCCAGTTAACTATTACTTCGGGAAGTCACAATGTCTGCGGATGTTAGTATTCTCATCATAATCTCCCATTATGCGGAAAGTTACATCTGTATCTGCAAAGTGAAATAAATAACGACATTATCTTTAGTGTTGTGTTCAGCTTGACAATTCTGATTCTGCTAATCTAACAAGCTAGTAATGACTGCTGTTTTTTCACCCCTTTTCCCCAGTAGAGACTAGGGAGTTCATTAAAACTCAAGAAAGCAGGCTAAGTGGATCTTGTTTTCAAATAAGTTACTTCTCAATGTCAATATAGAAAACAAAAAGGAGAGTCTTATAACTACTATTATCAAGTCCATGTCTCATGAATACATGCATAAATAATCTTAGTGATTCCCGGTGCTTAAAAATACAGATTTTTAAGCCCCACCTCAGACTTGCTGAGTCAGATCACTAGAGATAGAGGTGAGATAGAGAGAGGGTGGGAGAGGTGAGAGCAAGGATTGGTCTGTATTTAACAAGCACGATATGTGATTCTGATGGCCAGCCAAACAGGGAAACCACAAATCTCAATACCATTGTTAAAAAAGAAGAAGGGCCAGTGGCTATTCAAAATCCATTTATCATGGTTCATGTCAATTCTGATTATCCTATTAAATTATATTAGCCTGAGATCTTTCCTGGACCTCAGGTGATTTAACATTTTCTACAGCAAGTTGCAAAACAGAATAAAGGCACTTTCTCCCTCCACAGGTATGAGATCTGTTACCTGGATATGGAACAGACAAGTAAAAGTGCTTTAGAATAACCTGATACAAGCAAAGAGTTAAGCAGATATGCTCAGAAAATGTATGAACTCATAACTCACTCTCTGGCTATATTCTTTCTTCCAAAATATTTTCTTTTCAGACTGACCATTATCCTTTGTCTGTCAAGAAAGGTGATAGCCTTGTAGGATGCAAAGAAGAGGATTGAGTCTCTTAAATTGAATGGTAATATCCAAATTGAAGTGGAGGGAGATTCACTAGTAAAGGATCAAAATGACCAGAGTATCAGAAAACAAACAGCCTCCCCCCACCAAAAAAAAAAAACAGTAAATAAATTTTAAAAGTAGGGAAAATAAATTTTAGTAAGAGACAAGTAATACACGGTGGTTTAGAGAAGAAATATCAAACATCGTAAGTACTAGGTAGAAAATGGATAGGCTTCAGCATTAACATCAATGCTGGCCAAAGCTGATTATGTCCTGGGAGCTGTCTAAGTAATAGATACATTTAATCCTCATGAAATCCCCTGTGGGATACGTATTGCTTTCATCCCTAATTTGTAGTTGGAGAAACTACCGCATGTGACTTTCCCAAGACCATCCAGCTACCAATTTGTACCCAGGCAGCCTGAGCCCAGAATCCACTTTTAACCACTAAACTGCCTCACAAATAAAAAAGGGCCTTTCTCCCGTATTTTAAGCAACATTGGTGTTCATATGTATCTTCATCAGAAGTATCATCTATTTGTGTAGTACTACTTAGCTATTGGCTTTTGAAATTACAGTGTGCTCGTCTCTGTACCTTTTCCCATTTTGTGTAACTCCTTGAGGGATGTACAAGATTTGATGTTTTTCCTCCAAAGTAGCACATAAATGACACTTAGTAATTGTCTGTTAAGTGAATGACTATAATGATAATTAATAATATAGCAGATGAATGTGACAGTGAATCTGGGTAGTGTAATATAATGCATACGCAATAAAATGGCTGAGGGGTTAGAGTGCACAGCTTACAAGTCAGATATACTTTTAAGCTTGAGTCCTGCCATTTACTAGTTGTGTGATGATAGGCGGTTTATTTAATCCACCCAAGATTAGGTTTCCTATTCCACAAAATGGTTATACTCATGTTACCTACAGCAGGATGTTGTGTTGAGAGAATGAAATGAGGTTATGCATGTCAAAGGCATAACAGTGCCTGGAAAATCATTAATCAGTAACTCTTAGCTATTATTAGATTTAAAAATTAACTACCACATTTACTGAATTCAAAATTACACTAAATTATTCTAGTATTCTAGTATACAAAATTATACTAAATTCAAAACTATAACCTCTGGTACTGCCAAGTAGTTTACAGCCTAAACCCAAACAAATAGTTGCTTTTTCATCTCCTCTCTTCAGGGAATAATCTGGATTTAAATAATATTAGGGAATAAAACATCACTGAAAACTGATTAATGCTACTTATGCCTCCAAAGTTGGCAAGAGAGAAATAGGAATAAGTAAGGGAAAAAGTGCTTTTTTATTGGTAGGTAGTGAAAGCTTACTGCAAATTACCATAAATTTTTTTCCATACTAAATTAGTGATTTGTATTCTGTTCATAAACCCAAGACTAGCTTAAATTACAAAGTCCTCCTTAAAATGGAGTGACTCCTACTTCTTTTCTTTTAGTAATTGCTTAAGTCATTATTGTCAGTAATGATATAGAAGCCATTGAACGCTCCCTAGAAGGCACCCTTACTGGACTCAGTGCTGGCAGACTAAATAACTGCATGGATTATATTAGGACTTTTACTTTAAACAAGGGGACTCCAGGTAGTTCCAGAAGATATTATCTGGCTATGCATTCTGGTTTTCCAAACGAATAGCATATCAATGTATTAGTCAGGGTTCTACAGAGAGGTAACAAATAGCATAGATAGATAGATAGATAGACAGACAGATAGATGAAAATGAGAGGGGCTTTATTAGGAGAATTCGCTCACCTGGTTATGGGGGTGGAGAAGTCCCATGGTAAGCCATCTGCACGCTGGAGAACCAGAGAAGTAACATGGCTCTGTTCAGTTCAGAAACCCAAGAACCACTGGTGACTCACACCTGTAATCCCAGCACTTTGGGAGGCTGAGGCTGGCAGATCACAAGGTCAGGAGTTCAAAACCAGCCTGGCCTATATGGTGAAACCCTGTCTCTCCTAAAAATACAACAATTAGCCAGGCATGGTGGTGGGTGCCTGTAGTACCAGCTACTTGGGAGGCTGAGGCAGGAGAATAGCTTGAACCTGGGAGGTGGAGGTTGCAGTGAGCTGAGATCGCACCATTGTGTTGCAGCCTGGGCGACAGAATGAGACTCCATCTCAAAAAATAAATAAAAAAAAAGGAATAAGAAGACCCAGAAGACCCAAGAACCAAGGAGGCCAGAGGTGTAACTCTCAGTCAAAGGCCAAAGGCTTGAGAGCCCCAGGAGGCTGCTGGTGCAAGTCCCAGAGTCCAAAGGCTGAAGGACATGGAGTTATTAGGCATTCACTCCACCTTCATGGCCTCTCATCAGGTTCCAGCTCCCAACACTGTTGGATTAGGGATTAAGTTTCTAACACACGCTTTGTGGGAGACACATTTAAGCCATAGCAACCATTTATTGTGTCACATAACATGGTTACACAGGGAGACAAAGCAAAGAAAAAAATGAGAGGAATACAACAATAGCTATCACCAGATTAACTGCTATACCCAGGTTGCAATGACCCATTGAAAATCCTCCTCTTCTGAGCAGGGATGAATTAATGAAGAACATGACAGCACCAGTTTTGCTCATTATGAAGTTGGGAGGACCACAGAACAGGTGATCATGATTCTTTATCCACATACACTGGTCTAGCTCATTTTTACTGTCCCCCATTGGACAAATTTTACGTGCATTTGGATATATATATATATAATTTTTAATGATATTTCTCCAGTGTTAACCATAAATTTTTGAACTTGACAGCCCAATATTTTTACTTCCTGTCTAGTAACATAAAAAATGTTAAAAGGCACATAATACTGTGTTATTGTTCTAATAAAAAAACTTAAGAAAAATTAAATACTGTATTATTTGTTAAAATGTGCAAATATTGACTCAGGTAGCCTGGGGAAAACAAATGGCCACATGACCAGTCTCTATTATATTCGTCATTTAGAGTATTAGTAGGATCAGCCAGGCACAGTGGCTCACTCCTGTAATCCCAGCACTTTGGGAGGCTGAGGCAGGCGGATCACCTGAGGTCGAGAGTTCGAGACCAGCCTTGCCAACATGATGAAACCCCATCTCTACTAAAAAAAAAAAAAAAAAAATACAAAAATTAGCCAGGCGTGGTGGCCTGTGCCTGTAATCCCAGCTACTCAGGAGGCTAAGGCAGGAGAATCACTTAGAACCAGGGAGGCAGAGGCTGCAGTGAGCCGAGATTGTACCACTACACTCCAGCCTGGGTGACAGAGTAAGACTCCATCCCCCCAAAAAATAAATAAACAAATAAAGTATTAGTAGGAAAATTTTACTCCTTAGTTTTTATATGGATAAGGAAAGTCTATAAGATGAATCATTGTATGCCAGTTAGTAATTCCTTTTTATGTAAATGTATCCATTAGCTTTATCCAGTCATATATAAATTGTTTCCCTATTTGTCTCACAAATTGTACTAATAAAGCATAGGGTAGGAGTTATGTTTTATTCATCTTTGTATCTTTAGTGTCTATAACAGTGCCTTATCTGTCCTAGGTGCAGAATAAATTTCAGATTGACAGATGAACTGAGAGGCAGATGGATGAATGAATAGCTGGGAAAATGAATATGAAAGCAGATTTGGGATATGTTAGATCAGAGCCATGAATAGAGTTGTCATATCTTTCAAAGATAACTCATATTCGATTTTTTTTATATACCATTTGAAGACTACCTTAAAGAATGCATTGACAAAGGAAAGAGGACATAAACAAATATATTATCCCCTCCTCCATAGCTGAAGTAGCCCACTAACTGGGTTCAGTGCTTCCACTGTAGACATTCTTGTAACTCATTCACCACACAGCAGTTAGAGTGAGCTTTTAGAAAGGCAAACCTTACCTTGACCCCCTCCTAGGAAAACATCACTATTAGGATCAAGTTCCTTCAACCAATCTATTGATAACAAGTTAAAAAGAAAAATATCAAATCTGAATTTTTTTAACTTGGCCAACAAAGCCCTGCATGGTCTAACCACACGGGCAATCTCTCGGGCTTCCTCTTGCTCCAGTTTCCCTTAATGAACCACATGCCTTCCTGCCTTCCACAGGGTTTGCCCAAGCTGTCTTGGTGCACAGAGTGCTTCCCTTCTGCTCTAAGTAGTAAACACCTACTGCTCACCTATCCTTCAGATCTCAATTCAGTTGTGATTCCCACAAGGACATCTTTCTCGACTTCCTTTCTGAACAAATTTTACATACATTGGGGAAATATATATATATATATTTAATGTTTAATATTTAATATAATATTTAATAAATATTTAATATATATAAATATTTAATATAATATTTAATATATATATTTTAATGTCTCTCTTTCTCATTGTAAATATGCTTGATGCGGATAATGACCATATAATTTTGTTTGGCCTTGTATACCAAATACCTAGCACAGAATCAACAGTGTCTAGCATGTAGTCAATAATCAATAAATACTTTTAAAATAATATTAATGATATTTCTATAAGGAAGGAGAGGACAACTTGCTTAACAGTTCAAAAGGTACATTTATATTTATTATTTTATGTAATACTTACAACAATCCTGCATAATAGAGACGTTATAACTCTCTGTCTTAGTCCATTTGTGCTATTGTAACAAAAAACCTGAGACTAGGTAATTTATAAGTAATAGTAATGTATTGCTCACCACTCTGGAGGCTGGAAGTTGAAGATCGAGGCACCAGCAGGTTTGATGTCTGGTGAGGGCCAGGTCTCTACTTCCAAGATGGCACCTTGTTGTTGCATCCCCTGGAGGGGGCAAAGCTGTGTCACAGGACAGAAGGGACGGAGGGGCAAAAGAGCCTAAGTTAGTTCTCTCCAGCTCTTTCATAAGGCACTAATCCCTCATCCATTCTGCACTCATGGTCTAATAACCTCCCAAAAGCCTCACCTGTTAATACTCTTGCACTGGGGATTAAGTTTCAACATGAATTTTGGAGGGGACACAAACATTGAAAATATAGCACCCTCTAAACATTAATTTCCTAATATAAAAAATTAGCAAGTAATAGCACCTACTATTTTTCTGAGGATTGAGTAATATTATACAGGTAAAGCAACTAGTTTAGTAGTTGGCACATAGAAAGGCTCATTAAAGGTCAAGTTTGTAGACATACTAAGCATTCTGTCTTGAATCATGCCTTTCAAGATGTGCTTTCATCTTCCTGGACCACATTTCCCACATCACCATTAAATGGTTGATACCCATTCATCCTTCCCATCTCAGTAGAAAATCAGGGAAGCTTTCCCTGATCCTCCAGTTTCAGTTACATTTCATACAGTATTATTATGTCTTCCCCACCAGGATTTTTACGGACCAATTATTTAATAATCTTCAGTCTCATTGTCCTCATCTGTATTGTGGAGGTAATAATAATAGTTACCATTTATTGAATACTTTATGATAAATTGCATATATAGGGTGAGGAGTGGAAGGTGTCAGAGATGGCCCTTGTGTTCCTGGATGGTGTAACTGATTAAACGGTGGTGCCCTTACAGATGCTACAACCATAAGTCAGAAGTCACATCACCATACTCAAGACTTGGAGTTTGTGGCATTAGCTGGGCACAGTGGCTCTCTAATCACAGCACTTTGAGAGGCTGAGGCAGGTGGATCACTTGAGCCCAGGAGTTTAAGACCAGCCTGGGAAACATGGTGAAACCCCATCTCTACAAAAATACAAAAACTAGCTGGGTATGGGGGCACATGCCTGTAGTACCAGCTACTTGGGAGGCTGAAGTGCAAGGATGGCTTAAGCCCCAGAGGTCGATGCTGCAGTGAGACAAGATTGCACCACTGTACTCCAGCCTGAGCAACAAAGCAAGACCCTGTATCAAAAAGAAAAAAAAAAAGAATTTGTAGCATGCAGTAAAGTCTCAGAAATGATAGTGGCAATTGCTGTTTTCCACAGATGAAGAAACTAAAGTGCAGCACTGTTAAGCAACCTGTTAAAAAGAACTCCTGTTACCCACTGGGTAACTGCAATAATTCAGAATGCTAATTTGAATAAATCTGGCTTCACTATAGAAATAATAGTTCCTTTTACAAGTACTTCTCAATTCAAAGAAACTTAACATTCCAGGAAACTGCCTGGACTGCCTGTAAGTCCACTGGTTTTTAAAACCAACATGTGTTTACTCAAATGAGAGGTTGTACTTCAGTTGTGATAGGTGGAAATGATGCATACATGCTTTGACACAATATATAGGATCTAATCTTTGATACGCTATACATTGAAAGTTTGCAAGTAAAAGACTTTTTGTGTTTGTATATTTATTCTATATTTAAAAACACACAAACAAAAATACATCCCTGAAGAATTTTTTATATATATTCAGATCAACTCTCTTCTTTACCATGGAATAGGAGAATGTTATATTTGTAACTGGTTATTTGGGGCTCTGATCCCAGTGGAATGTAAATATGAACTCAATCTATTTTCTCAAATCATAGCTTTCTTCACTCAGGCTGTCTTATTTCCCTCTCTCATCTTTTAATTAAATATTAGGTTGGTCCCCCAACCTAAAGTGAACTTCTCAGTCACTTTCAATCCTCAAAAGTCTTAACCCAGTTTAAAAGTTCAATTTCAGACTCTGTTTTATTCTCATTTCTTCCCTTATCCTACCTTAGGCATGAGCCAAGTACCCCCATGGAGCTGTAGTTCGGGGTCTGACTCCAAGAGAACTCTTCCTCTCCTCTTCTTCTTCAAGGCTCAGCCATTCTGGAGAGCAGGCAGGAAGAAGAGGGAAAAGGATTCTCCCTCTCACCTCCTTTGACAGTGATTGCAGATGTTTCTCTGGCTACTATTGACCAACACTTGATATCTTTTCTATGAGAGGTGACCAAAGGCTGGCCATTCTGGGCAAAATATGTGTGAATTCTTCAGAAGGCTGTGCAGAGGATGCCCACTGCACTATTCCCAGTCTGGCCAAGGCCCAGCCTCTTCCACTGCCTCACTGGCTCCCATCGTTGGTGGTACAACCCACAGCTTTTTGCTGAGGAGGTAGCTTTTTGATGAAGTATGGGGCAAGGAGACAACTACACTGTGGCGCCTGTCTCTGCTCTCTCTTCCCTGTCATCACTCTTCAGTTCTCTGCTCACATATAAGCAAGGAAAGATGAGAAAGTCTATGTCTGAGCAATAGGAAGCAAGTGTGCCTCTGTGAATCCACCATCAATCTCTTTATGCCTCTTTGTACCTCCTCCTCATTCCCTCAGTGTGATCTCTCCCCAGCCACTGTACTTCCTTCCCACAGGCTCTCCTCTGTGACTCTGTCACTCTTTCATCCCAGTCTAACCTTGTCTTGGGAGCAAAATGGCTCTGCAAATATGCCTTTGGATCTTTAAGTTGCCTCTGGTTGGTAGACTAGAACTATCCTTGGGGTACTAAATGCCTCCTTTTCCTCCATTTTGGATTGTGGTTTTAACATTTATCTTTGGATTTAACATTTCTGCAATAATAGTAAAGTCTTCCTACAGAATCAGTGTCCTTATTTTATAGATGAGGAGATTGAGGCTTAGAGAAGTTAAATAACTTATCTTTGGGCATACAGCAAGAAAATAGAAATCCCATTTTCTCTATCCATGTTGTTCAGACCCTAAAGGCCATTCCCTTAAGTAGCACATGATAGCACATCCTCATAGCAAATCTTCTGTGCTATTTCTGGCTTTCATTGGAAGACAGCATTATGACCTAGACTTCTACACAAATGAAAACTCAGATATATGGACTTACAGAGGAACAGGGCTAGGAGTCCTGACTGGCACATCCCCAGGGTAGCACCTTTTCAGGGACATCTCTGGGCCAACCAAGAAACCTGTGTGGCAGAATTCCCAGGGAGTTCTTCAATCAGGACTTCGGGTGGAGACAACTCGCCAATGGTTACAATTTTCTGGGGGAGGAAATGTGACATAGAATTAAGTCACTGAAGGGAATACACAGGTCTGCTATTAAAATAGCATCTTGCAGAAACAGTAGATACTGGAGACTCCAAAATTGGAGAGGTAGAGAAGTGTCAGGGTTTGATAAATTACCTATTGGGTGCTATGTTCACTTTTGTGTGATGGGTTCAACAGAAGCCCAGACTTCTGCATCATGAAATATATCCATGTAACCAACCTGCACATTTACCTTCTGAATCTAAAATAAGTTTCAAAAATAAAATAACATCTTAAATGGATATGTTGGGGCATGATTATTCAATTTAACTTCTTAGCTATCACCTTGGAAGGCCTCAGAGGAAAAGGCAGTAATGATAATAATATTTCAGGCAGCTTACTTTGAGACAAGAACCATTAATTGTTTTATATGCATTGTGTTGCAACAACCTTTGAAATACAGACTTCTATTTTCTCACTTAAAATTAAAGTAACTAAGCTTAGAGATGTAACTTGCATAAGATCATACACATCAAAGCAGTGGTAAAGAATAAAAAATTTGTGTCTTTTTTTAAAGTTTGTTTTTTATGATTCAGCTATTAATAAAATTGATATATAAATAATTTTTTCCTCTGTTTTACAGAGTAACCGAAAACATGGATAAGATCCCAGAAAGACAAATGCTTCTGAACCTTCAAAGATGGCAAAATTGTTTACACCAGTGAGAGGGAGATCAAAAGCTAAGAACTACCCTGTAGCCAGGACTACAACTGTGTATTTTAAAGCCATTATTCAAGGTTTCTTACTTGACAGTTCCTACACAACCCTGTTGAAAATCTACAATATATGCTGCATTTAATGAAACATGTATATGTCAAATCAGAAGAGAAGAACTATAAACATATATTGTGTAAAGAAAAAGTTCAGCAATGGAACTAGTTTCTGCAGATCAAGCAAAGATGTGTCTTGGGCATGGAACCAAAGTTACAATGAAACATTCAACCCCTGCTGTGCAGGGGGGTCATTTTAATGTAACACCACACCCCATGGAAACACTAGTCCTGATAATAAACATCATTTTAAAAGATCAAAAGAAAACAAACAAAAAAACAAGGGTGGGTGGGGAGTGAAGCACGAGGAATACCTATGAAGAGCTATTTACAATAAAATGTTTCGTTTGAAAAGTCTGGTTTCTTACTACAGGGATTTGCTTTTCTGTCTTTATGATTGTTTTAAACTCAGGAACAGAGACATCCGCATCGTGAATGGGAAGAAAAACACTCTCTCCTTTGTTTTTCTGCAAAAGGTGGAGCTTGTGGAATTCATTCCACAGACGACAGATGAGAAGTGGATCGCAGTGAACATAACAAAACTGGTAACCAAGTCAAAGGACCCGGGCGAATGTGACATGTGAAATAAAAGCAGATTCGATGCTTCCTTGTCCTACTCTCACATCTGCATCCCTCCGTCAACAATGGACTGATCTCATTCATATTGAAAGCTAAGAAGATGATACTGTAAATCACATGCTCCCTGACTTAGTTCTATTTAGAACGCCAACATCTATAGGGAACATGGGCCAGAGAGCATCTCTGAATCTTTCATTTCCAAAATACTGGTTTTCAAATGGCTGCTTAAAATTGCCTGCAAATGAATATGCTATATGATTTGGGCAAAAACACAATAGAATCAATGAGTAAATTTCTACCAAGAGTCGGGTTTGCCACAGAGATGTGAATATTAAACTAAACTATTATTTTTTAAAGAATCCTCATATGCCTAGAGCATTCTGACCTCTTCTTGTTTAGAGTGATAACATTTTTTCCCAGACAGATGACAGCAACAAGATAGCTCTACTTTTTTATATAGAAATAACATTATGTTACTGACAAGGTCGTTTTCTACCAGAGACAATTAGAGGACTGGTACTTTTCTTAAGTTGTGTATTACTGAGTCTTGGAGTCATCTGTGAGAGCAAATATATGTTCCTGAAAAGCTAATTTTACACCTCATTTACTGTAGATAACAGAACAACCTCAATTTTTCAAATTTTTGAAGTTTTATTTATGGGGCTAGAATTCCCATGCATAGAGAATATGTGTAGGGAGCCAGAAACTCTTTCTATGAAATGCTATACAAATCTTTCCGTATGTGGGTTCACTATCATCCTTCAGTTTTAGCGCTGGCATTTGCAAAGCCAGAACAGTAGCTGAAGAATGTACAATAAAAACTAGAACGCTGGGGTCCCACTTTTTGTTCTTACATTTACTGCTGACCCAGGTATCTTTGGCCCAGTCACTTAACCTCTGTGTGCCTCAGTTTCCTCATCTGCAAAATGGGGTTAAAATGCTTTTTCATAAAGTTTTATTTGCAATTTTAGAACAAGAGGTGCTTAAAGTAGCACAATGTGCTTTGTAATTATTATAAATGCTGTATTATTTGACTTTCTTATGTTGTTGACAAAAGGATTCCCTCATGTAATAAAATAGTGCTTCAGTTTGGTTAAATTTAAGCACTATAGCACTGAAGCTTGCTTATCAAGCTACTTGGGACATTATTAGCAATAAAAACTGAGAGATTCAAAACCAGGATCTTTAATAATCTATAGCAAATAGATCATCTCATGCTATTGAACAAGATAGAAGAGTGTGTCATTTCTATGATAAGCATCTCCCAGCTCTCTTGATTGCATATGCATGCCATCATACAGAACCCCACTTTTATCATGGGAGAGCCAATCATTAAACAAAGGCTTGGAGCAAACTGACAGTATCACAAAATTAGCTTGATTATCTTTTATTCTGGAGGAAAGTCAGGTGATATGTCCTACTGGGAAGATACAAAACAGACTATCCTGCTGTATTCTTTTTTTTTTTTTTTTTTTTTTTTTGAGATGGAGTCTTGCTCTGTCGCCCATGCTGGAGTGCATTGGCACAATCTTGGCTCACGGCAAGCTCTGCCTCCCAGATTCAAGTGATTCTCCTGCCTCAACCTCCCTAGTAGCTGGGATTACAGGGGCACACCACCACACCTGGCTAATTTTTGTATTTTTAGTAGAGACAGGGTTTCACTATGCTGGTCAGGCTGGTCTCTAACTCCTGACCTCAAGAGATCTGCCTGCCTCAGCCTCCCAAAGTGCTAGGATTACAGGCACAAGCCACTGTGCCCGGCCTCCTGCTGGATTCTTTATTGAATTAGGTAGGTTCCAGATTAAATATGAGCCATATGCTCATTAGGCAAGAAATGTGAAAGAGGGTGCCTCTGCAGTGTTGGTGACCCAACACTAGCAAACTTGAGTCAGAAAATATGGAAGAGGATAAATTACTCTCACATATCTAAGATGTTTCCATTTTTCTTCACTTTCTGTTGCAGGGCCCATATGAGTATATTCCATCTGCTCCAACACACACCTTCCTTCTCTTAATTTTGCTTTCCCACCCACCAAGAAATTTGTAAGTCAAAATTTATTTCCATAAACAAGCTATTTCTAAATGATTGGAAATTTTTGCAAAAGTGGTATGGTTTATATACCTAATCGTCTTAACTGCTATAAATCATGTGAGAACAACAGCTAGGATAATTGTCCAAGCAGCTTTAGATGTGTTTAGGGCCAGGCAAAAGGTTTGCTTGTTTTTTCTTTCTGCTTAAGATCCGGGAGATTAGCAAATTTCTCAAGACTATAGGCTGAACTGTAATTTTTACCAAATCTTGCTCATGAGCCTCAAAATTAATATATCCTTGAATAAAGTATAAATATTTCAGTAGATACATCTCTCTATTATCCATTTTCACAATTATAAAAGCATCAGCAAAATTGTGGATATATGTTCCAGTCACTCATGGATCCATGGAAATGGACTGTGTTTAAATGAATGCTTCCTTTGGATAGGATGTTCAGCAATAGCAAAAAAAAAAAAAAAAAGTTATCAATAACAATGAGATTTCCTGTGGCTCCACTTCTGCATCTGTACTACCTAGATGCATTTGGCTAATGAGTTTGTAGCAGTCAGAACAGCATTTTTCAGGGTTCATTAACTTAATTTTTCTTAATAAAATATTCATACCCTGGAAAATAAACATAACTGACTACTAAAGATAATTTGAGATAAACAAAAGCCCCAATTTAAATAGTTATTCAGGATAGAAAAATTTCACGAAAGGGGAAAAACATAGGGAGACTATCTTTGACTATCGTACTTAAAAACCATCTATTACTAAATTGAATGTCAAACTTTTCTTTAATGCCACCCTACTTTTAGGAAATAGAATTTGCTGAAAAAAATTACAACCCTTCTGACTTATGCTATATAAATTAAATTATTACAAACAGGTTTTAGGGGTGGAAGAATAGATCTTGCTTTAATTTTCTTTTTTTGGCCCACAAATAACTGCTCATACAGATTGTATGTGTCTTCCCAAGTCAATAAGGTAGAGCTGATATAGAAGGCCTGGGTTATCACTTAGGTAGCAAGCAAACGTGTTCTCCGCTAGTAACAGGAGAAATAAAGTTTGCCAAATAATTTTTGCTACAGTATTTTGTTTCAACTTTGCTTTCAATTTTAAATAAACCTCTGGCAAACTTGTTCCTTTTTGCCCATTGACTGTCAAATTTTCCTGTAAACCCATTGTGTAATTCTTATGTTTGCTTTAACATAATTCACAAGTTCATCGTTTCAAAATGAAGCACGTCTTTTTAACCTGCCTAGGTTTTTGTAGAAACTGTAAAAAGAATATTCATTGGTTTTGTGTTGATATTTAAATAATTGGATCATCTGTGTTATATTACATCAAGATAGACGGACAGCATAGGCATTTTATTTTTAAAATATTTAATTGCATTGTTTCAATCTGTCAAAGAGTGGCACAGAATACACACACACACACACACAAACACACAGCAATAGAAATTTGCTCTGTAATTTGGGAGTTGCATTGCTCGTTGCCTTTTGTGAAATTTTCATAACAGTGTTTTGGTAATTAATGACAGCTTTTGGCAGTTTAATTCTATCATTTTACTAATTTAGATTTATCTATTATATTGAAGAAGTTCAATATAACTTTTGAATGATAAGCATTCAAAGTAAATCTTAGATGACTGTTTATGTCATGAGTTTATGCTTCCACTATGGACCCAAGCCCCTCTTTAAGCAGACTTCTAGGTCTTAAGTGAGGAAAGATGTCATTGTGTTCTACTGCCTTGTCATTTCTATATAATGTACTGTCTTGAGAGTTAATTTCAGGCATATTGGCAAGAAGATACAGACATAATGGAAGGTTGGAGTTAATCCCTGTAAGGCCTCTTCAAGTGCCAAATTCTATGATTCCATTTCAGAACGGGGCAGGGCAGATTCACAATCCTTTGCTGTCTTTAGTTTGGTGGTTTAGTTCTTCGTAAATAAATCTCTTGCTGAGAGTCCAAGTCCAATGTTTAATCAAAATTCCTAAAGATAGCTACTCAGAAGGCTAAGGTGGCAGGATAGCTTGGGCCCAGGAGTTTGATAACGGCCTGGGCAACATGGTAAGACCTCATCTCAAAAAAAAAAAAAAGAGAGAGAGGAAAAAAACTACTAAAGATATAGCTATAGGTGCAATGTAGCAAAAATAGGATTATAATTTGCTATATTCAAACTAATGTGTCAGAGGTACACGTGGTTGATTTGGTGAGGGTTCCTGTTTTTGTTTTTTTCTGCATTACGGTCTTTGTACCCATGCTTATATTTTCATCCTTGTTACATGCAAAGTTCTGAAGGGTGAGAATGGTAAAGTTAAACAACTTTGAGCCCAATTTTGCCTACAATCAATATCCCATGAACTTACTAAAGAATGGATGATGCAATTTTCCAACTAAAAGCAGATCCCCAGCATCTGTTAGTAACAACACTTCTATTTGACTGACATCTCACAGACTGTGCCTATACCAACCATTAACCATAGCAACTTCCCACAATGAGGCAGATCAAAATCCAAACATTTTTATAAATATGTGATGTAAATATATGCACAGATATATTCTGTACATAGTATGATGGTGTGAGCGCTTACTAAACGTGTACTTCTGTTCTAGGATGCAGGACTTCAAGAAAGGTTTTTTCTGCTGCTGCTGCTGCTGCTGCTGCTGCTGGGAACTCATGTTTTTGTTGAGCATTTAGTGTTTGAACTCTTCCTGTCCTTGACTACCTCTTCTCTCCCTTACCCCACCTTCTGTTCACTACTATTATTTCTGATTGTTGACTGAGGCAGAGACTACTCAGTTTTTCAATTATCCAGGCCCATAAACCAGCAAATAGGTTTTTTTTATTTGTTTGGTTAGTTGGTTGATGTTTTTATTTGAAAGAGCACCAGAAAGTTCAGCACAATCTACAGTATTAAAATTAGCCAAAAGTCCCATATCTTTATTAGCTAAAAATTCCATCTCAACAGGGTTCATGCATGTTTTAACCTTCAAGATCCAATACTCTGGGGACTCAAGTATAGAGCTAATGTGTTTGAATACATAATTCCCCAGGTGTTTACTGCGTTAATGTAGCCAAGGGTCCAATTTCACAGAGCTTTCATTCAATCAACTGCCTCAATTGGGGTTCTTTCTTTCCATCTCATTAGCATGACTCCATATATCACTTCAGTGCTTGTTTATTAATGAAAGAAAAATAAAAATTGACTGAGTTTCACCAGAATGATCCTCTGAAGTACACTGAATATGTACATGTACTGTATGTATTACCGTAGAGATTGGAATCAACTTACTGTATGTAAAGTTTTATGAATGGTTATTTTATAATTTATGTATTTAATATAGGAATCAATGAACTCTGGTGTTTTAGTTTATATAAAAATAAAACAAGCTGCATTTTTTTAAAACTTTATCTTTCATTGTTTATAGCTGTTTGTTTAATGAACTCTTCCACTTTTTTTTTTCTGAGACAGTCTTGGTCTGTTGCACAGGCTGGAGTGCAGTGGTGCGATCTTGGCTCACTGGCTCACTGCAACCTCCACCTCCCAGGTTCAAGTGATTCTTCTGCCTCAGCCTCCCAAGTAGCTGGGACTACAGGTGTGCACCACCACACCCGGCTAATTTCTTTGTATTTTTAGTAGAGATGGGGTTTCGTCACATTGGTCAGGCTGGTCTCAAACTCCTGAGCTCAAGCAATCCACCAGCCTGGGCTTCCCAAAATGCTGGGGATTACAGGCATGAGTGACCGCACCCTTCCTCTAATCTACTTTTGAAAAACAGGGTGAGGCAAATCAGGGCTATCAGTGCAATGTAAGGAAATAAACTCTATATCCAGGACAGTAAATAGATTTATTCTCATCTTCCCACTCTGCATTTGTTACTGTGTGCGCCATGGGCACTACGATAAGGAGGCCAAAACAGAATTTATACCCCTGAGGAAAAAACTATCATCATTAGCATCTCTGTTCTGAACATAGTTTGGGAGAGAATTTTGCCTGCTATTTTCCATCCTTATTCTGAATGTTACTTCTCCTACTCTATCCATCTACCTTTTTCTTCTACCTTGTAGACCCACTAGATATAACAAATTAACAGGTGTGTGTTATGTGAGCATTGAGCATGTGCACATTCCTATGGCCTATGTACATGTGGATCTACCCTCAAAGAGCTTACAGTCTCATGTGGGAAACAATCCCTGTATCCATGAATCAAATAAGAAACCAATATGACACAATAGAGGTACAATTTTGTAAGTCACCATGAAGAACTGTTAAAAATAGGCCAGGTGCAGTGGCTCACACCTGTAATCCCAGCACTTTGGGAGGCTAAGGCAGGAGTATCCTTGAGGCCAGGAGTTCAAGATCAGCCTGAGCAACATGACAAGGACCCATGTCTACAAAAATTTTTTACATGCCATTACCTGGCATGGTGGCACATGCTTATAGTCAGAGCTACTGGGAGACTGAGGAAGGAGGATCACTTCAGGCCAAGAGTTTAAGGTTACAGTGATCCCATCACTTCACTTTTGTCTAGACAACAGAGCAAGACCCCCAACTTTCAAAACAAAAAAGATAAAGAATAATCAAAAAGTAATATTAAGCAGGATACTGTAGCTCACACTTGTAATACAGTGCTTTGGAAGGCTGAGGCGGGAGGATCACTTGAGGCCAGGAGTTTGAGACCAGCCTGGGCAACATAGCAAGACCCTCATCTCTACTAAAAAAAAATAATAAAAATTAGCCGGGCATGGTGGTGAGTGCCAATAGTCCCAGGTACTTGAGAGGCTGAGGGGGGAGGATCACTTGAGCCCAGTAGTTCAAGATTACAGTGAACTATGATCATGCCACTTCACTCCAGCCTGGGTGACAGAGCAAGACCTTGTCTCAAAGAAACAAAGAAAAATTAGTATTTTGGAATGGGCTCAATAAGATCCATGTTAAGAAGGTTTCCTCTTTTAATTGTAACCTCTTCATCTTTATTAGCAAAAAAAAAAAAAAAAAAAAAAAAATCACTCATCAGTTGTTACAATGTTCTGTCACTCATTCATAGGAAGCACCTATATACCAGGAGCTATAGCAAATTCTAAACACAGAGAAGAATAAGACACAGGCCCAACTCTCAAGACATCACAATTTACATTATTTGATGATGGTTTACAACAATTGAGTCTCTATGAGAAAGGTGTCTTACATATCAGCATGCCATAAAATAGGCAGTTATTATGGGGTCCTGTATAACTTTATAAAAGAAAAGCTCTGTTTTGATTAACTCCAGTTTTGGTATATAATTCAAATGTGTTATGTCAACAACTCAATTGGCCTCTTCTAGATCCAGAGAAAATTACCCCAGTGTTTTCTGGAGATGCCAAAGTGGGCAGCGGGCACTTCCTTCCACAGTGCTAGTGAGACAAGGAAACATTTACTAGGCCCATATGAAACCCACACAAAGGAATTCCTCCCACCAGCTCATGACATAGCCCTGCCTCTGACCTACAGGTACAGTTGCGGAAGTGCAGATATATAGTCAAATTCCTACCTACCCCATGGGTTAAGATTTGTGCCAAATGGCTGATGAAGAATGCTCATTTTACTTAAACAAATTTGTAGCTACATATGAAATATAAAAGTAAATAGTGAAGGCTTTTTTTCCTCATTGAAAATCCTCTAGAGAAAAAAAAAACTGTTTTTAACCCAAAACATTTTTGTGCATACACATATTTATAAATATGAAGTAAATTTTTGGTCAAAAAGTTCTATAACAAATAGTCATTGGTAATTTGTGCCTGTAATTACCATAAAAATATTTTTAAAAGGGCTATGACATCTGTGTCATTTATCTGAAGCCCCACATGACACTTTCTTTTAGAATTTAGAAGAAGAAAAACACAAAAAAAATAACAACCACCTCAGGAGCCAGATTTTTCTTCCCTTGTGATAAGAGAAAATTTACTATGTTCCCATTTTGCCCTGACTGCTGACAAATGAAAAACATATCTATATTTAATCATGACATCTAATCAATTTTTTCTATTTGCTTTGTTATTTTATTGTTATTTATGTATTTATTTTTTTGAGATGGAGTTTCGCTCTTGTTGCCCAGGCTGGAGTGCCATGGTGCAATCTCGGCTCACCGCAACCTCTACCTCCTGGGTTCAAGTGATTCTCCTCCCTCAGCCCATTGCAGGCATGTGCCACCATGCCCAGCTAGTTTTGTATTTTTAGTAGAGATGGGGTTTCTCCATGTTGGTCAGGCTGGTCTCGAACTCCCAACCTCATGTGATCTGCCTACCTCGGCCTCTCAAAGTGCTAGGATTACAGGCATGAGCCACCGCACCCGGCCTATTTATTTTTTTTTTACAGTGAGGCCTTGCTGTTGCCCAGGCTGGAGTGCAGTGATGCAATCACAGCTCACTGCAACCTTGAGCTCCTGGGCTCAAGCAATTCTCCCACCTCAGACTCCCGAAGTGCAAGGATTATAGGTGTAAGCCACTGCACCCAGCCTTTTTTATTTTATCGATCTTATTGTTTTGCCTTTCATTTGCTTTGATTTTGCCTTTAATTTACATTACCTCAAATCTTTTTTGTACAGTCATAAGATATGAATTCAATATAAAAATGCACATTAAATATTCTTAGAGCCACCACAGAAATGTGTGTAGAAAAAAATATTCGAAACTTAGGCATAAGGCAAATAAGAAGTATATGTCTCTATAGTTTCTCTGTAGTTTATAATATTCCAATTGGGGAAATACAATGATTCAAGAGAGCTCAGAAGTTTTACAATTCTATAAAGAAAGAGGCTAATTCATAGAAAAATGATAAGGTATGATGCGTTATTCAACCTGATAGAAAAAATAAAACCATGCAAATAAAGATTGAGTTTTTGTCCTATAAGCACATTAACTACTTTTGTTTCTAACATACTGCTTTCATTTCAGCAGGTCTTTCCCCATCCTTCAATTTCTTCTCAAACCAGCTCAGTCATTCTACTGGTTCCTTTAATTAACAAGGTATATGACATTTGGATACATGTTTGTTTTAGAATGACATTTTTAATAACTTAATGAGTTATTTTTCAAAATGTATTTTAAGGAATATTGAGATAGAGAGACTTAGTCCTTGCTCTCAATGACCTTACAGTAAAGTAAGACAGATAAAGCTGTAAAAATGAAGTAGAACTCAACACAGGGTGGTTAAAGCCACAAGGATACCACAAGCTACTAAGTATCCTGAATGAATCTTTCATTCCAGACCTGCATTTTCTGCTACCTTCCCCAACGCACTGAGAGATGTTAGGTGGAAATATGGTGGATTCATGAATGTAATTCTCATCTCCTTTTTTTCCCTCACCCTCTACAACTAATTCTTCCGAAGTCCTGTTGATTTTAGTTCTCCAGTCTATCCTCTATTCTTCATCACTTCCAAGAGTTTTTCACCTCAACTCTTGCAGCAGCTTCCTAGTTAAAATAGCTAACTCAAGTTTTGTCCCCTTTAAATACACCTTACTCATTGTTTTCAGCTTGATTTCATGTGCAAATCATACCAGGTTGTTCTCCTCTTTAAAATTCCTCCTTCGTTTCCCATTCCCATTGGTACCTGTGGTTAACTCTCAGATACTTATGGGAACTAAGCATTCAACATAAATATGGGATTTAGGAGTGGAGTAAGAGACTTTAGCCAAATTAAACAAAAGGATACTCTTTCATCTAACCCAGCACTAGAAAATAAGGTCAAACTCTCTCCTCAGCATGACCATTTATGTCCTGGGGCACTTGCCTTACACAGGTATGGGGGGATATTTCAATATTTCAGTGTAGGTTCTTTCTATTTTCCCTAAGTGTCAGCCAGTCTGAGAAATAAAGAGAAAGAGTACAAAGAGAGAAATCTTACAGCTGGGCCTCTGGGGGTGTCATCAAATATCATTAGGACTGTGATGGTGACCTTGGGCCACAAAACCAGCAAGTTTTTATTTGGGATTTTAGAAGAGGAAGGGGTGTATGAACAGGGAGTAAGTCACAAAGATCACATGCTTCAAAGGGCAATAAAGAACACAAGGCAAGGCAAAATTAGAATTACTGACGAGGTTCTATGTCCCGCTGTGCATGCATTGTCTTGATAAACCTCTTAACAGGAAACAGGGTTCAAGAGCAGAAAACTGGTCTGACTAGAATTTACCAGGCTGGAATTTCCCAATCCTAGTAAACCTGAGGACACTGCAGGAGACCAGGGTGTATTTCAGTCTTTATCTCAACCGCGTAAGACAGACACTCCCAGAGTGGCCGTCTATAGACCTACCCCCAGGAATGCATTCCTTCCCCAGGGCTATTCCTTGCTGGGAAAAGAATTTAGTGATATTTCTCCTACATGCACATCCATCTATAGGCTTTCTGCAAGAAGAAAAATATGGCTTTATTCTGCCCGACCCCGCAGGCAGTCAGACCTTATGGTTATCTTTCCTTGTTCCCTGAAAATTGCTGTTATTCTGTTCTTTTTCAGGGTGCACTGATTTCATATTGTTCAAACACACGTTTTACAAACAATTTGTACAGTTAATGCAATCATCACAGGGTCCTTAGGTGACATACATACTCAGCTTCCAAAGATGACAGGATTAAGAGATTAAAGTAAAGACAGACATAGGAAATTACAAGAGTATTGATTGGGGAAGTGATAAATGTCCATGAAATCTTCACAATTTGTGTTCAGA
This sequence comes from Hylobates moloch, assembly GCF_009828535.3. NCBI lineage: Eukaryota > Metazoa > Chordata > Mammalia > Primates > Hylobatidae > Hylobates > Hylobates moloch. The sequence continues at coordinate 124,711,861 of NW_026652281.1, read as the reverse complement.
GATTGCAGTAAAGACAGGTGTAAGAAATTATAAAAGTATTAATTTTGGGAACTGATAAATGTCCATGAAATCTTCACAATTTAGGTTCTTCTGCCACAGCTTCAGCCGGTCCCTCTGTTAGGGGTCCCTGACTTCCCTCAACACACAGGTTACACTGTCCCATCTTCTCCAACACAAACAGGCACACACATACACTTAGACCTTAGCAGGTCAAAAGAGCTGGTATTTATGCAGGCTTCCAGGCAAATTCATGCTGTGGATTTTTTGCTATATGCTGCTCTTTATGTCTAGAAATGTTTTTCCTATTTTTTTATCTAGATAAATATTTTTTTTTTTTTTTGAGACAGAGTCTCGTTCTGTCGCCCAGGCTGGAGTACAGTGGCACAATCTCAGCTCACCACAACCTCCACCTCCCAGGTTCAAGTGATTCTCCTGCCTCAGCCTCCCAAGTAGCTGGGATTACAGGTGTGTGCCACCACCATGCCCGGCTAATTCTTGTATTTTTAGTAGAGACGGGGGTTTCACCATGTTGGTCAGGCTGGTCTCGACCTCCCAACCTCGTGATCTGCCCGCCTTGGCCTCCCAAAGTGTTAGGATTACAGGTGTGAGCCACCATGCCCAGCTACCCGGTTAAATCTTATTCCTACTTGAAGACTCAGCCATCATCTTCTTTACGAGCTGGACAAAATATCCTTTGTTCTTGCACTCTATGTGTACCTATCATGCTATTTACCATGTATATTAAAGCTACAGGCTGGGCACGGTGGCTCACACCTGTAATCCCAGCACTTTGGGAAGCCGAGGCAGGTGGATCACCTGAGGTCGGGAGTTTGAGACCAGCCTGACCAACATGGAGAAAACCCATCTCTACTAAAAATACAAAATTAGCCAGGCGTAGTGGCGCATGCCTGTAATCCCAGCTACTCGGGAGGCTGAGGCAGGAGAATCGCTTGAACCCGGGAGGCGGAGGTTGTGGTGAGCCAAGATCGTGCCATTCCACTCCAGCCTGGGCAACAAGAGCGAAACTTTGTCTCAAAAATAAATAAATAAATAAAGTTACTTGTTCTGTCCCTTTCCACTTATGCCCAATAAAATCTCAGTTATTTGAGGGAAGAGATATTCCTTTTTCAGTTTTTCATTCCCAGCACCTAGCACAGGTCCTAGCACCCAGCAGAGTCTTGGTATATTATTGTAATTATAGTGTTTATGTATTGAATTGTGGAGGGAGGAATCACTTCTTGTTTGAATGCTCAGAGAAGGCCCCATGAAGGTGGAAATAGGTTAACTGGGCCATTTTATTGGAAAGTAATTTTGTTGTTATTCTTAGTTTTTTGTTTGTTTTGTTATTCTTTCCTTTCTTTCTGTTGTTCTTTTTTTTTTCTTTTCTGAAGGTGTCTTTTTGATAAGCCATAAGCGCTTCAGAAAACACTACAAATAGATCATCACGTTCTCTGTTCAATTTCACCTTATTTTCCTGGTCAAAGTTCTCCATTTTTCTGTATTCTACTGTCTGACCACAGGAGGGTAGCATTTTTCCAAAAGTCCAGGGAAAAAAATGTGAGCTCAAGGAAAACCTAAAGCTGATTTTACGTGATATTTTGATACCCCTTAGTTTTGCGTTTCGATTCCCCACATCCATATGAAAGTAATAACCTAAACATAAGCATTGCTTTATCCATTCCTCTGGCGTGATTGTTCACTATCTCGGGTTTTGTAGCCTCTCCCTATTTCAGGGAGGCTGGATTGCTGTCTTTGCCGCAGGCAGCAAATTCATTTCCAAACACAAAGACCCAGGGAAACTTAGCGACCTCCAAATAGTTTCAGACTTGCTCAGACACCAGATAAAAGAGGTCAAGGCAGTTCATCAGATCCACTCCCTAATTCCTCACCTCTGAAACAAGCTTTCCCCAGAGAACAGACAAGCAAAGGTATGTTATTGTGTCTAGAGTTTTTCCAATTGTGTGGATGACCTTGATTTTTTTTTGAATAATATTGTTAATGTTTTAAATATTTTTGCCAGAACATTTTATGTTTCTTAAAGGGATTTTTAAAGAAAAAAAAGACAATTTAACAAAAAGTTAAGGCCCAAGAATCTCAAGAATGAAAAAAACAGCAATAATTTCTTGTTGTTCTTAAAAAACATTAGCTAGATAAGCTTTTATTTCATTAGTCTGCCATTCCTAACCACAAACGGCATTTTATAAGTCACTCAGTAATTGACCGAGGATCCCTGCTTCTTAGTGCTGTACCGCCTCAGTTATTAGGGGCTGCTATGGGAAAGCGCCATTCAAAATAAGCCAGGTGCTTTAATTTTATTTTAATTACAAATGGAAATAAAGCAGAGCTCCAGTGATGCTGGCTTTTACTCCTTCTGATCTATTTTTCTTTCTACTCTGTTACAAGAGGCAATATGTATATAGGAGACACATGAATAGGAGATAGAGAATTCTATCTCTGCCACTAGGTATGTGTCATTGAAGAGGCGATTTGAGCATTTTAAATCTCCCCCTAAACGGGATAATAATACCATTTACCTTGTCAGGCTGTTGAGAAAATTAAATAAGATATGTAACAGGATTCACACAAAAAGTTGCAATGTGTGCTATATAGTAAAGGCTCAATAAATCACACTTTTATTAATTATGTTGTTCAGTTCATCTGTTAGTATAAAGCGATAAAGTGCAGAAGGATAATATGAGCGTATAAAGCCTGAAAGAACAAGAGCATGAAAGGATGCCTCTTACCCAGACACCCTGCCCTCATCATCCTCCCCCGATTCCTGGTGCTCTCTGAAAAAGCTAAGCAAAACGTCATCACCAAGAGCACTGCAACATTGAATAAATAAGCAGTGATTTATTTAAATAACCAAAAAAAAGTCTTCCTGTTCAGGATTGGGTTAATAGTTCGTAGAGGAAGAACAAACAAATCTCAGGCAAAAATGCCAAGAACCAGGCACTGCAATAGCTAGCCCTCGCAGTACTCACCGACACCACAGGGGGGCGCTGTAGAAAAACCGCTGTGGTTTGGGGCGCCTCTCAGACATCGCTGACAATTAACTTTTCATTTGATCATCAATTGTTTAATTTTTCGTGTGTGAGTATCACAAGAGTCATTTTTTAAGACCTGAAAAGGACCTTAAGAATATTCATTTTTTTATTCGTTCTTTTTTTTTTTTTTTTTTTTTTTTTTTACCAAATATTTATTGAACAACTACAATGTGGCAGGCATGCCTGAATATGAATGAGAAAACTGTGTAAGTGGGCCAGGCACCATGGCTCAGCCTGTAAACCCAGCACTTTGGGAGGCTGAGGCAGGAGGATCTCTTGAGCTCAGGGGTTCGAGACCAGCCTGGACTAGCCTGGCCAACATGGCAAAACCCTGTCTCTAGGCATGGTAGCAAGCGCCTATAATCCCAGCTACTGTGGAGGCTGAGGCAGGAGGATCACTTGAGTCTGGGAGGCGGAGGTTGCAGTGAGCCGAGATCACACCACTGCACTCCAGCCTGAGCAACAAAACAAAAACAAAACAAAACAAACAAAAAAATGGGTGCAGTGGCTCATACCTGTAATCCCAGCACTTTGGGAGACTGCGGCTGGAGGCTGGTGGATCACCCCAGGTCAGGAGTTTGAGACCAGCCTGGCCAACGTGGTAAAACCCTGTCTGTACTAAAAATACAAAAATCAGCCGGGCGTGGTGGCATAGCCTTATAATCCCAGCTACTCGGGAAGCTGAGGCCAGAGAATTGCTTGAACCTGGGAGGCGGAGGTTGAAGTGAGCCGAGATTACTCCATTGCACTCCAGTCTGGGTGACGAGCGAAAACTCCGTCTCAAAAAAAAAAGAGATAGAATATTGTGTAAGTGACTTGTCTATTGGTGGAGCTACTAAATGGTTGAGCCAAGACGTGGGTCAGATCATCTGACTTCAAGTTTAGTGAACTTTCCCTAAAAATAACAATATAGTTATTTTATATTATAATATAATTAACTTATATAATCCGGCCGGGCACGGTAGCTCACGCCTGTAATCCCAGCACTTCGGGAGTCCGAGGCGGGTGGATTACTTGAGGTCAGGAGTTTGAGACCAGCCTGGCCAACCTGGTGAAACCCCTGTCTATACTAAAAATACAAAAATTAGCTGGGCATGGTGGCGGGCACCTGTAGTCCCAGCTATTCGGGAGGCTGAGGCCTGACAATCAGTTGAACCCGGGAGACAGAGGTTGCAGTGAGCCAAGATCGCACCACTGCACTCCAGCCTGGGTGACAGAGCGAGACCCAGTCTCAAAAAATAATAATACTACTAATAATTAATGTTTATTATATAATCCTACATAATATCTAATATAATTATCAATATAACTAACATATAATTCACTATATATTAAATAAATAACAATATAACAATGACTGAGCCCCTACAATATATAAAAAAATTTTCATGCATTTTTAAATTTGCTATATGGCCTCTAGAGTGGTGTGAGGATATAGGCTTTAGAATGCCATGTTTGAAACCCAGCTCTGTTCCCCATTAGCTATATGACCTTGATCAACTTAATGAACATCTCTAAGGCTCAATTTTCTCATCCATAAAATAAAAATAATATAATCTGGGCTTATGGTAAGGATTGAATTAAATTAAATTAAAATATTATTTAAAATATACATAAAATGCCTGGTACAGGGTAGAAGCCCTATCATTATCATTCACGCTCCTAACAAATTTGCATTTACTAAGGAGGAAAGTAACACATAAAAGTTTAGTAACTTGCCCAGATTTATTCAGCAAATAAGTGGCCAAGTCAGAATCTGAATTCAGATCTGATTCCAAAGCTTATGTTCATTTCACTATTATGTTGCCAGTGTAATTTTGTCTCCAGACATAAATGTCTTTAATATAAATGTCTTTAATATTCCTCCACACACCTGGAATAGGCTACACCTGGAATAGGCTACACATGTAAGAGCTAATCTACACATGTCTATTAAATGTTAACAACACTTTTAGACAAGGGGAGGATAGAGAACAGGAACGTTTTGTTTTGTTTTTGTTTTCCTCTTTTTCTGTTCCAATTACTGTACTAAGGATTAAGAGGGAACATAGCTCCGTTCCCTCTTTTTCACTGTTCTTTTTCACTAAAGACAAAAGGATATGGCGCTTCACTATCTAGGAGATTGTGAATCCACACTGTTATCCACAAAGAATCCCTGTGGTTTTTTACTTCCTTTTCAAGTTTAAACCAAGGTTCTTTTCCCAGTTCCCATGATCTTCCTCAACAGAAAGGACTCAGTGAGTCCCTGCATTTCTGGCATTTCTAGAAGGAAAGGGACAGGACCAGGAGGAGTGAAGGCCCCTGAGTGTGCATGAGATCAACAGCTGCCTGCTTGGTGGGAACTGAGAGGGGCTGAAAGGATTCTACCCAATCGCTACCCCCGCAAACACACACACATCCTCAAATGTCCTCTTGGAGTTAAATATGTATCTACGTTCCAGGAAGTCCCTGGGCAAAATGGAGGTAATTTACCCAGAAGGATCATATAATAAGATATTAGAATCCATTAACAGAAACCCTTGCCTTTTTATTAAATTGTTTAGCTGCTCTATTTGGAAACCCTGAAGGGAAAAAAAGCATCATGTATGATAAGGGAATGTCCTATTAGGGAATTATGTTTTACTGAGAGACCCAGATGAGAGGCACATGGGCAATGGGGATTAACCAGGACAACTGTAAATGTCGTACCAAGAGTGTTGTGTTGATAAACAGGCTCTAGGAAGCGAGGGCGAGGGGCTTGATTTATACTCTGCAGATTTCTTCAAGGTAATTATCTCACCATAGCTGATTTCGAACTACAAATGACAAAATATTTAACAAATGGCCTCCAGGGCTGGTACAAGCCAGCTCAGGCACATCACTACCAATAATTTTGGAAGGATGAGGTTACTTCCGGCCAATGACAAACAGTGTGACTTTTCAAAGCAGGTGTGTGTTTATCCCTGTCAAGTTCAATATGCTCCCTACCCAACCCCACCCCTCATAGCAGGGCTACAAAGGAATACGTAGAGTTAAGGTGGAGTAACAGCACAAATGAGTGCATGGAAAAACTGGTGAAATCTGAATACAGTCTGCAGTTTGCACTGTACCAATGGCAGTTTCCTGATTTTGCCATTTTATTCTAGTTACTTAAGTTGTTACCATAGGGAGACGCTAAGCGAAAGGTACATGGTGCACTGTGTGCTAATTTTCCAACTTACTTTAGGGTTTATAACTATTTTAAGATAAAAAAGCTATATTAAAAAACCCTCAAGCAATATAAGAAAATATGTAGATGACAGCAAAGTTTGCCCCAAAAACATACCACACAGAAATAATCGTGATTATCATTAGGTGGACAGCATTCTAGACATCTTTTGGTGTACATATACAGATAGAAAAGGAAAGAGTTGATGCTACTTTTAGAGAAATAGAGTTCCAAAATAGATTCTTTTTTTTGTTTTTTTTTTTGAGATGGAGTCTTGCTCTGTCGCCCAGGCTGGAGTGCAGTCGCGCAATCTCGGCTCACTGCAAGCTCCGCCTCCCGGGTTCACGCCATTCTCCTGCCTCAGCCTCTACGAGTAGCTGGGACTACAGGCGCCCGCCACCACGCCCGGCTAATTTTTTGTATTTTTAGTAGAGACGGGGATTCACCGTGGTCTCGATCTCCTGACCTCGTGATCCGCCCGCCTCGGCCTCCCAAAGTGCTGGGATTACAAGCGTGAGCCACCGCGCCCGGCCAATAGATTCTATTTTTAAATACATGTAAATAATTTAATTGAAGTTAACAGAAGAACCTGATATTAAACTGTACGAATCAGTAAACTTCAAATCACACACACACACACACACACACATATATTTATACCCATGCAATGGAGTATCAGATTTCGTAGATGATGAGACCAGAGCCTGTGGGACCATTTTTTGGCTCTAAAATTAAGGTCTTTAAAATTATAAGTTGAGTTATTGTATTTCCTGTTCTCAGAGACCATAGCGCTAAGAAAGGAGGCATTGAGAGATTCAGCCCACTAAGGTTTCAGAAAAAAAATGCAAAAACACTGAACATTAACTTCAAAATGCCTTAGAACCTTGATTGACAACTAGGCTTTTTATATTTGACTTCCTGCTCTGTTTCATTAGCTGAAGCCTTTGACCACACTGTCCTCTTTTTATCTATATCTTGAGGCCACCAATATGATAATACAGTATTAATAAAAAATTAAAATGTTAATGTTGATATTTTGTCACAGGGTTTACTTTGCTAAGTTTTTCAGTAACGTGCTAAACCACATTACAGATCTAGCCAGCTTTATAATTTTAAAAACTCAGCACAGTTTTTACCTCCTTTGAGTGTCATAGCAATCTGAACAAGAGTCCAGGCTGATATTTCATCCCCATTTTAGGAGTGGTGAAAGCGAAGCTCACAGAAGGTGGGCGGCGTGCCTACAGCCATGGGGAGGAAGTGGAAGGGCCACGGGATCTCACAGATTGCTGGATTTTCTATTGCTTTCTATTATCATATGTTAATAGAAGCCTGACATGGCTTTAGAACCTCCATATGTCAAATGTAATTCAACGCAGTTTGTAACACACTCAGGAAATTAAAGCTTAAAAGGAATTGAAATCTTCCCTACTCCCACGAAAGAAAAATATTTCAAACCTACTAAGAGATTAGCAAGGATCTTTTAAAAATCAGACTAGCAGTTTATTTCATTTCATGCAACAACAACTAAAGGAATGGAACACACAACATATAACTTTTGGTCCTGGATGGGAAAAATAATAATAGCTAATATCTTTCATATGTCATGGCACTATGCCAAGTGATTTATTTTTATTATTTAAAATTCATAATAATCCTTTGAGGTATATATTATGATTATCCTGATTTTGCAAAAGAAACTGAAGATTGAAAAATCAAACAGGTTAAAAGAAGATCTAGAATTTGAACGTGTATTTGTCTAATGTGAGGCTATATTATACTCTGGAGAACAGAGGAAGGCCACACCAACAAATGAAATCCAAGACTGATTAAAAATATAACTGAAAAGAAGGAAAATTAACCTTTTGGATTCTCATATATTCTCTACCTTTTCCTCCTAGTCCCCTTCTCCCCTCCAACTACCAAAGCCAATGGATTCTATTTCTTCTCTTCCAAATCCAAAGTTGCTCTCTAAAAAATGTCTGGATCTCACTTAAGTTTAAGAAGAAGTAACTCTTCACAGCACTGAAAACCATTGCCCCTGGAGCTTTATATCCAGCTTTAGCTAGTCATTTGGAAGGTTCATTTATTCAGTTCTCTGGAACCGGAAATTTGAGGTAGGAAAAAACAACTATAAAAAATATGGCATACAGTCAATTGATTGTTGACAAAAGTGCCACGACAATCAAATAGGGAGAAAAGAGTCTTTTCAACAGATGCTGCTGGGACAATGTGTACCTACATGTAAAAGAACGAATGTGGACATCTACCTTACATTCTATACAAAAATCATCTCACAATGTATCACAGACCTAAATGTAAAGCTAAAACTCTTAGCCAGGCGCCGTGGCTCACGCTTGTAATCCCAGCACTTTGGGAGGCCGAGGCGGGCGGATCACGAGGTCAGGAGATCGAGACCACGGTGAAACCCCGTCTCTACTAAAAAAATACAAAAAAAATTAGCCGGGCGTGGTGGCGGGCGCCTGTAGTCCCAGTTACTCGTAGAGGCTGAGGCAGGAGAATGGCGTGAACCCGGGAGGCGGAGCTTGCAGTGAGCCAAGATTGCGCCACTGCACTCCAGCCTGGGCGACAGAGCCAGACTCTGTCTCAAAAAAAAAAAAAACTCTTAGAAAGGGGGTCTAAATCTTCATGATTGTGGATAAGCCAACAGTTTCTTACGTATGACACCAAAAGCAAAAGCCACAAAAGAAAAAAATAAATAAACTAGACAGCATTAAAATTAAGAACTTTTGTGCTTCAAAGAACACTACCAAGAAAGTGAAAAGGCAACCCACACATTAGGAGAAAATTTGGAAAACCATATATCTGATAAGAAACATGTGTATCTAAAATACATAAAGAACTCTTGGGCCAGGAGCAATGGCTCGTGCCTGTAATCCCAGCAGTTTAGGAGGCCAAGGCAGGTGGATCACGAGGTCAGGAGTTTAAGACCAGCCTTGCCAACATGGTGAAACTCCCGTCTCTACTAAAAATACAAAAAATAATTCACTGGACATGGTGGCAGGTGCCTGTAATCACAGCTACTGGGGAGGCTAAGGCAAGAGAATTGCTTGAACCTGGGAGGCAGAGCTTGCAGTGAGCCAAGATCGTGCCATTCCACTCTGGCCTGGGCAACGAGAGCAAAACTCTGTTTCAAAAAAAAAAAAAAAAACTATGATTGAGAGATCACTACATAAAAAATACTGACAATACCAAATGCTAATGAGGATTTGGAGAAACTGGGTCTTTCATACATTGCTGGTAGCAATGCAAAATGATATGCCTCCTGGAAAACAGTATGATACTCTCTTAAAAGAAAATTTTTATTTATTTTTGAGACATGGTCTGGCCCTGTTGCCCAGGCTGGAATGCAGTGGTGTGTTCATAGCTCACTGCAGCCTTGACATGTCTAGCTCAAGCAATCCTCCCACTGCAGCCTCCTGAGTAGCGGGGACTACAGGTTCCTGCCACCACACTCAGCTAATGTTTTTCTTTATTTTTTGCAGAGACAGGGTCTCACTATATTGCCCAGGCTGGTCTCAAACTCCTGGGCTCAAGTGATCCTCCCACCTTGGCCTCCTAAAGTGCTGGGACTACAGGTGGGAACATACCATGCCTGACCAAAAGGAAAGGTTTTATGTAAATGAAATCATGAAATATGTGGTCTTACGTTCTTAAAAGAAAATACACTTACCATACAACCAAGCAACCACATTCCTGGGCATTTATCCTAGAGAAATAGAAACTTATATCCAAACAAATTTTGTACATAATTGGTCACAGCAGCTTTATTTGTAATTTCCAAAAATGGAAACAATGAAAATGTCTATTCAAGAGAGGAATGCTTAAACTAACTGGTCTATACCATAGAACATTACTTGGCAATAAAAAACAGTGAACTGGGCGGGCGGTGGCTCACGCCTGTAATCCTAGCACTTTGGGTGGCAGAGGCAGGGGAATCACCTGAGGTCAAGAGTTCGAGACCAGCCTGGCCAACATGGCAAAACCCTGTTTCTACTAAAAATACAAAACAAACAAACAAACAAACAAAAATTAGCCTGGTGTGGTGGTTTGCACCTGTAATCCCAACTACTTGGGAGGCTGAGGCAGGAGAATCACTTAAACCCAGGAGCCTGGGCAACAAAAATGAAACCCAGTCCCAAAAAACACATAAACAAAAAACAGTTAACTACTGATACATGCGACTTGGTTGGATCTCAAAGGCACTATGCTGAGTGAAAAGGTCCAATCTCAAAAAATCACCTGCAGTATGATTTCATTGACAATAACGTTCTCAAAATGACAAAAATTATGGAGATGGGAAACAAATTGGTGGTTGCCAGGGGTTATGGAGGCTGGAGGGAAGGGATGGGGGTAATTGTAAAAGGGTAGTGGTGATATGTATGCGTATAGATGAACAAGAACTACACAAAAAATCACTAAAATTAAGCCCATTGCTGCTCAGACTTCTCAGACGTAAGAACCCAAGATAAAAACCAAGAGGAATTGCTCCACTGCACTCCAGCCTGGGTGACAGAGCAAGACTCCATCTCAAAACAAACAAACAAACAAACAAAAACAAGAGAAATGAATCATCTTCTGGAGAAGTTATAATTCCTTAGACATCTTGTCTACATTGAAAATGTATGTAAATAAATGATAAATAAACATGACACATTCTCTAAATTTTGCCAGCTTCTAAATATTCACCATAACTGTGGATTTTAGTCTCTGGAAATATCTAAATCATGGCTAAGATCCCCCAATGTGGCAGAAAGGTTATGTCATTACTTCATTTCCTACCACAGTAATTTTCTCCTTTCAGGTTCTTACACATAGAGAACCCACTCCTCTTTCACTCCACGGGGCAGCTGGTTTCCAGCCATGGAGTAAATGCAAACTTTATGGTTCAGAACATGCCAGCAGCTGCCAGAGGATCCTAACTTTTCAGTTCTTAGACTGTTCTGAAGAAGAGTTTTAAGCCAAGGTCATCAAATACCGACTCCATTACTCAACAAGAGCCAGATAGGCAGGGTAGAGGGCTTCCCCTTGAGAGCCAAGCCCAGCTTCTCTTCAGTACAGACTCATTTGTCGGGGTCTCGGCTGCATGAACCTCATTCTTCACTTGGTCATATCCCTCCCTGGCAGGTGTAAAAGTACAAATCTCTATGTACTTGGCAGCCAGACACATGCTAAGACCCTGCATCACTAAGGTTGCCCAGGCCCACCAGGCCAGACAGACTCAACAAGGAAGCCCTTCCCACACTGGAGTCCAGATACCTTCATGCCTCTCATTACAGCCCTTCAAGCCTTCCACCCAACTCTGAACCCTCCTCCTCAACAACCTGCTTTACTTAACATTGTGATTTATTTTCTCATCTTCTGCAAAGTCTCATACAGCCCACAGCATAGTCCAATTACTATTGTTAACATTGTTACTGACAGACACCACAAGAAAAAAACTTAATATGTTTCTAGGGCTTTGTATACATTATATAATTGAATCGTGACAAGAACCATAAAATAGGCACAATTATTATCCTGATTTTCCAAACACACTAAAAGACATAAGCAACAACAACTGAGGTCTTTATAGTTCCAAAGTCCCTGCTCTTAATGTTTCCACCATAAGGCTTCCTGGGTCTGCTAAAGGCCTTGTATTTCCATAATCAATACTGTGACCTTTGGAAAATGAGACACCTGGATGTGAACCTAGCTAGGTGACTCGCTTGCAAAATGGCACTTGCACACCAGATCGCCATTCAAGCCTTAGTCCCTCATTTGTGAAAATTAGGGATTAAAATAATGCTGCTTCAGTAAACTGTTGTGTAAGTTAAATGAGATAATAAAGTATTTAACGTGCTCAGCATGATGCCTAACAAACGATGAACCCCAGTGAATGCCTGTCAAATGAATGAAGAAATGAATCTGTAACAATTAACATAAATAGGGGAGAGAAGAGACAAAAAGTGCCAAACAATGACTCACAGGAGAGCAGTAATACTTGGCTTTGTGATGTGGCCAGAGACATCTGGATAAGAAAATTCCATGGCTGTCTACCAGTTCTATTGGCTGTTGCCACCTGCAGGAGCTCAGTGCTAATGAGACCACAGCCAGGAGGTCCTCACCCTTGGGCAATTCACCTTGCTTGGATCCACAGGCACCAATGGCATTTATAAGGCAGCCATTCAAAAACACTGTTTTTAAGAGGGACTGGCACCAAAAGTAATTACAATTGAAGAACACTCTCTATCTTTGTTGCTGGACAAACAATTGCAAACCAACATACCACTAACATCAAAAGAGGGATAACTTCAAAAAGAGCAAAATTCACAAGAACACTGACTCACATCTGTGTTGGGCCCAGTATTTCTGTATCATCAGCTCACTGGTTCTGGGACTTTGAGATTTCCCTTACTAGTAAAATAGCGGGAAAAAACTCAAAAAGGCATTTTATAAAGTAACATTTTTTAACAAAAAGAATGGAAAAAATTACCCCCATCTTTTTTTTTGAGACAGAGTCTTGCTCTGTCAACCTGGGCTGGAGTGCAGTGGTGCAATCTTGGCTCACTGCAACCTCCGCCTCCCAGGTTCAAGGGATTCTCCTACCTCAGCCTGTAGCTGGGACTACGGGCATGTGCCATTATGCCCAGATAATTTTTATATTTTTAGTAAAGACGGAGTTTCACCATGTTGGTTGATCAGGATGGTCTTGATCTCTTTACCTCATGATCTACCCGCCTCGGCCTCCCAAAGTGCTGGGATCCATTTTTCTAACTGTGTAAAACTTAACACTCATCACACTGATCTTATTTTTCTTATTTTACTACAGGCTCATAAAAACTTTGTTATGTGCATAGTCCAGTATACAGATACACACACATACACATACACACACATACACATACACGTACATACACATACACGCACACATATATATGTATGGATAAGTACTGGAGAATGACTTCATTATATTATTTACTTCATAAAAACCCAGAAATAGGGCCAGGCATGGTGGCTCATATCTGTAATCCCAGAAATTTGGGAGGCCGAGGTGGGCAGATCACCTGAGGTAAGTAGTTCGAGACCAGCTTGACCAACATGGAGAAACCCTGTCTCTACTAAAAATACAAAATTAACCGGGTGTGGTGGCGCATGCCTGTAATCCCAGCTACTCAGGAGGCTGAGGCAAGAGAATTGCTTGAACCTGGGAGGTGGAAGTTGTGGTGAGCCGAGATCACACCATTTTACTCCAGCCTGGGCAACAAGAAAGAAACTCTGTCTCAAAAAAAAAAAAGAAAAGGAAAAAGGAAAAAGAAAAAAAAAACAGAAACAGAGATTTTATTTTCAGTTTACAGAGACAAATACTAAAGGTAAAGATTTTCCAAAGACACAGTGCATTAGACAGAGGGGGTGGGCTCAGGCCAAAAAGGTTAGGCATTCAGAAGATCTTACCACACAGTGCCACAAACTGTGAGATACTAAGGAATTCACAGAAGGCATAAATTTAAGCATACCCAAATTTCGGCAAAATTTACACATATATAGCTGCAGATACATAAATGAAAATTGGAAATGTTATCGGTTATGTATAGTGTTTTTCTACCCTCCAAAAAGCAGACTATTGGCTGGGCATAGTGGCTCATGCCTGTAATCCCAGCACTTTGGGAGGCTGAGGCAGGCAGATCACCTGAGGTCAGTAGTTTGAGACCAACCTAACAGGGTGAATCCCTGTCTCTACTAAAAATATAAAAATTAGCTGGGCGTGGTGGTGGGCACCTGTAATGCCAGCTACTTGGGAGGCTGAAGCAGGAGAATTGCTTGAACCCAGGAGGCAGAGGTTACAGTGAGCCGAGATCGTGCCATTGCACTCCACCCCGGGAAAAAAAAAACAGACTATATGTATAGATACAGGTAAGGGTAATGTTTTAATCTATATATTTCATATTATGTAGATGCAAATTGAGAGACCACAACATCACCATTCTCTTTCCCTCTCTTTCTGCCTTCCCTCACGTTCTTTTCATACAACTCTACCCTCTTGGTCCCACCAATACTCTGCCTTTCATATACTCTGTACACTTTGAGAGGAAAGAAAGATGGAATGAAGTTTTTAATAAGTTTTCAGAAGAAAGTTGATAACAAAAACATCTTGGAAACTCAGCTAATTGAAGGCCAGTCAAAACTTTGCTGCAAGGTCCCAATATCATGACAAAGTGCTTCCCCCGAGATAAGTCAGTCTTAGTTCTACCAGATAAAACTACTAAGCTCTTGGTCTACAGAATTACTTCTCTTTAGAGTCACTATTTTAGAACAATGCCTGATGTCACCATAATTGATGCGAAGAACATTATTTGATGACTAGACACCCAGCATGCAAACACTGCTAGAGCTGACAGCAGACAGCTGGGTGAGTCAGCTTAGAGTCAACTCCATCCATGGACCTGTTTTCTTCAGGATATTGATATGTGCACCTTTCTGTACTCCAAACAGCAGCAGCAGGAGGAACAATGACAGAAAAATGTGTTATGTTCACATTTATTTGATTAACACTGGAATATGTTATTTTCATAGAGGCCTGCTTAGTACCTTTATCCAAATGGTCATTATGAATCTCCAAATATGCTGAATTTTTCAAATGTATTTGACAAAAAACTCTTTTTACAGGGTTTAGAGAGGCAACTTAAAATAAAAAATTCCTAGACTACCATCCTGACTAACATGGTGAAACCCCATCTCTACTAAAAATGCAAAAAATTAGCCAGGCGTGGTGGCGGGCGTCTGTAGTCTCAGCAACTCAGGAGGCTGAGGCAGGAGAATGGCGTGAACCTGGGAGGCAGAGCTTGCATTGAGCCAAGATCGTGCCACTGCACTCCAGCCTGGGGGACAGAACAAGACTCCATCTCAAAAAAAAAATAAAAAATAAAAAAAATTCCTAGACTATTGGCTGTGGATCTGTGGTTTGGGAAATTATGTTCAAGCCTCAATGTGCTATCCAGGATAGCTTACTTGAGACATTTCAGATTGGCAAATTCAGATTGGCAAATATGTTTTTTGTTTTTTGTTTTTTTTTTGCTAACTTTGTACCCTAAAGTGAAAAAGATAAATTGTAGGTGTATTTTTTTATTTTCCAAAACCATGACTCCATAGAATTGGGTCTAACACATTCTGTAATTTTTCTCCTTTTCAAGACCCAAAGCGACCCCCCTCTATCAATCCACTCTCAACTATAATTATAAAAGTGAAAATTTAATAAAAACTTAAAAATGTGCCAATAAGCACAATGCATGCAATCTTTCATTTAATCCACAAGTCAAAGCTATAAAATAACTATGATTATTATCCCCCTGCAGATAAAAGATCTAAGTCTTGCTAGGTTAAGGTGTTTTTCAAGATCACTTGAATAATCACTGGAACCAAGGCACACTGTCTGCAGAGCCAGCATCTTTCCACAACTATTCCTTCTCAGCTATGCATGTCCTAAAGCCCACTCTTGCCTGTCTCTTCTTGATACTTTATCATACTTGGGCATGTATAAAACCTGCATATCACTCTACTCCTCCTGCCATAGTGCCTTAACACTGTGTTGGGTGTTTTATTAGCACTTTTTGATTTGAATAGAGACAAAAAAAAAAAAATACCCAAAAGGATCAAGACATCTCCATGGGGAAAGGGGGCTGACTGAATGTCCCTTCCCAGACAAAGGCTGTGTCCATCTCTTTCCTTTGTGAGCTGTTCCACACTTGAAGGATCCTCACGAAGCACAAAAGACCTGTGAAAGGGGAAGAGCAGTCCAGCTGACTGATAGAAAGCCTTCTCTGTGTCCTGTTCCTCTGACTTGGACCCCAGTGAATACCATTTGTTTAAATAGTGATCAGAACATAATAGATACGATGAGGTTGCCAAGAGCCTGGTCATTCAGCCTCTGCTTGGCTAAGGCGGGGGAAAAAGAAAGAAAAAAAACCCCTGCCCTGATATGGCCATGGCATGGTTCACTGGGCTCAGATTTCCCCACTCTGAAGTTTGAACTGAAATCCCAAGATCTATCAATTTTAGAGAACAAAAAAGTTGGCAGACAAACAGAACCTTTCCCTCATCTCCAATAAATACATATATTTTGAAAAGTGGGATAGAGAGGACTGCTAACCACATAGGAGTAATTATCAGAACGGCAGAATAGTGATATTCCCATCCTGTTACTCTCCCTAGTTGGGAGTGGAGGTGAGTGATGTATTTTGGAAAGGCAGAAGTGTGCAGGAATAAGGAACAGGACTTCTGCTGTTATTAGATTGAGGTTTGAGGCCTAGCTCTTCTTTGCTCACATTATGTGCCCTTGATCAAGTTGTTATTACTTCTCTGAGACTTGTTTTTCTCAGCTGAAAAAGTGGAGAAAATACAGCCACAAGTTTTATGAAGATTAAATGACTTACTGTGCCTAAAGGCTGTGGAAGTGGAAAAACTTTGCTCATCTTTGAAAGCCAGAATCTCCACTATCAAGCCATGGATGATGCATTAACTCTTCCCATCTCCACTTCTACCCAAGAGCCCTAAACTCTCCTCCTCCCTGCTTTAGCCATATGCCACATTAAAAAACAAAAACAAAAAACCCAGGAGCATGTAGTGCTTAAAATCCAGTACAGTAGTTGCTACTGACCATGTATCAAACATGACAACTATCCCTGGTGCACCTGGCAGCCTGACGTTCTAACTTATAGTGGCATACACATACTTCCCTGGCCTCCAGCAGAAAGAACTTGGCAGAGAAAACTCAGAACTAGGCCAGGCATGATGGTTCATGCCTGTAATCTCAGCACTTTGGGAGGCCCGAGTAGGAGGATCACTTGAGCCAAGGAGTTTGAGTCCAGGCTGGGCAACATCAGGAGACCCCATCTCTACAAAAAATAAAATAAAATAAATCAGACAGGTATGAGGACATGTACCTGTGATCTCATCTACTTGGGAGGCTGAGTTGGCGGGATCACTTGAGCCTAGGAGCTTGAGGCTGCAGTGAGCCATGATCATACCACTGCACTCCAGTCTGGGCGACAGAGTGAGACCCTGTCTCAAAAAAAGAGTAAAAGAAAAAGAAAACTCGGATCTGCCCAATAAAGAATGGTCACTGAATATTGTTCCTGTAGATGGAGACTGGTTACTGAGGTCCACACTTCTCCAGGCAGGAGTGCTATAGTCCAACTAGCAAAGCCTATGTCTACAGTGTTGCCAATTGAATTTCCTTTCCTTCAATTCTCTGTGTAACCAAGAGGAGTTACCAGATGGTGGGAATAAACCTGCTCACTGATTGGAACCCTGCACCCCTGAGAAACAGTACTTCCTACATAGCAAGTGCTTGATAAATGGAAGCTACTTTATAAATGCAAGGTATGACTCGGGGGGTGAGAAGCTTCGTTCCAAGATGGTAAGAATTTCTAACTATATATGGATTATCATCCAAATGACTGCAGAATATTATCCTCACCATTCTTGAAATGTCTTGTAATCTCCATCAGTTTCACCCAGAACTTTATTTTCTTTAAACCCAAACTCCTTAATCTGGTTCAAAATTAACTCGTTATTTTCCAAAACATACCAACATGTCTTCTGGGCTAGCTTTCTTCCATTAGTCCATTTTCTTCTCACTCTTGCATTACCTCCCTGCTGTATAAGTAGACTCTACTTACAATTTATATCAGAAGCACAGCTTGGGTATTACAGTAAGACCTTGTTTCTACAAAAAATTCTATAAAAAAATTAGCTGAGTATGGTGACACATGCCGGTAGTCCCAGCTACTCAGGAGGCTGAGGTGAGAGGATCACTTGGGACTGGGAGGTGCAGGCTGACGTGAGCCGAGACCATGCCACTGCACTCCAGCCTGGGTGACACAGCAAGATCCTGTCTCAAAACAAAAGTAACGTCCAGGCACGGTGGTTCATGCCTGTAATCCCAGCACTTTGGGAAGCTGAGGTGGGCAGATCATTTGAGGTGAGAAGTTCGAGACCAGCCTGACCAACACGGTGAAACCCTGTCTCTACTAAAAATACAAAAAAATTAGCCAGGTGTGTTGGTGCATGCCTGTAATCTCAGCTACTGGGGAGGCTGAAGCAGGAGAATCGCTTGAACCCTGGAGGTGGAGGTTGCAGTGAGCCGAGATTGCACCACTGCACTCCAGCGTGGGCGAAAAAACAAGACTCCATCTTAAAAAATAAAAATAAATAAAATTATTCTAAAAAGTATTTGGGTAATCTCATATTAATTTAAATTAACACTAAACCATATGTCTCCAACACACACACACACACACACACATACACAATTATTACATAAAATCAGGAAACTGAGAAAAAGGTGACTAGATCACAACAAAGAAACTCTCCTGCTGTGGGTATGCAGAGAAGGATTTGCTGCCCTTACCCTAAGAAGCTGGAGACTATGTTAGGCTCCATGGGAATAAACAAGGAAATTGCAACAAAGTGAATTACATACAACTACCAAAAAATCTCAGTAAAGGAAAGCATTTGCTCATTAAATATCTGGACACATAAATCTCAGAAATTTTATCTTGGCCTGATTTGGGCAATAAATTAAACTATCTTAGTTCACTTTTTTTCTTTCTTTTTTTTTTTTTTTTTTCTTGCCTAGTTACAACTCTCTACCCCCAAGCTGAGCCCACCCAGGGTGGTTCTTCAAGAGAACATAATTGGGGAATTTTGGTCTCAGTGTGAGGCCTTCAGAACTTAATCACAGGAGTCCAGAATCAAACAGCCCTTAAAAATCAGTTCTTTCAGTTTTTATACAAAGAACTTCCTGGAACACAGGGAAGCATCATACTGGCTCAGCCCAGCATTTACTCCCCCTCACAGAACTAGACTGACTATCCTTGTCTCAGGTGGCTCCTCAGGCAGTGGGCGAGTCCTTTCTATCAGTCCTTTCTCTCATGGTTCCCTCTGTTCCTACCTTTGAAAGAGAAGCCAAGCTGAGTGATTAACAGTCTGCCCTTGTGAGAAAAAGGAGTTGGGAATTACAAGATGAAGTAGCTGGCAACTTCCCTAGCTGAAAAGGGAAACATGCAAGTCTAATCTTTATGCTCTTCTGCTTTTGAACCACAGTTTTTTAAAAAATCAAATAATAATATGTCAAGGAAAAAGCAAGGTCCCACAATGAAGGGCGACAGGCTAGTCAGAGACGACATTGGTGGCAGCCAAGAGATCTTTATTGGAGAGGTAGAGGTCAGGTCACGCGGGGGAGAGAGAGAAGAGGAGAGAAGAGAAGAGAAGAGAGAGAGAGAGAGAGAGAGAGCTGCTGGTGTGCTGGGTTTTATATCCCTTGGGCCTACGTGGGAGATGCTTCTTCCTGATTGGCCCTCCTTTGGCGGGTTCAGACAGTGCCCGGTCAAGGAGGGGAGAAGAACCTGGAACCGGCGCCATTAAGGTACCCCTGTTACCTAACATTCCTCCCTTTTTTGTTTCTTAAGAAGTGGGGAAATGGGCGTTTTAGTTCGTCTGACTACTTCCTGCTGAGCGGGGGCGTCGTGGGGGAGGGGTATGGGAGGACTGTGGGGGTTGTGTACGGGTCACAGCAGGAGTATAAGGCCAAGCAGTAGGGCGCTGTATGTGAACGTCTCCTCAGTTGTGAAGTCCATGAATGTTCCTTGTAGCCAGCCAAAGGGCAGGGAGGGGTCTGTGATGAGCCAGCAGTCTTTGCGGAGATCATCTAGGAACTGGTGGAACCGAGACATGGCGCTCAGAGTCTGTCTCTGGAGTCAGCCGAAACGGAAGGACTGAGGAGCCTCTGAGAGGCGGGAGGCCGTGGGTCACCTGGTACCAGGATTTTAACGAGTGAAGGAGAGGGGCTCAGGCTGGAGATGCGAGGAGGAGAGGGAGAAAACTCCGTTCCCTGCAGGCCGAGACGGAAGTGAATGATAGGGGCCTACCACTGCTGTAAGGGCGTCGGGCAAAATGTGTCCGTCACGGGAGCGGCTAGGGTCTGGCGATTTGCCCGAGAGGTAGGCCCGGGAGGGGAAAACTTACCGGGATGAGGCCGGTGGTGGGCGAAGAGCTCGGCGAACAGGAAAATGGGTGAAGGCTGGCCGGAGGTCTAGACTGAGCCTGGGAAGGGGATCAGGGTCCCACCTAAAGGTGGGGAATCCCAATCCGAGTCACGGCACCAAAATGAAGGGCGACAGGCTAGTCAGAGGCGACACCGGTGGCAGCCAAGAGATCTTTATTGGAGAGGTAGAGGTCAGGTCGCGCGGGGGAGAGAGAGAAGAGAAGAGAGAGAGAGAGCTGCTGGTGTGCTGGGTTTTATAACCCTTGGGCCTACGTGGGGCAGGCCCAAGGGAAGGCGGGAGATGCTTCTTTCTGATTGGCCCTCCTTTGGCGGGTTCAGACAGTGCCCGGTCAAGGAGGGGAGAAGAACCTGGAACCGGCGCCATTAAGGTACCCCTGTTACCTAACACACAAGACTCCTGGAAAGGAGCCTTTTTGTTGAGCAGGGAAATGCATATGAACACATGAATTACAGAAGCCAAGAATTTAGAAAGGGAAGCAATGTGGAGGGATCCAGAGGGGAATACTATATCTAGGAGGGAAAAGAAGTTGAAACCAGCAAGATGGGGAGGCAATGGAAAGGAGGATTGGGAGAGAGAGAGAGACAGTGTGTGTCTGGCGCCTAGACAGAAAAAAAATATATAGAAAAAGAACAGAAATAAGGAAAGTAGATTTCTCGAAGTTTGGACATATATTTGAGATGTTCATGTATTTGTAAAAGAAACGAATCAGTCTTCAGGCTGCCGTAGGGTGGGCAAAGACAGCTAGGGGATCCTGTCCATTAGGGTTATAGTTCTTTTTTTATTTAATGCTTTGAAAAGGCAAAATAGATAAACTTAACCGTCTAAATTCAGTACCTTGGACTTCTTTAGCAAATAAGCTATTTAGTGAGCTTTCTTTCCTGTTCTGATGGCAGATTTTATTCTTCCACTGGAGTGACAGGGGAGAATAGGGGATATGAGTTAGAATTATTCTTTCCTCAACTGGTTTTTCTATCATGACTGGATTTCAGTTCAGTTATACTTTAATAAACCCATATTTTGAGCTTAGCATTTTCAGATGTTTATGATTTCTTTTTCTATATATAAGAGAACTAAGATTAAGAGGTTTAGAAACTTACCCAAGTTCCATGGCCACAATGTGAAGACACGTTTTGATTCCCGGATTGGAGTTCTTTCCACCACAGCTGTCATTTGTGTATTTCTCAAAGTGTGGGCCGCAGATCAACAGCATCCACATCCTCAGAGAGCACAGTAGGAATACAGCATCCTAAGTCCTACCCTAGACCTCCTGAATCAGAATCTGCATTTTAAGTAGGCCCCGAGGTGGCCCATAAGCACGTTTTGGTTTGAGAAGCTGGCATTCCACCATACTGCCTTCTCCAGCTAGAGGGCATTCCTCTCTAGCCACAGCTTTGCTCTGGCTATGAAATAGCTGAGAAAAGCTCTGTGTGAACTTGGAAAAAATCTATGCCATTAAGACACTATAGAGGACAAAAAGCAAGCCAGAGAACAGTGGGTACAGAATAATTCTATTTTAAAATATATATTTTTTGAGATGGGATCTCACTCTGTCACCCAGGCTGGAGTGCAGTGGCACAATCATGGCTCACTGCAGCCGCAACCTTCAAGGCTCAATCAGTCCTGCTACTCAGCCTCCCGGGTAACTAGGACCACAGATGTGCACCACCACACCCGGCTAATTTTTGTATTTTTTTAGAGACCAGGTTTTGCCATGTTGCCCAGGTTAGTCTCAAATTCCTAGACTCAAGCGATCCACCTGCCTCGGCTTCCCAAAGTGTTACAATAAATTATATATATAATAGGTATATATATATCCATGCAGAAAATAGAGACTAGAAAGATTTAGGAGAAAATGTTCTCTCTGGTGATGTGATGATAGGCAATCTTGTCTCCTTATTTTTTTTTTTATTGTTCTAGTTTTCTTTTAGAAGCACCTGTTACTTTTTGAAAAGTTAGGTTTTCTACAATAATCTTTACTAAATCCTGGTTTGCTAAGGGATGAGAAAAGTAATGCACGAGAAATCTGGGAGTTGGCATGAGTGATCCCAATAGAATGCCACTACTGAGGTTTTCTTAGATATTAATGGGCACATAGGGCTCACAGTGTTTATCAGCCTCCTGCAACTACTCTACTCACTTCCAGGGAGGGGCTCATTCTTCTGGCCCCCAGGGGGCAGTCCTACATAAGTTTACAAAAGCCTACTCTTTTTCCCCCACGGTGTGAATAATCAGGCATCATATTGGCCACAACTCAGCTACACCAAGGTCTGAGAGATTCTGGGAACTTTAACAACAACAGCAAAATACTACAGAAACCGACAGATAATATTTTATAAACAGAGGCAAAATCCCCAAATAAACAGAAAAGAAACAGAACACAAACCACCCACACTGCTCAGCCATAGCACCAAAAGATTTCCAACTACAAGAACATTCTTGTGTTTGGGGAGGGAGGGCAAAGGTGGGAAGGATACACACAACAAAGACACTAGACAAGGTTCAGATTGCTGAGGTCGCTTCTATTAATACCTCCTACTACCTGTTAAACCTTGGGCAAGTCACTTAACTGTTCTGCTCCTCTATTTCATCCATTGTCAGTTTCTCAATCTGCAGCCTTGAAGATTTTCTGAGTGCTTTAAAAACTGTCAAGTGTGCAAAGATAAGCTTCTTTGTTGTGCTGGTTGTTCAAAATTTTCCTTCTAGATCGATTCTAAACCCTTCTCTGAGTTAGTCTGTGCCTTGAGATGCTGATGTTTTTGGATTGTGACAGGCTCTCTGACCCACTGGCATCTGCTGGGAAGTAACAATAAGAGATTAGACAACAGGAGAAGACAGAGGTAGACACTTCCTTGCCAGATATCTATGTTATCTTAAAGAAGCCCCAGGAGAATAGCACTACCAACTTATTATGTAATGCTGACAGCTAAAAGGCATGCTTGAGATTTTACAGTTGTTTTATGCTAATTATTAAATGTCAGGTTTTCTTATTCACCTTGTTGCCAAACACTGAATAAACCTCAGAATGTTAGAATAGGGTGCAATTTGAGGTATTAGTTTAGTAGTTTCCAAACTATGAGTGAAGTCATCTGGTATCCAAAGAACAGTAGAACAGAACACCAAGTGTGTGTGCTTGCCTGCGGCATTGCCTGCAGGTGGAATAAATCACGTGTCACATACAGAAACTCCCTGTTATTTTCCAAGTATATGTAAATGGATTTATGACAAAATGCAAGGTCTTATAAAGGCATGACAGAATTCATGGGGGCTTGTAACTCATTGCATAATTTTTCAATAAGCAGTAGTTAAAAGGGCCATTTTTTAATATACAAATTTTGGAAACAACTAGGATCACTTCTAATGAAATCAAACTTTTTATGGTTTTTGTTCATCATTTCAGGTAAATTATTTTCCCTTCCTTTGATTCATTCAACAAAAACTAAGTGAGATCCTCATATATGTTTAGCATTGAGCTAAACATTTGTACTTCTTCCAAAAGTGAAAAAAAAATCAATTCATGGACCTTATTTTCTAATAACAAAGGAGTTCATCAGACAAATTATTACACAAATATTTGCTTAAATTAAATTTGTGGCAAATGCTATGAATCGAAGTTATAGGCTGAGAATGTAGATATACCAGGGGACATAGCCCATTCTAAAGTGTTAGTGAAATACTCCCTAAGAAAGAGATACAATATTTAAGTTGAGACTTAATAATACCACTGAAGGAAGCCACTTTGCCATAATTTGCTCTTCACTAAGCCAGTGGACACCACCCAGGACTTCAGCAAGTGTCTCCTGCAGCTGGTGTTATGCAAACTGCTCAGTAACTTCCCAATGTCTTGCTCTTGAACTTAAGCAAGAAAGAACTCTAAAATGAGCATCTTAAAATTATCAATATAGTCCTTTCAACTCTTGTTAAAACTGGGCATTTCGCTTCTTGCCATGCATGTATTTTTCAAGATGCTCATCTTAAGGCCCTTCATGGACTGGGCGTGGTGGCTCACGCCTGTAATTCAAGCACTTTGGGAGGCTGAGGGGAGCTGAGATTGGAAATTCGAGACCAGTCTGGCCAACATGGAGAAACTCTGTCTCTCCTAAAAACACAAAAGCCGGGCATGGTGGCACTCGCCTGTAATCCCAGCTACTTGGGAGGCTGAGGCAGGAGAATTGCTTGAGCCTGGGAGGCGGAGGTTGCAGTGAGCCAAGATTGCCAAGATCACACCTTTGCACTCCAGTCTGGGCAAAAAAAAAAAAAGGGCTCTTCATGCTAGACTGTAACACAGAATGGTGAAGTAGAGGTTTCATTATGATGAGTAGTATTTTTCCTTACTATTGGAAAATTAACCCAGAGTGGATGAAGTGTGAATATATTTGCTTAGTTTATCTTTAAAAATACTCTGGACTATATTTGAATAAATTTATTAGTCTTTGATTCTTAGAATGTTTTTTCAGATTTTAAGTGTGTATATATATACTATATATAGTGTTGTGTTTATATATACGTGTGTGTATATATATACATATATAGTGTTGTGTATATATACACAAGTGTATATATATGTATATGTGTGTGTGTGTGTATATATATATATAGTGTTGATTCAGAATCCAATTTTAGCATGTGCTATGGATAAGGTGATTTTATGAGGTCAGATTGGGAGAAGGAAGCTCTTATTTTCTAAAATTATGGTTGTCAAGGCTACGAAGTTGAATTAAACTTACTTTGCAAAATCCTTGAAATCTAATGTTTGGGGAAAAGAAAACTTTATGCATATCAAATAAAGTAAATCAATATCAGCAAGGACCTTGGCAATACCCTAATGAGCCCTAAGTGAATGTAATCATGGAAACAGTAGAGAAGTGGCGAAATAAGACTCAGCCACTGCAAAATCCCCTGGCAATTGTTGAGAGATGGCTATACGTAAAGCAAAGCCCACACTGGAAAACTGAGGGAGGGCTGCTTAATTCCTAAAGAGAATGGTTCTCTACTACCTGCCATGCTGGGAATAATTTTAGAGAGCTATTTGGCCGAAGATATTAAGGACTAATGGTGGTTAAATTGTTTTTTTTTTTTTCCTTTTTGTTTTTTGTTTTGAGATGGAGTCTTGCTCTGCCACCCAGGCTGGAGTGCAGCAGCACAGTCTCGGCTCACTACAACCTCTGCTTCCAGAGTTCAAAAGATTCTCTTGCCTCAGCCCCCGAGTAGCTGGGATTAGGGGCATGCATCACCACGCCCGGCTAATTTTTGTATTATTGGTAGAGACGGCGTTTCACCATGTTGGCCAGGTTGGTCTCGAATTCCTGATCTCAGGTGATCCGCCTGCCTCGGCTTCCCAAAGTGCTGGGATTATAGGTGTGAGCCACCGTGCCCGGTCTTTTTGTGTTTGTTTTTGTTTTTTTGTTTTTTGCTTTTTTTTGTTTTTGCTTTTGAGATAGAGTCTCTCACTGTTGCCCAAGCGGGAGGCGCGATCTTGGCTCACTGCAACCTCCGCCTCCCGGTTCAAGCGGTTCTCCTGCCTCAGCCTCCCGAGTAGCTGGGATTACAGGCATGCACCTCCAAGCCTAGCTAACTTTTGTATTATTAGCAGAGACCAGGTTTTTCACCATGTTGGCCGAGATGGTCTCAAACTCCTGACCTCAGGTGATCCGCCCGCCTCAGCCTCCCAAAGTGTTAGGATTACAGGCGTGAGCCACCGTGCCCAGTGGTTTACTTCTTATCTCACTCTTAGCCCCAAAGAACACACTATGCAGGCTCGGCTATTTCAGAATGTCAGTGGCTTTTCTTCTTGTTCCTCAAATCACACCACTCCTAATACCATAATAATCTGTCAATCTCCATGCCAGACAGTGAAACCTCAACTTCCTCATCTATAAGATTAGGATAATACTAACTTTCACCAATTGCCAGAGGTTTTCAGCGAGGCAATGCATGTAACAGATTTAACCGCAATTACTTGTATGTAGCAAAGATTTTTAAATACTAGCCATCATTATTAGCACTCTTCTGTGGTAGTTAAGGAAGCGGCCATGTACTCATCACTATATTCTTAGCACCTACTACAGTGTCCAGCGCATAGAAGAGGTTCAACATTTTTGGAAAGAGTAAGGATATTATTAAAAATCGAGGATTCCCAGGGTTTAGAATCCAGAATAATAAAAGATCTCTTTTTGTTTTTCATTCATCACATCAAAAAATCCAGTTAGACTCCACAATCTTACTCTGACACTGAGAAAAGTGAAAAATTCAATGGTTTTATCCTAAACAACAAACACAAATAATATGTTTCTCATTAGGGAAAAAAATACCTTGACCACCAGTTTCCAAACACTGACTTCCTGAAAGAAAGTGGAAAAATCCAAATCTAAATAAAAATCTACAGCTTCTCCAAGACCCATGCTCCGGGCCATATCAACTAATACTCCGGGAGGGATTAGTTTCCGTCCACCAATGCAACTAGCTTCCCTTTGCAAAGCCCCTTTTATAGGCAGAATTCCTTTTCCATTTCCTTGGGGTTTTATTTCACTTTGCGGGCTGTTTGCAATATTCTGGTTTGAGGGAGTAAAAGGGAAAGAGGAGGAAAATGCAGGGTGAGTTCCTCCAAATGTCAGGCTGGGTAGTGCCAGGACAGCTGGGCCTGAAATCCTGTACCTAAGGAGGGGACTTGTGTGGCCGAGAAGAATGTGAGCTCAGCCTCATCTGGTTTCTTTTAATGCTCGAAGCAAAGAGCCTGAGTTATTGCATTCTTTCTCGATGTCTTACATAAAATCAGATTATTAAGTGCAGAGACAGTCGACTGTTCTCTGTCCTCCTGGCTAGCTTTTAGCATCCCCATAGCAACATCGATAAACAGAGAAATAAATGAACTTCTGAAGAACAAGTCTGTTGGCTTTGCTGTCTAAATTATTCTCACTGTCTCTGCTTAAAGACACACACACACTGTTATTGTTCGCCTTCCTAAATCTATGTGCTTTTTTAGCCCAGTGATGACAAGTTTGAGCTTTTACATTTAGATTTTGATCCATTTTGAATTTGGTTTCCGTCACCCCTTTGTTTAAAAAAATCTTCAACTACTCACTGTCATCTACAGAATTAAGTCTGTTTCCTTTGCACAGTATTCAAAATTCACTTGATCGCTTTCTTTTCTTTCTTTGTTTTCTTTTTGAGGCAGAGTCTTGCTCTGTCTCCCAGACTGGAGTGCAGTGGCGCGATCTTGGCTCCATGCACCCTCCACCTCCTGGGTTCAAGCAATTCTCTTGCTTCAGCCTCCCGAGAAGCTGGGACTGCAGTCACCTGCCACCACGCCCAGCTAATTTTTGTATTTTTAGTAGAGATGAGGTTTTACCATATTGGCCAGGCTGGTCTCGAACTCCTGACCTTAAGTGATCTGCCCGCCTTGGCCTCCCAAAGTGCTGGGATTACAGGCATGAGCCACCACGCCTGGCCTCACTTGATCTCTTTCAAAGCCAGTTCTCCGCCATTGTCAATGACGCCTTAAGCTTCATTCAAGGAGAAAAAGGCTCATTTTCCTTATAAGACACTTTCTCATCTGACATTAACACCCCTGCCCACGCTCCCAGCTATGTTATTAAAAAAGGGTGTCGGACCGGGCATGCAGTGGCTCATGCCTGTAATCCCAGCACTTTGGGAGGCCGAGGTGAGTGGATCATTTGAGGTCAGGAGTTCGGGACCAGCCTGGCCAACATGGTGAAACCTCATCTCTACTAAAAATACAAAAATTAGCCAGGTGTGGTGGTGGGCACCTGTAATCCCAGCTACTCGGGAGGCTGAGGCATGAGAATCGCTTCAGTCCAAGAGACGGAGTTCACAGAGAGCCGATATTGTGCCACTGCCCTCCAGCCTGGGTGACAGAGTGAGACTCTGGCGCAAAAAAAAAAAAAAAAAAAAAAAAAAGAAAAAGGAAAAGGATGTTAACGTCAGATGAGAAAGAGTCTTATAAGGAAAGCAATAACTAAAGCAAACTTCAAGTCCATCTGCAACATGGAATCCCAATCTGGCCCCTACTGCTGCCAGCCTGGATCAAGCCATCCCCAGGGCCAATCTAGATTACATCTTCAAGAGTCTCCGAACTGGGCTTGGTGCTTACACTCTTGTCCTGCATGGTCTGTTTATTGACACAGCAGTCAGAATGATCTTTTAAAAACATAAATCGTATTAGGTCTCTCCCCTGTTTAAAACTCTTCAGTGACTTTCCTGGCACATACAAAAATCTTATAATGCCTATCGGGTCCTAAGTGGCCTGGCCTGTGTTCATTTATCTTACCTCATGTTGTGTCTCTTCTCTCACCTCTGGCTGTTAACCTCCAGAATCACTGGCCTTATTTCCATTCCTTAAACGTGTACAGCCCTTTCCTGCTTCTGGCCTTTGCATTTTCTCTTACCCTTCCTGGAACAGTTTCCTCTGATTTTATGGGGTTGATGCCTTCTCATTGCCATTCAGGCCTCAGCTCAAATATTTTCTCTAAATGTTTTAGAGAATTTATTGACCACTCCATCTGTAGTTCCCTTACCCCATCCCACCTCAGTATGCTATCAAATTGTTCTATTATGTTTCCTTGTTATCTTGCTTATTTATTTGATAACTTTATTGTCTGAGTGTCTCCATTACAGTATAAGGAGTGCAGTAACCATTTCTGATTGGCTCACCACACAAAGTCTTGGCACACAAAAGGAAATCAATCAAAATATTTTCTGATTGGGAGGCCGAGGCGGGCAGATCACGAGGTCAGGAGATCGAGACCATCCTGGCTAACATGGTGAAACCCCGTTTCTACTAAAAATACAAAAAATTAGCCGGGCATGGTGGTGTACACCTGTAGTCCCAGCTACTCAGGAGGCTGAGGCAGGAGAATGGCATGAACCCGGGAGGTGGAGCTTGCAGTGAGCTGAGATGGCGCCACTGCACTCCAGCCTGGGTGACAGAGTGAGACTCTGTCTCAAAAAAAGTATATATATATACAAACGAATCAATAAATAAATCCCATTTTTCAAGACCCAGTCTGTATATGACCTCTCTGGTGAAGCCTTTATCACCCATTACTAGAAAGTGCCTCTCCGTGCAAATCTCCTGCACAGCATTGATCATTTCTTTTAGAGGACTGATGTGCACAGCTGCCATACCTTCTCTATTAAACTATAACTTCTTAAGCAATGTCTGGTCCATTTTATAAGCTACCACCTATATCTTTATATATCAGAGGTGCTCAACTAACAAATATCACTGTTTTGCTTCTTACCCCTACAATAGCTCACATGAACAGGCCTGGCCCTACAGCTGTCCCTCTACTTAATGTTGAAGCAAAGGAAGTTTATTTCTTGGTTACTAATTATAGCATATCTTTTCAGTGGTTCACATCACAGTCCTTGGCTGCCATCTCATGTGTAAGCTATTGAGAACAGTTCTTTGTGAGATGAAGCATTGTTGCCGGGTGTATTAGTCTATTCTTGCGTTGCTATAAAGAACTACCTGAGACTGGATAATTTACAGAGAAAAGAGGTTTAATTGGCTCATGGTTGTGCAGGCTGCATAGGAAGCATGGCTTGGGAGGCCTCAGGAAATTTACAATCATGGCGGTAGGCGAAGGGGAAGCAGGTTTGTCTTACATGACCAGAGCAGGAGGAAGAGGGCGAAGGGAGAGGTGCTACACGCTTTTAAACAACCAGATCTCACGAGAACTCACTCAGTATCTTGGGAACAGCAAGGGGAGATCTGCACCCATGATCCAATCACCTCCCACCAG
This sequence comes from Hylobates moloch, assembly GCF_009828535.3. Classification (NCBI taxonomy): domain Eukaryota; kingdom Metazoa; phylum Chordata; class Mammalia; order Primates; family Hylobatidae; genus Hylobates; species Hylobates moloch. The sequence continues at coordinate 124,681,803 of NW_026652281.1, read as the reverse complement.
GCCCCTCTTCCAATATTGAAGATTGCAATTCAATGTGCGATTTGGGCGGGGACACAAATCCAAACCACATCAACAGGGTCTCCAGGTGGGTACCAGAAATAAGAGCCTTCTTTGGAGTAACAGCAGACCACTCCACACCCCCACACCCCTCCCACCACACACACATACCCTTCAGAGGTGCCAGAGAGCTAACACTCTACAAGGGTAATGGTCAACCAATGGAGACAGAAACTGGATATAAGTGCCTCATTTTTCTGGTCTTTAGCTGGGCCAATTTGAGACACATTCTAGAGAGTCCTCAAATATTCTGGCAGAACTAAACCCTGTCACCTGTGGCGGTGACTTCACAATGGACCTTCCTGAAATTTTATCCTTTTGCATGGTATTCTGTTTCTCATTCTTTTCTCATCCTATTTTTGAGATCACCTCCCAAATAAACTATCTGTAAATAAGTTGTCTCAGGCTCTGCTTCAATGGAACTCAAAATAAGACATCAAATTTTTCTTTAAAAATCTCCTTTGCTTTCAACAAATAATGTTGGTAAAACTGGATATCCACATTCAAAAGATTGAAATTGGACCGTTACCTTACACCACATAAAATAATGAACTCAAAATGGACCACATCCTAAATGTATGGGCTCAAACTATAAAATTTCTAGAAGAAAACACATGGGTAAAACTTCATAACATTGGATTTGGCAATGCTTTCCCGGATATGACACCAAAAGCACAGCAACAAAAGGAAAAGCAGACAAATTATACTACATCAAAATATAAAATATCAGGGATGGGGTACAGTGGGTCATACCTGTAATCACAGCATTTTGGGAGGCCGAGGTGAGAGGATCACCTGAGGTCAGGAGTTCCAGACCTGCCTGGCCAAAATGGAGAAACCCCATCTCAATCAAAATACAAAAATTAGTCAGGCATAATGGCATGCACCTGTAATCCCAGCTACTCAGGAGGCTGAGGCAGGAGGATTACTTGAACCCAGGAGGCCGAGGTTGCGGTTAGCTGAGATTGTGCCATTGCACTCTAGCCTGGGTGCCAGAGCAGGGCACCATCTCAAAAAAAAGAAAAATTTATAATGTCAAAGGACAGTACAAAAAGAGTAAAAATGTAACCCATGCAATGAGAGAAAATATTCAAAAATCATATATTTAATAAGGGATTAATAGTCAGAATATATAGAGAACTCTTACAACTCAACAGTAAAAAAATAAACAAACAAATTAAAAATGGGCAAAAAACTTGAATGGACATTTCTCCAAAGATGCTGTATAAATGGCCAATTAGCAGATGAAAGATGCAACATTACTAATCATTAGGGAAACATGAATCAATACCACAATGTGATATCACTTCACATTCATTAGGATGGCTATTTAAAAAAAAACAACAACAACAGAAAATAACAAGTGTCAGCAAAGATGTAGAGAAATTGGAACCATGGAAAACAATACAGTGGTTCCTCAAAATATTAAAGATAGAATTGCCATATAGTCCAGCAATTCCACTTCTGGGTGTATACTGCAAATAACTGAAAGTAGGATTTCAAATAATATTTGTTCATAGCAGCATTATCTTCTTTAGCAAAAAACAAGTGTCTATTGACAGATGAATAGATTTGTAAAATGTGGTATATACATACAATCAAATATTATTCAGTCTTTAAAAGAAAGAAAATTCTGATATATGCTACATGGATGAACCTTAAGAACATTTTGCTAAGGGAAATAAGCCAGTCGCAAAAAGACAAATACTATATGATTTTAGTTATATGAGATATTTGAGTAGTCAAACCCATAGAGACAGAACATTTACAGCAATGTGCGTGCAACTATTGACAATGAGGTAGTCAGTTAAAATTAGTTAATGCAGAGAGAGAGAGAAGAAAAGGAAAAAGGGAAGGGAAGGGAAAGGAAGGAAAAAGGGAAAGGAAGGGAAGGGAAGGAAAAAAGGAAGGGCAAGGAAGGGAGAGGAAGGGAAGGGAAGGGAAGGGAAGGGAAGGAAAAAGGGTAGCTCATGCCTGTAATCCCAGCACTTTGGAAGGCTGAGGCAGACGGAGCATCTGAGGTCAGGAGTTCGAGACCAGCCTGGCCAACATGGCAAAACCCCGTCTCTACTAAAAATACAAAAATTACCTGGGCACAGTGGCACACACCTGTAATCCCACCTACTAAGGAGGCTGAGACAAGAGAACCACTTGAACCAAAGAGGCGAAGGTTGCAGTAAGCCAAGATTGTGCCACTGCATTCCAGCCAGGACAACAGAGCAAGACACCATTAAAAAAAAAAAAAAAAAAAAAAGAACTTCTTCAGCTTCAAATCTGTAGAAACAAAGTAGATTAGTGGTTGCCTAAGTATGCAGGGGCTGGAGGAAAATAGGAAGTGATTTCTAATGAGTATAACATTTCTTTGGGGGTAATGAAAACATTCTGAAATTGATTGTGGTGATGGGGTTCTGGGCATACTGCCACTCAGATATGACACCTTGGCATTTGAGAAAGTAGCAGAAGCAGGAAAGTCACTCTCTCACTTTCTCCTGCCCTTCTTCCCTGAAGCAAGTCATAAGACCCTCATTCCAGAGGTGTCCCTTCTATACGTAGAGGAAAGGAACATCCTTATCACAGAAAGACATGAACACAGAAGAATTTGAACAAACATGCCCACTAAGTTCCCTCCAGCTTATTACCATTAGATCACACCCTCTTTGTCTAATTATATTTCTCCACAACTGTCCACTCATCAAACCTAAGCATAAACACACATGTTCCCTTTTTCTTTGGATTATCATTTCCAAAGCTTCTCATATCACATAAAGCTCACATTAAATAAATTTGCGTGCCTTTTTCTTGTCGATCTGCCTTTTTCTTACAGGCGCCTCAGCCATGAACCTAGCAGTGGGTGAGGAAAACTAATTTTTCCTCCTGTACAGTGGTGATGTTGCATTTTTCCTCCCATGTAGTGGTGATGTTGCACAACTCCGAATATACTAAAAACCAATGAATTCTATGCTTTAAATGGGTGACATATGGTTTTTGAATTGTATCTCAAAAAATTATTATATTAGAAGAAAAAGGAACCTCTTTTCCTTTGCCTTTTGACAGTCCCTCTACTTAGGCATGTAATCAATGATCTTGGCTATCCATAACATTCTTTCTCATTATGTCCAAAAATTCAAATTGCTTTCTTCTTCCCCAACAAAATTAACTATCCTCTGTCCTATTTCTTTCTCATTCTGCCGTCTTAAAACTAGTATGGTATGCATCTATTTTTTTTTTTTTTTTTTTTTGAGACGGAGTCTTGCTCTGTCACCCAGGCTGGAGTGCAGTGGCGCAATCTCAGCTCACTGCAAGCTCCGCCTCCCGGGTTCACGCCATTCTCCTGCCTCAGCCTCTCCGAGTAGCTGGGACTACAGGCACCCGCCACCACGCCTGGCTAATTTTTTGTATTTTTTAGTAGAGACGGGGTTTCACCGTGGTCTCGATCTCCTGACCTCGTGATCCGCCCGCCTCGTCCTCCCAAAGTGCTGGGATTACAAGCGTGCCACTGGGCCTGGCCTGCATCTATATTTTTTAAAGGCCTAATGAATATCTCTATGAATACACATATTAGGAAAAAAAATCTCTGCTACTTAAATAATGTGTGAAGTCCAGAAAACCTGGCAGACCAATACAGAGGATATATTTAGATAACTGTCACAGCAGACACACCAAATACTGCCCATCGGCTCTTCTCTTTAGCTGCCAACGAGAATAGGAACCCTCAGTCACAGAGCTAAGTTGTACTTTCCAGAAAGGAAAACTGGAAAAAATGGAGCAGTTTCCCAGCAGCCTGAGTCATTGGACTCAGCCAACTTGATAGTAGTAGTGTTCCGGACTGATTTTGGTGTCCCAGAAGATAACATCCTGGGACTCATTGTGAGAGCTCAAGATTAGAAAGGGCAGCCTTATTCTAGCTCTTTTTAACTGTGCAATCCTGGGTAAGTCACATTATCATTTCTGACCCTTCAGTTTTTAGGATTGAAATCTAATTCTTCCAAACCCACTACCTCTTCCAAAATCCTACCCTTACCATAAATACTTTATTTGTTTATTTAGAGACAGAGTTTTGCCCCTGTTGCCCAGGCTGGAGTGCAATGGCACAATCTTGGCTCACCGCAACCTTCGCCTCCTGGGTTCAAGCGATTCTCCTGCCTCAGCTTCCTGAGTAGCTGGGATGACAGGCATGCACCACCACACCCAGCTAATTTTGTATTTTTAGTAGAGATGGGGTTTCTCCATGTTGGTCAGGCTGGTCTCGACTCCTGACCTCAGGTGATCCGCCTGCCTCGGCCTCCCAAAGTGTTGGTAGTACAGGCGTGAGCCACCATACCTGGTCCATAAATACTTATTGTACTAAAAGGTAAGAGACTTGGGTTTGATTATCATCTCAGTAATTTTCAGCTTAGACAAGTTAGGTAGTCTCAGAGACTCAGTTTCCATACCCTTAAAATGACAACAAATGACCTTGACAAAGACTAGAATTTGTGGGCTCTTGCTTCATTACATTTTCTTGAATATTTCAAAAGTTTATAAAATTCTAATAGAGTTTATTATTCTGTGAGGTAAAGTGAAAAATTTAAAAGAATTAAAATATCTTTTCAGAAAGGATTGGTTAAGTTAATGGCATGTTCACACAACAGAATCCTAAGAAAAACATTAAAAATATATATTTATAATAGATTTAGAATAAAGTCCAGGAAACATTAAGTGGGAAGAAAAATCAAGTTGCAGAACAGGACTATTAATTAGATCTCATTTAAATTTTTACTAAATAAAAAAGCATAAATAGTATATGAATATGTACATGCACGTATGTATACATACAAAGATAGAAGCTTGATAGGATACAAACTACACTCATATGCCTGGATTGTAAGATAGTGTGTGTTATATGCATGTGTGTGTGTGTAAGGGAGTAAGGAATTAATTAAAATTTTTTTTTTTTTTTTTTTTTTTTTGGGACGGAGCGTCACTCTGTCACCCAGGCTGGAGTGCAGTGGCGTAGTCTCGGTTCACTGCAAGCTCCTCCTCCTGGGTTCATGCCATTCTCCCGCCTCAGCCTCCTGAGCAGCTGGGACTACAGCGCCCGCCACCACACCCGGCTAATTTTTTGTATTTTTAGTAGAGACAGGGTTTCACCGTGTTAGCCAGGATGGTCTCGATCTCCTGACCTCGGGATCTGCCCGCTTCAGCCTCCCAAAGTGCTAGGATTACAGGCGTGAGCCACCGTGCCCAGCTGGAATAAATTAAATTTAACATTAGAATTTATCAGTCAGGATATCACTTTTCCCATTACACAATGGGCAACTTTGTGCCAGACTACTGTACTAAGCATTTTATATTCGGTAACTCATTTAATCATCCAAATACCTGAAGGGTTATTGCTATTATTATTAATCCCATTTTACGAATGAGAAAAGTGGGGCACAGAGAAGTTAAGTAACTTACTCAGTATCTCATTTTTTTCTTTAACCAATATTTAGCTTCTTAGCTAATTGCCTTTGAAATAAAAAAAAATTTATCAGCAGAGTAATCTCTAATCCTAACATGATTGTTCTCTCTTCATCACAAAGATACCAGTCATAGATTTCTCCATTTTCTATTCAATATGGGGAAATATTTCTCAGATAAAAATGCATATAGCTGAAGGAACACCTGTCCATATTGTATTAATATTCAGCAGTATATTTGTTCTTTCCAACATGTAATTCAAACTATCCCTTGTTTTCTGTACCTTTATAAATAGTCAATAAATTGAGTGAGGGGAAAATGTCACTAGCTAAATGACAAAAACATTTCACTCCCTACTTGCATCTACTTATTGCTCCTTTCTCTAATAACGTGAAAAAAAGTAAATGTAGGTAAATTATAGCCTACTCATAAACTGAGAAACTCAATGCCTAAAAGTGAAAATGGGAATGAACTGGCTGACAAATTTTTCAACTGCTTGAAGACAGAAAAAGTAGTTTAACTGGAACAGAATTTGCCAGTTATCCAGCATGCTCCAAATAAAAATAGTTTTTAAGTACTATGGGAAAATGTCAACTCCATCTCATGAACCTCTCTTTGACCCACCCAGGCAGCTTTCTCAGCAAAGAGCATGAAGGTGGGGCTAAGCATCAAAAGAGAAAGAGGGCAGTGGGGGATTAAACATAACACCCCCAAAACATACATACAAACACACACACGCACACATGTATGCGTGCATGCACTCACACAGGCATGGTGCTTAGTGATTATAGTGATTACCGGAAATAAACAAGAAAGTTCAGATTCTCGTCCAACGTTCCTTTGTATCATGACTTCCACCTCTTTGAAATTCCCATTTCTCCCATTAGGTGAATGGCATCCTTCGTACTTCATCTCTCACAGGACACAATTGCAAAGTATTGATTCTTTGTTGAGTGATTTGAACATGAAAGATTTATAAATAGAAGACATTATTAAGGCAAAATAATACCTTGGGGCCAGTGATGCAGTAGGCTGCTTTTCTACTTCCCTTTTTCCTCCTTCTGGTCCATATGAACCTTTGCCTTTTGTTTCTCCTCGTCTTCTGGTTTCATTGCATCTGAAACCACCAAATATCTATTTTATATGCACGTTTCCTCTTCTATGTTTAAATGGAGAGTTTATTGATGTATCAAAGTGTCAAAAAATACTTTTGTTTCTGTCATTTTGGCATAAGAGGGGAAGAGAGAGGTGCCCTAATTCACAGCAAGAGAGAAGAGAGTTTCATACTGCTCGGAAGCAGAGACTGCCTGGTGCTCAGCAGATGCTTTTCCCCTTCTTCCTGAGCCTACAGTCAGAATATGTTTCTCATCCTGTCTAGTGCTTAGGTTTCATTAGGTCATAAAAAAATCTCCCAACTGTCATTCTTTATGCTCTTTCTCCTTCCCCTGACTCGATGCTAAAAAAGCACAGCAACCTTAGAAGCCATCTGATGAAGGTAGCAGGGTCATGGAATGGAAGGAACCCAGGCATCTATGTCGCCTGGGAGAAAAATGGCCCATCAGTCGAAAACAACTATTGTTATTTTATACGGGCAGGAAATAAACTTCTCTTGTATTTGAGCCACTATGTGTTTTGCAGGATGTTTGTTACAGCAGCTATTTTCACTGAATTTATACAAGTTTTCTTCCACTAGGAAAGGCACTAATATGAAGTAGGTCATGGCTAAGAATTTCATCCGGTTAATAGCAGACTATAATGTCAAGACAACACCGTTTTTCATCCATTTTGGTTGAGAAAACAGAAGTCCTAGGAGATAAACTGAATGGCCAAGAAATTAGAACAAAAGAACTAAATCGTTGTGCATTATAAAACAAGAAGAGTATTTAAAATTTTCTGGAGTAATTCAGGAGTGTTGAAGAGGCTCTTAAATACATATATTGGGGTTGAATATATAGACTGGAAATATAAGAGAAAAGTATTGAAGATGAAGTAGAAGAAAATAGCAACATGAGCGGATTTATAGATAAATCATCCAATGACAAATGTTCAATGGTTGGCTGGCTGTAGAATTTAAAAATCATAAAAACATTATATTAGTATTCATGTCATTGGCTTTGTGATCATGTGACATATCTCCCTTCAGTGAATGTGATACATGGTCCTTTCATTGAGATACCCTAAGGAAATCAAGGAAAATATGCTGTGGGCTCATCTGGGTAACACCCAGCCTCCAGGAGAAGAATAAAGACAGAACGATGAGAATGACAGTTAAAAATTTATCAGGAAATGAGGAAGTCAGCAAATGAGGAAGAAATAAGTAGAAAAAAATGTAAGACTATAAGCATCTTTGGAGATAATAGAAGAGAATGCTAAATTTTCTACTCCCTGTGGATATGTAGTAAAGTATTCTTACACTCTGGCTCTAAAGTTGGACTGCCTATTACTTAACCTAGGTATCACCAGTCACTGTGTGACTTTGGGCAAGTTAATTTGTTTCCCTGGGCCTCAGTTCTAGACCCTGTAAAAAGAACAATACTAGAACCTATCTCCTAGTGATGTTATGAGGAATAAATGGATTAAAAGGTATTAACAGCAATGGATGGTATCTAGCATACAGTAAGCCTTCAGCAGACTTTTATTGATAATTATTATCATTATTAATACTATTATATGTGGAATTACATGTATTTGGTTATTAAAAGCCCTTTACAAGGATTTTTTCACAGCATTCATCTTAATATCCTCAAGACAGAAACAATCTAAATATCCATCAAGTGCAGAATGTATACATAAATTGTGCAATATTCATACAATAGAACACTACATAGCAACAATTATTTTATTTTATTGTTTATTTATTTATTGAGACAGAGTTACACTCTTGTTGCCCAGGCTGGAGTGCAATGGCGCAATCTTGGCTCACTGCAACCTCTACCTCCCGGATTCAAGTGATTCTCCTGCTTCAGCCTCCCGAGTAGCTGGGACTACAGATGCCTGCCACCGTGCTCGGCTACTTCTTGTATTTTTAGTAGAAATGAGGTTTCACCATGTTGGCCAGGCTGGTCTCGAACTTCTGATCTCAAGTGATCCACCCGCCTCCGCCTCCCAAAGTGCTGGGATTACAAGCATGAGCCACTGAGCCCAGCCAGCAATAATAATTTTCAAATGAGCTCCTGCTATGCACAACATGGGCAAACCTCACAAAAATAATGTTGGGAGAAAGAAGTCAGACATGGAGGACTAACTACTGTGTGATTCATTTACATACAATGAATATATAGTTTTAGAAACATATAGTGTTAAATACTCAATAGTGAGATGCATATACAGTGTTACACTTCAGGGCCGTAAGGACCTTTGACAGGCAGGAGTAGTGATCCTGAGGGGATGGAAGCAGGATTTTTGGTAACATTCTTGTTTTTTCCCTGGTAAGTTGTTGCACCAGTGTGTTTACTTTGTCATAATTCTGTGAACACAAAACACTTTTGATTTGTGCTCTCATACTTCAGTATGAAGATTTTAAATAAGACGATTTTTGATAACTTTGGATTTAGAGTAACCTCCACTAGATCCAAAATGGTCTTTGCTCTTTGCTCCCAAGATCGCAAATTTGAAATCTCCATCAGTGGTCAGAGATTAAACTATGGAAGAGACTCTGGCCTTACCACAAAATGACCTAAAAACATAGACATTTCTTGAAGCAAGTAAGCAACAAAACCTCATATTACAGCGGGTACCCCACAGGCTACCCTGAGCTGCTCCCAGGCTTAAAAAACTAAAAAACCTTCCATTTTAACACGCCTATTTGTCTTACCATTTTCATTGCTTTGCACATCAGGAATTTTTATTCTTTCTTTTTTTTAATTAGCTACTTTAGATTCAATGTTGAAATGTATTTGAATAAGATTCTTTCAAGAAAATAGTAAGCACCAGGTACAGTGGCTCATGCCTATATCCCAGTACTTTGGGAGGCTGAGACAGGAGGATCACTTGAGGCTAGGAGTCTAAGACAAGCCTAGGCAACATAGCGAGACCCTCACCTCTATACAGAATTTCGCTGGGCATGGTGGCGTGCCTGCAATTGAGGTTGAGGTGGGAGGATCTCATGATCTCAGGAGTTTGAAGCTGCAGTGGGTCGTGTTCACACCACTGCACTCCAGCCTGAATGGAAGAGCGAGACCCTGTCTCAAAAACCAAACAAACAAAACAGTAAGCAATGTGTAAGCTTTTATGTAAAAAGGACTCAAGTTTAGTCACTAGTCATTTCTGTATTTGGTGATGCCATTTGCCCTGAAAATATGTATCAGTTTAATAACCAGAACTCACAACAAAAAGACCTCATCTTCATTGCTGCTTACCACTTGTAGTCATATATTTATTGTGCAATTGCTCCTTTAATACCCTTCTCACTCATGAGACTTAAGCTTAATTAGGCCAGGGACTACAACTTTGTTTATTCCTTTTCTATATATCCAGCACCTACAAAATTTATGAATAAATAAATCACTAAATACTTCTATAATTTTCCAATGCTAATATGTTTTCAAATATTTGAAGGAAGGGAGCAGCAACAAATAAAATCTTATGAGCATCCCTGATGCATCAAGTATATAAAAATGGAGCTATAGTGCATGATTGTCTTCAGGTATCGCTATGCAATCCTTAGGGTCCTCGGAGTAGAATATGACAGCAATGTGACTACTTATACAAGTAACTATATAGTTCTTTGTATTGTGTAGAACTATTCATATATTCAGCTAGCTGGAAAGTTTCTGGATGTCTCTAGCAGACCTACAAATAAACGAGAATAAGGCAAAGTAGAAGCTGTAATGCTGTGAAACCATCAGCAGCAATCTCCTTACTGAACTCAATTCTCTTATTTTCTGTCAACTCTCCCTTTATGTCTTTCAGCAATTTGTTCAAAGCTCTGAAGCTGTCAAGTACTATAATAAAAGTAGATCCTATTTACTGAGCATTTACTCTGTGCTTGTGCTGTGCTAAGCGCCTTATGTACATTATCTTGTGTAATCCTGCTTATTGCTATTTTGTAGCTGAAATAAATTGAGGCTAAAAGAGATTTAAAAAAACTAGACAAAGTTGGCTGGGCACAGTGGCTCACGCCTGTAATCCCAACACTTTGGGAGGCAGAGGTGGGCAGATCACTTGAGGCCAGGAGTTTGAGACCAGCCAGGTGAAACCCTATCTCTACCAAAAAATACAAAAATTAGCCAGTGAACTCAATTCTCTGGGTTCAAGGGATCCTCCCCCATCAGCCTCCAGAGCTGCTGGGACTACAGACACATGCCATTGCACTCAGCTATTTAAAAACAAAAATTCATAGATATGGGATCAGGCTTTGTTGCCCAGGCTGGTCTCAAACTCCTTGGCTCAGTTGATCCCCTGCTCCAGCTTCCCAAAATGCTGGGATTACAGGCATCTGCCACTATGCCTGACCTGTTCTTCATTTTTAAGTGGGATCTGATTGATAAATCACAGTGTTTACCACAAGCTTCATGATAGATCCCAAGACAGAACTACTCAACTAAGCCTAGTCAACCCACAGAAATATGAGAAGTAGCAATAAATTGTTATATGTAAGGCTGAGAGGGAGGACAGTGGTACTAAACATCTATCTGTGGATAACCAGAACAGAAGATAGAACAAGTGAGCTTTAGGACACCTTGACACACTCTGCAGGGAGAAGAGTAGGAGCCATCTGGAAGACTGAGAAGGAGCAACCAGTAAAGTAGGGGACAAAGAAGTTAGGCTAGGCGTGGTGGCTTATGCCTATAATCCTAGCACTTTGGGAGGCTGAGGCAAGTGGGTTATTTGAGGTCAGGGGTTTGAGACCAGCCTGGCCAACATGGTGAAACCCCATCTCTACTAAAAATACAAAAATTAGCTGGGCAGTAGCGGCGTGTGCCTGTAATCCCAGTTACTCGAGAGGCTGAGGCAGGAGAATCGCTTGAGCCTGGGAGGCAGGGGTTGTGGTGAACTGAGATCATGCCACTGAACCCCAGTCTGGGCAAGAGAGTGAGACCCTGTCACAAAAAACAAACCAAACAAACAAAAGAAGTTCAATGTGTCAGACTTGGACCTGTTGACCCTCAACCTATTCCTCATCCTTTCCCCACTGTGGTCTGTTCTGCAGTGGATTGACACCTGCAGGCTGCTTTTCCAAGACTCTCCTATTAGCTGGTTTCCAGCTGGGATTAGTTTACTGAGGGCAGTGACTAGAAATAGGAGAGAAAAAGCAAAGAATAAACCAGGGGCTATATCTCCCTCTCTGGTATATTATTTCTAATAGTAGTTGTATCTCTTCCCTGGCTCCAGCTTCTGCCAGCCAAACCGTGCATAGTTCCAGCTTCTGATGAGTCACCCCAGCCCATGGATTCTGCTACCAGCTTCTCTCATCTTTGTTCCTCCAGCCTAAGTTGGTATTGTGTTTCTGCTGTTGCCAATGTCTGCCTCACTATGTCCCATTTGGCTTTTTAGCTCTTTTGTTGTCTGTGTCCTTAAGACCCTGCATTAAATTCCCTCTGGTCAAATACTAAGAATAGTTTCTGGGTTTGTTGTTGTTGTTGTTGTTGTTGTTGTTTGAGATGTGCTCTTACTCTGTCACCCAGTCTGGAGCGTAGTGGTTCAATGACATGATCTCAGCTCACTGCAACCTCTGCCTCCCAGGTTCAAGCGATCCTCCTGCCTCAGCCTCCTGAGTAGCTAGGACTACAGGTGCCTGCCACCATGCCTGGCTAATTTTTGTATTTTTAATAGAGAGAGGGTTTCACCATGTTGCCCAGGCTGGTCTGGAACTCCTGACCTCAGGTGATTCACCTGCCTTGGCCTCCCAAAGTGCTGGGATTACAGGCATGAGCCACCGTGGGCAGCAGTTTCTGTTTTCTTGATTAGGTCCTGAAAACCAAGTGAAGGAAGTATATCCAGGAAAAACATGTAATTAACTGTGCCAAATGCTATTAAGAGGTTAAGATGAGAGCTGAGAATTGATTATTGGATTTAACAAAATGGAGGTCATTGATGACATGATCGGAACAGCTTCAATGGAGTGGTGGGCAAGTGAAGGACAGATTAGATTAATCAGGAATTACCCCCAGAGCTGCTGTAGGGCCAATTGCCCAAAGGACTGACACAGGGAAAACAGAATGAATGTGAGAAGAATGTGGGAAAATAACCACAACCTCCACTCCCACCAGGAAGGAGGCAGAGACTAGGGTCACAAGAGGGAATTCATTTAGGTGGAAAGAGCTGGAGATCAAAGCCAGAGCCTTGTAGTGAATGAACTCAAGGGCTTAGGTACATGACAGAAACACATGCCAAAGCATAGAGTTAAAACTGTTTCAGAGAAATTCAGAAACTCTGGTTAAAGCACGAGAAAACTCAGAATTCTTTTAGGGAACAGTGACTTTCTGCTTTCCAAACTTCATTTTGGTCATTGGACAAACCAATTAATAGTGTAATTGTGGGCAAGTTTATTGCAAGAAGTCAGTATAAGCTGATAAAATATGTTTACATGCAATAAACTTTAGAATACAACATTTTTGAGCAGGGATTCCACTTGAGGAAAGCTAATCCAAAGAAATAATCCTAAAAAGGAAATGTTTGGGCATAAAGATGAATACTTAATTATTATTCATCAGGATAGAGAAGTTGGAAACTTCTTAACTGTTTAGAAATATAGGACCAAGTAGATAAAATATGGAACATCCACTCAAAGGACTATTGGGAAAACCATGAAGAGTTATGTTTCTATACATAAATAAAATTCAGACAATTTAATGTTCAGCTTTTGCAATGAAGGATGTAGGCCGGGTGTGGTGGCTCATGCATATAATCCCAGCACTTTGGGAGGCCGAGGCGGTTGGATCACTTGAGATCAGGAGTTGGAGACCAGCCTGGCCAACATGGTGAAACCCCTGTCTCTACTAAAAATACAAAAATTAGCCAAGTGTGGTAGTGCATGCCTGTAATCCCAGCTTCTCAGAAGGCTGAGGCAGGAGAATGGCTTGAACTCAGGATGTGGAAGTTGCAGTGAGCCAAGATCGCGCCACTGCACTCCAGCCTGGGCAACAGAGTGAGACTGTGTCTCAAAGAAACTTAAAAAATAAAAAATAAATGAAATGAAGGATGCAGTATCGACATGCAGAACATTATTATAAGTAAGTGGAAGTGTGCTAAAATTTAAGTAGTGTAAGAATGGTGAGACCCTGGGTAATTTTTCTAATTTTACGTTTTATTCATTGATCATGTATAATTTTTTCCTAGTAGAATTAACAAACTCTTGCAAAGGGAAGAAATTTAAGGTGATAAAAGACAGATCATTCCCTATTGAAGAAATTCTGTATTTAAATAACAGACACAATACCGATGGCTTATTTTACTCTCAGGACAAACCATGTCCTAGCTAATCAAAGTCTTAATCTGAGTTTTACTTTCTATTGTTGCTTGTAATTAGCAGAGTTTTTATACTTGTGTCAAAGCTGCTACCCTTGTGATCTTTCTTGTCCCATTACTGAAGCTATTAATCCACATCATAACACATGCTTAAACCAACAAAATTGCATGTATTCAGATATCATAGCTAATTGATGCAACTTTACAGGATCCTAATGATACGAACAAAAGCTTTCATTGCATGCAAACGAATTGGAATATCTTCACTGAGACAAGAACAGAAAAAAAGGATGCTATATTAAAAATATTTTTAACATAATCCCTTGGATTTAAGGGATAAAAAGTATGGGGAATTGAGTTTGAGTTAGATGTAATGCCTTTCAAATATATTATGAGTTCTCAGATCCAGATTTGGGAGAATCTATCCAAATTTCTCCAGCCAGAATCAACATACTTTTCAAACTACTTTGTTGTTTTAAAACCTAAATGGATAGCATGTTATGCTTTCTTTATATTATTGGAGAATATGTGCTAACAAAAGATAAAGGAGCTCTCAGACATTAAATTAAGCTCAGAAGAATGTCAGTGAAGAACCAGAATCATAATTCCAACAAACCCGCAAACAAAGAAATATCTTGGATTTCATTGTAAATGAGGAGAATCTAAGAATTTCTTTTTGCTTCTTTTTAAGGTTAAGCAAGAACAGCAACGAATATTATCCATTTGGCTTCGATCGTAACAACAAAACATTCCAGATATCTTGTGCAGACAAGCAGTAAAGGTCTAAACTTTAGTTCTTTTCACACTCCTCAAATTATTTTAAAAGATGGATAAATAGTAGAGATGTTGTTTTGGTAATGCAAGAGATTTCTAATCAGGTATATATGTGTTTTCTTCAAAATTTATCATTCTTCCTTCCCCTTGGATCAGGTACTATATTTTTTTCTAATCATACTAGTTCAAATTCCTCTTTGCCCACTCCTAAATTAGTAATGAGTCTAGTATTTTCAAGTCTTAATGGTATGTTGGGTCAAAAACAAGAAACTGCATAAAGCAATGGACTCAGCAAAATTTTAAAAGCATGGACATCAAAGTTCCTAGTTTCAAATCCTGCCTTTATCATGTACTAGGTGAGTGACCTTAGGCAAGTTGTTTCACCTCTCTGAGACTCAGTGACTTCACTCGTGAAAAAAGGATAATAGTACCTCCCTTTAAAGATTATTGTGTGTCTAAACAAATTAATACACTTGAAGCACTTAGGATGGCACTTGGTACACTGGGTATATTTAACAAAGTATTAGCTGTAATTATAATCAGTAACCTTTGTGTCCAGCTCCAGGAAATTCTTTGGAGATGACTACACCCACCCTTCAAGATAACATGGTAGGACTGAGAGTTAATCTTTCTAGCTCACTTAACTAAACATCTGGTCAAGTTTTCATTCTAAACAATATCAGTCAGAATGAATCAGCCAGAACATGACTAAATAAGGCAAACATTCTGTAATTTTACTGTATTACAAACCAAAAATGTTTTTCCCCTCTGCTGAGAGCCAGAGGCAATGTTAAGGTGGAGTGGTAATTTATTTTGTTTAACAGACGAGGAGTATTTAAACTAAATGCATGAACTCCAAATGCAGATATCTGGATTAAATGTTTTTTTAGGGGCAGAAACTTTTGTCATTCATGTACTTCAGGAATTTATCCATTAAATTCTAGTTAATTTTGTGATAACTCCTCTCCCATAGAGAGGAAAGAGGGAGCCAACATGACTTATCTAGAAATGACGATCTTCACTGAAGTTACACACTGCTCTGTAAAATGTAACTCCTTGTCCACAAAACCGTAATGCCTCAAGGATTCTTTTTTAAGATGGAGTCTAGCTGTGTTGCCCAGGCTGGAGTGCAGTGGCCCAATCTCGGCTCACTGCCAACTCTGCCTCCCGGGTTCAAGCAATTCTCTTCCTGAGCCTCCCTAGTAGCTGAGATTACAAGTGCCCATCACCACGCCAGGCTGATTTTTTGGTGTTTTTAGTACAGACGGGGTTTCACCATGTTGGCCAGGCTGGTCTTGAACTCCCGACCTCCCGATCCACCCACCTCGGCCTCCCAAAGTGCTGGGATTACAGGCGTGAGCCACCACGCATGACCACCTCAAGGTTTCTTAAAATGGCACAGACTCTTTTGCTGAATAAGAATTACAGAGATAAGAAAACCTTTGAGGTTGTCTATTTTTCAACCACCATATTCAGAGAGGAGATAATTTAAAGGTAAAGAAGAAAACTGACGTATTTAAGGTCATATAACAAGTTTGGGACAAAATTGGGACCAGAATTGAATCACCTAACTCCTAAGGCAGTGCTTTTCATAAGATCTTCATTATTTCCCAGACTCTACTGCCTGCAATTACAGAAAATGTCTTGGCACACTGACTTCTGGAGACATATCAGCCTGGATTTCCAAATATAAGTCCATTTGCAAATTGAAAAGTGAAACGAAAGTTTTTTTCCATCTTGGCCATCTGGACACCATATGGAACATATATGGCACTTTTTAAGATAAAACAAGTTGTGGGTGTGGCCCAAAAAAACCCAGTAATTGATCAAAAATGCATTGTACCTAGGATGACTTTAACTATCTATTGAAGAGATAAGATGGGGTGGGTCTTGGGCTAAATTCTTTATAGGAATTATTTCATTTACTGCTCACAGGAACTCTATGATGTAGTTAATATTATTACCACTCTTCGACAGATAAAAAAAAAAAACTGAGGCTTAGATAAGTTAAATCAATTGTCTAAAGTCACAAAGTATGAAGTATCAGAGTCTAATTATAAACTTGGGTATTCTTACCCTGAAGCCTGTTGTTAACCTTTATTCTGATTTGGGGCTATTATGGCCATTGGCAGATTTACCACTGTCTCTACTTTCTCTACTTCTTGCGTAAAGTTCACAAACCTGAATGCACTCTAGGTTTGCTGGCTGGATGTTGTTTTTTTTTTTTTTTTTTTTCAGTATTCTGTTTATCAACAAACACTTATACAACAGTGGTGCATCAAGCATTGTTCTAACAATATATGTTTATTACATATATATTTGTTTACTCTTTACCACAACCCAATGAATGAGGTAAAATTAATATCTTCATTTTATAGATAAGCAAACTTAGGCATTTGCCCAATGTCAAACAGTTGGTAAATGGCATACTCTACATAAAGGTTGCATTATTTAATGTTATCTTTTTTTCTCCTCCTACTTTTTTTAAGCCCTATTTTCAAAAAGGAAACTTAAAGGAGAAGTACTTTAATTAAAGGATGATTGGGTAGTCCCTGATTCGTCTCTTCATCACCCTTACAACGATAACCTTTGGGGCACACCAAGCATCAAAATTAGAAAATTACTGCTTTAGCACATGTTTAAATAAACTTTTTCCCAATTATTCCACACAATTGTTGCCTATTGTCAAACCTAAAGGAACTGTGTTGCCACAAGCAATAACTTGTAGATGATTATGAAACCATTAAAATGACAATTATAAGGACTGTGTGATAACATGGCAAAGAAGCTGTAATATTAAGTGGAAAAAAGGAACACAGAATTGCATGCATTGTATGATTATATGTAAAAATCTTTATGCATATACATCTTGGAGTGGCATTCTTAGAGCAGTGGAGTTATAGGTGATTTTTTTTTCTTTTTAAAATTCCATCTGAGGCTGTTCTATCATCTAAAATAAAAGCAACCCCAATAAAATACCAAAACAAGGAAATAGTCTCAAGGAAGTATTCATTCTTTAACCTAAAGGAAAGACTTTAGTTGTAGGTTAACTATGAGGACAGTGATTCTTCATTAGATTATATTTTTGGGGCATCTATCTCATAATGATCTACCAGCATTTGGTAGATTATTTTAAGGGCATTGCTCTTGAATATTAGTCAAGAACCTTGTCGACGCCAGGCGCAGTGGCTCACGCTTGTAATCCCAGCATTTTGGGAGGCCGAGGCGGGCGGATCACGAGGTCAGGAGATCGAGACCACAGTGAAACCCCGTCTCTACTAAAAATACAAAAAAATTAGCCGGGCGTGGTGGCGGGCGCCTATAGTCCCAGCTACTCGGAGAGGCTGAGGCAGGAGAATGGCGTGAATCCGGGAGGCGGAGCTTGCAGTGAGCTGAGATTGCACCACTGCACTCCAGCCTGGGCGACAGAGCAAGACTCCGTCTCAAAAAAAAAAAAAAAAAAAAAAAGAACCTTGCCAAATGAACTACATGCTTCCTCTTTAGATATCATTTTGCCATTAAAATAACTATTTGTAATGGGTTTGTCATGACATAGTAATATTTATATTAAAATGGTGAATTTTTTAAAAGGTGAAATGTAATGTTGCATACATAGTATAGTCATAGCTATATTTATATATTTTTAAAAAGCAATACATAGGAATAATGTAGAAAAGAAATACACCAAAATATTAAGGCTGGTTGTGTTGAAGGGAAAGTAGTTGTTTGGATAAGCTTTTTCTTTCCTTTTAAAAATATTTTTCAAATGTTTTGAAAAGTATGAGTTATTTTATAATAGAAAGTTATAAGCTTCAGCTTTGTTTTTTTAAGTCAGGAACCTAAAGTAAAAGGCAAGAGAAGGCAGCATTTTATTTGAGGCTTCTGAGTGAAGGAAGTTGTTTAGAGTTCTATTTCCCGTCTCTCTCTCCCTGGGAGATGGGAAATGTGATGAAGTGGGAGAAAGATCATCCAGTTTAAATGTAGACCCCAAATTTCTCAAAGATACATAGGTAGCTAATGTTTTAGTCTTTGGTGTCTTGGACAAATGCCCAGTTTCAAAAGAGTATGTACCTTGTAAAATGTTAAGACTACAGCAGGCTCTCTTCTTAAAGAAGCCATTGTTTTTGTTTTTAAATATAATTTAACTTTAGAGATGTTATAATTTTTTTAAAAATAGTATATCAGTTGCATTTTCCATTTGAGACAAATCCAACAATTCTATTTAGGAACACCTTGCACCACCTTAGAACTCCCAGATCTGGATGGCTATCAGAACAATCTGGGAAGCTTTTGAAGATAATAAAATGCCCGGGCTTGCAGGAGATTATGACTTAGTAGACAAGGGATGGCAGTTTCCTCTGGTTTGCTTAAGCAAAGATCTGTAACCAGGCCAAAGAAACACCATTTTAGGATGACCAACCATTCTGATTTCCCTTGGCCTGTCCTCATGTTAGCACTGAAAGTCCTGCATCCCAGGAAATCCCTCACTTCTGGGCAAACAAGGACAGTTCATAATCCTAAATCATCTTCTCTAGGCTCTTGACAATGACATACACTTAAATCACCATTTATCATGGTACAAACACAGAGACGTAAAAACTGAAAAGAGTGGAGTGAATACAAATCATTTCTTTGTAGAGTATTGAAATCATCAAAATGGTCATATTTTAAAAAGGAAAAACCACTTAGATTTTTAATCTTCTAATTTCCTGAATGTTTCTCTTTCCCAACAAGCATTTAACTTAAGAGAATATAATAGGGTTTCTTAGCTGTTATGACTTTATTTCAAAATGCCTCTTAGGAAAAGGCCAAAAGAATAACAATATTATTCAAAATGTAGGTTCAATTCCCAGCCATCTTGGGTAAACATTGCCTTTATTTTTGTTTCTTTCTTTTCAACTTTCCAATGGTAAGATAGTAAGCCCAAACATTAATGAGAGGGCTTTCTTTCAAGTTTGGACTAGAATTAAAGCATTTGGGTCAGTTGCTCCATCTGTTGAAGTTGGAATTGGGTACGGTATAATTCTAAGATTGTATTACTGTCTTCATCCTTTGTTCAATAGCAATGCAGTTGGAGGTATGAAATATGGAACTTTTGAGCATTAACAATGGGATGAAATGGGATGAGTAATATTTATTATTATTAGAGATTTAGCCTATTACGATGAGCACATATTGAACCACAAGAAGTTTTATAGCTTTAGACAAATCTCTTTAAATATAGTGATGAATGACTTCTTGCTTTTTCTGCACCAAATCACATTGTGGAGCAAAAATTGACCAAAGGTCCTTTTTCAATTCTTGTCCCAAATAAGGCTATACTATTTTCCTAGTGAAAACAATACTCTGTTGTTTTTACCTTTGTCAACTCTAGGTTAAGGAGAAGAAAATTATATGGAAGTTTTAAAAGATATGATTTCGTAATAAGTCCTTTTGATATTCATCCCCAGTACAGAATCTTGGGTAAAGCTTGCTTATAAAATTTTAATAGTTTTGGTTATGCTTTCAATGTCTGTTTATTTTAACAATAGGCTTCCTATCTAGGATCAGAGAACAAGTACTCTGTTGCTAAATAAACGTGTCATCCTAGCTGGGGCAAAGGAAAATCAAAGGATGGCCACACTTTGGAGGAGCTGAGATGACTCACATGCAGTCAGCTGGCAGTATTGTGTAGTGACTTACACACTAGCTCTGGAGGCAAACTGATTGTGTTCAAATCAAGGCTTTATGTTTTACTAGCTCTGTAACCACAAGCAATATTTTTATTTTATTTTATTTAAGAGATGGGGGTCTCACTACATTACCCAGGCTGGTCATGAACTGGGCTCGAAGCATTCTCCTGCCTCAGCCTCCTGAGTAGCTGAGATGACTAGCATCCACTACTGTGCTCAGCTTAAGACATTTTGAGTTTAAGCTTTAGTTCCCGTCTATAAAATGGAATAATGATACTGACCCCATAGAGCCTTTGTGTGGCTTGAATGAAATAAGCAAAGCACGTAGCATGGTGTGAGCAGTGAGGTACGTGCTCAGTAAGCCCTGGGTATTGATTTAATTTTCTTCTTCATTCTCTGTGCTGCAAACCCAGAGGAATTTATTAGTTTTTAGAATGGACCGCATGTTTGATTTCAACCTTAGGCCTTCATAGGTGCCATTTGTCTTATAGAAAATGCTCCTATAGCCCTTCATCTTCCTAAATTCCAACATCCTTCCAGTCTCTGTTCTTCAGAGAGGTCTTCCTTTATCACCTAAACCACAGGCTGATCATAAAGCCTCCCAGAACTTTCCCTTCATTTGTGGGGACTAGCATGTAATAGACACTTTAAAAAAGATCATTATTATGACTAACATTATTATTTAAAAACCTAATGTCATAAATCAAATAAATGAGGAAGAGAGAGAGATAGCTTTACAAAGTAATGGTGTTCGTAGCCAATGCATTTTGCCACCTCTCACTGCAATTAAGCAGGATGTATCATGTAGCATTTGCCAAATTTCAGTAATTATATTAACTTCACGGTTTTTGCCATATCTACACAATATTCATGCAACTATTTTCCCAGAGTTTTCCTTATATTGGTTCACTTTTTTGTTTAATTTTATTTGAGAAAATATTAAATCACAACCATTAATGGGAAACCAATCTCTGAGAACCACTGATCTAGTTTGACCCTTTCCGTTTCCAGATGAGGAAACTAAGGACAACAGAAGAAAAAGAACTTACCCTCAGTTCTATACCAAGTATATATCAATATATCAATAGTATATCAATGGCAGCAGTTCAGGTTTTTTCACTTTTTTTTTTTTTTTTGAAACAGAGTTTTGCTCTTATTGCCCAGGCTGGAGTGCAGTGACATGATCTTGGCTCACTGCAACCTCCTCCTCCTGAGTTCAAATGATTCTCCTGCCTCAGCCTCCCAAGTAGCTGGGATTACAGACAGACATCACCACGCCAAGATAATTTTGTTTTTTTAGTAGAGGCGGGATTTCACCATGTTGGTCAGGCTGGTCTTGAACTCCTGACCTCAAGTGATCCACCCACCTCAGACTCCCAAAGTGCTGGGATTACAGGCATAAGCTACTGTGCCCGGCTTTTTTTTCACTTCTTAGCAGGCATTTTTTTGAGTACTGCACACAGCCTCATGTAAGCTTTATTCCAGATAGGGCATGTTTTAGTTAGGTCGACACATTTGAAAAGGCCTGAAAGAATAATCCACACTTATTTTTGATGACTTCTAATGCTAACTAAGAAACCACCCTGGTGGTAGCAGTTTCTTTCTTTCTTTTTTTTCTTTTTTTTTTTTTTGAGACGGAGTCCCAGGGTGGAGTGCAATGGTGCAATCTCGGCTCACTGTAACCTCCGCCTCCTGAGTTCAAGTGATTCTCCTGCCTCAGCCTCCTGAGTAGCTGGGATTACAGGTGAGCGCCATCACAACTGGCTAATTTTTGTATTTGTAGTAGAGGCATGCTTTCACCATGTTGGCCAGGCTGGTCTCGAACTCCTGACCTCAGATGCTCTGCCCACCTCAGCCTCCCAAAGTGCTGGGATTACAGGCATGAGCCACCGTGCCTGGCCAGCTGTTTCTAACAGAAAGATGATGCCCTAATATAAAGGAGTAATTAATGTTTCAGAAACTGCAACAAACTAGTGACCTTACTTCTCATCTCTGAAGATCACACCACAGCAGCTTCTACCTACTTTCCCAACAAGTAAAAACAATAAATTTAATCACAACCAAATTTTTCATTCCAATAATTGTAATAATAAAGCTGCTTATTTATGAACAGCTTTATAGCAATTCATACTTCACACAATTAAAGTATACAATTTAATGTTTTTTCATATACTCACAGGGTTGCCATGGTTGATGCAACTATAACAATATAATTTTAAAACAGCTTTGTTTCCCCTAAAAGAAACTGATATCCATTACCAGCCAATATTAACCTCACCCTCCTTCAACCCTACTCCTACTTCCTGCAGTGCTGAGCAATCACTAACCTACTTTCTGTCTCTATAGATTTGCCCATCCTGGACATTTCATATAAATAAAATCAGACAATATGTGGCATTTTGTGTCTGACTTCTTTTACCTGGCATAATGTTTTCAAAGTTCCTCAATATGTTGTTCCTTTTTATGGCTGAATAATATTTCATTGCATGAACAAACCACATTTGTTTATCCATTCATTGGTTGGTGGACATTTCAGTTGTGTTTACTTTATAGCTATTATGAATAATGCTACTCTGAACGCTTGTGTGTAAGATTTTGTGTGAATGTGTGTTTTCATTTCTCCTGGGTATATATGTACATAGGAGTTGAATCATTGGGTCATATGTTGGTAATTCTATGTAAAGTCTACTATTTTACCTGCCCCAAATCCTTGACTCCTAGTAACAGTCCTCCCCCATCCCCATTTAGCTGCATAATTTCTCCCTCTTTGGCTAATCTTGTAGAACTATCAATCAACTGATCAGGATCTTCTCTGCCTAGGGGGTGAGCATGTGATCCAAGGCCTCCATCAGATGCACTCTTCCTGGAATTTGAGTCTTTGGAAAAAGGACATCTACACTGAAAGGAGTAGGAGCTCATTCATCTCGCCCATTCATTTTCTACTATCTACATCCCAGAATGGCACTTAACACTTCAACTTTTTCTTTAAGGATTGAGTTAAATGATATCCCTCCAATAAGTTACCTAATTTTGTTTTTTCCTTAAGTAGGCCAAAGGTAGCTTTGTTGTTTACAACCACTTCTAGCCACATCTTGGACACTTTCATTGGATAAATATAAACACATGCCTATTTATCACTACAAACCGGTCTTTCTGCTGATGCCATAATTTAATCAACTAAAATCTTTTTTCCCTAGCCCATCATCCAAGAGAGAAAAGGAAAAACACCCTCCATTATATGCCTTATTCCCCAAAAAGGGAAGCTTCAAACAAGGCCCTGAACTTGCCCGGTTTCAAAGACAAAGATGCACACATGCCAGAGCCACCAACAATAGTTCTTTCTTGGCCAAGTTATAATCAGAAGCATTTGCATCACTATGGTTCCTGCTCTTTCATGTGTATAAAAAGGATGCAGTTAAAACAAATTAAGGGTTTGCATGTCTTTGTGCTGTATTAATCCACAGAAGGGTTCTTCAAGCCCAGAGATTGGGTCTTGAACTCCCTTCTTTCCAACTGTGAAAGACAAAATGCATGGGATGATTAAAAAGATGATTTTATTCAGTATATTATAATAAGAAAAATGTTTATTAATGAAGAATATTTCAAAGAAAAGGAAGGGGCCCATGATTTTATGGAGAAAATTAGACAAGGGACTCATGAGGCTGAGTAGAGGTGGGCCTCCACTGAATCACAAGTGAAGGGTGGTTCTTTGTAGTGAGCGCGTTCCTGAAACAGTAAAGCTTGGGAAATTTTAGTGGGGAGAAAAACAGAGGGCCTAGATAAAGCTAGATTTGGTTCCATACTTCATTTATTTCTTCCTTCCTTCTCTTTTCCATACTTTGTTCATATAGGAAATACACATTGAATATCTATTTTTATGGGACCAAGGCTCTGGCTTTAAGACAGAAGAAGATCCTGGTTTTAAAGTCCTTGTCAAAGGAAACAGAAAGCAGTAGGTACCTTGACCTGTGTAGGCTCAGGGAGCACTTGGTTTTGAGGCAGACTCTTTCTCTTACTGCCTCATTCTTATCACTCCCATTCTGAAGTCGCCTCCCCTCTCTTTAGTCTCTATACCTTGGATCAAGATGCCCCTCTCTCTGGATAGCACTTTCACATTTTCCTGCTGCCTAAATGTCGTTTCCTCTAAAGAGCTTTTCTAGATTTCGAGGGCAGTACACAAGACAGCTTTCGGAGTTTTATGGTCTCTGCCAAACCCAATCCCATTCTTTAAAAAAGATAGTCTACACTCTGTTAATTTTATGTAAAGTGGTATCTAAAATCGACTTCAGGATAGCCTCCAGCCCCCTCTTCCAACTCAACTGCCTCTCCTAAATGCCCCTTATACAGAAATTCCAGTAGATCCCCAGAGCCGAATGAACTGCTCCTTTCTTTATTATATTCTTTAACATTCTGCCTTATGGAAAGTATTTATATATTTCTGTTCTGGTAGTTTTTAAGACTTTTTTATTCATGCCTATCTCCCCAAATACCTTTTATACTTATCAGGTATAGAAGTCTTCCTGAGTTTAAGGAGCAAGGGAGAATTACAAGTATTGTAGGGAAAAATTTGCACTTCAGTGAACAACTATGTATTGTCTATAGCACGTCTTTCTAGTGTTCTCTTGTTCCAATTCTATGGGAACTACAATTCTGTAAGCTATAGAAAAATAATAGCAATGTCAAATAATTCTTGTCTACAGACATGCAAATTCTATTCAGTAGAGCTTCAAATGATTTCCAACTTTCATTGTGGGAGAGTTCACTCTTGCCTATATTTGCACATTCATTTCAGTATTCCTGATCTATAAATGTGTCTGTTTTATCATTTTACTGATTTTTAACACAACTCTATTTTTCTCATTACTTTGTTAAATAAAATTCTTAACACATATCCTTTTTTAAGTCTATATGAGAATCATGATTTTACCTGTTTTCGAAAATTATATTTTAACAAGGCTGAATTACACTGAGTTGCTCAGCTCATCAAAGTACACAGAGGAAAATCCCCATAGATATGAGTTCAGGAAATAGTGTAGTAGTTAAGAATAGAGGTCTGGAGTCAGACACCCAGGTTCAAGATCTAACACTTTTTTCCTCCCTGAGCTCTATGACCTGAAGCAAGCTACTTACCCCTTTTGTGCTGCAGAGGAGATAATACTGCTTATTTTACAGGGATGTTGTAAGGATTACATGAGTACATCAAATTACATGTAACATACAGTTTTACAGCAGACACACCTGACAGCAGTAATTTAAGCATACACTGAGAATGACTCTGTGGTCTAAGAAGAATGTGTCTTTGAAGTTCTGAGCTAAGGGATCCAGGAACAGCCAACCGGGAGATTCATTTCCAATCTATGAAGGACATCCAAACTCCTGGCCCATATTTTTGTAATGCAGGCCATAGAGAGAAATGGGTCTCTTTGTTTTGGGTTGAATGGTGATTGCTAGGTGGAAGTTGCTGAATAAAAATGCTTTATAAATTACATCCTTTTTACAAACGATGGTGGTTTTCCTGTCTGGGCCCTCTGCTCCTGGACCTCCCTGTATGTAAAGTCCTCAACTGATCCTATGTCTTCTTCACTGGCTCTGGGTTTCCTTGGCCCCTCGGACATGGTGCTATCCCTATTGGAGTCAATAAAGGCCCGGCACGACATTAGTAAGAGTTCAATAAATATTATCTATGTGTATTATTAATCAGTAAGGAGACATGTAAGTAAATTCTGGAACCCATTGAATTCTAGCGGTTAAATACAGCAAAACTTTACAAATCACATGTCTCAAATTCATAGCCATGGTTTAATTTACAGGAGAAAAGTTTGAATTGATAAAAAGGAGTAGAATCTAGCTTCTTGAGATATTATTGGGCAATTTTTGTCCCACTTTGCAAATAAGGCGTTTAAATGTTCACCCTGGGATTTTCAAACCAATGATCTTAATTGACAGACAAGTCCATCCTGTCTCTCTCTATCTCACTTTTAGACATCACTCCTCCACTTCTACTCCACCGCACCCTCCCAGGATTTCTGACAAATCTCTTCTCTGACACCCAATATAAAATGGGGCTGAGGCACAAATATCAGGGACTTTTTTGTCTCGGGAAATCCATTTTCAAGGTACCAATATGGAATCCTTTCTAGCCAATTCCTGCCAGTGTATTTTCTGAGTCATTTTGGAGTCCTTCGTAACCTCACATTTTACCAGCTACGTTTTTGGCCAGATAATAGTAATTTCTTTTATGGATATCTCTGATTGGTTGTCTGGAAGACAAAGATAAACATGAGAATAAACAACCCACGAAACAGAGGAAGAACAAGGAAGCATCAGATTCACATGGGAAGCTGGAATGGCAGGAGCAATGTTTACCTGCATTCACACTGCTATTTGCAAATTATGGGCAGTGGAAAGAAGTTGTATCTCAGGGAAGCAATCACAGTGCTTGCATTCTTTATGCATAGGGGTGATAGATTGTTTTGCTCTGTTTTTGTTTTTTGGATTTTTTAGACTGCTTTTGTCTTTTCTAAATCACAACAAATGAAAAAAGATTTTAATGCATAATTTCACTTTTGAATAGTCTGTTTTATCTCCTCATATCCATAGGTAAAAGATGAAAATCATATTTATTTTTTTCACATAGTGTCAATTTTCTTTTTTCTTTCTTTTTTTTTTTGAAACAGGGTCTTGCTCTGTTGCCCAGGCTGAAGTGCAGTGGCACCAACATGGCTCACTTCAGCCTCAACCTTCCTGGGCTCAAGTGATTCTCCTGTCCCGGCCTCCTGAGTAGGTAGGACTACAGTTGTGTGCAATCACACCCAGCAAATTTAATTTTTTGTACAGACAAGGCCTTGCCCTGTTGCCCAGGCTGATCTCAAACTGTTGGGCTCAATCCTCCCACCTTGGTCTCCTAAAGTGTTGGGATTACAGGCGTCAGCCACTGTGCCAAGCTCTCAGTTTTCTTAATTATGACTTCATAAGCCTGGAGAGGTCAAGAGAGCTAAATGTTTAAAGTATATATACTTTATATATATATGATATATATGTATCATATATATCATATACATATATACATACATATATATCATATATATCTTAATAAGTACTTCTGGTTACTTTACTTTTGATAACTACATAAAAAGATTTAGGATTACACCAATTTTAAGACTCATTGCTTTAGAAGATTTAAAAAATGGAATAATTTTCTCCAGTCATTGAGCAATGGAGGCACTTGAATAAAGAATGAATTTTGAGTCACCCTTTGTTCTATCTCTCCTCCAAGGCTAGCACTTGGCGTAAGTAAGTGCAATAGAGGGAAAGAGAGAGAGGGTGATTCTAGGGAGCTACAAGAGTATATGATCATTGCAATTTTACAGGACAACAAGAGACCACTTTTCAAAATTCTTGTCTATTCAGTGACATAAAAAATCAACATAAATTGGTTCATCTTTCATTTGGAGTAGTAAGCCTCCAAGGTCAACTGGTTAAGTGATGTGAACCAAGTACATTCAAGTGTGAGATAATGTTCTGATTATTTAGAATGTTTGGAGGGATTTGTTCTCTGATGAGGCTAAAAAGTCACCACAGTAAGGCTATCAATGACTCATCATAAAGGTCAGGGGGGAGAAAAACTGTTCCCCCCTCCCTCAATATGGCATAAATAGTTGGATTCATTTTCTCTGCTTTTAACCTGTTTCTCAAATGCCCTGAACTGACTAAAGCAAAGGAGAGAAAAAAAAGATCCATTTATTGTTCAGTTCAGTTTCCCAGTTCAGCATATTCATATTGAAAATGTTTAACTCACATACATAACAAGCCTTTAAAAGGGAGGTTGCTTTCGACCAAGGAATGTCATATTTGGGAGTTGTTTACCTCTGAAAAACTCAGTCAGAACCTTTAGGAGCAGCCCCTGCGTTTCAATAGTTATAAAAAGTTCTAGCGATTCTAACATGAGAACCATTGGTTAGAGTCAGAAAGATGTGAATTTTTAACACCATTTCATGTTCTTAAGAATAATGTGGTTCCTTTGTAATTCACTTCAAACTCGAAGCCTGTTTTCTTGTCTGTAAAGTGGGGATATATAACAAATATTATATTAGGCTTTAATAAATATGGAAAAGAAAAAAAAGGCACAGTCTAAAAATTATATGTTAATCCTTTTCTATCCTACAACAGACAC
Organism: Hylobates moloch; assembly: GCF_009828535.3. NCBI lineage: Eukaryota > Metazoa > Chordata > Mammalia > Primates > Hylobatidae > Hylobates > Hylobates moloch. The sequence continues at coordinate 124,653,276 of NW_026652281.1, read as the reverse complement.
CCTCCCCCACAAAGAGTTATAAAAGTGACAAATGTCTCATTACCATATTCAAATGTAATGAATTTAAAATAACGGTTTTTTAGATGATTAATTCTGACCAAGCATCTTTTCCTCTTTGCTGAGTGAATAATAATAATTAATTTACAGTAAGCAGGTGATTCACATTCTACTCACACACAGATTTCCTGGCTGGACCCAATGAGGAGGATCAAGCCATCTTGGCTGGCTGCCTATTCATCCATGGGATTATTCTTCTTTACAAACAGACTCGCCACAGCAAGATGAATTCACATCCAGCTGAGACAATTGTCCTTATCACCATGCATCTTCTGGGAATGTTCCCCAATCTCCACCACATGTCCTCTATCTCCTTTTGTAATCACACGAGCAACCATTTTGCATGCTTTCTCTGCACCAGTCAATTTGTGCTAATTATTTCACATATATTATTACATTTAACCCTCACAACAGCTCTGCGAATGAGACATTATTATCTTCATTTTACAGATGAGAAAACGAGCTTAGAGGGGTTTTAAAAACTTGCCCATGGGCACAGAACTAATATTTAACACCTGGATTTGAATCCAAGTCAGTCTGGCTCTTAGCCATTACATCAAATTCCTTCTTGACCCACAAGACAAATTAAGTCCCACCCAGATTTTGCTCTTTGTTCCAGATCAAATTGGAGAGCAAATAAAGTATCCTATCTCAGAAAACCTAAATTGCACACTTGCATTACTAAAATAGCTGACATTTATTGAGGAATTGCCAGGCACTGAGTACGTTTATGCCTATCGTTCCTTTGTGAACCACCTTTTCTAGACTTTTCACATTTTTTATTTTTAAACTAATACAATATTCTTGCATGTTCAAAATTATATGTACATACTCACCTACATATATCATGTCTATTCACTGTACTCTTCACACTCTGCTTCTCCCACTCTGCTCATAGGAAACTATTTGCAATTCCAAGAACCAGCCAAGCTATTTCTTGCCACTAGTGTCCTACATAGAATCTTCTTTTCTTCTTTTCTGTAGTGTGTGCCTTCAATACCACTTTTCTTCTCCTTACTCGTTCTTCAGAAGTCACTTTCCCTTACCCTCTAGAGATGGCTTTATGTGTCTTGTGTCTGGGCTGACCCTTTTGGTACTATTTAGCAGGCTATATTTTCATTTGCATTTCGTTTCATTTTCGTTTCATTTGTTTGTCTTTCCCGTGATGTTGAGAGCTCCTACAGTGACTGATGCATTAGATGTGCGTAACAACATGCCTACATAGGCTGAATCCGTATAAAAACCTCTTTTAAAATATTGTACATCTGATTTTTGTAATCCACACTGGACCACCTTGATTACACCTCATGTGAATTCAAACCCCTGCATTGTCAGCTTCCATGAAGTGGAACAAAAGTTGTTTGGTACAAGATGGCAGAAACATATAGACTGTTTTACTTAACCAGTAACTTCCTCTTTGCTTTTTCATTTATTAGCCTTTCCTAAGCATTCTCAAGCTTTGCCTTTGGACAAAAAGAAATATTAGCTAAAACATCAGTTTGCTTCAGCTTTAGAAACAGGGAGCAACTGGATAAATTAAATTGCTAACCTCAGCCTAGATTGTATGTATGTCCTTTTTTTTTTTCTTTTTTGAGCCAGGGTCTCTCTCTATCACCCAGGCTGGACTACAGTGGCATAATTGCTGCAGCCTCAGCCTCCTGGGCTCAAGCGATCCTCCCACCTCAGCCTCCCGAGTAGCTGGGACTACAGTAGTACATCACCATGGCCAGCTACTTTTAAAATTTTTTTTTGGTAGAGATGAGGGTCTAACTATGTTGCACAGGCTGGTGTATGTCCTTCTAAACACAAGGAACACAGTTTAAACTCTCTGGAATTTCTGGAATTAACATTGAATTTTAAAGCAAAGTTTTCCAGCTTAAAAAACAATAAAACTAAGACAAGATACTATACAATAAGAACTATGTGTAGAATATGTTTCCTGACTGTGAACCTGTAAGTTTTTGCTTCTCAAAGGAGGGTCAGAACACAGTCTTCAAGGAAAATTTAAAAATCTAAAACCAGTCTGAATATTCTGATGAAATTAAGACGAATCCAAAGTTGTAAGATTTGCAATCAATATGAGGATATTTACCATTTAAAATAGAGAATTCTGAGTTCTAAGGATTTGCTCTTTGAAGAGGGACCCATAATTCCAGACTGCATTCAGGTGTGTGAACTGCAGTTAAAAGGGGCTGAAGGTCATGGTGCTGAAAGAACAGTTCCTTACTGAAGATACTTCACCTACACCAGCACTAGCAGGAAAGTGTGACCTAGGAATCTTCTCCAAGTTAGAAAGCACCAGTAACACGTATTGTAAAATGATTTTCAATAGAAAGAGTCTCAAAGTAGAGACACCAGAGAACATTATTTTTTAGAATGTGGTTTCAGAACCACCTGCAGCAGAATCACCTGAAGGATGCAAAGTAACATGCAGATTTCTTGACTATGTTAAGGCCTTTGATATCTATTGTCAAACTGCCCTCTAAAAGTGCTGCAGCCATGGCCGGGCACAGTGGCTCGTGCCTGTAATCCCAGCATTTTCGGAGGCCAAGGCGGGCGAATCACCTGAGGTCGGGAGTTCGATACGAACCTGGCCAACATGGTGAAACCCCGTCTCTACTAAAAAATACAAAAATTAGCTGGGCGTGGTAGTGTGCACCTGTAATCCCAGCTACCCAGGTGGCTGAGGCAGGAGAATAGCTGGAACCCAGGAGGCAGAGGCTGCAGTGAACCGAGATCATGCCACTGCACTCCAGCCTGGGTGACAGAGCAAGATTCAATCTCAAAAAAAAAAAAAAAAAAAAAAAAAAAGGCTGCTGCATGTATACAATAGATAAGATAGGTATTCCAATACAATGCTGCTCAGACTGTATAAACATGCCCAGAGGTGATAGATGTGAGAATCTATGAGAATCTATTTTACTACACAGATACCAAACTGTATACACTGTAGATCAAGGGTTGGCAAACTTTTGCTGTGCTGGGTGAGACAGCTAATATTTTCAGTTTTGTGAACCATATATTCTCTGTTGATATTATTCAACCCTGTTGCTGTTGCAGGTTGAAAGCAGCTGTGGGCAATACGTAAACAAATAGATATGACTGTGCTCCAATAAAACCGTTTGGACATTGAAATTTGGAAACTTTTTGCCTTTTATTCAGGGTCCCCCGCATTCGAGCTCTTATCTAATCTTCCTGGCCCTATCCGTTGCTACCCTATAGCTACAGCATTGTGCTCTCCAGCCAAGCAGGTCTGCTCACTGTTCTCCCAGCATTTCCCACTATGCCAGGAATGATGTCATCCATCGTCCTCTGTTAAAATCCCACTCATTCTTCATTGTATGTGGTTTGCTTTCATCTGTAGCTCCCTTTTCCTCTTGTGACAACACTTATTACAGTCTGAGCAGCATTGTATTGGAATACTTGTCTTATCTATTGTATTGCAAACTTCCACAACACCTTGCATATTCCCTGGCACAAAATAAGTGCTCAATAAATATGTAATGAATTGACTAAATGGGCTGTTTCCCTTTTGTTATTCTAGCAGGGTCCTCCTCTCCTTTTAGCTGTGAGAGCGTGAACTTGGCTCAGCATTTGGGGAGTGTGAACTTGGCTCATTAGCATTTACATTATTTTAGGACAAAAAAAACACAATTAGTCAAAAACCAAACTACAATATATATTTTTGTAGGTGCAATTTTTAGAGCCAAAAAATTCCTTCTTTACGACTAGTCATTTTATAGTATATTATTTGAGTGTGTGGTAATATTGAATTTTTTATAAGAAATAAGCAATTTAATAAGTTAACATTGTACTTTAAGTATTAAAACAATTTCTAGTTACCAGCCAACATTAAGAATTATTAAGCAAATTGTTAGATATCACATAGTCAAAGCTGAGTATTTTTTTTAAGAAAGGCTGAATAAGGTTAATTCAAAAGTTCTTTACAAGAACAAATTTCTAAGTGGTTCTTGGATTTTATTCAATGTCTTCAAAGGAAAAAACAAACAAGCAAACTTGATTGCTATGTCATCAGGTATACCAAAATCTAGGGAGAGTTTTATTTTTATAGTAGATTTTAGCCAGAAAGGAAAGAAACAACGGGAAAGTTACATTTTTAATAAAATTCGATCTATTTTCCTCGTGGGAAATTTTCATGTACGCTTTTTCCTGAATTAAAGACTTCTCAGAATCCAGATGTAAAAATTATTGGTTGTAAAAATCCAGATGGTGAAATTAATCATCATTATATGATTTATGATTATATTTCAATTACTGATTATTGAATTTTAATAAGTAATTATAAACTTGCCAGCCAATGTCAACAATTATATCCCTAACAATGAATAATCCACTTAACAATATTATATTCTTATTTTATTTTGTACAAGGGTAATTGCCAAGGCCTATATCCACCAGACTTACTGTAAGACCATAGACAACTTGTAAATCCTATCCCCACCTCTTAAGTCACTCAATATTTTAGTTTGAGAATTGATATTTAGTTACAATTTTAAAATAAATTATAGATAAATTATTATATTACAGATAAAACACTGCACCAGACAAATAATCCAGTATAATATTTGCATAGTATTTAACCCTAGGTTTTCTATTACAAATGTTCCTAACATATATTTAATACATGTTTGATTTTATGAATTTTAGATTAGTCAGATCTTAATATGCTCTAGTTACTCCAACAACTAATTAATCAACCTATTGCAAAAGACTGCAATGTATATTTTCACAGGTGTAACATTTACAGCCAAAAATTCCCTACTGGTAAAACGAATCATTTTGTAGTATATTATTTGAGTGTATGGTCATATTGAATTTTTTTGATAAAAAATAAACACTTCAGCAAGTTAACATTGTACTTTAAATGTTAAATGTTAAAACAATTCCTAGTGGCCAGCCAACATTAAGAATTATTCAATAAATTATTAGACACTGCATAATCAAAGTTGAGTAAATTCTAATATGAGCTCTGCTAAAAAATTAATCATTTAAAAATATATTTATATCTTATTATTTTTAGTATATTTTTATGTAAGTTTTATACATGCATTTGGCTACACCTTTTATCTAAGGGTGTCTTCAGGGGACAAATGTCTAAGAGTTTTATGATTAGAATAGAAGGTAATCTGATTTGGTTTCCCAAAATACATTTTTAACTTTGGTAACACCTAAGACTGATTAGTAATCATTCCCTACATACTACATAGAGTTCTACCACTGAAAAACAAAAATTCTAGATAACACTAATTCAACATGTGTTTATTGCTTACCTGTTGATCACGGAAATTGGGGCCAGGCACTGAAGCAAATAAAACAACATTTGTAAAGAACAGTTACAACCTGGCATAAAACATCTCACATTTTTTTCAGCACCACAGCTTTTTATTTTCATTTTGTTGATAAGGGAAGAGAAATAAAGAGCTTGTGTAGTTCCCCCAAATTCACTCAGTTAGTGGTGGACTCAGAATTCTGGTCCAGATTTTCTGACTTCTGATCCCTTGCTTTTCTCATTCATTCCACATAAATACTGTGATATTTCTTAATAAGACATGGAAAGTGGAGCTACACAATTGGACTAATTGTCTGAACATATTTTCTTCATGTATCTAATATAAAAAGATTATTCTAAAAACTTAGAAACATTGAAGGGATCCTATTTCCAATCCCTTCATCTTAATTAGGAAAGATCTGGAGGAATAAGGCATTCCAGGGAGCTGCCTGGACAGGGAATTATTTATTAACCAAAAAATAAAATCAGACAAAAGCATTGGGTTAAAAAGGCATTATCAATGCATTTGTGGTTTCTGAATGTATGCATAACCAAAAAATTCTCAATGAAAGAATTATTCGCCATATTTCAATTTTTTCCCTCTCATATCTTTCAGTATTGTCATTTGTACCCTGGCCTGTTTGCCGCTTATATTGGAGCCAGGATGTGCCCTCATCTCTGGAGTCAGCAAGTTTCTGTCTGGAATGAAAGGAGCTTCTCTTTTTAGACTGTCATCTTACTTGACTACCTTTCTTTGTGCATTACTTAGTTTAGCCTCAAGGGAATACTAAAATCAAAGGTATCCTTTTAAATGTTAAGTCTAAGTTTCTTGAGCCACTTAAGCTTCATAGTAACAACAATATTCCCAATAAGAGAAAAATAGTTGGTTTTCTAGCCTGTCTCAAACACACTATTGGTTGATCAAGAAGCACAGAGTTCTGAAGACACATCTTTTAGAATTTGGATTGAATTTCTGCCCTGGTATGAATTATGATTACTTTCATTTTAGGAGGGGAAAACCTGATGTTATTGTTGTAAGCCTCAGCTTTCCAGGAGTGAAGGACTTCCGTACATCATTATTGGCCAAGGGTTATTCTCAAATGCAAATAATTAAACTAAGACGATAACTTATCTGGTAAGGAAAACAAGCTTAAAAATCCCAATTAATGGATCAGTTTCCAATAGATAGCAAACTTTAGAAGAATGTGAATGATTAGTATAGGTTAGTGGTTGTTATTCAGAGAGAACAAGAAAAAGAGAAAAGGAAAGGGGTACCAAGAATATCTGAACTCTGTGATATTTTATTAGCTAAAAACATATGAAAATACGATGAAAAGTTAACTAGACTGTGAGTACATGGGCGTTTGCTAAATTACTCTCTGCTTTTCTGGACTTTCAAATTTTCATTGAAAAGGAAGGAAGGAAGGGAGGGAGGGAGGAAGGAAGGGAGTGATAAACAAGGAATATGTTATTGTTATTTTTATCTTTGAATAGTAACAGGTAAGAGAGAATCATTTTATTTTAAATAATCAGGATGAGATCGTTATAAAAATAATGTAAAACCAATAAGAATATTTTGTAAATGGGCAAAAAACATAAACAGTAACTGGAAAAATAACGGTACATTTAAAAAATCTTGGAAACATTTGAGCCATTTTGATTGGCAATAAAGTGGGACAAGTCATAGGCTTGGCTTTTTTTTTTTTCTTGTTACATCCTGTAACTCGCTTTATTGTCTGGCCCTTACTTAGAGATTTTCATTTAGGAGATTAAATTGCACCTGTGAGCCTGCATCAAGGAAACTAGAGGATTAGAGCATTTGAAATGAATATCTCTGTTATCATATTGGTTAGCAACTACTTTAAAATTTATCTTCTTCCCACTTAGGGCCAAAGAAAATTCTGTTTTTGGAACTGGCTTTTGAACATTTGAGAATATTAAAATCAAAGAGAGATGCTCAGTGTATAAAATTGGGAAGGAAACCCCAACAACTCCCCACCAGAAAGGTGATTATGTCATGTCCTATTAACTAATCCTTTGGTGGAAAGGATTTACCTCGAGGACATTTGTAAGCCCTCATTTCACACTCTCACCATAATGATCATTTTCCCACTCAGCTGTCCAACTGCTGAAATACTTTGCACGAGGTGACAATTTGACTCTGATGAGAGGCCTGATTTTATTTTATTTTTGTTTTTCACTTTAGATAATATATCTGCCTAATCGAGTAGGGAGATAAAAGCTTGGGTCAATAATTTTCCATTGGCAATTTTTACCATGCTCAGTAAATATATTTCTATCTAAAACAACATCCTGGACACCTATTTAAAAATAACATTCTTTATGATTATAAATGTAACTCACACTTACTATAAAGATTTCAAAAAATATAGAAATGCATGAAGGAAGAAACTAAAACTTACCTGTAATCCTATGGGTTACACTCTGCTAATACTTTGATATATATTCTTGTAGGTTTTTCCCCTACATGTATATATTATTATAAAAGCAGATTTTTTCTGCATGTACAATTAAGATTGAAAATATTTTATAACCTTGTTTTAACATTGTGCATATATTTGAGAACAACTTGTTTTTAGGTTTTAGGTTTGTAACTATTGGCTTAAATGTGGCTTTGTCAAAATTAACACTTTGTTCACCAAATATTGAGCTGAAATTAAATAGTGGCCTGCCAGGAAAATTCACAGGGTATGATGGAGGTATATGGAAAATGACAGTAATTTTTAACATACATATCCAGCATTATTAGAGTATCAACTTGTTCCATAAAATCCTGCAAAGTTAAAGTTACAGAACACCATCAAGCTCATTGCAAAGTCTCTGTGATATTAATAATATATCTATACTCTTAGGAAATGAGAGACTAATATTTATTGAGCACCTACTGTATGCCAGACAGAATGCTGAACATTTTGTAAACACTGCCTTATTTATATATGGCATCTCTCCATGAAAAATTAGATTTCTAATCTCTATGTCCATCAAAATCGGGACAAGATAATGTAGGTTCAAATTCCTGCAACTCAAAGAAAGAAAAGAAAGAGGGTAGGTTTTGATTAGAATTATTTAAATTAACTGATGAGTCAAGGTAAACTGTATAACTCCTCTATTTTCTTCTTATTTTGAGAATAGAGGCATAACCTTAGTGAGAACTAAAATTTTATCTTCTGTTGGGTAGACCTTGCCTTATAAGAATGCAATGTGGCTGTGCGCAGTGGCTCATTCCTGTAATCCCAGCACTCTGGGAGGCCGAGGCAGGCAGATCACCTGAGATCAGGAGTTCCAGACCAGCCTGGCCAACATGACAAAACCCCATCTCTACTAAAAATACAAAAAAATAGCTGGGCATGGTGGTGGGTGCCTGTAGTCCTAGCCACTTGGGAGGCTGAGGCAGGAGAATCGCTTGAACCCGGGAGGTGGAGGTTGCAGTGAGCTGAGATCGCACCATTGCACTCTAGCCTGGGCGACAGAGCAAAACTCCATCTCAAAAAAAAAGCTATTTATTTATTTATTTATTTAATTTTTTTTTTTGAGGTAGAGTCTCGCTCTGTCACCCAGGCTGGAGTGCAGTGGTGCGATCTCGGCTCACCGCAAGCTCTGCCTCCTGGGTTGGCGCCATTCTTCCGCCTCAGCCTCCGGAGTAGCTGGGACTACTGGCGCCCACCATCACGCCCAGCTAATTTTTTGTATTTTTAGTAGAAACGGTGTTTCACCGCGTTAGCCAGGATGGTCTCAATCTCCTGACCTCGTGATCCGCTCGCCTCGGTTTCCCAAAGTGCTGGGATTACAAACGTGAGCCACCGCATCCGGCCCGCAATGCAATTTATTTTTGCATAAAATATATTCTGTGTGCTGCCATATCAGGATTGCTTGATGCATATCATTGCTTTCTGGGGAGGAGTTTCTGCCTTCTGCTGATCTAGAGGTAATAGAAGATGCCTCCGGAGTACGTTTTCCTAGAGTTATAATCAGATATGCTATGTGCTCACTTCACAAGTCATCTCAATACAAAGTGGCATATGATTTACTTCAGTTACAGGAAATGCAAATTTGATTTGGTGTGTGACAAGTTCAAAGCACTATTTTCTTGCCCACATTACAGAAATAGCTTGCTGTTTGTACATTATATGGGATAACCCCTTCCCTGGGTGGTCTGACTTACAGTATCTATAGACATACTGTTGCTCTTATATTTGTGATTGTCACAAATAATATATCCTCTATCTTACTAGAAAGGGACATGACAAAATTGCCATGTGTTCATGGGGCTAATACCTTTGCTTGGAGTCGAGTGGTCTGATATTTCCTTATGTGAGTGTTTGCCTTAACCAAAGTTAACTTCTGTCCAAGAACAACTGGGGCACTTAGAGATATTTCATTCCATAGCACCTTAATTTTGGGCTTCCCATTTATTACTTCTCTGGATCCTCATGACAGAGATCTATTATGGGTGTTTTTTTAAGAGCACAGATTCTGTCTGAATCAGCTAGTGGGAAGTTTGAATTCCAGTTTGAAGTACTAACTGTGATACTTCAGGGAAGGAACTGAACTTCACTAAGGCTCATTTTCTCCATAGATAAAATGGAAATAATCATCACTTCAGATTTATGGGGTTCTTATGAAGGTTAAGGCAATGTTTATGAAATTCTAAGCACAATGGGTTGCTCAAGGAATGAAGTCCATAATAATCCTATTCAGTGGGAGGCAAACATGAAGGAGAAAAACACAAATAGGTTAAGCCGGACACTTGCCTAAAGCCACATAGCTGCAGAACTGGAGCCAGATCAGCAGTTCCCATTTTAGTCTTTCTAAAATTTTAATAGGCTGCTGTACTTTCTTAATTAAACACATATGTGTACATGTAACTGTTATTTTTAAATGTGATACTTTGTCAACAAATGTAATTATTGTGCCTATACACTGCATCAGACATAGTGGTGAGGCAATGCAGCTATAACAATGGGGCGCACGTACAACTATGAAGTTCTGTTTGTATGCCCATGCTCCCACGCAAATATGCACATAAAAGTGTGTGTCTACATTCAGAATGTGCCCTCTCTCAAAGTAAACAGACTCTGCACGTATCTTGCTTCAAGTTATGACTCTTTTGTAACTTGGACATTCATTCAGAGCCTCTGCTTCCTCATTAGTAGAAAAGAAACAATAGGCCAGATGCAGTGGCTGACTTCTGTCATCCCAGTACTTTGGGAGGCCAAGGTGGGCAGATGGCTCGGGCTCAGGAGTTCAAGACCAGCCTGGGCAACATGGTGAAACTCTGTTTCTGAAAAAAGTACAAGTTTAGCTGGGCATGGTGGCACATCTCTGTAGTCTCAGCTACTCAGGAGGCTGAAGTAGGAGGATTGGTTGAGCCCCAGGGGTCAGGGCTGCCATGGGCTGTGATCGGGCCACTGCACTCCCACCTTTCCCATCTGGGTGACAGAGTGAGATGCTGTCTCGAACAAAAAGAAATGCTAGTACCGGACAGGTAAGGTTACTAAGATTAATTAAGATACTGCCTGGATGTCCTTAGCACAGAGCCGGAAACTAATAAAACCTGGATAAGCCTTAACTGTAATTGTTCTGAAGGAGCACTCACAGGAAATTCTGAGTCCATCACCAACCAGCATTTGTTAAGAAGGAGCAGCTGCCCAGAGGAAGTCAGCTTAAGAAGTCATAAATAATTCTGGTAGAGCACAGGCAGTTTAGCAAGTGGCTTTCTCTTCACTGGGGATAGGGTTTTTGTTGTTGTTGTTGTTTTGAGATGGAATTCTGCTCTGTCGCCTAGGCTTGAGCCCAGTGCTGCAGTCTCTGCTCACTGCAACCTCCACCTCCTGGGTTCAAGCAATTCTCCTGCCTCAGCCTCCTCCCAAGTAGGTGGGACTACAGGCGGGTGCCACGACGCCCGGCTATTTTTTACATTTTTAGTAGAGATTGGGTTTCACCGTGTTGGCCAGGCTGATCTTGAACTCCTGACCTGAGGTGATCTACCTGCCTCAGCCTCCACAGGTGTGAGCCACCGCGCCTGGCCAGGGGATAGGTTTAAATTGTGTCAACATACCTGTCTTTGATCTAAGTTCAGGCCAACTTCCATTCCTCAATTTTTTGTGGCTGTCACAGAACTGAGACTGACATTCCAGTTTCCAGAGCCTTTGTTCCACTCCAAAATCAGAGTTCAAAGGTTCAGTTCATCAAATTCTATGCAGATGCCTTCAAAGAGTATGTCTATGTGCACAAAGAAGCCGGCCATATGCTTATGAGCATCAAATGAGTTAATATATGTGAAACAATTATAATAATGGCTGGCACATAGCAATAACTCCATAAACATTTTCTGATGCTGCTGTCGTTGTTATTGTTATCCTCCATTTATTCAAAAAGAATGTATCAAGTGCCTGTAGATGTTCTGGGCACAAGATATACAAAGGTGAACTGAACAGACCAGATCTCTGCCTTCATGGAGCTTAGCATGTATGTGTCTGTGCTTGGGAGGGGGAGTGTTTAGTTCACAAAATAAACAAAGTTCAGTAAGTTGAGCAGAACAGTGAACAACTGTGCTACCTAGATGGGTGGTAATAGACTACATTCTTGGTGAGGACAGGCCCATCTCCCTTGTTCGACACTATTGCTCCAGTATCTTGTGAAAGCCATAGTGGGTACCTGATTTATGTTGGTTGACTAAATAAATAAATGAGTGACTTTCTGAGAGGGAGCCCAGTTAAATCCGGCACCCCAGGTTTTGGGTTTAGGTGGTGTGTGCAGATATGATGTAAGGTATGTAGTTTGTGGATTCTGTTTATGTGGCAGAGTCTGCGTCAGATTATACGTGGGTGGATATAGGGAAGAGAATGAGGTTATGAAAGCATAGATGTACATAAGTAAAGTCTGCATATATCTGAGGTGACATGAAAAGCGAAGTCTTTGGTTGTGTGATTTTTGAAGTAAATCTGGGCTTAGGTGTGAATTTAAGTATCGGTTCCGACTGAGGTAAACCTGGACTTGTGTCAGTGTGTGAGATTAAAATCTGGGGTTTGTTGTATGAGGGACAGAGCATTAATGAAGAGTGCTTTGCAAGGCAAAAATCTAAGAGTGTGTGTGTGTGTGTGTGTGTGTGTGTGTGTGTGAGAGAGATCTGAAATGAGGCAAATTGGGGTGGTAAAAAGCAAATTCTAGGATATTATACGGAAGCTAAGAAAGGGCTTATGTGAGTCAAAGAGCTTTTGTGACTCTCAATGAAGTAAGAGGGCTTCTCTCTCGTGTATGTGTTTGTGTTGTGTGTGTGTAAGCCAATTCAGGACTTTATGTGAGAGTGTGGGTTTGCAAGGCACATTCTAGAACTGGGTGTAGTTATGAGTGTCATCCTAAAGATCAGGATGATGCAAGTCCGGGGTTCTGGGTAGGATTGTGAGTCTGTTGTAAATTTGAGTTTCTATGTGTTAGTTGTAAATCAGGACTTGGCTTTGAGATGAATCCACCCGGGTCAGCTGGGTTTTTGTGCACGAGGGACGTCAGAAAGCTTTGTGTTTGTGAGGCAAACTAGGGAGTTAGTGTGGGTGAAGCAGTCAAGTGCTGGAGTGTGAACATTTCTGAGACGTCTAAATTGCACGAAAGTGTGTGAAGCAAGGCTGTTGCGCGATCGGGCAGTGTGCGCCTGTGTGTGCGTGTGCGCGCGCGCCAAGTTTGGTTTGTGATTGTGATGGGCACCGACGCTGCGTCAGCCCGGGAGGCCACGTTAGGGTTGGGGGTGCGTGAGGAGGTGCGGCCGGGCGAGAAGTCCGGCGAGTGAGCCAAGCGCGCCGCTACTCTGGGCCCCTGCGCCGCGCGCTAGCTGGCTGTGTGGCTCGCTGGCTCGCTAGGGACAGGCAGGAATCGGAGCAGCACTGCCGCCTCTGGCGCGAAGGCTCAGGCGCCTCCTCCCGCCCCAGTCACTGTGGCTCGGCGCACGCTGCCGGCAGCTGCCCTTTCCGCCTCTGGGGAAGAAAAACCCGCGGGCCGCTTTCGCGCTTGAACCATGGCCTCGGGCCGGAGGGGCTGGGACAGCTCCCACGAAGACGATCTGCCCGTGTACCTGGCCAGGCCGGGCACCACGGACCAGGTCCCGCGGCAGAAATACGGCGGCATGTTCTGCAACGTGGAGGGCGCCTTCGAGAGCAAGACACTGGATTTCGATGCCCTCAGCGTGGGGCAGCGGGGCGCGAAGACTCCTCGGAGCGGCCAGGGCAGCGACCGAGGATCGGGGAGTCGGCCCGTGATCGAGCGGGACACCCCGCGCAGGGGCCAAGGCCAGGAAGAGAGCAGGGAGCCCGCGCCCGCGTCCCCCGCCCCTGCCGGGGTAGAGATCCGGAGCGCCACCGGCAAAGAGGTGTTGCAGAACCTCGGCCCCAAGGACAAGGTAAGGAGGCCCCGGGTCACTTCCCTGCTTGCCTTCGTTCCTTTCTCCAGCCCTGGCCGCCATGGCCCGGGCACAACTTTTTCCAGCTCACTTTGCACGGGGCTGGGGGACCAGGAGGAGGAAAGGGGCATCCTCCACTGAGCGTAGCGCGACTTCCTAGCCCAGACCCTGGATTCGCGCGTGTCGCCACTTGCAGCATCTTCGTGCAAGCGCGGAAAGGATGCCCGGGTTCTCCTGCCTGGAGCCGCGTCCTTTGCCCCTGCCTCCTCGCCGCACTCCTGGGCCATCCGGTCTGGGTGGGTGTGTCAGCCCGGGAAGGCTTAGTGATTTCCAGCTCTTCTCTCTGTCTGAGTAGCCAGCAGCACAATTGTCTTGCCCCCCTCTGGCCCTAGATTAAATCTCAACCCGGGTCACCAGGGCAGAGGGCAAAGTGATGCTGGGAATATGGGGGTCATCTCCATAGTGCCCGGATGAAAGTACTGGAGGGGCGGTCTCCCCTCTCAGTCTTCAAACATCAGCTCTGTCCCTGAAACTTTTGGGTGTGGAGCCTCTAGACTAAACACGCGAATCTCACTCTATGCCTCGCTTGTGTCTTAGCACGGCATTTCACATCTGTGTTTGTAAAGAGTGTATTTGTGTACATAGCTTGGCACAAGACTGGGTATCACAGGGGTCCAGCTGCCTCTGCAAGAATAGCATTATATTTTAGAAAATAGACGAGAGTATTAAGAGTGCACATTAAACTAGCATGAGATGCAAATTCCCTGCTGCTCTTAAATGTGCCAAAGCCAATTTCTTCTGTATGTGTATTTTTGAGAAACTTATGTCACACTGAACTGACTGAAGGGATGGCATTGAAATCTAGCTTGCCCTGATTTATGTGTCTATTTCACAGAGAATCAGAGATGTAGTTCAGAAAATGTAGGGCCTGGCAGGGCTGGAGACTTCAGAGTTCAAAATGAAGTTTTCAGCTGGGGAATAATAGTAATCAGATGCCCTCACCCTTGTCTAGGTAATGGCCGCAAAATCCATCCGCATGTATTATTCTGCACTAATATGGTTAGGAATAATAACCTGAAATGGAAATGTCTGCCTCAGAGCAATTACAGTTAATGCTTATTCAGGTTTTAGTTGTTTTTCCATTAAAATGCAATGAGGTAGGGAAAGAACAGCAGCTCTCTCCACTGTTTGATTTTTGAAAGTTTAGACAAACTGACCAACCAACCTTTAACTACTAAGACCACCAGGGAAAATAAGTGCTGAAGTTAGTGCTGTTCAAGGGTACCACTTGGAAAACAATGTCGGCTTCCTCTGAAATCATTCATTTAGTTTGTGATTCTCACATCATCCTTTTAGTGTGTGATTCCCCTAAGCCCTTGCCTACCAACGTTTTAGGGAAAGCTTCTGATATTTTGCAAATGTTTTGGTTGATATCTAAACTGAAGAAGAACCCTATAGAAAGGTTATTCCTTTTTTCATGTCTGACTTGATCCGTATTGAAATGTTCCCTTCCTGACTGGAAGGGGCGGGAGTAGTGATGGAAAAGGTTGGTAACAATTGCTGTGAGTCAGTGCTATTCCCTTTGCTGAAACACCCCTGATGTAAGCCAGATAATATGCTGGGTTTGCAAGATTTAAGAATGGTAACTAGAGAAAGGGAAAATATTCCTCCTTTAAACCTAGCAATTCTCCCGTTTTCCTCCCTTTTGCAAACCCTATACTTTTGGCTACTAATTGAGAAATAATAATACAACCTAGGCATCAGCAGGATTTCTACTGCTACATAGTTATTTGTAAGTTTGGGCTTGCCATCTGCTTCGTCCAGGCCATGTTATTATCTCTAATTTGGTTGAATCACACTGTTAGAAGAGACCACAGAGGTTATCAAGTTCTGAACTTGTTGTTTATTTCCTTGAGGGTAGAGATTGTGTATTTGGATTTATCTGTGTGGCTAGAATGCTTGGCACACTGGAGGTGCTCAGTAAATGTTTGATACACTAAACCTCCTTAATTAAACCACCTGTTTTGCCACATAGCTGGCAAAATGATCATCTGGCCTCTGCTTAAATACAACCGTTGTCAGGGAGCTCACTACCTCATGAAGCAACTTTTCGGACAACTTTACTTAAAAAAAAATTAAGCCCAAATCTACCTACCTGTAGTTTCTACAAATTATTCTTAGCTCTGACCTATGGAAATATAAGGGTAAATATGTTTCCTTATTCTGAGACATTTTAATGATTTTTAGGTATGTGCAGTCTTGTATCTGTCAGAAAAGGCTGGGTGATGCCACAGTAACAAACAACCCCCAACTCTCAGCAGCTTAATAAAAAACATAACAGCATATTTCTTGCTCCTGTTTGTCCAGTGTGAGTCAACAGGGAAGCTCTATTCATTATTGTGCCTTACTTGATGGAGGCTCCATCTCTACATGTCTGTGAATAGTATGTGGCAAATTGTATACACACTTAATTCCTTGCTGAAGTAATGAACATGATGTATGCTCACATTTCATTGGCCAAAAACCATGTCTATACTCAGCTTCAAAGAAATTGGTGGAATACAATCTTGCCATGATCCTGTAAGACTAGAAATATTTGGCAAATAGCTCTAATATCTCTCCCAGATCTGGAGATGAACTAATGGAGTGAAACCTGTCCCAACCTTTACTAGTTATATAACTGTAAGCATGTAACTTAGCCTCTGAGTACCTCAGTTTTCTCCTGTACAAAATAATGATAATGGTGACTACTTTGCACTCTAGTATTCAGTACATATTAGTTATTACTATTACTCTTCAATTTTTACTGCCTGTTACATGTATGAGGGCAATTATCTCATTCTCCCTAAATTTCTTTCTTACTCTTATTATTCCTAGCTTCTTCAGCTTTCTCTTGTATGAGCATTTTACCATTCTGATTTCCTTTTCAGGTTATATTATATTACATGTTTTGTAAATATTTTTCTCAAAATACAGTGCCCAGAACTGAATACGTTGCTTCAGATGGGATATGACCATGGCGAAGTGCATTATGTTACTTAATTTTTTGGACTTTTATGGAACATATGCATCTGTGACTTACTATTGTCTCCATGGCAAACACCCTGCCATTCAAGCTTTCAGAAACTTTTTTCACGTAAGCTGCTGTTAGGCCAGGATGTTCCCCTTCTATGCTGGTACAATTTAATTTAAAACAAACCACCCCCCAAAAAATCTTAGCTATAGGATTTTATTTTTCTTCCTTCTATAATATTTATCACTATCTTAGCTCATCTTTCTATTATATCATATTAATCTTAATCCTTAATTCTATAATACAGCACTCCTACTGCCAGCTTTGTACCATTTGTTGATTTGATAGTAAGTATCATCTTTTGAACACTTTCTGTGTGCCTATACTAAATAGTGCTCAAAAGGTTGTTTCCTCACAGAAAATGGTTATACTGATAAGGAAATTGAACCCCAGAGACTAATTGTTTAGTCCCAAATCACATAAATAATAAGTGGGGGGAGCCAGAAGTCACAATCTGATTTTTCTGATTCCAGAGTCTGTGTTCTTTCCAGGTGGGGAGGCTGCTTCCTTATTTTAATATGAGCAGCCTGACCATTGTGTCAGCTCCTGACATGTCAATATTATTCAGAGCAAGGACAGATTTTCCTGCCACACCTCTAGAACCCTTCTTCTATTTTGCCACCAGCCCATTACACAGGAAACTTTGAGAACAGTTGTTTAACCTTGGAGAACAGTTGCTGCAAAATCCTTATTCTTTCAAGTTGATTGCAGAGCTATCAAAAGATATTTTTCATGTCTTGGTAAAATCAAAATATGCTTTGTATCTAGCATACCTAATTATTAACTTCTATCTTAACAAAATGAGTTTATTTAATAAATTATAATGAGGTTAAATAACAAAAGTGTTTACAGAATAAAAATATAAAATCGTAGGCTGGGAGCGGTGGCTCATGCCTGTAATCTCAGCACTTTGAGAAGCCAAGCTGGGCAGATCACTTGAGGTCAGGAGTTTGAGACCAGCCTAGCCAACACGGTGAAACTCCCGTCTCTACTAAAAATACAGAAATTAGCTGGGCGTGGTGGTGGGCACCTGTAATCCCAGCTACTTGGGAGGCCGAGGCAGGAGAATCGCTTGAACCTGGGAGGTGGAGGTTGCAGTGAGCCGACATGGTGCCACTGCACTCTATCCTGGGCGACACAGTGAGACTCCGTCTCAGAAAAAAAAAAAAAGAAAAAGTCTCTGAGTGCCAGATTTCAGGTTTGAGTTATCACTAGATGCTAATATAGTGATTCTAAACCTATCTATAAACACCTCCTTAAATTGTATATTTAGAGTTTTCTCATAATAGGCATTCATGTTATTAAAATCCTCTGTGGTTGGCTTACACAACTTTTCGTTTATAATTTTTGATACTAAGTGCATAGAAAAGCAATTCTAAGTGAAAAGTATGTATTTTTCATCATTTCTCAAGATGCTTTTCCATGCACACTGAATTTTCCTAGCAGTAAAATAGTTACTAAGAGGAAGACAATTATGATATGGCCTGCCAAGAGCAAATTATATCACAAGGACTGTCATCCAGCAAAAACAAAGTAATGACATTATGATTACAGGGGTTTTTATTGATAACTTTCTATCAGGAGTCTTGGGTCATTTCTAGTTTCCTGCTTCCCATGTGGGCCTCTTTTGTGCAAGATGTTTCCTTCTTGAAGTTGGCAGGGGCTCTGGGTGCAGAGGGAACAATCTAGAAACAAATAAGATGTGGCTGTTACCTTTTTACCATTTGTCATTTGTCTTGTTTTTCCTGGGCTAAAAGTTTTCAAAGTGACTCAGAGAAATTCATGTTCTCCTCTTATCCTGCACAATGTGAGACAGCTGGAAATAGAATTCTAGGCTTATAAAGGCCTCACTAGCTATCAGAATCCAAACCCTGGCGTGTAAATGAATTTTATAAGGCTTCTCTGACAAATGAAAGTTTGTACCAAAGCTAGGAAAAAAGGCCTCCTGCTTACCTGGCCTTCAGGCCACACTTGAATCTGGGAGTAGATTTCCTTCGCCAAACTTGGAAGTGTTTGTGACCTTTCAGAACTTTGGTTTAGTTTGACAGTAGGCATTTGAGGAACATAAAAAATAAGCCTTCTCAGTAATGCTGCGATTGGCAGAGTTCCCTCAAAGTAATGGTCCCTGGAGACAGGGTTTTGCTGACAGCTCTTGTAAGTAATGTTTAAGACAGCCAGAACACTGTCTCTGATGATTTCAGTCAGTGACTCTTACAGCTGATTCTCTTGGTGATTTATTTCCACAGGGTGTTATCCCGACAAGTAATGTTTCTATGAGACAGGGAGTAGAGCTTACAAGGAAGAGGAAATCTGTCTGAGGAGGATGCAATCTGTGACTGCAAATGGAGGAGGCAGAAGGTCCATTTAGGTGTGTGAGCACTTTTAAAATTAAGCTTCTAGGAGAATGTAACATTAAAATATGTTTGTAACAGAGAATCACATTGCATTCAAAAAACAGTTCTACTCCATCAAAGAACATATTAGGCAAAAACAAACAAACAAAAAATCAAAGTGGATAAAGTATTAGCAGTCTCAGTTTCCAGACCTAACCTTTAACCTGCTGTACAACTTGGGCAAGTTACCTCCCTTCTCTTGGAGCTACAGTTTCCTTCTTTCTAAAACAAAGGGGCTAGATCAAATGGTCCCTATAGTAATGGTCTTCTTGTAAACTTTCTTGATTGTGCCTCTTTAAACAAAAATTTTTTGAGCATGCTCCATATTCCTTGTGTGTGTATATATGTATACACATATGTGCATATATGTAAATTATATATGGAAATATCACACTAATATCTTATGACTGGCTGGGCATTGTGGCTCATGCCTGTAATCCCAGCACTTTGGGAGCCAAGGCAGAAGGATTGCTTGAGCCCAGGAGTTTGAGACCAGACTGGGCAATGTAGCAACACTTGGTCTCTAAAAATAATTTAAAAATTAACTAGGCATGGTGGTGCATGACTGTGGTCCCAGCTACCCAGGAGGCTGAGGTAAGAGGTTTGCTTGAGCCTGAAAAGTCGAGGTTGCAGCCAGCCATGACTGGAAGAGGCGACAGTGAGACCCTGTCTTTAAAAAGAAAATATCTTATGATCATCATAAAATGTAAATAAAAAATCTAAACTAAAAAAGAAGAGATACAAAAAATCCAAATATAAATTATGGTTGTTTTCCTTTATCCCAGTGGCTTGTCTTGTCCAACGAATTGGGTGAGTGCTTGAAAGTCTATGATCTCTAGACTAAATAGATAATAGTCAGTGGTTCTAACAACTTAGTCAATAATGAGTCCATTGTCAGAGTTCTTCAATGATAGATGCACTTTTATTGAACAATTTTTGAGAGACAGTTCAAAACTGTTGAAGGCTTGTGATGAGGCTACAGACCAGGTGCTGGTTAGTGCTCAGCACTCTTTACAAATATGCATGTGGAGGTGGGCCAATAGCTTGTGGCTAACAAGGGAGTCCCCACGTCTCCCTTTACCTGCTGATTTTTGTCTTCACTCATTTTTGCAAAAAGTATTATTAAGGATGGGTGCGGTGGCTTACACCTGTAATCCCAGCACTTTGGGAGGCCGAGGCGGGCGGATCATGAGGTCATGAGATCAAGATCATCCTGGCTAACACGGTGAAACCTCTTCTCTACTAAAAATACAAAAAATTAGCCGGGCGTGGTGGCAGGCGCCTGTAGTCCCAGCTACTCGGGAGGCTGAGGCAGGAGAATGGCGTGAACCCAGGAGGTGGAAGTTGCAGTGATCCGAGACCGTGCCCACTGCACTCCAGCCTGGGCGACAGAGCGAGACTCCGTCTCAAAAAAAAAAAAAAAAAAAAAAGCATTATTAAGCCCCAGCTAGGTAGGTGCACAATGAAAAACAAATGTTGGACAAATGAAGATGTACCAAACAGATCAGCAGTAAGAAAACATAAACATCATTTTCTCATCATCTTCTGGAGATAACTGCCATTAACCTAGGAGTGTATTTTCTTCCCATCTGTGTGTGTATATGTGTGTGTGTGTGTGTGTGTGTGTGTATCTGTGACATGCGTTTTTTTTTCCCAAAAGTGAGGAGATGCAGTATTTCTGTGTTTAAATTACTTTTTATCATTTAGTATGGTCTGAAGGTTTGTGTACCCCCAAATTCATAGGTTGAAATCCTAAGCCCCAAGGTAATGATACTGATTTGGTCATGAGCGTGGAGCCCTCATGAATGAGGTTGGTGTCCTTATGAAAGTGGCCCTAGAGAGCTGCTTTGCTCCTTGCACCAGGTGAGAACACAGCTAGAAGTCGCCATCTGAGTCAGAAAGCCGGCCTCCACCAGACGCTGAATCTGCCTTATCTTGGGCTTCCCAGTGTCCAGAATTGTAAGAAATAAATTTATTATTTATAAGCCACACAGTTTATGGTATTTTGTTATAGCAGCCTGAGCAGACTAAGATATCACCTTTTTAAAAAAACAAATAAGCTTGTATTTTTAGAGCAGTTTTGGATTCACAGTGAAGTTAAGTGGAAAGTACAGAGAGTACTTCCCATATACCGTCCCTGTAAACACACAACCTCCTTCAC
The DNA here is from genome assembly GCF_009828535.3 of Hylobates moloch. Taxonomy (NCBI): domain Eukaryota; kingdom Metazoa; phylum Chordata; class Mammalia; order Primates; family Hylobatidae; genus Hylobates; species Hylobates moloch. The sequence goes on along the minus strand of NW_026652281.1, from coordinate 124,631,892 downwards.
TGGCAACACTCCACATGAGAGTGGTAGATTTTTACAATTTATGAACCTACATCAACACATCATTGGCTGGATGTGGTGGCTCACGCCTGTAATCCCAGCACTTTGGAAGGCTAAGGCGGGTGGATCACCTCAGGTCAGGAGTTCGAGACCAGCCTGTCCAACATGGCAAACCTCGTCTCTACTAAAAATACAAATATTAGCCAAGTGTGATGGCGGGCACCTGTAATTCCAGTTACTTGGGAGGTGAGAGAATCGCTTGAACCTGGGAGGCAGAGGTTGCAGGGAGCCCAGATCGTGACACTATACTCTAGCCTGCGCAACAGAGCAAGACTCTGCCTAAAAAAAAAAAAAAAAAAAAAAAAAAAGTCATTATCACCACAAATCCATAGTTTACATTAGGGTTCACTCTGGTGTTGCACATTTTATGGGCTTGGACAAACACACAATGACAAGTATCTACCATTGTAGTATCTTATAGGAATTAGTTTTACTGCCCTAAAAATCCTCTGTGCTCTCTCTATTCATCATTCTCTTCTGCCCTCAACTCCTGGCAACCACTGATCTTTTTACTGCCTCCATAGTTTTGTCATTTTCAGAGTGTCATATAGTGGGAATCCTACAGTATGTAGCCTTTTCAGATTGGCTTCTTTCACTTAGTGACATGCACATACATTTTCCCCACATCTCTACATGGCTTGATAGCTCATTTCTTTTTCTTGCTGAATAGTTGGGTGTGCGGCAGTTTATGTATTCACTTACCTACTGAAGGATGTCGTGGTTGCTTCCAGGTTTTGTTGGTTATGAGTAAAGCTGCTATAAACATTCGTGTGCACATACGTTTTGTGTGAACATAAGTCTTCAGTTCATTTAGTTAAATACCAAGGAGCACTGTTGCTGGATCTCATGGTGTGAGCACATTTAGTTTTCTAAGAAACTGCCAAATTGTCTTCCAAAGTGGTGCTACCAATCTGCATTCTTAGTAGCAGTGAATGAGTATTCTTGTTGCTCCACATCTTCACCAGCATTTGATGTTGTCAGTGTTCTGGATTTTGGCCATTCTACTAGGTGCATAGCAGTATCTCATTGTTTTAATTTGCAATTTTCCAATGACATATGATATGGAACATCTTTTCTTATGTTTAGTTGCCATCTGTGTCTGTTAAGCTCTTTGGCTCATTTTTTAATTGGGTCGTTTGTTTGTTATCATTGAGTTTTTTTTTTTTTTTTTTTGAGATAGAGTCTCACTCTGTTGCCGAGGCTAGAGTGTAGTGGTGCCACCTCGGCTCACTGCAACCTCCATCTCCCAGGTTGAAGTGATTAGATTCTCCTGCCTCAGCCTCCCAGGTAGCTGGGATTGCAAATGTGCACCACCGTGCCCGGCTAATTCTTGTATTTTTAGTAGATACGTGGTTTCACCATGTTGGCTAGGCTGCTCTCAAACTCCTAACCTCAGGTGATCCGCCCAACTCAGCCTCCCAAAGTACTGGGATTACAGGTGTGAGCCACCGTGCCTGGCCGTTATCATTGAGTTTTAAGAGTTCTGCGCGTATTCAGATAATAGTTGTTTATCAGATATGTATTTTGGAAATATTTTCTCCCAGTCTGTGGATTGCCTTCTCATTCTTTTGACAATATGTTTTGCAGCACATATGTTTTTAATTTTAATATAGTCCAGCTCACCAATTATTTATTTCATGAATTGTGCTATTGATGTTGTATCTAAAAACTTCATCACCATACCCAAGGTCATCTATGTTATTTTCTAGGAGTTTTATAGTTTTGCATCTTACATTTAGGTTTATGATCCACTTGGAGTTATTTTTTGTGAATGGCATAGATCTGTGTTATGATTTTTTTTTGCACATAGGTGTCCAGTTGTTTTAATACTATTTGTTGGAAATATTATATTTTCTCCACTGTATTACCTTTGCTCCTTCATAAAAATCAGTTGATTACTTTTATGTAGGTCTACTTATGTGATATTTTGTTCCAAGTTTGTCTATTCTTTTACCAAGATTGTACTGTCTTGATTGCTGTGGCTTTCTTGTAAGTTTTAAAGTTGGTACTGTCAGTCCTCTGACTTTGTTATTTTCCTTCAATATTGGCTATTCTGGGTCTTTGCCTTTCCATATGAAGTTTAAGATCAGTTTGTTGATATCAACAAAAAAATATGCTAGAATCTTGATTGGAACTGTGTCAAATCTAAAGATCAAGTTGGGAGGAACTGACATCTAGGCAGTATTGAATCTTCCTGTCCATGAGCAAGGAATATACTCCCTTTATTTAGTTCTTCTTTGACACCTTTCATCAGAGTTTTGTAGCTTTCCCCATATGGATCTCACACTTTTTTTAGATTTATACCTAACTTGCACATGTTTCTTTAGATTTCTACCTCAGTTGCACATGGTTTTCTAGATTTATACCTAAGTATTTCATTTCCAGGGTGCTAATGTAAATGGTTATATGTCTTAATTTCAAATTTAACTTGTTCAGTGCTAGTATATAGGAAAGCAAGTGACTTTTGCATATTAACTTTGTATCCTGCAACCTTGTTATAATCACTTACTAGTTCCTGAGGGCTTTTTTTGCTCAATTCTTTTGTATTTTCTATATAGATAATCATGTCATCTGCAAAGAAATACAGTTTGTTTCTTCTCTCCACATCTGTATAACTTTTATTTCCTTTTCTTGTCTGATTGTATTAGCTAGGACTTCCCCAATAATGTTGAAAAGCAGTGGTGCACCATATACAAAAATTACCTCAAGATGGATTAAAGACTGAAATGTAAAACCCCAAACTCTAAAAACCCTGGAAGACAACCTAGGCAATATTATTTAAGTCATAGGCACGGGCAAAAATTTCATAACGAAGACACCAAAAGCAATTGCAACAAAAGCAAAACTTAATAAATGGGATCTAATTAAACTAAAGAGCTTCTGCACAGCAAAAGAAACTATTATCAGAGGAAACAGACAATCTACAGAATGGAAAACAAAGGTCTAATATCCAGCATCTATAAGGAACTTAAACAAATGTACAAGAAAGAAAAACAAACAACCCCATTAAAAAGTAGGCAAAGGACATGTGTTCATGTCTATTACACTTTCAAAAGAAGACATACATGCAGCCAACAATCATATGAAAAAAAGCTCAACATCACTGGTCATTAGAGAAATGCAAATCAAAACCACAATGAGATACCATCTCACACCAGTCAGCATGACTGTTTTTAAAAAGTCAAAAAATAATAGACATTGGTGAGGTTGTAGAGAAAAAGGAATGCTTATACACTGTTGGTGGGAGCGTAAATTAGTTCAGTCATTGTGGAAGACAGCACGGCAATTCCTCAGAGACCTAATGACAGAAATACCATTTGGCCCAGCAATCTCATTACTGGGTATACCCAAAGGAATATAAATAATTGTATTACAAAGACACATGCCCGTGTATGTTCATTGCAGCACTATTCCCAATAGCAATGACATGGAATCAACCTAAATGCCCTTCACTGATAGACTGGATAAAGAAAACGTGGTACATATACACCATGGAATACTATGCAGCCATAAAAAAGAATGAGATCATGTCCTTTGGAGAAATATGGGTAGAGCTGGAGGCCATTATCTTCAGCAAACATGCGGGAACAGAAAATGAAATACCACATGTTCTCACAAGTGAGAGCTAAATGATGAGAACATATGGGCACATAGAGGGAAACAACACACACTGGGGCCTATTGGAGGGTGGAGGGGGGAGGAGGGAGAGGATTAGGAAAAGATAACTAATGAGTACTAGGCTTAGTGGTGAGATAATCTGTGCAACAAACTCCCATGACACAAGTTTACCTATGTAACAGACCTGCACTTGTACCCCTGAACTTAAATTAAAAAGAAAGAAAGAGAAAGAGAGAGAGAGAGAGAGAAAGAGAGAGAGGGACGAAGGAAGGATACAAAGAAAAGTTGTGGTGAAAAAATGTGTCTTTGCCTTGTTTCTAATCTTAGTAGGAAAGCTTTGAGTTTCTCACCATTAAATATGATGTTAGCTGTAGGTTTTTTTGAACGTGTTCTTTATCAAGCTGAGGAAGTTCCCCAATCTTCCTACTTCGCTAAGTTTTTTTTTTTTTATCATGAATGGATATTGGATTTTGCCAAATGCTTTTTCAGTATCTATTGATATGACCATGTGATTTTTCTTCTTTAGCCTGTTTGGATTATATTATGTGTAATGTAATGTGATGGATTCTCAAATGTTGAAGCAACCTTGCCTAGATAAACTCAGCCTTGCTGAGATAAACCTTCATGGCTGTGGTATATAACTTTCTGTATACATGGTTGAATTCAACTTGCTAATATTTAGTTGAGGATTTTTGCATCTTTGTTCATTAGAGATACTGATCTGTAGTTTGCATTTCTTTTGGTGTCTATGTTAGATTTTGGTGTGACACTAATGCTGGTCTCAGAGAAGGAGTTGGGAAGTATTTCTTCTGCTTCTATCTCTGAAAGAGATTGTAGAGAATTGGCATAATTTACTCCCTAAATATTTGGTAGAATTCGCCAGGAAATCCATCTGAACTTGGCATTTTCTGTTTTGGAAGGTAATTACTGATTTGGTTTCTTTAACAGGTACAGGCTTACCTATTCAAATTTTCAACTTCTTCTTGTGGGAGTTTTGGCAAATCATGCCTTTCAAGGAATTGGCTCTTTTCATCTAGTTTATCAAATCTGTGGGTATACAGTTGTTTGTAATATTCCTTTATTATTATTATTATTATTATTATCATCATCATCTTGAGATAAAGTCTCACTCTGTCACCCAGGCTGGAGTGCCATGGCGCGATCTCGGCTCACTGCAAGCTCAGCCTCCCAGGTTCATGCCATTCTCCTGCCTCAGCCTCCTGAGTAGCTGGGAACACAGGCACCTATCACCATGCCTGGCTAATTTTTGTGTGTGTGTGTGCGTTTTTAGTAGAGACGGGGATTCACCATGTTAGCCAGGATGGTCTCGATCTCCTGACCTCGTGATCTGCCCACCTCGGCCTCCCAAAGTGCTGGGATTACAGGTGTGAGCCACCGGGCCCGGCCTCGTTTATTATTCTTTTGACATCCATAGGCTCTATAGTGATGTCCCTATTTCATTCTGATATTAGTAATGTGTATCTTTTCTTTTTTTTCTTTGTTAGCCTGGCTACAGACATATCTATTTTATTGATCTTTTTGAAGAGCCAGCTTTTGGTTTTATTGATTTTCTGTATTGATTGATACTCTAATTTTTGTTTTTAGAAAAGAAATGTATTTATCTATTTATCATTTAAAAAGAAAAGAAATCTTTTCTTCTGCTTACTTTAATTTGCTCTTCTTTTTCTAGTTTTCTAAAGTGGAAGTTTAGATTACTGATTTTAGATATTTCTTCTTCCTTAATACATGTATTCAATGTAATAAATTTCCCTCTAAGCACTGCTTTAGCTACATCTTACAAGTTTTAATAATTTATATTTTCATTTTTATTTGGTTGATTTTTTTGTAATTTCTTCTTAGATACCTCCGCCTCCCAGGTTCAAGCAATTATCCTGCCTCAGCCTCCCAACTAGCTGGGATTACAGGTGCCTGCCACCACGCCTGGATAATTTTTGTATTTTTAGTAGAGACGGGTTTCACCATGTTGGCCAGGCTGGTCTTGAACTCCTGAGCTCAAGTGATCCACCTGCCTCGGCCTCCTAAAGTGTTGGGATTACAGGCATGAGCCACTGCGCCCGGCCAATTATATTGTTTAATATCCACGTATTTGGGGATTTTTCAGCATTTTCTCTGTTATTTATTTCTAGTTTAATTCCATTGTGGTCCAAGAGCAGCTTGCATGATTTTATTCTTTTAAATATGTTAAGATGTGTTTTATAGCCCGGAATGTCACTTCTCTTGTTGAACAGTTCATCTGTGCTTCAGAAAAATGTGTAATCTGCTTTTGTTGGATGAAGTAGTCTATAGATGTCCATTTTATCCACTTGATTGACAGTGTTGTTTAGCCCAGCTATGTCTTTATTAATCTTACTAATTTTTTGCCTGCTGGATCTGTTCATTTTTTTCTTTCTTTCTTTCTTTCTTTCTTCCTTCCTTTCTTTTTTTTTTAGACAGAGTCTTGCTCTGTCACCCAGGCTGGAATGCAGTAGTGTGATCATGGCTTGCCGCTGTGACTTCCTAGGCCCAAGTGATCTTCCCTCCCACCACAGCCTCCTGAGTAGATGGGACCACAGGTGTGCACCACCACATCTAGCTAATTGTTAAATTTTTTGTAGAGATGCTGTCTCCCTATGTTTCCCAGGCTGGTCTCAACCTCTCAAACTCAAATGATTCTCCTCCCAAATTGCTGGAATTACAGACATGAACCACCACGTCCTGCCCATGATCTGTCCATTGCTGATAGAAAAGCATTAAAGTTTCCAACTATCATAATGGATTCATCTCTTTCCCCTTGAAGTTCTTTTAGGTTTTTGCCTCATGTATTTTGATCCTCTGTTGTTTGACACATACACATTGAGGGTTGTTATGCCTTCTCGGAGAATTGATTACCCCTTTATCATTATGTAATGTCCCTCTTTATTTCTGATAACTTTGCTTGCTCCGAGGTCTATTCTGGGTTAAATTAACATAGTTATTTGCACTTTCTTTTGATTAGTGTTAGCTTGGTATTTCTTTCTCCATCCCTTTTCTTTTAATCTCTCTGTGTTTTTATATTTGAATGTGTTTTTTATAGTTAACATAAAGTTAAGCCTTGCTTCTTGATCCATTCTGACAATCTCTGTCTTTTAACTGGTATATTTGGATCATGGACATGTAAGGTGATTATTGTTATAGATGGATTATAGATGGATATCTACCATTTTTGTTAATGTATTCTATTTGTTGTCCTTGTTCTTTGTTCCTATTTTTGTCTTCTATAATTTTTCTGTTTTTGTGGTTTTAACTGAGAATTTTATATGATTCCATTTTCTCTTCTTTCTTAGCATATCATTTATACTTCTTTTCCTCAGCTATGTTATGCACTAGTATATTGTGTAATGGTAAGGTTTGCCCATTACCCAAATAATGAAAATTGTACCCATCGATAATTTTTCAGCCCTCACTCTCCTTTCACCCTTTCTACTTTTGGAGTCTCCAGTGTCTATTATTTAAGAGAAAGAATTTTAAATCTTAGCTGCAGAGAAAAAAAAACATAAAAGGAAAGAACGCTGAAGTATTAAACGGAGATCTAACAGAACAGAATTGTTCTATACCTAAGTAGCTCCCTCAATGATCTCTTGGAATTTTACATTTCTCTGAGTTTGAGGCACAAATATGAGGTTCAAGGGCTGTGCACTCATGAAATATTACATTTATGGAGTACTTATTTTTGCAAGACAATAATGTCTCTAATCCTGATGACAACTCTACAAAATAGGCATTAATATCCACATAATCCAGAAAAGAAACCGAGTCCTGGAAACATTACTCAATTTCTATAATCATACAACTAGAAATTGATAAAGTCAGGATTAAGCCCAAGGACTCTCTGATTGCTTTCCATACGCCCCTGTGCTGTTCTCTTCTGGTATGGTGGCAGCTAAGCATCAGTGCTGAATGGGATCCAACATCTAGAGCTGGCATGGATACTAAGAGGAGTCCAAAATAAAATGTCTAACAGAGGAAATTTCTGAAGACTGAGAACATGGGGCTCACAGAATCAAAATAGGAAAGCAGAATCCGATCAAGTCCAAAAGGTGAGCACAGTTGCTAAAGCAGAAAACATCAGAAGCTAGGAGGCCCTAGAAAGAAACCAGGAGATAGAGCATGGGAAGGAAGAAGTGGAGAGGGACTTGACAGTTACCATGATGTGCCCCAAGTGCCTAATAATATATGTTTTTTCTTTTGTTTTCTTCTTTTTTTTTTTTTTTTTTTTTTAGATGAAGTCTTGCTCTTGTTGCCCAGGCTGGAGTACAGTGGTGCGATCACAGCTCAGTGCAACTTCCCCCTCCTGGGTTCAAGCGGTTCTCCTGCCTCAGCCTCCCGAGTAGCTGGGATTATCGGTGCCCACCACCACACCTGGCTAATTTTTGTATTTTTAGTAGAGACAGGGTTTTGCCATGTTGACCAGGCTGGTCTCGAACTCCTGACCTCAGGTGATCCACCCACCTTGGCCTCCCAAAGTGGTGGGATTACAGGAATAAGCCATCGCTCCTGGCCAATATAGTTTTTTCTTTTGAGAAGGGCCTCACTCTGTCACCCAGGCTGCAGTACAGTGGAACAATATGACTCATTGCAGCCTCAACTTCCTGGGCTCAAGTGATGCTCTCACTTCAGCCTCCCAAGTAACCAGGACCACTGGTATGCACCACCATGCGGGCTAATTTTTAAAATTTGTGTAGAGATGGGGTTTCCCTATGTTGCCCAGGCTGGTAATGATAATTTTTTATTGACTGCTATGGCTTGCTGGTGGGCCAGCCTGATTTTAAGGCACTTGCTAAAATCAGGGTAGATAATATTCAAAGGATGGTGGCAGAGATAGGACTCACATCCAGGTCCACATGACCCTGTAGCCCATTCATCGCTATTTTAGAGGGTCTCCTTTGAGGGCAGAATTACTTGACAGCAATGCATGCTGTCAACATGCTGTCCGAATCCCTCTTCACTTCTTCCTTCTCTTGATCTACCTCCTGGTTTCTTTCTAGAGCCTCCTAGCTTCAGATGTTTTCTGCTTTAGCTACTGTGTTCACCTTCTGGACTAAAGAGGAAAGATGTGAAGCTTATGTTGGGTTGGAAGTGGGCTAGGGAGGGGCTTTTTTCTCTTTGGATACTATTTCCACATCCTGCCACTTAGATAGAAATAAATAAAACCAATGAAATGGAAAGTTGTGTGATAAATGAATATTAAGTGAGAAGCAAAAAAACAGTTAGTGAATAATGGTTTTTCACAAAATTGATAGGGAGAGAAGATATATCGAGAGACACAATTTTATCCTATATACCACCTAGGGAGTGTCAGGAAGCCAGACCGTCATAGTGCACTAAGGGAACTTTTTAGTGAGATTCCAGGGTGGGATGTGGGGAGTTCAAAATGGGCGTGAGGGAGTTGAAATGAAGGCAGTGTATCTGGAAATGCATTCTGTCAGCTAAGAGTTTTCAAATGAAGGATTAGATAGCTCTCAATGATCTAGAATAGGAGTCTGTAAACTTTTTCTGATAGAACAAGATAGGAAATATTTTAGGTTTGTAAACAATAAGGTACCTGTTCAAATTATTCAACTCTATACTGTAAAAGCAGCCATAGACAACATGTAAATGAATGGTTTTGGCTATGTGCCAGTAAAACTTTATTTAAAACAAACAAACAAACAAAAAAACAGGTGGTGGGTTGGATTTGACCCATGGACAATAGTTTGCCAACTCCTGGTCTTGAATAAAAGAAAAGTGGCACAGGTGTATGTGTGTTTGTGTGCAAGAGTGAGTAGCAACTTTTTGATATGAAAAGATTCCAAAATTTGAGGTAGATATGATAACTAAGCAAGACAATCTGAAAGGCTCAGAAACATTTGTTCCCCTTTCAGGATGCCTGAAATTGGAGGAGGAAATTAAAATTAAATACATATCTAACATTGAAGGGAGAACAATGCAAGATATTTAGAGAATGCAAATTTATGAAATGGAGGCAAGGCTTGTTAAAAACAAAGACAGGAGAAAGGGGGAGGTTGAAGAGGATAACCTGGAAATGACAATGGGAAAGAAACAAATACAGGAAATCCGAGTGATTAGGAAGAAGGAGGTCAGGCTTAAAATAAAGCTTTACTGGAGTGCTAGAAAAAAGGAGAGGTGGCAAGGTAGCAAACAGCCTGAAGCTGCAAAAAGAGAGGTAGTGGTGGAAAAGAAGGCCTCTCGGAGTTAATAGCATGTGGCATTGTTAAGCAAAGGGGGAGAATGCTAAGCTCACTTACACTTAAAACATGTCAACAGATTCAATAGCGTTTGGGGGTTGAGATAATGACTAGTCCAATAAAAATATGATCAAGAATATGCAGTAAAAGGATATAATCGGGAGAGTGAATTGATTACCTCTTGGAAGATGTATGTTCACCATTCAGGAAATCTGACTTAGAGGTCAGTAATTCAGCCAGGGCTAGGTCCACTTGAAGTATTCAGTGAGATCAGTGGCTCTCCATTCACTCTTTCACTCATGTATTCTTTCATCCATTTACAGGCCCAACAGATATTTACTCAGTGTCCACCATGAGTCTCTTCAGGGTTAATAGCAGTCAGAAATCTATCAGGTACTTGAAGGGATCATGTTAAAGAGGTGATGGCAGCTACAGAAATGAGTGCTCAGAAGGGCACTGACTGGCCCCTTTCAGTCCAGAGGAGGGAGAAGGCAGGGAATCGATATTCATGAAAAGATTTCTCCATCACAAGGCATTCATCCAACTAGACTATAGATAGAAACTCTGAGCTAGAAGCAATTTCAAGATTATTTTGTCCTACCCTTTTTACTTTACAAATAGGAAAACTGAGGACTTGAGAGGTGATAAGGATGAAAAATAAAAATTTTTGAGCATTTATTATATGCCAGGCATTGTTTTTTAAAAGTTGTAGTAAAATACTCATAACATAAACTTACCTTTTTAACCGTTTTAAGTATAATTCAGAAGTATAAAGTACCTTTACAATATTTTACTATTATCACAACAATGTAGTTCCAGAATTTTCTCATCACACCATAACCTCCAGCCTTTGGCATTCACTAATCTGCTTTCTTTTTCTACGCGTTTACGTATTCTGGATATTTTATATAAACGAAATTATACTATATGTAGCCTTGTGTGTTTGTCTTCTTTCACTTAGCGTAGTTTTCAAGGTGCATCCATGTTGTGGCATGTGTCAGTACTTCTTTCCTTTTTATGGCTGCATAATATTCCATTGTATGTATATATCAGATTGTATTTATCTTATCAGCTGATAGACATTGGGTTGTTTCCATTTTTGGTTATTGTGAATAGTGCTGTGCCAGGCACTTTTTAAAGCACTTTACATTAATTAATTCTGTTCACAAATATCCTTGGAAGAAGGTACTATAATTATACCATTTTTACAGATGAGAAAGGAAAAATTAGATCTTTTGCCCAAGTTACAATTAATAGAAGAGAATTGAGGAGGAGGAGCTGAGACTTCAATTTCTTATTTCCCAGATCAGTGCTGTTTCCAACCTACCCTCCTGCTCAGCTCTGTAAGGGCAGGGCCTACCACTTACTCCTCACCACAGACACTTGTGCTCAGCATATTTGATGTAAATTAGTTGAATTAAATTTCTCTGCTGCATAATACATAGGAAACAAAGGGAGAGACTGGAGATTATAAGTCACTCTATGCATTTTAATAGTAAAAAATACATAAAGTGACTGAAATATTTAGTAATAGAATATTGTAAATAAATAATGTCATATTCATCTGATGGAAAGTACTCTAGAGCCATTAAAAATGATGCTATGGGAGAGTATTGCTGTGAGGAAGTACTCCTGGTTTATTTAGTCACTTGGCCCTTTGAAGGAAGGCATGATCAACTCTTTGGCTTAAAAATCTGAGGTTTAGAGAGATTAAGTAACTTGCATGAACTCAAACAGCTCACAAAGCAGGAATTTTGTCTAAATCTCCAAACTCACTCTCTCAGCCACAATAAAAAAATTAAATGGAAATTTTACAAAATCTTAGCAGTGGTAAGAGGAATAAATAACATGCGACTTGTGTTTTCTTCTGTTCTTTCAGCTCCATTTTCTACATTTTCTACGATGCTGTGGGTTGCTTTTGCAATCGAATAAAAGCAGTACAATTTCTCTTACAAAAAAGAGATCCTGCCTAAATCAACCTCAAAACATAGTTGAAAAAAGAGACTAAACCTCTCATGGGCTGTAGGAAAATATACAAATATAAAAAGTATGGCCCACAGCAAAAGTAAGGAACAATGCTGGTCAGAAACTCTAAATGGAGGTGTTTTGTGGTTACTTCTTTACCATTTCAACCTTTGGAAACTATAAATGGATGCTGACCACTCCTTGTCTCTAAATAAGCATTTCTGTTTCCCAATTCCTTGCTGAGTTCTTCTGTTGATGTTAGAGACCAGTTAACAAACCACATCAAATCCTATGCAGTTGCAGCCTGGTCTTATGTTACATGGTGGAGATTTGAAGCATTCGGTTATCTCAGTTATATGCCTCAATTTTTTAACCCCTATCCAAAATTCTACTTTGCTCTGATGTCTGAATATTACCAGTGAGCACTTGCTTAGGACCTGATTCTGTCTACACTGTGTAGCTTGCACAAAGAATTTGAGAAATAACCTTTCTTTATATTGCTAATACAAGAACAATATTAGTTTGTTATTGTTTGTTACTGTTGATAGGAAAAGCTCCATGAAAACCAGTCATTGTCTCTAAGGACGTAGGTTGTTGATATTTAATTCCAAATTTCCCCTTTCAAGTCCTGTCTCCTCATTCAGTCAGAAGTGATGTGGCTCCACAATAGCTGTAATATTGTCATAATTTCCATAGAAACCATCTGTAAAGCTGCAAACATGGGATTACACCCTCCCTGCAGGCTGAGGCAGGAAGGCCAGATGGGCTATGAAGGGGAAAAGTCCTTAGTGAGACATAAATCATTTGGTGAAGGGGAGGAGAATGGGGGAGGAAACCACTTTAGGAGAAAAATTCTGTTTGGTGCAATCTTTGCAACAGGATGAAATTCCCAAATGAAGTGGCCAGCAGCATGGGCTCCCTTCCAAGACCAGTGTCTGGAACTGGTTACTTGCCGGGAACCTGGTGCTAATGAGGCTGGAGACAAAGATTTCTTCCTATGTGGGCTGCTGATTTCACAGGTCATTAGCCACTGACAGACAGACAGAGAGACAGACCTAAGATCCTGGTCAACTCTTGTGTGTTCAAAGACAGAGATGGAAAGTGACGTGTAATGTTCACTCCTCAGTGCCAGGCTGGATTTTTCACATATGTAGCTCACTGGGCCTTCACAGTATCCCTGGGGGGAGATATTATTCCCATTTTATAGATGAGATAATTGAGTTATTCTCATTTTACAGATGAGATAACTGAGCTATTCTAACTCCTTGTTCAGATCTCATCTTCATCTTAAGTTTTCTGAGACCTTTCTCTGGGTGAGGTCCACCTATATGCTTCAGAATGCACCTCTATTTAATACTCATTATTCTGTATAATAAATACTTGTTAACCTCTTTCCCACTCACCTGAGATTCCTCTGAAGGCAATGTCCTTACCACTACCACAGGGTTGACTCATAGTAAATGCTCATTACTGATTTTTGAATAAATAAATGAGAAAGTCTGAGTAACTCATTCAAAATCTATCTTTTCCACAGTTGTATAGCTGGGAGTTAGAACAGTGCCTAGCATATACAGACCCTTAATAAACATTGGAATGAAATAGTGAATGAATAGACATCAATCAGCTGATTACACAGTTTATCAGGAAGTCACATCAAGCTTTTCTGATTTCAAACACAGTGTTACATTAGCTGGGGCCATTGTCACGTCTGGCCAGGCAATTCAAAGCACCTGGCTTCCTGTTAGTGTCTTGCTACTGTTTGCTTTTAAAAGTACCTCTTATTATATAACAGCTCTAACTAAAAAGCATTCGCTGAAAACTCAGAAAGTGAGGGTGAGACATGGATCTGTTACTCACCATGTAAATTTGATCACATCCCTTTACCTTTCTGGGCCTTAATTTCTCCATTGTTGAAATAATTATAGTTGAGTTAAATGTGAGATTTTCTATGAGCACCCCCATATGGTTTTGCTTTGTGTCCCCACCCAGATCTCATCTTGAATTGTAATCCCAACGTGTCAAGGGAGAGATCTGGTGGGAGGTGATTGGATCATGGGAGCAGTTCCTCCATGCTGCTCTCATGATAGTGAGTTCTCACGAGATCTGATGGTTTTATAAGAGTTTGGCAGTTCCTCCTTCACACACTTTCTTTTTCCTGCCTCCTTGTGAAGAAGGTAATTGCTTCTTCTTCAGCTCCTGCCACATTTGTAAGTTTCCTTTGGCTTCCCCAGCCATGCAGAACTGTGAGTCAATTAAGCCTCTTTCCTTTATATACCCAGTCTAAGGCAGTATCTTTATAGCAATGTGAAAACAGACTAATACAACCCCCTTCCTTTAGAAAAAAAAAAATCAGAAGTAATCTTATGCGTAAGCTCAATACAAGTGAAACTGCTTGGATAGAGCCTTTCTCAACCTTCCTTTTATGTGCCCAGCCTCTACCCCTTGGTGGCCTCTGAGGAAGCTCAGTGGAAAAAACGGTCTCTGGTAAACATAGTTTGGAAATCACTACAATAGATTATAAGTAGGGCCATTCTGGCTCTAAAGTTCAAGAGTTCTAGAAATATTGGCACTGAGCTCCACACATTATGTGGCCAATCTGAGCTGATGGTGTGTGCCACCTATCCTTACAAATATAGATCTAGATGGAGAAGAATGGCCATGGGATTTGGTGTCATAATTTCTGATTTTTGAACACTCAGATCCACCACTTCCACAAAGGGTATTATCCTTGACCAAGTCATTTTACTTCCCTGAGCCGATTGCCTCAAATCTATAGATTGTGAAAAGGGTTCTTTCGTGATTGGGTTTTATGAGATCCAAACTGATAGCTATTGTTTATCATGTAGTTACTAAGTCCTTGGTAAATTACATTGGGAGAGGCAGTGAACCATGGGTTTTGGGTATCCTTGCATGTTGTTGCTGGTTATAACAAAAATATGAGGCCCTGACTGCTCTTTATCTGGGTCATTTCTCATGGTTATGTTTTTAGTGAGCAGTCTTGAGTGATGAGGTAATGTTTCCCCTAGACAAAGAGTAGTTTTGCTTCCTCTTACTATAAAAGTGGGAAATCTTCCTACATCAGTATTATTCTCCTGTAACACAACCCACTGTGTGTGCAGGCATCTGGCATCTGTGTTGAACTATGTCTTAGTCCATTTTGTGCTGCTATAACAGAATACCTGAGACTGGGTAATTTATAATGAACATAAATTTATTTAGCTCATGGTTCTGGAGCCTGGAATGTCTAAGAGCATGGTGTTGGCATCTAGCAAGGCCCTTTGTGCCGTGTCATACTATGGTAGAGGGCAGAAGGGCAAGAGAGGCAAAAATGAGCAAGAGTTCAAACTCACAGCCTCAAGCTCTTTTATAATTGCCATTAATCCATGCATAAGGGTGGAGCCCTCATGACCTAAACATCTCCCATGAGGCCCCACCTTCAGGCACTGTTGCGTTAGGGATTACGTTTGCAATACATACTTTCTGGTGAACATATTCAAACCACAGCAAGCCTTTTGCATCATCCTTGTGAGACTTGGGAGGTATGGGCAACCAAAGAAAGCCAACATAAAACTCTAGTTAATGCTTTTTCATGAGTAATAAAGTCATTTGTCTCTGACCCAGGAATCTCCTGTCTTCTGCTAGCATCCATGAAATAGTAACAGGCTAATTTGTTAGATTGTAAGTAATATAAAACCTCAGACCCTACACAGTTCTTGATATATTATGTATAATATATTACATTGTAGTGTATTCTATCATATGATTTTAAATTATTACAGCAGCCTTATGAGGTAGGTAAATTCTGGTAACCATACTTCATAGATAACAAAACTTAGTTTCAACAAGGTTCAGTAACTTGCCAGCTGTCACACAGCTATTATGTGGCAGAACTGAGATTAAACCAAGGACTGTTTAATCCCAAAAGTTACACCCTTAACTACATTTCCTCTCTGAATTTTATGAAATAATGAATATGAAATTTTTTGTAAACTTTAAAATATTATATACATGTGTTTTATTTTTAATAAAAATATATTTATGGCCAGGCGTGGTGGCTCACACGTGTAATTCCAGCACTTTGGGAGGCCAAGGTGGGCAGATCACCTGAGGTCGGGAATTCGAGACCAGCCTGACCAACATGGAGAAACCCTGTCTCTACTAAAAATACAAAATGAGCCGGGCGTGGTGGCACATGCCTGTAATCCCAGCTACTCAGGAGGCTAAGGCAGGAGAATCGCTTGAACCCGGGAGGCGGAGGTTGCAGTGAGCCGAGATCGTGCCATTGCACTCCAGCGTGGGTAACGAGAGAAACTCCGTCTCAAAATAATAATAATAATAATAATAATTATATATGTATATTCATGATGTGTACACCAAGAAATTAGTTCATTTCAACAAATGTGTATTGATTGTGGTCCTAGCTTCCTACAGCAGATAAAGCTGCCCATTTAAACTTCTGTGGAAAACCTGGGTTTAGTAATGGTTATGCTGCTTACCAGCTGTGTGACATCGGACAAGATAATTAACATATCCATATCAGTCTAGGTTCAGCCACCATAACAGAGACCCTACTAGGTGCTGCAGACAGAGGGGATTTGATACAGAGAGTCGATTATACACATGTTGGAAGTTGAAAGAGCAAAAAGAAACATAGACGTTAATCCAGAGAAAATAACTAGAGGATGTGGCAACCACCCAAGGCTGAATGAATAAGGAGGGGTGCTGCCCTACAGGTTCAGTGCCCAGATTTTGGAGGAGGGATCTCTACCTGACTGCTCCTAAGAGGGTGTGGCAAAACTGGGAGTGACAGTGCAAAAAGAAGCTGGAGGCTGGAGATGACTGCTGCTATAGGAGTGATGCTGGCAGGAACAGGCAAATAGGAAAGAAATTCTGTTGTCCTTTCTTTGGCCTTCTATTCTCTATGTTCTGCCTTCTGTTTGCGGAACTTAATAGGAGGCTAGCTGGTTAAGAATTCTGGGTCATGTAGTTTGCAGAGTAGTAGCCAAGTAGAAATCACAGTATAACGTGATGAAGGCTGGGCTTAGAGCTGACAAACAGGTGGCAAATAACAGGAATAATTGCTGTGCCTTGGTCTCATCACTGTACAATGGGGATAATACCTATATCATTAGATTCTTTTGGAGGATTAAATGAAACACCACTCAGTTGCTTGCTGATTGCAAGTGCCCAATAAATGCAAGCCTTTATATTATTCTTATTATGCTAAGCCTGATTTCTGTGTAGTCTGCTGCCTATGCCTGTTTTCCAGTGGGACTGGGGTGTTATGCTTGCTTCAGGGATTATCAGGCCATCTGGGAAGCTGGCCTTACTAAGCTCCATGTGGAGAACAGGCTTCAAGACTCAGCACTGGCCCTTGTGAGTCAAGATGGGAACTTTCTCCCCAGAGATATTTAATTAGCTGGTTGTCAGAATGGTGTTGATAGATAAAATGCCTGTCTTAGATTGAATCTGTGGTTGCTCTGATGTGGGATTCTCAGTTTATTTCATTTGTCATCCTGCTTCCTCTTTTTCCCAAAATAAAGCCCCCATTGTGTTTCACCTCTGTTTTTCATTCTCTCTTCAGACAAGATAAAATGTCCTTCACTGAGTTAACAAGATTTGTGCTCCTAAACAGTTGTCCTGTGCTCTAGGGATTTATGTTGCAGCATCTCTTAGAATATACAGCCAAAGGGGCTGAGACCTGAATTTCAGCAGCATAGCCTGGCAATTAAGGATTTTGATTGTGGAATAGACACAACCAGGTTTAAATCCCTGCTTAGTGTTTTATTAGCTCTATGACCTAGGGCAAATAACCTCTCTGAGCCTCACTTCCCTCATTTCAGTAATTGTATGTATATTATATGTTATTGGAAAAGTAAGATAATCCCTGTAATGCTCTAAATCCAGAATGCTTCACAGTTTGAAAACCCTCAATAAGTAGTAGCTACTATTACTGCCTGTCTACACTTTTTTTTCCTTTAATTAACTCATGATGTACTCAGGTAGAATTTATTAATTTGTACATTCCACAAAAATTTATTGCTCACCTATTAGATGCCAGACACTGTGCAAATACTTGATGAAGAAAAGTGAGCAAAAGGCAAGTCTGATCTGGTGGAAATGGAATAAAGTTTTTGTCTTCAGGGTGCTGACAATTTGGGGAGACACTGTCCTGAGGCTGAATGAGGCTGGCCACATTCCCTGACACACTTACAGTACAGTGTGATAGGCAGTACAGTAGGGGTCTCAGAGAAACAAAGGGCCCTAAGGTCCCACAGACAGATAGAGAACCAACCTTGAGGGATAAGAAAGGTTCCCCACAGCCTCAATGTACGTTTGAGATAGCCTGGCAAAATATATGTGTATGATATGGTAGTGGAAATGCATGCTGGTGCGTGTGGGGGGCAGAGGATTTCCATGCGGAGGATCTATAAAGGAGAAAGCATGGCATGCTCAGGAACCGGAAACACTGTAGATAGTGGCATAAGTTGAGCAAAAGTCAAAGGCAGAGAGGACAGTCAAGGCCAAATTACACAGGGTCATACAGAGTGCATGCAAGGCCACAAAACTTAACAGGCATCTTGGATTCTCTTGGCTGCCTTCTTCTTTCCAAAGGTACCATCTTCTTCTTACACCATACTTCTTAGATGTTATGATGTGTGTCTAACCAATAATCAGTTGTCTCCTTCTTTCTTACTAAGGCAACCCTGATTTTTTTGTTGACAGAGGCAATGTGCCCAGCTTAAAAAACTACATGTTCCAGCCTCCCTTACAGATGTAGTTATGCAGAGCTGAATGCAAGTCCTAGCTGATATTAATGTGTATAAGCTGGAGATGGAGTAAAAATTAAAATGTCAGAGTGTGTATTAAGAAGACCTATGAACTCCCTCTAACAGACCAATGAATACAAAGGGAATGTGTGAAGTTACGTGAGACTGAGAGATATCTTATGTAGTGCATAATTTAGGATAAATCTTTTATTGAAAAACATTTTTATAAGAGCAATAATGAAAAAGAGAGCTCAAAAATGTAGGATACAAGAGACGTGAATTCTGGTCCTGAATGTAAAAAGTAAAATTGTGATTCTGGACAAGCTTTAAGAAAGGCAATCTTCCTTTTCTCTCTGCTTGCCTTTAACATCTTTTCTTTATCTTCGCAGTTTTGCAATTTTAGTAAAGATTTGGGTGTTTTTATTTTTCCTTCTCTGCACTCAATGTACTTTCTGAATCTGAGGACTCACATCTTTCAACAATTCTGGAAATATCACAGCCATAAATTATCTCTGTGAGTATTACCTCTCTTCATTTTCTTTCCTGTCTGGAGCTCCTCTTAATTTTATTGTGGATCATCTTTCTAACATCCTGGTCTCTTAATCTCTTTGTTGTGCTTTCCATTTCTTTTCATTCAGCCAGGGTTATCTGGTCATAGTTATATTCCAGCTCACAAATTCTCTCTTCATATGTAAATAATCTGCTGTTAAACCACTCATTGAGTGTTTCATTTCATTGGCTATTTTTTTCCCACTTCCAGACAATGTATTCCCTGCCCTATTTTAAATCTGCATTTTCTGTTTTGATCATGTCTTGTTCTTTTCCTGTACTTAAATATTGTTTGAATTGGGAATTTTGTCAATTTAAACATACTATTTTATTTTATCTATGTAATTATTTTATTTCATGAAGTTTTGAGGGAATTGGGTGTACTTATTGTGTCTTAAATCTTGCTCAAAGTAGGTTTTTTTAAATGTGTCTTGTAATTTTTAATTGTGAACTCATGTGAGGTGGTACTTTTTCTGAAAGAATCTAATGAACCTGATTCTAAAACATCTAAAGGGTGTCTCTTTCTAATGCTTTTGTTTTTTGCCAGATACCCCAGTGGTATCCTCACAAAGACCATTGTTCATGTTAGTATTTCACTTTAGGAATTCCTAAAATAAAATAAATAAATGCCTAAAATAAAATCCAAACTTACATGAAGGTCTTCTATTGTTACAAATTCTGAGGAGACTCCTCCCACAATACTCCATCAAGAACGTTGGCCAAGAAAAAAAAGCTCCATGTCATCACTCCATGTACATGAGAAGATTTCGCTAGTTTGCATTTTTCACTGAGAGACCAAAATTTACATGGAAGTCTCTGTCCAAATTCCTCCTGCTTTGATATGGAACCAAGGGGTTCATCTCTTTTCCTCTTTGAAGCATTAAAACTCCAACTCTTGGTTACCAAGATGGGTAAATCCCCATAAGGCAGCCAAAGTGTCAGCTCTCCTGCTTAGTTTTGTCTTCATTTCCCTTGTTTTTACTCCTAAATATGCATTTACATATTTTACAGTGGAAGGACTAAATGATCTAATCTTCATATTTCTTTACTCATCATTATGAATATCAATTATTTTACAGTCATAAAAATTATCCTCTGATTGGACCCTGGATAACTGAAATTTTATGTTAATTCAAACAAAATTAGTTTATTTCTTCTTTTAACTAGATGATCATGGAACTAATTAGTATTGGGGCTTAATTTTTCATTTTAAGATTATAAGTTGATTCACTTTTTAAATTTAATTTTGAATTTCATAATCGAGTTTGTGACCATTTGTATCTGTATCAATTCCAGCTCTAGCTCTACCACTTACTTGCTATATGAGTTTGATCAAGTTACATAATCATTGTGCCTCAGTTTTCTCATTTGTGAAAATGGCCGTAATAATAGTATCAACCTCAGCAGGTTGTTATGAGAATTAAATAAGTTTGTACAAGTAAAATATTTAGAAAAGTTCCTGGGCACCTAGCAATTAATAATTTTACTGCCCATCATTATTACTATTGTTATCTGCAGAAACAGAATCATAATAATACATTCATTTTTGAGGATATGTTAATTGATGCTACTTTGTGATCATGATCTTAATCCAAATAAATTAACTTCGGGTGTTTTTCAGGATAATTGTCTGCTCAAAAACCTTTACAAATATTTTCAAGAGTTTGAGTCATCTTCATTATAACATGTTAAGACAACCCTTTAAATGAGATTACTTCTATAGTTTGTAATTACTTTGATCTTTGCACTTTCCTAGGGCATCTTTTATTTGTTCTGTAATTTAGTTTATATTTATACATTAACTTTGTGGCTCTGCTTTCATCTGTTCTTTCAAGGTATTCTTTCTATTCCTTTGAATAATTTTCCATTTTGAGCAATTTGTTTTAGGATTTTAATCTTTGTATCAGATCTTTTGCTATGATGAAGTTGTTTCAATTCTAAGAACCATCTCAAAAACCATATAGATGCCAGCATTTAGTTCTGGATATATTCTTCAATCTTGACTTAGCTCTGCTTTTGAAGTGCTATTATTTTAATGTTTTATTTTGAAATGATTGTAGACTCACAAGAAATAACAGAAATAGTTCAGAGATCCCTTGAACACTTCACTCATCTTTTGCCAATGGTCACATCCCACATAACAGCAGTAAGATATTAAAACCAGGAAACTAACATCTGTACAATACTGTTAGGTAGGTGGCAGGGCCTTATTCAGACATCACCAATTTTTGAAGGATATTTGGGGTGTTTCCAGGTTTTAGCTATTATGAATAGACCTGCTATGAACATTCCCCTACAGGTTTTTGTGGGGATGTAAGTTTTCATTTCTCTGGAATAAATGCCCAGGAGTGCAACTGGTAGGTTGTATGGTTACTGCATGTGTTTAGTCTTTTGGGAAACTGCCAAGTTATTTTCTTGAGTAGTTGTACCATGTTTCATTCCAACCAGTAATGTATGAGAAAAGTGCCATTTTTCATACATACTCTCCTTTAAGAAAACCTAATCTATGAAAATCCAGATTTCAAAAAATAAAGGATTTTTTGAGTGATGAAAATGTTCTACACTTAGATTGTGGTGATGGTTACACAGCTTTAAATATACCTAAAAAACCACTGAATTGGATATTTTAAATTGGTGAATTGTATGGTATTGTTATGGCTCAACAAAGGTATTTTTAAAAAGGCTATTACATGAGATGATCTAATTATATTACAAAAAATCTTATTTATTCACCACATTTCTAATTTATTAAGTGTTTGCCATGTGGCAGGCATTATGTACAGTGCTTTATATGTATTACCCTATGTAATCTCCATATAATCATTATCTCCAATTCATAATAAACATTGTTGTGAAAGAGGATAGTATAGAGTGGCTAACAAGGGTGAAGTTCTGGCAAAAGACTGCTTGAGCTCAAATCCTGACCCATTCACTAATTAGCTTGTCATTTAACCATTGTCAACTTCCAAATCCTTTTCTGTAAATAGGAATGGTAAAAGTACTTCCCTTTGTGAGGAATAAATGAAAAAAATGCAGATAAAAGCACTTAGGATGCTGCCTGCATAGTATCATTATCATTATTATTAAATTCATGAAAAGACATTTTCCTCTTAGCAGTTCATAATTGCTTGATAATAGTGTTATGAGAAAGTGAACCATGTGTATTAATAAAAGATGACAGATTTTGTCATTATGTGTATGGGAGGACAAAGGAAGCAGATGACATTTACTGATCCCCTACGATGCACCAGACACTTACTTACTAGCCACCATTGTGTACATGAAATCTGAACAACATTGTGTGATGAGAGTATTATTTATCCCCATTTTATAGAAAAGGAAACAAACTCAAAAAGATTAAGACAGTATTTCCATTTCATAAAGCAAGTATTTTATGTAGCCAGGATAGAAAACCAGGTGTTTCTGTGTCCAGAATTCATAATTTTCTTTTTCGTCTATGAAAATAATTGATAAAAATGAGACTTTGCTTCAAACACTGCATTTAATTTACAGTATTAAGATACTTGCAGTTTTTCTTTCCTCTTTATTCAGGAACAAAAATGTAGCATTTCTAAGGTTGTTACATTTAAAATATATTTAAAAAGAAAATTGGAAGTCCATGTAGTAATTCAGAAAGGTCCCCAAGGTTTAATTACACCTGAATTTCCAACTGCTTAGAAGTTGAACCACCATTTAACTGCAAAGGGCAAACCCACTGGTGGAAAAGTCCATTGCCGGAAGAGCTCAGCAAGAAGTGAAGAAATACATTCTAGAGTTTAGAACAAGATGAGGCACCCTGTGCTGAGCTCAATCAGAAACAAAACAAAACAAAACAGAACCCTCAAACGAATTCCAAACTAAGAAGAAGAAAAGAAAATTGTTTGTGATAACATGTCATTCACCATTTCTCAAGTTTATTCACCTGTGGATTAGTCTTTATATTCTTTCTCTTTCTTCTTCAAATTCCCTTCTCTTTAGAGACTGCTAAGTGTTGTAATGGAAGCAAAGATGGGATTTTAATGTCAGCTTATTGAGAAAACCAACAAAGTTTTTTCTTTTGTAGTGAGCCTCAAAGACTATGCATCTCATTCTTCAGGTTTATTACTGAGGAACTTGGCTGTTGGTCTCCACTGGAAAGAAACACAAGGATATGGAATTCTACTTGGAAAACTCAGGTCTTCCTGTTCGCTGGATAAATACAGAGACAGAATCACAATGAGCACTCTCACAATAATGTGAAAAAAGATCTTTGGATAGAAACCTACTTATTTATTCTCAGGACTTTAAGTGCCCTGCTTCATGTTTTGGCATGGTGCAACTGATTTTATTTTATTTATTTGATTACAAGCAAGAGAAACAAAGTCTGGTTCCCATAAGATTTAAAAAAGAAAACAAAAGAAAATTCTTGGGTTGGGTTAGGAGGTTCTCTGAACCATGAAAATGACCTCAATATTGGCTGAAAAATTCGACGAGAATGAAAAATGGCATGGTACAAGCTCTAGGAAGATGTTGCAGAGATGAGCTTCAGATGCATTTCATTTTGCGTTGTTATTAATGGCTTGGAAAGAGGCCATAATAGGTAATTATGTCTGCAGATGAGGGTAAATAGGATAGTATTATAAACACCAGTAAGCAAGAGACATAGTACAGAGCAACCTAGGGAGATCAGAAATATGGACAGGAAATGAACAAATGAGATCAGGCTGGAAAAGTGAAAACATGCATCTGGAGAAATACATAATTTGAAAAACAGAGAGATACTTAAAGGCAGGGTCATACTTGGAAAGCAGCAATGGTAAATAGGCCTTTGAGCAGATATCAGCCCTGGATAAATTTGTAACATGATGGAAAAATAATACACAGGCCTGATGTTCATATAGCCTTTCAAAATGCATTTTTTCCCCAACAGAGGCATTTCCATTATCTCATTTGATCATCAACCCAAAGAGGTTGAAAGCAAAGAATGCTCCACGGAAGAAATGAAGACAGGTTAAGTGAATTGCTTAGGGTCAAACAATTTGTTAATAAAATAGACATGGCTAAAACTTGGGTGCCTTGACTTTTCTTTTTCTTCTTTCACTATAACACCTCATCATTATGTCTTGGATCTCAGAATAGTAATTATTTCTGGTTCAGCATTTAGCCATCTCTTTCTGATGTTATGAACAACTTTATTTCATTTGAGACTAAGCATAGGATTACTGAACCTTTGAACAGGGCATAACCTATGCCCCAAACCTATTTTCTAGGATGAAGTGAGGCAGTGTATAATGGATGGTGGATCTCTGGATTAGAAGTCGGAGCTCCATACTAATAGTATCACTAACTACGGTGTTGGCCATGGGCAAGCCATAGCTAGTCTCATGTGCTTCAGCTGTAAGACGGAGGAGATTGATTGCTATGGTCTCACAGAATTGCTCTCTTTGAAGAGCGAAAAGAAGAATGGAGCTAGTGTAAACAGACAACCCGAGACAGAAACCTTGAAGCCTGAGAGGAGTGGGAGAAGAAAGAGAGAGAGGGAGAGATGTAAACGCCTGGACTAAAATCATGTATTGGCATATGGCAGGCAAGCATATTTAGGCTTTTGAGGATAACTTTTGCAAAATTTATCTCAATCTATTCTCTCATGCTCTTGTTATAGAGTTTCTATCCTAAAGTTAACACTGTCATTTTTTTCCCCTTGGTAATGATGTATGAGTTTCTATGTACCCTTATCTGCCTTTGTAAGAACCAATGCACTAGATGTCTTTTTGGATTCTGCCAACATCATAATGGCTCCTTTTTCTCTGAGAAGTGCCTTTATGTCCAAATGGGTGGATACCTTGCACCACGTTTAGGTTATATAATTCCTCCATCCCTTCTCCATACGTGATTAGATTGTAATCACTGACCCAAGCAGAGTCAATCAAATTCTTTCCAGTTGGAAATTGGGACCAAGAGATACTCATTTTATTCTGTCACTGAGATTAGAATGAAGAAGCATGGAGTGGCCAAATGTGGAGAGGAAACTAATGTAAATAGAGGATTAGAGAGAATCACAGTATAGCCTCAGAGGGTCAAAGACAGACTGTAGCTGACATCCTGATTCTAGCCTAGCTGGAGGCTTACATCTGAATCATTGTTCTTTTTTTTCTCAATAGTTTTACTGAGATTATTGTTCACTTTTTAATAAGTTGTTTTTACTAATACAGTGGTCAATCTAGATGATATCCTGTTAATATGCCAGGAGTCTATCCAGAACTTTCCTCCACCCCATTAGTACTTTAGGATTCTGCCTTCAACAGTGTTTGCATTTGGTTTGAGTTTCTTTATGTATGTATGTATGTATGCATGCATGCATGTATGTAGCATATATGCATGCATGCATGTATGTAGCATATATGCATGTTTATATGTATTTATTCAAGGCAGTCGCTCAGTGTGTATCCCATGAGTGTCTTTGTCTATATTCCAGGCACTATATTGGGCACTGGGGATACAGTGATGAGTAAACAGAGCCCCATCCTCAAGGAGTGCAAGGGAAGTGGTAAGCAAAACAGATCATTATAACATACTTTATAGGTGCAGGACTGAGGTCAGCAGGGGCTCTGAGAAGCACCAGGGGAAACTGCATAGATGTCAGAAAAAGCTTTCTGGAAGAGATAATGCCTGAGCTGAGTGTTAAAGGATTGTTGGGAGTTTCCCAAGTCAGAAAGGGTTACAGTCATTTCAGGCAGAGGGCATGATTTGGGCAAGTGCTTGAGGCAGGAAACAGCAGGATGTGAGAAAGGAACGCTTAGTTCCTAGGGTTACTGGGACATAAAATGCAAGTTAGGAGTGAAGAGAGATGAAGCCACAGAGATGAGCAGAGGTCAAGTGTGGAGAGTGTCAAACATCGTATCAAGAATCTTGGGTTTTAGCCTGAGAGTACTGAGGAATGATTGGAGACTCACTTACAGGTAAGTGGGAAAGTGACAATTTAAGATGAGACCTGAAAGACAAGAAGGAGATAAACTGGTTGAGGTTGGTCCAGACAGAGGGAGGAGACAGTGGAAAAGGACCAAGCACTGAGACCCAGGTTTCCAGTGAAGATGACCAGATGAAGGGAGGTGTCACCAGCTGAGCTACAGAGCACCGGAAAAGGTAAAGAGAAGTTTCTGGAATCTATTTTAGACTTGTTTAGTGCTCTAGGTGCCCTAGAAAGTAGATTATAATACCAAGAATAATATGCAGAAGGCTTATTAGGGAGTGCTCTGAAGGTCAACACCAGGGAAGGGAAGAAAAGGAAGGAGATGGAGGCAGAATTGGGTAGAGGGAGAAGGCCACCTCAATGGACACCTCAGCTGACCCTGAAGGGAGTTGCGAAGAGAGGATGAACCTTCAGCTTACTCCTGGGTTGGGATAAGGGTCAGGCCTTTACAACTCCTCATCGGTATCATTGCATGTGGGTCACCCCTCAAGGCAGTGACGTCTCAGACAAAATAGATGTCTTTAGCTGAAGCAATGTCCAAAGGTGGCTGACAACTGAGAGCCTTCTGCCAGTAGCTCTTGCAGAAGCTGGAGTCATAAGCCCTTTATTCCTGAAGGAACAAGATGGTGCACCATAGGGGCCACTGTATTGTAACTGAGGCGCTTGTGGATCACCTAGGTGGAAACATCCTGTATGCAGTTAGATGTATGATACTGAGGCTAAGAGGAGAGGGCTGGCTAGAGCTAAGGATTGGGAAGCAATATTATACCAGTGAGAATGGGTGACCTCTTTGGGGTCATGCACCCTTTGAGAATCTGAAGAAAACTAGAGATTCTTCTTCCCAGAAAAATGTGCAAAAAAAATATATATCCATGGAATTTTTGGAGGTTCACCTTTTGGCTCTCTTTTGATTGGGTTCACTCAATAACATTCTGTGCCTTGGGCAACATCATGCAATATTTTAATTAATCTGATTAAATAGTCTAGTTTATTGGAGCATTCCCAGAATATCAGGACCTCTCCAACATTTTACCTAATCTTCATGCTATCTAACTTAACCATATTATCCCTATTTTATAGAGGAGAAAACTGAGTTTAAAAGAACTTGTGTGGGGCACCACAGTTGCTACAGCAGAGCTAGAATTTAAACACTGGTTTGTGTGACTAGCAGAGTTGGATTCCATTTCTGAGCTCCATGATATATCCTCTCACCTGGGCCCTATCAGGGCAACAAGTGGCCTCTTGCCAAGTAGGGAGGAAAGCAAGGGGACCTAAAGAGCAGTCAAGGAGGTGTATTGATATTGCCCTACAGCTGCCATCAGTGATGCAGAGTATTACTGGAGAAGGAGAAAATTACTGACATCAAGCAAACAGCTCCAGAGCCAGGGACTGGCCAAGGCTACCAATGTGCGGTGTTCGCTTGAGGGTGCCCCAATGGTCATAAGAATTTTGGCAGAGGAGTCTACCATTCTGTCCCTGGTAGTGGGTGATTGGCTGCCTTGGATATTCTTCTGTTTTGTTGGTGTTGTCATGGAAAATACCGTACATTGTATTCTCAACTTAATTGGCTAGTTCTTTTTTATTTTACTTGAAAAAAATTTAATATGAATATCATTATTGCTGTCCATTGGCTCTTATCATCTTCGGATCCTAAAGAAAACTCAACTTGCAAGGTCATAATAAAACAATCATTATTTACATTAGGTAATGGGTGCAGCACACCAACATGGCACATGTATACATATGTAACAAACCTGCACATTGTGCACATGTACCCCGGAACTTAAAGTATAATAAAAATATATACATATATATAAAAGAAAAAAATCATTATTAAGTTAATGAGTCAAATCAACTTTCTATGGCAAAACATAGTTTCTACCTTTACACAGTAGGTTCTTTTACAACAAACTTTCTGATGATCTAGTTTCTTGCCATAGTCTTTTACAGTCACAGAGTTAAGTGGGGAGACCTTGGACCTATTAAAATAGGCTTTCAGTATTACAAGAAGTTCTCTGCAGGTTTTTAGTCAGGGGACATAAAGAGAAGTTTAACTTTGTGGTGACAAAATAAAGACTAACTATAGATTTAACTTAAATTCTGTAGTAAATGTATAAACATCCACTGAGCTTTCCTCTTATCTTTCTAAACAAAGGCAAATTTCAAATCCAGTGCATTGTAGTTGTGAAATCATTTGTAATAGTGGTTTCTTAAAGCTAGCTCTACAAGCGATTTCCAGGACTCCTGCTTAGAAAAGAAAGTAGTGCCTGCCTTTAAGTTTAATTTTAATTAAGGCTGAGTGTGTCAAAGATATGTGAGTGTTAAAAATCATTGTTTTCCATAGTGGCATTAGCTTAAAACCCTCATTACAATAGAGCCATTGTTCTATTAACTAGGACCTTTTTATGCATTATAAAGGATCACTGCTATGGTCCAAATGTTGGTGTTGGAAATTTATATGTTGGAACTTAATTTGTGTTTTGGAACCTAAAATCCAATGTGACAGTTTTAAGGAGTAGGCCTTTTGGGAAGTGATTAAGTCAATAAGGCTCTGCCCTCATGAATGCAGTTAGTGCCCTTGTAAAAGAAGTTCAAGGGAGCTGTCTTGCCCATTCAGCCAGGTGAGGACCTAGAAGGCACCATCCATGAGGAATAGGCCACTCACCAGACACAGAATCTGCTGGTGCCTTAATCTCAGACTTTTCAGCCTCCAGAACTGTGAGAAATAAATTTCTGTTGTTTGTACATTACCCAGTCTAAGATATTTTGTTATAGCAGCAGGAATGGACTAAGACAATCCCCATGAAAGGTATAAACTAATGAAGTGTCAATAACACAAAATGATTCATCTCTTTTACCTTGATGTTTTTGGAGGTCCGTGTAAATTGTTTGTAGCTGTGAGGTACTGAAAACAAGACTTGGTTACTTGTTAAAATATGCATTAATTGTGTATGCCTTTTTGGAAGGCATTCTGTATATGTGCTCTATTAATAAATTCAGTCCAGAAGGTCCTTATCTAATTTGGTGTACGATTACAACAGAGAGGCAAGATTAGTATTTGACTAGGGGCCAGGTTGGGCAGGGTTCCTTCATTTTCCATCCACTCACTGCTATAGGGACTTCAAAATCTATTCTTTTAATTATCCTATACTATAATGATATACACCAGCAACTCCTTTCAAATGAATCAACCCATCTTTCTGTTTCATAAGACCTGTTTCCCCTTTTTTGTGTCAGCATATCCACTCAGCTATTCTACCAACTACTTTAATAGGTGAGGCAAGTAAGGCTAAGGTTTTTCAGGTTGTTAATTCCAAAGTCAAATAATTTGAAACAAATTTGGAAAATCTAACAGCTTTCTCTATTTCTGTTTTTTGCCTCTTATGTTTATGTCTCCAGTGAAAAAATAAGTGCCTGGCCGTTTAAACTATCTAAGTACTCTGCTTGAGGCCAGGTGAGCTCAGGTCACTGGACCCCCTGAGCTCAGAAATCTAGGGTCCCATTTGAGATCAGTGTGTAGAGGTGGCTGAGTCAACAAAAAGTACTCATTTGTTGACACTCCATTTGCTAGAGGTACCTGTTTCTCATCCCAGGGCTCCTTGGGTAAGTTGCTCAGTGCAATCTGTGTCTAGACCCTCAGGCATGTGTCTCTGCCATCCCTACTTTGCCCCGCAAAACAGGGAGCCAGAACTAATGAGGCCAGTGGCCCTGGAGCATTTGCTATAGCTGAGTACAGGAAACAGAAGGGAAAAACACAAACAACACAGCCAAAGTCCCTTCCTGGAGATGGAGGGGAAGCCTGCAAAATACAAAGTGGGATTGCAGCCTTGCACTTAGGGGTTGGCTTGCTGTTCTGACTCCCCATCCAGGAGTGAGTTTCACATCCTTCTGGGAGTGAACTGTTGTGCTATTCAGGAAGGGATCTGAACTCAATCACATGTGCTTCCATTCACCCAAGGGTGAAATTGACTGCACTTAACTGAAGATTCAGCAGCTCCGACGCATGTTCTCAGACAGGCTTTTAACAGACAGGGTGCAGGTAGTTCCGGGATTCAGTCTTGTGGTTTAGGGCTCAGTGCGGGTGGAGGGAGTGAGGTGGGCTGGAAAGGAGGTAGTTCCCTGGAGATAACTCACTGCCATCTTAATTCTGAACAGATATCAAAGACACCTTCAGAATACAACACCCTTCACATTTGAGACACAGACTCCCTATTCTCCAATTCTTAAATAACTCAACAGTCTCTAAATTTCTGATGTCAGAAATTCAGATGACCATAAACCAGGCAGGGGCATAAATAAATGGCATCAAACCCCATGTAAAGGAAGAGGAAGCAACAGACATTGTGGCTAATTGGAGAATACATATTCTGTAAACAGGCAGCCAATATTTTACTCTAGCTAATGGGCATGGATGTGTGTCTATGAGCTCAGAATTGCCAGGTCTCTTAATTTTTAAAGAAATATAAAAGTGAGTATGAAATCTATAAAATTTAAAATACTGGCTAAATAAAAAACGTCTGTCCATGTACATATTTATTTAATATCAATCTCACTGTTGCTGGCTGAGTATCCTGGGAAGCAGATCTGAAAAGAAGAATAGGATGAAGGAAGTTTATTCGGGAGTGTTCCTGGATCAACATCTGTGGAAGGGAAGAGAAAAAGAAGGATCAGGGAGAGGGACAAGTTAAGACGTGTTGTGGTCTTAACAAACGCTCCAGCAGACCTTATACGACCTTATAGGCAGGCATGATACTGGGATAACCCTTTAGAATTCTTCTCCTTTTTTGACTAGGAGGCCAGGCCTCTGTGTGCTCACATTGATCAACTATCGGGTCATATGCCCTGGGTTGGTGGGATCCTTTAGACAGGGGCAATTTTCAGAAAAGGCTGACAGCTGAGGGTTGAGAGCACCCAGGGTAATAAATCCCTTAGTCTTAAGGGACCAGGGGCCAGGAACAGTGGCTCACCCCTGTAATTTCAGCACTTTGGGAGGCCAAGGCGGGTGGATCACTTGAGGTCAGGGGCTCGAGACCACCCTGGCCAACACAGTGAAACCCAGTCTCTACTAAAAATACAAAAATTAGCCAGGCGTGGTGGCAGGCACCTGTATTCCCAGCTACTTGGGAGGCTGAGGCAGGAAAATCGCTTGAATCCGGGAGGTGGAGTTTGCAATGAGCCAAGATTATGCCACTGCACTCCAGCCTGGGCAACAGTGCGAGGCTCCGTCAAAAAAAAAAAAAAAAAAAAAAGGGACCTGGGTAGAATACCAAATGTCTACTACAGACCACTCTTCACATAGCTCAGATTCACTTCCTGGTTGTTGTTGTTTTGTTTTTTGTTTATTTATTTATTTATTTTTTGAGAGAGACAGGATCTCACTCTCTTGTCCAGGCTGGAGTGCAGTAGTGTGATCACAGCTCACTGCAGCCTTGACCTCCTGGCCTCAACTAATCCTCCTATTTTAGCCTCCCAAGTAGCTAGAATTACAGGCATGTGCCACCACATTCAGCTAATTTTTAAAACTTTTGTAGAGAAAAAGCTATGTTGGCTGGGCTACTCCTGAACTCCTGGGCTCAAGCAATTCTCTCCCTTTGCCCTCCCAAAGAGCTAGGATTACAAACATGAGCCACCACAGCTGACCTCAGATTTACTTCTGTGTATAGGTTCAGGGAGCAAAAACTCCAGGATTTAGGGTCTGTTCTCTTGGGAGGTCTCAGGGCCTCTTTTTCCACAGCTGGTCTTAAGACCACAGTAAGACCCATTATTGTCCTCTACTGACCATTATAGATGCTCCTCACTCTTAGCTAGTACCTTCACTGGTCCAGATGGTTTGCCTGGTGTTAGGACATGGAAGGGGCAGAGCCCCTGGTCACCATACCTTTCTCAGGGTCAAGTACATTATGGCTGATGTCCTTGTCTATACCATTAATGCCGGGCAAGGTAGTACCTATAAGAACCCATGTAGTTCACAAAGGTGCTATACGTACTCTTCCTTTCTTTTATTGTGTAACAGCAGCCTTACCTTCTCCTGATAATCAGGGTCCTACAAGGATGCTGACTCTCCTTGTCTGTTTACAGACTCTGGGCCCATGAGCCCGAAGTACACAGGTAGCTGCTGCAACTTAGAGTTCAGTAGGGTTCTTGCTATGCCCCCTGGTGGAAACAGTTCTCCTTGGTGAAAAGACACTAAATAACCCAGAACTGCAGAAGTGGAAAGCATGTATTTCGAGTTGGGTCCCTGGGAGTGAAGGTAAAAGGGATCACTGTTGCTTCTTCCCCTTGGTTCTTGCATTCATGTATTCTTCCTTTTGGGACACAGCACCATAGAAAGTGCGTTGATGTAAAATGTCCAGTGCACCCTGGAGGATGGCGCCCTATCCTTGCACAGACTCCTCTCTGAATTGGAGATTCGGTTGTCCCTTCAATAGGCCATTCCTTCACACTCAGGATGGTAGCTTCTGGTTAAAATGGTATTTGATATAACTGTGGGTCCTGTGGTCATGTGGCCTTTCTTGTATCTCATTTGTTATTGAGTGGGCCCATTGGTCTCATGTGATGTTTTGTGGGATCCTGTGCCAGTTAATCAGACTCTCCTTAAGCCCTCAAATAGTGGTGTTGACTGAGGCCCTAGCAGCAGCAAAGGCAAATCTGTGCCTAGAATGTGTTCATTTCTGTAAAAATGAATCCCTGTGCCTTCTAGTATGAAAGGGGCCCAGTGTATTCAACTTGTCACCAAGTGGCTGCTTGTATCTTTAAGGGATGGTGCCAGATTGGGAAGTAGGGTTGCTCTCTCTTGCTGGCATGACGGACATTTGACAGCACCAGTAGCTGAATCAGCATTGGTCGGTTCCCTGCATTGCCTCTAGCCCTGTCACTGTGCCTACTCTAATCATGTGCCCATTGTGCCACATTGGGGCTGCTGATGGCAGAGCCTGGCAGATGTCAACTAACAGGGTCACTTTATGTACCTCATGGTTTAGTGCCTCTTCTGTGATGGATGCCCTCTGGAGGGCGTTAACAATGCAATACATGTATCTTCACTCTTCATGCCCATTCCTGTAGGTCCACCCATCTGCTTCTACCCACGACCTTCTTTTCCTTGATCTTTTAATCTTTCCCCTTCCAGGCCCCAGTCGATGCTGCCTAGGAGTCTGTATATAATCTTAAGCCACGTTTTTTTTTTCGTTTCATATAAGGTAGGTGGCTAGGTGCACTGTCTGAAGCCATAGGAAAATATCTCCTCATTGTTGCCTTTCAGCACCACTCCTGAATGGGGCTGTCATGTGGCCATGGTCTATTTTCAGCTTGCTCTACTCACCAAGATGGCCTACCTGTAAACCAGGCTCAGATTTTTTTCTCCTCCATCAGCTGATCATAAGGGCCACAGGTGTGTGCTAACAGAAAGGTACTGGAGCAAAAGTAGTGGATGACATGGGAGACTAGACCACCTGCTCAGGTGGCCTACTTATGCCCTTCAGCATTTCTCATGGCCAATCCTGGATGTATCACTTCCATCTGCAGTGAATTGCTGCTAGGCCCACCTGCTCTTATAACATGTTGAACCTGACAGAACCTTGTGCTGGGCGTTTGTGGCTGCATGGTCACTTGATGACCCTGATAAGGGCTTCTGTCTTTACCAGGGTCCAGAAGGAACTATTTTTCAGATAGTGTGTAATTTTCTGGTTCCAGAGTCCTAGGAGTCTAAATATGATTCTCCTATTGGTATTTGTATGACATCCACGTGGCTTTTTTTTCCCACAAATATCTCCAATAACATAGGAGTCATTGAATCATAGGGCCAAAGTGGTTGGGCTGTTTACACTGCAGCCAGATCTGTTACAGAACTCTTTCCAATTCCAGGTGTCACTCAAAACTGACAGCCTTCTGTGTATGTGGGTTGTAACACATTTTGGAATATGGAATATGTTCTCTCTAAAACCTGAAGAGACCTACCAGGCTTTGTGCTTCCTTCATTGCAGGAGTTCCCTAATGCAATAATTTGTCCTTTACTCTGAAAGAAGTTGTGGCATGCCCAATCTGAAATATCAGGCCCCTGAATCTTTGTAGATTTATCTTTATCTTCCATTCTCTAGATAAGAGTTCATGTGCGTTACTAAAGCCTTCAATGTACTTGTCATTTCTTGCTCATCTAGTCATATTTTCATGATGTTATCAATAAAGTATATTACTGGGATGTTCTTTAAGATGTCCAGACAATCTAGATCTTTCAGACTATATTATGGTGGAGGAAAGGATAATTAACATAGCCTTAAGTCAAGATTGTTCATGTGTACTGTTTTTCTGTTCCAAGGGTGTGCAGTCTGCTTTTGATCTTCTTTTCTGATGAAACAGGACTCATTTGCTAGGTCAGTGGCTATGTACAATGTACTTGAGGCCATTTGCTCTAGAAAAATATCATAGCAGCTTAGGTTTAGGCTCTTGATTGAGTCATGCTCTGGTATTTGCCAGGCTTTTGTGGCATCCAGACTAGTGAATTAAATGGTGATATGATGGAGACTGGCAGCCCTGCATCCTTCAGGTCTTTAACTGTGCTGCTAACCTCTGCCATTCCCTTAGGATAAAACAAATTTTTTGATTTACTCTCTATCTTGGGTGGGGTAGGGGTTCAGCTTTGGAGCCTTCTGCTTGGTCTTCCCTACTTGATGGCTCTTACCCCAGAGACTAAGAAACCAGTGTCGAAGTTGTGCTAATTGCCATATTTGTCTATTCCAATTAATCAATGGTGGTCTGTGAAAATGACTGCTAGGTTGATCAGTGAACCCAAAAGGCCAAATGTAAGCCAAATGTAGACCAAGAGTCCACTCAGTACCTGGCCTCTACACATCTCTACTCCAACAGAGGAGCTATGTTGATACTTCAGCTCTGGGTATCAATGTCAATTGGGAACCTGTATCTGCCAGTCTCCCTTCCCAATTTACAGTGGCATTAGTAGGTGGCCATAGTGAAGCAGCATCGTTTTCTGGGGTGATACCTGAGATTCGTTGTCTCACGGCCATGGAAAACTAAGACATGGACACACAAAGAGTAAGGTTGAGAGTGGAAGTTTAATAGGCAAAAGAAGGAGAATAGCTCTCTCTGCTGCAGAGAGAGGGGTCCCAAGTGGGTTTTCTGGGTCTGTGGTGAAATGCAGAGGTTTTATAGGTGAGCCTGAGGAGGTGGTGTCTGATTTACATAGGGCACAAAAGATTGGTTGGACCAGGTGTGCCATTTGCATAAGGCATGAAAACCTGGTTAGGACTAGATATGCCATTGCAGAGGGCATGAGAAACTGGCCTCCCCGACCCTAATCTTTTTTTATGCAGATGGTTCTCTGCCTTGCTAGTGCCATGTTGCTTATTCCTTTACTATACACATGGTAACAAAAGGGAAAATGGTGCCTCCATGTTGACCATGCCTGGCCCCCCAGGTAGCCCTTTTCTGTTGGCACAGCTCCCAACATTCACCCGTGCAAGCTTCCAGGCTGCTTATCTATGTTTGCAACTTGATTTTCCAGGCTGCTTTTCTTGGGCTACTTTTTGTTAGAAGGGAAGCCTTGACCAGGACTCTTTTACTCTATCTGCCTAAATAATTTCTTTCTATCTCCTGTATCAATAGGACCTCTTGTAGGAGGACTAGGCGTCTAAATTATGATTCTCCTATTGGTACTTGTGTGGGAGTCAAGATTACCTTGTACATTAGGCATGGCGTTGCAGGCTCCTTCCTACTGACGAACTGGCTTTTCCTTCAATTAATGGATTGCAAGCCTGAAAACTAGCTCAGATCCAGAATTTGGGCAAGGGATTATTACTTTTTAGTGAAGTGATTCCCCTCAGTCTCCTGATCACTTATCTTTGATTTATTTTGATTACTATCTATATTAGTTTCCTATTTCTACTGTAACAAATTACCACATACTTAGAGGTTTAAGACAGTACAGAGTTATTTTCTTACTGTTCTGGAGGTCAAAAATCTAAATTGTGTCTATGGGGCTAAATTCAAAGTGTTAGCAGAGCTGCCTACATTCCTTGGCTCATGGCTGCATCTGACACCCTTGGTTGTCTAAACACAGACAGATACTTGTGTCTAGACACAGTGACTCTTGCTTTCTTTAACACAACTCCTGCTCTTTTTGAGTCTCCTGCCTCCCTCCTCCCTTTATCAGGACCCTTGTGATTACACTGGGACTGCCTGAATAATCTAGGATAATCTCCCCTTGTCAAGATCCTTAACTTAATCACAAAATCCCTTTGTCATGTAAGGTGACATCTTCATAGGTCTGGGATTAGGACATGAACCTTTTGGGGGAATGGTACACATTAGACTGCCTTCTTTCCCAAACCCATGCACATATATAGCCGAAAAACCTGGGATTCCTTGCTGAAAGATAATTCACATCAGCAACTTTGGGGAAATAAAGTATTTTCTAAAATTTCTGAAGTTCAGATAAGTTCATCAGACTATAATGTCTCTCCCCATGATGCCTAAGGCAGAGCTGTCAAGAGTTTTTCCCCTCTGTATGAATGTAACTTCACTTTTGTGTCTAACATGCTGGGCCAGAGATGAAGATCAGCATACAATAATTTATCCTTATCTCACAACCTCATCTTTTTTTTTTTTTTCTGAGACAGAGTCTCGTTCTGTTGCCCAGCCTGGAGTGCAGTAGCTCGATCTCGGCTCACTGTAAGCTCCGCCTCCCAGGTTCACACCATTCTCCTGCCTCAGCCTCCCAACATAGCTGGGACTACAGGCGACCGCAACCTCGCCTGGCGAATTTTTTGTATTTTGAGTAGAGACGGGGTTTCACCATGTTAGCCAGGATGGTCTTGATCTCCTGACCTCGTGATCCGCCCACCTCGGCCTCCCAAACCGCCCAGCCTCTCGCAACCTCATCTTCTAACTCTAGCCTTTGGCTTTGATATGAGTTGCCATCAGAGCTGATGGAGCAGGTCAGAATCCTTCAAACTCAATGATTACTGAAGAAAAGAATGAGAAACTCTATCTAGGGAGACGTAGGATTGCATACCTTTGCTTAAGCTAGTGTAAGCTTGATTTTGGAATCAGCCAGTGGGAATACTTTTCTGTGACTGTAATTTTTTTTTTTTTGGTTTATGTGTATCCAAGGTTAGTTTGTTTACCAGTTTATTTCTGTATTCAATATGTAGACATCTAATAATAGCAGGTGAATCACCTCTTTGGTTTTCATTCTGTAACACTGGAATTACATGACTGAGATTTCCTTTGTTTGGATTGTAGGTAAAATTAATGGACCCAAATGCTTAACCGGCAGCTCTAAGATTAAATGTTTATTTACGTAATATAGGAATAGCCTATATATTTCACATAGGCCTAGTATATACATTTTCCCCTTCAAAACTCTTCTATATTTATTTTAGAACTTTTTTTTTTCTGAATTTTTCAAATCAGGACCAAGGGGGAAATGTTTTCTCATATTAAGATAGCAACATATAAATGTATTTTTAGAAAGTAAAAAATATTTTTAATGGTCAAAACTAGGTAAATGGCTAGGTCCTTATTTTAAATGTTTTGGAGATTAAAGGACAGAGAATATTCTGGACTTTCTCCCCTGCCTGTTCAGTCAATCTCCCCCTTTTCCCATTGATTCTACTCTACTCCAAGCACTGTAAAAGAGCTGGGGGCTACAAAGATAAATAAGACATAGTTCCTGGCATAAATAAGTTTAGCAAAAAAAAAAAAATCAAAATATTAAAAATAGTGTTAGGAGTAGCTACCATTTAATTAACTTGACTTACTTTGGGCTAAGAGCTTTATGAGAATAATCTTACTTAATCTTCAGTGTTCACTGTCCTTTATTTCCCTGTACACTGTGTTCTCCCTGCTCTCTTAAGCAGCTTAGATCCCTTGCTTCATCCTCAATTCCCTTGAGTTTTTCTCTCACTTCTCAGCACTCATCTAAAAGAGCCCACATTCAATTCCACACCCTACCTGCTCCTTGCCTGCACATATGCTACTGTAAATGGCTGGAGGAACATCCACAACCAGGCTTACTGGTCTCTTTAAATTTATGGCCACCGTTTGAAGGGAATCCTTACTGCTGCTATTACAGGAAAGGGGTCTCGATCCAGACCCTAAGAGAGGGTTCTTGGATCTTGTGCAAGAAAGAATTCAGGGTGAGTCCATAGAGTAATGAAAGCAAGCGTATTAAGAAAGTAAAGGAACAAAAGAATGGCTGCTTCATAGACAGAGCAGCCCTGAGGGCTGCTGGTTGCCTGTTTTTATGATTCTTTCTTGATGATATGCTAAACAAGGGGTGGATTATTCATGCCTCCCCTTTTTAGACCATATAGGGTAACTTCCGACGTTGCCATGGCATTTGTAAACTGTCATGGCGCTGGTGGGAGTGTAGCAGTGAGGACGACCAGAGGTTACTCTCGTTGCCATCTTGGTTTTGGTGGGATTTAGCCAGCTTCTTCACCGCAACCTGTTTTATCAGGAAGGTCTTTATGCCCTGTATCTTGTGCCGACCTCCTGTCTCATCCTGTGACTTAGAATGCCTTAACCATCTGGGAATGCAGCCCAGTGGGTCTCAGGTCTTGGCTTCATTTTACATAGCTCCTATTCAAGATGGAGTTGCTCTGGTTAACACGCCTCTGACACTGCCGGATAATCATGCCATATTTTCCTAGTTCCTTTACTGTACTGGAAAATGATTTTCATATGAACTCCTCCTCCCTCTCCCAATACCTTCTTCCCTAGACGGTCTTAGCTGATGGCAGAAAAAATAGATGGAGTCAGAAGACAAATTCCATGAAGTCCTTCCCAGAAATATACCCAGCTACTGGACTCTGTGTGAAGATGTTCTCCTCTTCAGTGACTGTGGAAGAATCGGTCTTGTTTCTAGCTAGGGGCAAGCCTTCCACTCAAACAATAAATGTCACCTGAGTTGCCTATTCCAGAACTTTCGTAGAGCCATTGACTTACTTCTCTCCTGCCTCATAAAGTTTCCTCTCCTGACTGAATCAGCCTCATTGGCATAAAACTAATCAGTGCCCAGGTACCAATTCTACTCTACTGAGCCTTTCTTTGGCCCATATGTTGCGCTGAAATTTTTGGACTGTATCATATTAGCAAAGTGATTCTTCGCCATCTTAATTCATCTGCTCTGAAATCTAGAATCAGGAAACTCTAAAAATACAAAGAGAAGCAAAAATAGATACTGTAAAATCTACATTCTAACTACATGCCCTTTAGTTCCAGAAAAGTTCTTCTTCACCTATTTAATCTTTCTCCAGATGCAGTTTTTAAAAATTCTTACATTCACTCCCCTAATAATTATTGAGCAATTCCTATGGACAAGGCTCTATTTCAGGCACTCAGTAAATAAACAGACACATCACATACCCTCAAATAGCTTATATTCTGGTGATGGGGAGAATACTCAATAATAAATTAATATGTCATGTGGTAAAAAGTATTATGAAGATAAAGCAGGAAAGGGGGCTAGCAAGTGACAGGTGGTGTAATAAGGATATGCGTTATTATTATATAAGAAGAAGAATACTGAGTAAACTCCATGATATTTGGGACTTATTATTCACCTCCATTGCACTAACACCGATAAAAATAATGGCACATAGTAAGCACAAGGTAAATACTGTGTGACTATTTTGAGAATGAATGAATGAATGAATGAATGGGTGATGGTGAGGAAGAGAACCCAGTTCGGAGGTTACAATAATTCAGGTGATAGCTAAATGATGGCTAAACACAGGAAGAAATTTGCAAATCATGAGAGGAGACCATAGTCCGGATACATTTAAAAGATAGAACTGGCTGGGTGCGGTGGTTCATGCCTGTAATCCCAGCACTTTGGGAGGCTGAGGCGAGCAGATCACACGAGGTCAGGAGTTCGAGACCAGCATGGCCAACATGGTGAAACCCCGTCTCTACTAAAAGTATAAAAATTAGCCAGGCATGGTGGCGGGCACCTGTAATCCCAGCTACTCAGGAGGCTGAGACAGAAGAATTGCTTGAACCTGGGAGGCAGAGGTTGCTGTGAGCTGAGATCACCCCACTGCACTCCAGCCTGGGCGACAAGAGCGAGACTCTGTCTCAAAAAAAAAAAAAAGAAAAAATAGAATCAGTAGCATGTGCTGAAAGATTGTCTATGGAGAGTAGGGGCATGATTGAAGGAGAGAAATCAAGCATGGTGCCAAACCTTTGGCCTGAGCAACTGGAATGGAGTACCCATCGATTTAAGTGTGGAAATCTGGGGTGTGGCAAGTGTGGAAGCCAAAATTAAGTTTCTTTGGGACTGTAAATCAAGTCTCTATTTCTGTGTCTTCCTCTCCCTCTATCACAGTTTCCTGAGATACCTAAAGCCAAGCACTGCTGTGTATCCAAGGAAAACCATTCAGAGTCATTCTACTGTGGAAAACATCCATACTGGTTCCATTCTTCTCTCTCTTGGCCAGACACAGAGGCATCCTGTGTTGATGGCTGCCTTTCTTATAGCCAAGGAAGACTTTTTCCTTCAAATTCGTCTTAGAGGCTTTATTTTGGTTCAAGAAAGTGAAAGATAATTGAAGGGGATGAAACAAGGAAAATAGTGTTTGTTGTAGATTTCTGATGATGGCAACAGCTTGAATCAATTTGCCGTGTTTCTGTGTCTGGCTGGTCACGGCAGTCGGATCCAGAAGTACACATTGCAATTGCCATTCAGCATGGCCTCTTGCATGCAAATCTGACCTCAGAAAAGCTTAACCAAGTCTGGTTATTTGAAACAACACACACACACACACACACACACACACACACAATCAAGTGATCAAAAATATGGTATAAAGCTATTTAGTAAAGAGTGTTCTGGATTATAATGACGGTAACAGAGGAGATAACTCAGATGTAAGAAAGGCAAAGAAACTTGTAAAATTAAAAAAAAAAAAGAAGCAGCAGTGGTATTTTTTTTTTTTAGGATTGTAAATGTCCCCTACATATTTTTGCTTTTCTTAAGAAAAATGTGCAAGATCCTTTCCAGCAAGTTTGGGGCAGTAAAATCTACAGGAAAGATGCAGAGAGAGAGGGCTCTGCTGGTTTCCATAGTATGTAGTTAATTCTCCTTTTACTCTGTTCTAAATATAATCCTGCTCATTTGCATGCCAATCCCCAGAATGCTTTGTAATTTCACAACTCTTGGCTAGTGGTCTCAGCACTTATGCTTTAAGAACAAAGCAAAATGTTTAGGGCGTGCCTTTGGCCCAGTCTTTTTATTCCCCCTTGTGTTTTGCAAGAGTGTAGGGAGGTGATCTTTGCTTGGCATTCATCCTCCTTTCCAGAGTATCACAGAAATAAAGTGGAGACTGCTGTGGACTTTTCTAGTGAAGACTGCATTCAGTCCAATTAACCATAAATAACCAGAAGCTTGGATTAACTCACTTGAGAGGGAGTGTTTAAGGGGGTTTTGTGTGTCCTTGGATTATGTGACCAGTCTGGTTCGTTTCGGGTTTATGGGAAGCCCAAGCCGGAGTATTCTGTATCCTCTTTCTGTGGATGCCTTATATAGTTTCTTTATCGCAAGCACGCCTTCACTTTAATTACAAGATGTCTAGAATTGCCATCAGTGGGCTGCCTTATGGAAACGTGAATTCAAGATCCTCCACACAGCTTTAGTCATGCTTAGTGACATACAGGATTTCTATTTAATAGGACATTAAGACTGACAATTGGGGAGCGGTGGGAAAATTGTCTTAAAAGGGTTTTATAATTTTTTTTGCATAGAAATTCTTTTTTGGTTCCTTAAATTTTATGTTTGGAATTATTTTTCGTGAGAGTTGAGGAGCTCCCTCACCCCCAGCCACCACTCAGACCCCACCTACAGTGGCCTTTCCAAATATGTCTCCCTTTGGCCGTTTGATTTTAGCAGGTAGCTAAAGGACAATGTATTCTATCGCCGAAGGGCCATGGTTTTGCTTGTAATAACATATAAACCTTCGTCTATCCGCCCTGCCTAAAGTAAACTCGGGATTGTGAGCAGTGCACGTGGTTCATTACTGACGGGGAGCAATAGCAGTTCTACTCCAAATCCATGGCTGCACACCAGGAACGTGTCTGGGCTTCTGCCTTCCTACTCCACAGGTGTTTTCTACTTTTTACTCACAGAGCAGCATTCACGTTCTTTCTTTGACTCTGAGACTCAGTCAGGCAGTGGAGTTTCTTTAAGAAGATACTACTTGGATATTTTTTAAATACAGGGAATGGTTGAGTCCACTGCTACCGTGCCCCTTGCAGCCTCTGAGAGCGAGTCACGGCTTTCCATTTTCTAATGTGTATGTTCCGGGTCTGGGGACCTCAGCAGGCCCGCCAGGTTGCAGAGTGGGACCAGTCCCCGGCATTTGAAGGGGCTGCGCAGCTGTTTACCACCCTGCGAGCAGCAGAGGCGGCGCCCAGCCCTCCTCTCGAACAAAGGCGCGGCCGCCGCATTCGACCCGCGCCATGGCGGAGGAGAGCGGGTGCCGGGAGGGAAGCCGGCAACCGTCTCCATTCTGAAACCAGGGCAGGGAAGGTAGGACATCCGACGAGGGGCTGGCTGGGGGCAGCGGCGCCCGCGACTCGGCCCGGCGGCCGGAGGGCCTAGCTGATGCTCCCACCCCAGGGCCTCAGCCTCCGCTCCCGAAATGCCCCTCGCGCCCCCTGGTGGCTGTGGAGCAGCCTGGCTCCGCAGCACTCGCGAATCAGGAAAAAAAAAAAAGAAGAAAAAGAAAAAGTGGGTGAGGCAGATGCAAAGAGGAAAATCAATAGGGATAAGAGAGAAGAGGGAGGAGTCGCAGATCAGCCATTCTTGTCTTATGGGGTCCCAGCTGGCACAGCAAAAGAAAAAAAAAACAAAACCCGGGCGTGAACGCGGGTGGAGGAGGGTGTGCGTGGGGGGGCGGGGGTGAAAGGGGGACCGGGGAGATTTACTATTGTCTCTGGCAGCCGCCGCCGGAGCCCGGGAGGGGGGCGGAGGCGGGCGGAGGCGGCGGCGGCGGCGGCGCGGCCAGCGCACCATTCACTCCACCTGATCTCGGGGCGCTGTGCGCTAAGGAAGGCGCTGGCGAGCCGGAGCAGAAGAAGGAGGGAGGGAGCCAGCCGCTGCAGCCACCGCCGCCACCATGTCCTACCAAGGCAAGAAGAACATCCCGCGGATCACGGTGAGTCCGGGCGCCGCCGCTCCCTCCCTCCTCGCTCGCTCCCTGTCCGTTGCGCTGCGGGCGGGGTCGGCTTGGATCCCGCCGGCTTCCCTGGCCCGGTCCCCGGGGAGGAACAGAGACCCGGGGTCCGGGTGGCGGAGCGCGGCGGTCAGTCCAGCCGGCGCCACACAGACTGAGCGACCCTGGGGTTTGGGGAAAACAAAACAAAGAGGAAACCCAAACAGTGGCGCGGAGAACTTTGGATTATTTATCCTCCCTTCCCACCGCCGGTAGTTCCCCAGGAGCGCGGGGCTCGCGGCTCTCCCAGGACCCCTGCTCCGCCTGGGGTGTCGGTTTGTGCCGCCCCAGGTTGAGGCGTGCTTTTTGTCTAAGGATCCTTTTGGCCAGGCTGGGTTTGGAGAGATGACACCTTTCCCCAGGGGTACTTGGCAGCCCGACCGCGCCCCTCTCCCGGCTCCAGCCCCACGGCTCTGACCCCTGCGCCGCGAGGGTGGCAGAGTGTCTGGACCACCTGTCCTCGCCGTGTCCCCTTCTTGCCTGCGTTCAGTCCGACTCATGTTTCAATGTATCGTTTATGGGACTGGACAGCTAACGTGGCTGCTGTGGGAATGATCAACTTTATGTGGGTGTGTGTGGCTTCGATGCAC
This sequence comes from Hylobates moloch, assembly GCF_009828535.3. NCBI lineage: Eukaryota > Metazoa > Chordata > Mammalia > Primates > Hylobatidae > Hylobates > Hylobates moloch. The sequence continues at coordinate 124,587,945 of NW_026652281.1, read as the reverse complement.
TTTACATTTTTCATTTCTTTTCTCCTTCACGTCAAAGAAAAGGCCGAGTTTTTAGAGCAGATTTTAGTTTGCTGTCGCGGGCGCACGCTGTGTGCATGCAGTCAGTGTTCAACCCATTGTGTGCAGGACCGAGACGCCGCGACCGGCGGGTGTCAGATGCGCTAGGGTGTGCCTAGGGCGGGGTGGAGAGGGGACGTGCCATTATCAGGTACAGAAGCCGCGTCTTCACCGGCGCCCAGCAAGGATTCCGTGGTGATGCGCTGCAACGATGCCCCCAAATAATAGGCACATATGGCAGGCTGGGATGGGCATTTACAAAAATAGAATAAATAAAAACTAACGTTTTTTAGTTTAGCACGAAGCAGTGCGGTTGTGCTTTGTCTATAGTGAATTGGATGGTGTGTGTGTGTGTGTAGTGGGGGAATGGGTGACTACTCCATCTTTGCAAGCTGAACAAAGGAAGTGATCAGCTGGCCCCTGGGAGGCTCTGCAGCCGCCCTAGGGCAGAGCTTTACCTGCCACAGTAGTTGATTTGCAGGGTCCGCCAGGTTTTGTTGTGGGCATGAGTCTGTTTGCACTTGTTCCCTTAGGCTTGGAACATCCTGTGCGTTTGCGATTGAGATGCAGAACCTTCCCCTCTGCAGGCAGGAAGAAGCCTCCCTTGCCCCTAGTACAAACGTTTTATTGTCAAATGGTTTATTTCTTTTGCCGCACCATACCTTTTTCATGCAACTGAGCTTCACTTCACACAAATGCACTCCACCCCTACCAGCTTCCCAGCTGGTGCTGGGGAAGAAACACTCCCCAGGGAGAAGAGTTGAGGCCAGCAGGGATCCTTTTGCCTGGTAGAGGCTTTGGGTTTTAACCGATCCTCCTTTACCACTACTTGATGGCATTCACTTTCCATTATTGAAGAAACATCGTGGGTCTTTTACAATGCACAGTATTGTCTAGTGCCAACTGTCTTGTCTTTCCAAAGAGCTGTGGAAGTTATCATCCAAAAAAAGAAAGAAAGAAAAAAGAAAAAAAGAAAGAGAAAAAGCTGATTGAGACAAAAGCTCAATTTTTACTTATTTCCCCAACTCAGGAGATTGAACCACAGCTCTCATGCTATTCTATGCTGGAGGTATGCCATATGTATCAGCCACTTGCTTTAACATCCAGTATATATTTGCTAGTTTTCCTCTTTGGGATAGGCAGAGAATCGATATATTTTTTTTCCTCCTATACTGCAGTGGTTCTTCTTCTGGACTCAGCCTGTGACATGACATTGAGAGCCACACCCATTCTTCTAGGTATCATTTAAGCCACCTTTAAGGAAAGATAAGGACATTCAGCATTGATAACTTGCCTTAGGAGCTCCAGTAAATGTGGTTGTGCCCTAATCCCAGGGCCAGATTTGCAGTGGATTCCCTTTTGTTTCTGGTTGAATGATCTTCCCTGGGGTACATCCTTCATTTTCAGTGCGGCTTCCATCCTTTCTCTGTGTGTGTGGGGCGTGGTGCTGCATAGCAGCCTCTGCCTTGAAGCTGGGGCTGTATCTCCAGCAGCTGTAACGGGAGTAGAGAGTGGTTGTGAATTTCTTCAAACCAGGCTGCCTGGAATTCATTGTTAAAACCAAGGGGATGAAAAGGAAGGGCATGGCAGGAGGTGGATGTTGGTCTTTGGGGATAAGGAATCCATTTGTAAATTTTCTCATGCTTCGTGTTTGCATTTCCATGAACAAGGAATCTATTTTAGAATAAAATATTTATGTATGTTTGCATGTCTATAGAAGATTATAGTTGTCTATATACTGTGAAGGTTGAGGTACCTTTTCTAAATATGGTTATAAATATAACAATGTAGACATAGATATTCATGTGCAGAAAATATGATTAAAGATCTAAGTATAACATATACCCCCTACCATCAATTCTAGTACATTTTAAAAATGGTAATATGGAATTTGAATTGAATTTTCTATGCCCTCTCTATTCCTTTCTGTGAAGGCAGCCCCACCCAGTAGCTGAGGTGTCACTACAATCTGAGGACTGGTGGGGGCAGTCTTTCTTGGCCTGGTACCCTTTGCCTTCCTAGGAATTACTTTCTACCACTGTTTTGGGTCCAGAATAGGATTGGTTGTTTTTGTTTTGTTTTGTTTTTTCCTCCTTCCACCTATCTTTATTGCCTTCCTGAGATTAAGGCATTCTTACTATCCTTGTTTTATTGGTTTCCTGTGGGAGGGCTGGAAATGAGGTGGAGATTTCTGTGTCCCTGTTGGAGTTGGCTCGGAGTAGCTACCTTTCTCCCGAGTAGCTCCCGAGACTTCAGATCTTCATTGTCCCTTCTTAGGTCAGCTATATGGATTATCTGTTCTGCCTCAACACAAGCCTTGCTTCTAATTATCAGAGACTGGCAGTTTTGGGGATTTGACAGATCACAGCAAGGGACCTTGTATCCTCACTGTCTTGCGATGGACCTAGTATACAGATACATAGTGATTATCACTTAAATGGATGAATTGATTAAAAATTGTTCCTAATAATAATAGCCCATATCTGTTGAGTGTTTATTTTGTCAGGTATTAAGTTTTTTTATGCCTTACATGCCTTGTTTCGTTGAATCCTTGACGCAATCAATACCGTCTGAGAGGGACTATAGTTACCCCTATTTTACAAGTTAAAAAAAATCTTAGAAAATAAAAAATAATTTGCTCAGGGTCAGAGATTTAGTAAGTGTTAGAGGCCGGACTTAAACCTACATACCCGACTGAAATTAAAATGCATGTCCCTCACCATCACACTCTTTTTGGTGTCTCTGCCTCTGCCTCTACCGTCACTGTTACTTGGCATTGGTAGGACAAATGCTTTCCAGACCATCTCCACTGCTGGGAGGCATATTTTTCTTGTTACTGTCACAAATCCCACAACATGGTCTTTCTTACCTTTTATATTAAGTACATATAAGAACACATTTTTGAAATAGTAGTCACCATCAATTCTACAGGTAGAAACTTTTGATAAGTTACAGTTATTGTTTTCCTCTGACACACGTTACAACTTGAAGCTGACCACAGGACTGGGCTGGGCCCTAATACTTAGGCACTTAGGTTCCAGTGTTTTATATGTATTTTTGTATTAGAACCTCCACAGATAATCATTTCCCAGTTAAGGAAGGACATTGAAATATGGTTAGGTGAAGTCAGTTATTTAGAGTTGAGAATATTGAGGCAAAGCTAGCAATCAAACCTAGACTTTGTCCGGCTTCAAAGCTGAGGCTGCCATGGTGCAGCAGCTGCCTCTTGGAGGCACGTGCAGCTGAGATGTTGATTGTGGAAACAGCTCCAGAATTCCCTCTAGGAGACAAATGACAGAGAACTGGTCTTTTGCAACTACTAATTGGATTTCTGTAAACATTGTCTTGCAGATAATGCATTTCTTTTGCATTGAAAGTTTGGTTGTGTGTGTGATGTTTGGGAATTGCTAGAAGACATATCCCCAGTTAGGAATACAACTTGCAAAGTTCAGTCTAGGTTGTATAGTCAGAGCTCTGTGATCTCCCTTGAAAGGGTGTTATTGTGAGTGTAGTAGGTGCCACTGGAATTTACTTTCTTTTTTGGAGAAGTGAAGGGACCTTATGAACTGGAGTAACACCCAGATCTCTGCAGCAGTTAACTGGGGTTAACTGCTGGGGTCCTAGAACTAGACTAGAACTAGAGGAAGGGAAAAATGCAATCCCACCTTTGGATCTGCGCATTCCTCTTGCTTCAATGGGTGTCATTTAAGAATGAGAGGAAAGTATTAGGAGATGGAAAACTAGAGTTGAGGAAACCAAAAGAAGAGGAGTCACAGAAAACCAGCTCTCTCTGTACAAGGCATCTTGAAAGGGAAATTCCAGAGTCAAAGACAGAAGAAAAATAGCAAACACTTAGGAATGGAAAGCATCTTAGATGTCTGATCATGGAAGTCTCAGCCCAGGCCCTGCCTAAAGTGTTCATTTGTTGCTTTAAATTTTGAGCAGGTATGTGCTGATTCTTAGCCAGGTTATTCATTTTCCTCAAATACTAGGAGAAGGCCTCAGGTATACAAAGAGCCCTGAACATTAGTAGCTGTGACCAAGCCAGCTGGGCATTGGGAGGAATTCTGAAGAAATAGATTTCCTGAGAGAATTCAAGTCTATGTGTCAAGACCCTCAGTTTGTAAATAAAAAGCCTTCCTGCTTATTGCACTGAGCTACTAAGAGGCTCAAACAGTGGCCATGAAAGTGGTCTGTGAACTCTGGATGTGTTCAAGAGAGCAGATGCTGATTTATATTTATAAAATCTCAACTACTTTGGAATGTGGAAATTAATAAAAGAAGACTTGACAATGGTCTGGTTTAGAAAGAGACTACTTAGGAAATGATTTTGTAAAAATAAGAGTTTTCCAAAACAAAAATAAACAGTGTTATATAAAAACATTTTTGTTGTTGTTTAGTTATGTTACAGTGTTCCTAAAAATTTTATGCTTGTCATCTCTGACAGTCCGATACATGCCATTAGACCGCCTTTGAACTTTTGATACAGAGACTCTCCCTTAACCTGAATAGAGGGCATTTTCCTAAATTAGTTGAACTCTGTATCATTTTTTAGTCCTGATCAGCTTCTAGGCTAGAGTGACACAGGTTATGAAGATCCTTTCAGCTGTTTCTTCATAACTTGTTTTTTAGTGGCTTGTCTGCTCTTTTTTCTTCAGCTGGAAAAAAATTAAATTTGAAAAGAACAACAACCAAAAGAAAAAAACAACTTCTGTCCTAATGGGCCCTCTGTTCTTTACCTATTGACATATTTTATAGGGCCATTTGTGTTTGCTTATTACATTTGAAAAACGGCAAAATGTTTACACTAGTAGGAATGGGTCTCTAGGGTGTAAATGTTCTCATCCTTTGATGAAATCAGTGCATCTAATCAGAAGGAGACAGGAAATTTGAATATGTCATTACCTCTTGTGATGGATTTTTTTGTTTGTTTGTTTTTTGTTTTTTGAGACGGAGGTTCGCTCTTGTTGCCCAGGCTGGAGTGCAGTGGTGCAGAGTGCAGCTCAGGGCAACCTCCGCCTCCTGAGTAGCTGGGATTATAGACATGTGCCACCATGCCCAGCTAATTTTGTATTCTTGGTAGAGACGGGGTTTCTCCATGTTGGTCAGGCTGGTCTTGACCTCAGATGATCCACCCGCCTCAGCCTCCCAAAGTGCTGGGATTACAGGTGTAAGCCACCATGCCCGGTCTGTGATGGATGTTAATAGGAGAGGTGAACTGCTCCCTGGTTACTCCCTCCTCAAATCAATGCTCAACTTTGCCTTTTCTCTCACTTTCTCTAGGCAAATGAGAAACAAATAAGAAAGACCTTGGAAAACCCAGAGAAATAGACTCCTGTATTTTCAGACTCCTTTTGCTGTGAAGTCCCTCTTTCATCAACATATGCCTGTTTCAATATATGAAACACAGGTATCCTCCCACCCCTCAAAAAAAGCCAAAGCTAGTTTGGTGGAATAGACTGAGCCTCTCAATTTGGCCTCTTCTTTTGGTTCTAGTCCCTACCATGAAGCCCAGTATAAAAACTACTTTTCTTGAGGAACTTTCTTCTGTTAATTAGATTGTAGGGAACTCAGTGGTAAGAAATATGGGACTAAGCATGGTGGAGCTATTATTAACTGTCTTAGTAAAAGCTACATGGATTATCTCATTTAACTCACCGCAACTCTTATAGCTACAGTTGCTAACCATCATTTTGCATTCTGGAGGGAGGCTCAGAGAAACTAAGTAATTTGGCTAAAGTCACACAGCTGAAAAAGCAAGATCCTGGGATCGATCCCTGCAAAGGTGAATTACTTTCATAGGGAAGAAAGCAATAGTTCCATAGGCACAGGTGACCACCTCCTCCCGCCATTAGCCATTCTCTCCAGCTGTCCACACCTGTTAGCTCCTAAATGTGGGTCAGTGTTCACAGGGTGGAAGGATTGGGGATGGTCTGGCCAACCCTATCACATTACTATTGGAACAACAAGTGAGTTGTGTGTCCGCTTGACAGTGGTTCATGCATTGCTTCTGCCAGCTGTCTGAGTTAGCTTCTGGCTTTTGCCCAGGAGTATGTATGAGTACAGGGTGGAAAAGCAGATGCTATTTTTCTGCCTTGCTTCAGAGCAGATCTGGGTCTAAGGCCCTTTCTCACTCTCTATCCCTGTCTTCTTCCCAGACATAGCCAGGCTGTCTGTTTCCCTTCAGTCACGCGGAGAAACATTTACAGGACACACCCAGCACTTTAAGCTAGATGGGGAAGCTCCACTGTAGAATGGTCCAGGAACCTATTTGGAACATCTGGAATTCAAGGACAACATTTCTCATGGCCTAATTACTATTTCTTTTCTCTGGAAGTGCTGGACAATGAGATTTTAAGGGTAAAATGAGATTTTATTTTTTAAGAGAAGAGTTCCTTGGACTAGAAGAGCGAAAGAGCCATCTTGTTCTTGGATGCGGAATAAGGAAGCGAACCCTGGAGGGAGTATCAGCACACTGTGGTTCAGGTCTGCCGTTGCCTCTAATTTACTTGTCACTTTGGGCAAACCATTATTATCCCTCTCAGATTTTGCATCAGTAAAATGAGGGCATTGAACCAGATGATCCTTGAGGTCCCTGCCAGTGCAAATGACCCTGTGAGCCAACCCCTCCTCACTTTGTTCCAAATTCACAGAGAGGAGTTCTAAGGCCTTCCTGTGAGGGAAAAGAGAGTAGGGAGAAAGTGAATGTGAGCGACCATTGTTGGCTGAAACTCAGAGGGACCAGCCAACATCTGTGTTGGATATAAGGGGCTTTGGTTGCTTTTTACACTTAAAATCCCAGTCTTTTTCTCATTCAGGGAGTAGACTTAATTAATAGATTTTGTGCAGAGGAGAAATGGAATAATGATGACTGAGATCCTCTGCCTAGCAGAGCATTAGTATTAATTCAGATGAGCATTATTAAAGTGATATCATGATTCATTTGCTGTCACATACAGTCTTTCTTTAGGATAAGGCTACTATTGATAAGGGCATGAAGGCGATAATTGCCCAAAATCTAGACTGGCCAAACAAACAAGAAAACAAACCAAAAACAACTCGGAGTCTGTATCTTCTCACCAAGCTCTTTTTTCAGCTGCTCTTGCTAATATTTTAAATGTGATGGCTGCCATCCAATGGAAATAATCTACCCCCAAAGGCCCAACCATGCCATGTACATGCCATGAGGATAGGGATGGTTTTTGTTTTGTTACTACTGAATCTCCAGCACTTAATCTTTGGTTGTCACATATTAGGTCCTCTGTATTTGCTGAATGAGTGGATATATTTAACACTTACCTGCAGGAATGATTTCAAGAGAGGTCACCTGAAAGTGTACCAGTTTGTTCTTGTACATAATCTTCCCTTTGACAACTTTCTAGAATATTAACTTCTAAATAAGGCCAGACTCTAAGGCATAGGATCACTGGGCCAAGAGAAACATGACAGCTCTTAGCAGAACAAGCAAGTCATTGTAATCCAGGGCCTGACCTGGGCACATGTGCCAGAAAGTCCATCCATCACTTGGGCTTCTTTCTTGTCTGGCCTCCAGTCCTCTCTTTCTTCCAGATTCTGCATCTGGGCTCATTCTGAGCTTGTTTCAGGGGCCTACCTGGATACTTCTTGCCTGCAACAAAGACATCATTTCTCTTACTGCAAATAATTTAAAAGAATTAATACAGACCTTTATGTCCTCTTTCATATAGAGGAAACTGTCACCATGACTCTTTGAACCAGAATACAACATAGATCTTAATTGAGGTCTCTTTCTGCCTTTGCACATAAACTACAAAGTCATTAGAGTTATTAGCAGCAACTAGATAGACCAATCTGCATTTGTAAAGCAAACTTGGTATTTTGGAAGTATTGGTTAAGAAGCAGCTCATAGTTCTTTTTGTTTCCCTATTAGAGCTGGACATTTACATGGAATGGTTTTATTTCTGTGTGTTCTTTCAAAAGATTTTTAGTCTCTTACCCCACTGCACCTGTCAGCTTTCTCTGAGCTACATTTGGAGCTATTCTTATTACTAGTTTTTATTCTAAATGTAATTCTTTGGTTTGAGGGGTGGGGCTAGTTAACACAGAATTTACCAAGCTTATCTCTGGGTACAAACCAGAGAGTTTATGGTTTCAATAAGTTTATGTGTAATGGTAATTACTAGAGCCTTTTAAAGGGAGGACAAAATGGGAGAATCAAAGTATATTCATGGAACCAAAAACCTTTGATTAGAAAGTGTTTGAAGAACTATATGTGTTATAAGAGTGTCATATATAATATAATCAGGTATGATAAAAGCATTTTGCTATTTTTTATTGCATAGAAGATATTTATTGAGCATAAGCTCTGGGAAAAGTTAGTTTAATAATAAGAATAATTCACATTTATTGTACCCTGTGTAAAGTGCTTTTCATTCATTATCTCACTTAATTCTCAAAACAACTTAATTAGGTAGATAGATTTTTAACCAGGTCTTTCTTTCCATTTTATTGATGAGGAAATTTAGAGAGATTAAGTAATTTGCCTAATATCACACAAGGCTTAAATGATGGAACCAAAATTCAAACTTAAGTTTATGTGACTTAGAGCCCCCATTCTTAACCCCACAGTATGTTGCTACCTTAAATTATCCCTCTGGAGGGATAATAATTTATCCGTCTCCCACCTCTGGAGTCACAAGACTTTGGTTCCAATTGGAGTTCACTTACTTCAAGTCCAGGGGTAAGTCCTTCTCTGCACCTGTTGCCTATAAGGTATGAGTGGTGTAGGTTATGGCGGACATGGAAAACAGTTGGTGCCCCTCTTCTGCAAGGGGGATGGACTCCTTAGCACTGCTTGGCATCAGGAAGCCCTCTAGCCCTCCTGTTAAGAGCGGCTTTGTTTCTGGCATGTCCAAAGCTGCTCCACACTGTTGTACTTACACAAACAACTTGCCAGGGAGATTCCCACCACTCTCAGCATCTTTGCATTGAATTAGCAAAAATATCAATTAGGGATTCTTCCTAACGTGAATTTAAATGCCACCTTCTCATTTCATACTCCACACTGCATGCCTCATTCTCTTAAATAAATCTTAAGTAAGATTCTTTTGAGGTTTGACTTACTATGGCTCTGTAAAATTCATACTTTCAGAGTCTCCATGGAGATAACTTTTTTCTTTATCTCTCCTTAAAAAAAAAAAAGGGATGCATGAGCAGAACGTGCAGGTTTGTTACATAGGTATACATGTGCCGTGGTGGTTGGCTGCACCTATTGACCCATCCTCTAAGTTCCCTCCCATCACCCCCCCAACCCCCAACAAGCCCTGGTGTGTGTTGTTCCCCTCTCTGTGTCCATGTGTTCTCACTGTTCAACTCTCACTTATAAGTGAGAACATGCGGTGTTTGGTTTTCTGCTCCTGTGTTAGCTTGCTGAGAATGATGGCTTCTATCTTCATCCATGTCCCTGCAAAGGACATGATCTCATTCCTTTTTATGGCTGCGTAGTATGGTACCACATTTTCTTTATCTCATTCCTTTTTATGGCTGCATGGTGTATATGTACCACATTTTCTTTATCCAGTCTATTATTTGGATTGGTTCTATGTCTTTGCTATTGTAAATAGGGCTGCAATAAACATACGTGTGCATGTGTCTTTACAGTAGGATGATTTATATTTCTTTGGCTATATACCCAGTAATGGGATTGCTGGGTCAAGATTTTTTTTTAAGTCTAATGCCCCATCTTATGAATAATAAAACTAAGACCCAAGTGGTACCCACCTAATTAGTGTTTTTGCTACTATCTGTTTTACTGTGGGACACAAGGATTTTAAAATTAACTAAGGCTTTTTTTCCATTACAAAATAAGTATGCTTGTTGTAGGATAATTTACCAAAAGCACAAACAATAAGGACAATAAAAATAGCTATAATGAAATTACTCAGCAAGAACCACTGTAAACTTTCAGTACACCTATCTAGATTTTTTCTTTTGACTATATGTGCCATTTATTAAAATGATTCCACATATTGTTTATGCTGTTTTATGCCTTACTTTTCATTGCACAATATATTACGACATCTTTCCATGTTTTAAATATCCTTCCATAACTTAATTTTTAATAGCTATATATTATTACATTCCTTGGAAAATCTAGTTAAATGAATCTCATTTTGTTTGCATTGTTCTGATTTTTTCCGAGATCTTTGCATTAACAACAAAAATGAAATGACAGATTTATTGTCGGTTGTTTTTTAGTTGAAGCCAAACTAAAAACTGCCTCAGGATGAGAGGTTGAGTAACCTGCCCGAAGTCACTCAGCTCGCGAGTATCAGACTACAGATTGAAATCCCAGTGTCTTTATTCTTAGCCCTATATTCTTGTCACCACTCATTCCTTCATTAGTTGTGCCGTTTTACATGGAAAACTCTGCTTTCTCTCATTTCCTCCCACTCTTCAATGAGCACATTTATTTTCTCACCGTCACCTTTGCCTTCCTCCCTGTCTTGCAGAGGCTGTTGACATTTGTAGAGGTACACTGTGTCTTGGGACCTGAAGCTACGCAGCTGGAGAGGAAACATGGCCAGTTCTTCCCCACTCCTTACTGGCTCAACCTATAAGCTTGGAAGCTGGTTTTAATTTTACATTTTCTGTGTGTATGTGTGTTTGTTTTTAAAACTTTTTTTCCACTTAATTCTTTCAAGGAGACCTTTATTTGAAATCATGCACTTTTTCCCGCAAAGCGAATCTGTGCCTCAAATCTTGATGAGATTACTTTGTTTGGGGATATTGGTAAATTCATAGTGGGGTTTTTGGTTTATCCATTTAAATTGGTTTAAATTATGGCCTTATAGAGAGAAAGGGCCTTAGACAACTTAGAAGGTTTTAAGGCAATTGAATATAATCTTCTACTTCTAGGGACTTCTTCCTGGGTTTATTCCACAGAGAAGGTATGTTTTGTTTGTTTCCTTTTCATTTCACTTACTTCATTGCATGCTCTATCTCAGAACCCTTTTTGCTATGAGAAATCTTGGGAAAAAACTTAGCCTTCCTTGGCTAGGGGCAGGAAGAGAAAGGGGACCTGTTATTCCAACCCCTTCATTTGAATGATTGAGAAAATGTGGATCAAAAAGGGAAAATAATTTGCCAAGGTCACACAGTAAAATAGGTTTAAAAAAGTATGAGGCATAGGACGCATTTTTCCTTGCTCTTCTCATAACTTTTGTTATGAGAAGTTATAGTGCTTTTCTCATAATTTTGTTGAAGAAGGCAGAGAGTGAGGGGGAGAGTGAATTATGTCCCCTACCCAGTAATTGAAGTCTTAACCCTCAGTACCTTACAACGTGACTGTATTGGAGGCAGGGTCTTCAGAGAGGTAATTAAGTTAAATGAGGTCATTAGGATGGGCTCTAATCCACTCTGACTGGGGAGTTTTATAAGAAGAACAGATTAGGACACAGACACGCACAGAGGGAAGACCATGTGAGGACACAAGGATTAGGGGAGTTTGATCTACATACCAAGGAGAGAGGATTCAGAAGAAACCAAGCCTGCTGACACCTTGATCTCAGACTTCTAGCATTCATAGCTTTGGGAAAATAAGTTTCTGTTGTTAAAACCATCAGCCTGTGGTACTTTGTTATGGCAGCCCTAGCAGAGTCATAAAGGGAGAAAGTGAAGAACAAAGAATGAAAAAATTAAAAACTTAAAACTTGAGAAGTTCTCAGAGAGCAGAAAAGGGAGCCTCAAATAAAATTTATAAGAAATTATGGCAGGTCAGAGCCCATGCTAACTGATTTTCAATCATAATTGTGTATGTGGCATTTCATTCAATTCTATTACCATGCTAAGATCATAGTTATTGTTAACCCACTTTACAAATGAGGAAATTGAAGCTCAGAAAGTTAATTTATCTCAGGTTACATCATTATTAACTAACTGGCAGAACTAAGTCCAAATTCACCTCTTGTCAGCCTTGAAAACCTTCACTTACTGTACTGTTCTATCTCCTTTTAAGAAGGTTAATGTAAGCTGTTTAGGAAACATTACTTATCAAGTTATTTAATGTTAGGGGAAATAAAAAAATGTACTTCAAAGTCTCAGTGACCCGGAATCCACTTAATTGATTAGATAGTAAATATTTGGCCCCTGATTTTAGGATAAAAACAGAGATTGGGGAAATTTAAAAAGATAGTGCAATTAGATCTCAATACAGTCTTCCCTGTGGCTTACACTTTCACGTCTAAATGAACAGCTACACATAATGAAGAATTAATGTTCATAGTGATGTGCCGTGGGCCGTGAAGAAATCTGATCCATCAGAGAGAATCGACAACTGTCACTAGGTTGCATTTGCTAAAGCAGGAAACCAGATCCATAAATCTATAACATGAGGAGACTTGGAAGCTGTCTATGTCAGAGTTTTACAAAGACATATTTTCCATGATTAGATAATTAGATTAGATTAAATATGCAATCAGTCCAAAAGAATAATCAAAATAACCTGAGCTGCTGGTAAACCCAGATGTTATGTTTTTTGTTTTTATTTTTGAGATGGAGTCTCACTCTGTCGCCCAGGCTAGAGTGTAGTGGCGTGATCTAGGCTCACTGCAAGCTCCACCTCCCAGGTTCATGCCATTCTCCAGCCTCAGCCTCCTGTAGCCTGGGACTACAGGCGCCCGCCACCATGCCTGGCTAATTTTTTTGTATTTTTAGTAGAGAGGGGGTTTCACAGTGTTAGCCAGGATGGTCTCGATCTCCTGACCTCGTGATCTGCGTGCCTCGGCCTCCCAAAGTGCTGGGATTACAGGCGTGAGCCACTGTGCCTGGCCAACCCAGATGTTATAATATGGGAACTATGAAGCACTTTAAATATTGAATGCAGATGGCTCTGTTGAAGCTGCCTCCTCACTGTTTTAAAGTTGTGAAGTCTATCAATCTTGAAATATATAGGTTAAATTTACTTGTATATTTAGTAATGACACAGTCAAGGTAAGAGGTGGACAGGCATCGTTTTCAACAGATACTGGGATCAAGTCCCAGCTAACTGTATATTAGCTGTGCATATTTGTTGGTTCTACCTTTAGAGTAGAATATTAAGCCAACCACTTCTCACCATTTTTCATCACTGTCATCACTCTCACTCAATTCTCTGTCATCTTACTCCAAGAACTCTTCTAACTTTTCTCTATGGTTCCACTTTGCCTGCCCCTAAATTTGTTCTCTATTCATGATAACCAGGTAGTCCTTTAAAAATGTAAATCAAACCAAGTCACTCCCCTGCTCAAATATCTCCTATTACACTTCAACTAAAACCCAGACCATGGCTCTTGAGGTCCCATGTGGGGTGGCCCTGCCTACTTCTCTGGTCTCCAGTCCTGCCACTGACTGTCAGTGACTCAGCATCAGCCATCCTCCCATTATGACACTTTCATGTCCAGCTCAAAGCTTCTGTACTTGTTTTTTTTTTCTCCCTAGGACTCAGATCATTCACGTCTGTTCAGGAGACAGCTCCTTAGACATGCCTTCTTTGAAAATGTAACCAAATGTCCCAGACTCTTCCCAGCCTCCACCGTCCCCTTATCCTTTTTCTAAATTTCACTTATCACTGTTGAAATTATGCTACTTATTTAGTAACTTACTTATTCTTTGCACTTTCAGCCACTGCAGTGCCTTATTTTATTTTGTTCACTATTGTATCAATAGTACTGTGAACAGGAGGCATTTACAAATATTAGATGAAGGAATGAATGAATTAATTTAGACTAATGTTTCTTTCCCTGGGTTAAGTGGTTTGGAGAGAACAGGTGTCAAGGAAACAGGGTTATCAAAAGGCTGTTAGTCTATCTGCTCCATGATCCTAGGGACTCTGTGTCATACCCCACTGTATCACCAAAACCTAGCTCAGTCTACCCCTGAATGAATGGAATGATAAATGAAAGATGAAGACTTGGGGCAACAGGGGAAGAGTGATAACACCTAGGTGAAAACTGGCTGTGTCTGAGATGACTGACAAAGATGATAACTTGTTTGCTATTTTTTGGGCAAAATTTAATACATGTTACAACATACATCTTGCTTTGATAGACATAAAACATGTTACTGTAAACTTCAGTCTGAAACATTTCTGAGCAGAGACACATCACAAAAGAGTAGACTATTCCAAAAGAAGGTTATTCAGCTGTTGTTAGACTCATAGAATGTTAAATAGTGATCATTGGGAAGAGAAGTAGGCAGCTTTATGGCTTTGCAGGTAAGGGATGAAGTCTTGGAGGTTTTAAGCACAGAGAATGTATTCCCATAATGTTAACATGGTCTTTGCCAATAGTAAGCAGTCTTGAATACATTCCAGGAGGTGCCTAGTATGAGTAAAGCCTTAGATCTTCATTGAAGGCGAAGAAACCTTTTGTTCTAGGATTAACTACCCACTTGTCTCTGATTTTGGAGTTCTGATAATTTTTAAGTGGTGTCTCGTTTGTATTTAGTTCAGGTGTTTGTTTCACTCAAGGTCTGCCTGACCTCTTGAAGTCCTTGTTCTCAGAGCATCTGCAGTTTTATCTATCAAAACAACTTGAAGAAGTTCAGGGCCAAAGAATCAAAAATAGCCTCTGCTTTAATAACCACCTGTCTATCTAATGAAAGCAGAGTTGCGGGTGTATAGGTTTTTAGACAGACAGATGGAAGCCTTTAACCAAGAAAATCAGTCATCACCATTGTCTGCTTTGTCAAGAAGGAACCAGAAAAAAAAAGCGAACTCTTCCCTTTCTTTCCTTACCCATATTCTTTTATAGGAGGTGTGTTTGGGTTGTTGTAGAAAGGTAGTTAAGATACGTGGTGTGAATCAAACCAACCTAAAAAGAAATGAAAAGTCAAGTTACTCTTCAGGGATAAGGGAGAGGGAAGGTAGGCACCAGGTGGAAGACTTTGACCTGAGAAGATTTAGGGAGATTCCAGCTTCTAAAGGAACTCACATTTATTGAGAATCTGGGCTTCATCCTCACAGCATTCCTTTGAAAAATACATTATTTTCCTCGCTTTACAGTCAGGACTCCAAAGCCCTTCCCTTTCCCACCATTCCATCAGGCTAACTGGCACTGATTCATCACTTGAGTTCTTGGACTGCTTTAACGATGAGGACCCTCTTTGCACTCCTGTATGATAGACCTAATCTTTGACGTCTAGATTATAAGGCAGAGCAAACTGGAAGACATCTGTGGTCTTTGAGACAATTCCTTCCTTCCACACTCTCCATGGGGCCCTTTTCATGGCCGCCTGGTGTGACTAGAGCACCGCAGCTAAGTGTTCTGTTAGACTTGCCCACCACAGACAGTTTTAGGAAGTTGCATAAGCCAGTGGTTGTGTGCTTATGACCACAATCCCCAAGAAGCTCCCACCAGCTTTAAAAGTACAATGTCAGACTTGAAGAAGAATCCCTGTGGCCTCCACAAATAGATGGGGAGCTATTGCCTGTCATTTGAAGGTGCTTCTCACACATTCCAAGGCCTGAGCCCGCATTCCTCCTCTGGGAGTTGCATTTTGGCAGGCTTTCAGATTTAGTGAAAAGGTTTCTTGTTTCTGAGAAGCAATAGGGTGGGAATTCATTCGACGTCTCTGTCATTGTAAAGGCCCTGCCAAAGCCAGCTGTCAGTCAGAAAAGATGAAAGGAGAGAGCTGCTTCTTAAGAGGGAGCTGGGTGCCATTAACGGCACAGCCACTTGGAAAGGTGAAGGGGATCACAGATCTTTGACTGGAATCCGTGGCTCCCGACTCCCATTCTGGGAATCTTTCCACCCTTCTTTTCTGCCTTTCAGTTGGCACAGCCATTTTCAGCATGGCATTAACTCAAGCCCGTCCACTAACACCTGACCATTCTCTTAAATCCCAGGCCACCATTTCAGTGACCTGCTGGCTGTACGGTTGACCAGTACCTCAAAATTATTCTTAGTCTTACACTTCAATTTTGTTAGTGCTTTTTCTGTTTCCTTTGTCTATTAGTGGGTCCTCCCTAGACATGCTGCTTTAAAACTCAGTCTGGTTTGGCACGTCTGCGTCTGCGTCGCTTTCCCATCCTCTTCAGTTACTTAGTTGATTGACACTTTCTTCTGCAGTATGCCATTGCATTTTCTAATACATATTCTTCCTGTCACACTGGACCACAGCAATTACCACATTCTTTTACCTTTTTATAATTTTCTTTATTAAGTTCCTTTTAAAAGTTATAAAGTACATTACACATATGCAACTAGAGAAATAATGTGAATAAATAGAGGAGAGAGAAGAAAAAGTTTAAAAGGAACCCTACAACCTCTCTCTGCATCCTTTCCTTCTACAGCATGCAATGTTAATAATATGATATGCATCCTTCCAGAACTTTCTTCCAGATCAGCTCACACAAAAATATAATAAACATATTTACTTAACAGCATTTTTTGTTTGCTTTGACAAGAGCTAGATCATATTTTGCATATTGCTACACAACTTACTTATTTTAGATATTTCTTCAGTTCATGATATAGATTTAAAGGTGGCCATAATAATCGTAATCCATATTTGTGGTGATATCGTAGTTTATTAAATCACATCCCATTGTTGGCTATTCAGGGCCTGGGCTGGGTATTTCCTGCTTGCATCCCCAGATATCCTCCCCACCTTTGTCTACCCTGCTCCATACTCCGTGTATGGTGTGCATTAGTTGGTTTCTTTGCCCTTGGGCTTCTGGTTGCATTTAGCTCTTAGGGCACCAATAGGAGATTAGAGGGAGAGTGAACAATGAAGTCAGGGTATTTTCCCCTGATTCCTTCCTGTCACTAGGTCATTGTGGGGCAGCTGCATGTCTCTGCTGAAGGTTACGGCTCCTGCCAGGCAGCCCTCTCCATACAGCTAGTCTCCACTTCCAATAACCACTCCCTCCCCTTTCCCTTTTCTGGCCTTGGCAATGGCTCCTTGCTGCTGGTAGGCCCTGGATGCTGCATATCCATTTATTTGCCCTAAGCACTGCCCACACTTTGTTAAGTAATTTCTTTGTTAAATTCTCCTTAATAACTTCTTAATAATTTTATCTGTTTCCTGCTGGCACCCTGCATGCTAAAGGTCTTTTCTTATTTTGTTTTGTTTTTTTCCCCCTGCCACTTGCTGTTTCTGTTTTTCCTTCCTTTATCTCCAACATGGGCCTCTGTCAGCTTGATTTTTTGACCCTATGATTGACTATTTTACTTATTTTTTGAAGATCCTTCTAGGGCTACTACATAGTAAAGGTCAAACTTCCTAGTTGGCAGCCGTTTGCATCCCTTATTCCAGTATCTTAAGCTTTGGAGGAAAGAGGGTGCCTAACTCCATAATTTCTTATGGAAATGCATTTCTTGCATCAGTACCATTGGTTCTCCCAATGATTGGTTGTGTGATGTTAGACCATGAGCTAACCTCCCTAAGCTTCCATGTCTTCATCAGTGCAATGGGGATGAGAGCAGCATATAATTCATAGCACTTGAAGATTGATTGAACAAGATGTACTTAAAGCTTCTACCTGTTTTCAGCAAATAAGAAGTTTTCAGTAAATGGTAATTATGAATTATTGTAACACGCTGTGAGCATAATTGTCATTGGCCATACCCACGTGTACAAATCAGCTATTTAGATTCACTCAGGCAAGGCCTCTGTGGATCCTTTAATCTCTGCCAGACAAAAGATTTTTCTGCCGCCTCTCTCCTCTCTCTCTCTTCCCCCGACCTTTCTTAATTAATAGACTTTGTTTTTTAGAGAAGTTTTAGGCTTACAGAAAAATTGTGCACAAAGTACAGAGAGCTCCCATAGACTCTTTCTCACTCCCTCCTCACCCCCAAGTTTCCTCTCTTATTAACACCTTACATTGGTATGGTATGCTTGCTACAATAGATGAACCAATATTGATACATTGAAGTAAGTCCAGTTTACATTAGAACTCACTCATTGTTGAGTAGTTCTACCGGTCTTAACAAATGCAAAATGTCATGGGTCCATCATTACAGTATCATCTAGGACAGTTTCACTGCCCTGAGCCACTTCAGTGCTCCACTTACTCACCGGTTCATCCCCTCCCTGTTCCCCTACCCCCCACCCCAACTGGCAACCACTGATCATTTTACTGTCTTTCTATAGTTTTACCCTTCGTCTTTTTAGGTCACATTACTATTTGTGATCCTGGCTTACTTTTCTTACTGTTTTATCTTTACTTCTCTATTCACCTTCTGTATTCAACTTCATGGCTAGTAGTTACACAAGCATATGTTTCAGGAATGAATTATTAAACTCGTTTACCCTTAGAATAAAGACTTAGGTTGAATTTTAGGCACTTCTTCCTGATGGAATAGGCATTTGGCTTTTGCACAGGCCCAGGGGCTCAAGGGACAAGAGATCCTGTTTGATTGAAGCTGGATGTCACTTCTCTAGTCTGCATATGTAAGAGAGCTTCCACCCATGGCACATGTATTTGAGGCCTAAAAAGGAACAATGCAAAGCAAAACAAACAAGTAATAAAACACAAAACTATCATGTAAATCCAGACCAAAGAGGGGCATGAATTAGCTCTCTAAAGCACTGACTTGGCTTTAATCCGTACTGGACTTTATACTCTGGTCCTGAGCAACAGATTTCTCAAGCAGCTTATATAAAATGGTAATAGCTGCCTTGTATTTGTACTGTAATTTGGATTTGATTTTAACAGTACATTGATATTACAACAGCAGTAAAATAGAAGTTGTAGCATGGTAGTAGGAGCAGTAGTAATATGTGTAATACCTACCACTCAGGAGTCTTTTTTTTTTTGAGATGGAGTTTTGCTCTGTCACCAGGCTGGAGTGCAGTGGTGCAATCTCGGCTTACTGCAACCTCTGACTCCCTGGTTCAAGCAATTCTCCTGCCTCAGCCTCCTGAGCAGCTGGGATTACAGGGACGCCACCACGCCCAGTTAATTTTTGTATTTTTAGTAGAGACGGGGTTTCACCATGTTGGCCAGGATGGTCTCGATCTCCTGACCTTGTGATCCACCTGCCTTGGCCACCCAGAGTGCTGGGATTACAGGCGTGAGCCACTGCGCCCGGCCAGGAGTCTTTTGTGAGTACCCAACCCTGCATCATGTCTTTAACTCTCACAGTAGCCCTGTGAGGTAAGCATTATTATCTATACTTTACAAATATATAAATGGGCCTTTTTAGAAAGATTTACCTTCACTCAGCTGAAGAAGCTGAGGCACAAAGAAGCATCAAGTTAGTTGCCTAAAATCACAGAATAACTTAATGGCAGAGATGCTAATGTAGCCCTGGCTTCTGGACTCCCTCAGTTCCTACCTACAGTTCTGGGGGTAGCTTCAAAAACTGCTATTAGGCTGGTTTTCTTCCCAGGCAGGAACCTTTCTATTTTTTCCAACCAAAAGCCCAGTTAAAGATTTGCCATATGTCTTCACTTACCCAGATCTGGTTTCTTGTTTTCTGATAAGGCATCTTTGTTCCTATACCTGACCCTACCCCACCCTGCCTCTTTCCCCATCCACCCAAGCTTTGGACCCAGAGCATGGTCCCCAGTAATGTCATCCTTCTGCTGTACTGCCTGATGTGGGTGGTCCCCGTCACTCTACTTTGGGTCCTGCTCTTGCTTCTCACAGGCCCATGTGGACACATATGGGCCTAAACTTCAATAGCAGAGATGGTTCCAGCTGTGTCACGAGATCATTTTAGGGGGTTGTGGAAGAAGGCATTAAATAACATGGAATCGCATAATGACAAATTTTGTCCCCTTTCTAGTTCTTTTTCAAATCTTCTGAGTAGATCAAGGAGAAAGTCTCTGTTTACTACTAGTTTCTCATTAACAGCTCCCTGATCCGTGATAATCTTCCTTTTTAACAAAATAACAGATCCAAGATCATCCTTTAGAGCCCTCTCGAAGGCAGCAGAATGTAGACAAAACTTAGTGATGTTTTTATTATATTCATTCCTAGGTTCACTGTTTATTTTTGGCAAGTAATACTAGTTTAGAATTTATGAGACTAAGATAGTGTTTTATTTAAAAATACATTTATATAAGGATAATATTAAGCAAATAACAGCACAGTTTATTGCAGGCTGTGTGAGATATCACGCAGGTAGTGCACAAATGACTGAGGTTTGAGCTACACAGACCCAGCTGACCTTTCTCGTTGAGAATGGAGTCGCTCTAGGGCTCCTCTTGTCCAGCGCTGTCCCTCTCCTCCGCATTCTCTTGCTCCTGGCGTGTTATCTATTTGTACTTATCTGTGTCTGGAATGCTGTTGAAGATTAAGAGACCATTATCAGGGGCTAGGATTAGGGTGCTCCCCACAGTCCATTCCCCCATCCCCTGTGACCCAGGGCAGGCCACATCACTTGTCAGGCCCTTTGATAATGACATCTTTAAAATGGTCAACATGAAGTTCTGGGGAGGGAAGAATGCACGTAGCTGGCTTTGATTCTCCAGTTCAGACAACAGAGCAGCCACTCTGCCCTGATTAATGCTGCCCTGGGCTACTGCTGCCTCCACATTGCTGTTTTTTCTACCTTGTGTCTGTCCATCTAGGGCTAAACCAAAGATAATAAAGAAAGTGAAGACAGTGCTTTCCATGTGTTATGTATTCTGCTTCGTCGGTTGCATTTTGAAGGGAGTGCCCCAAGTTGACCTACTTCCAGCACACCTCAGTGGTCATTAAGTATGTTTAGGTGATGAGGAAAGGGAGGAGTGTTTGGGACTCTCATCTGTAGCAGTTCAGAGGTTTGGAATAGCCAACCCTGGTAAACTATGCCCAATTTCAATAAAGACTCAGAGCCAAGAAACTGCATTGCTCATCAAGATGTCTATCTTCTCCTAGGCCTTTCTCTTTGTCTCAATGGCATGCTTGTCATCGAGGGTCCTAGAAACACACCCATATACTGGAGGGAGCGTGGGTGGGAGGCAGCTTTAATACCTTACTGCCCACTCTACAGTCCTGCTGGAAGAGTGTAGATTGTTATCTCCTCACAAGGGCTTATTTCCAGAGGAAAAATGACCTGGAGGGGCCATGGGAACTTGCCCTGTGGGGTTGGGTTTAAAAGGGGAAGTCTTGGCTGACCTTGGCTGCTGGTGGCAGGAGCTGAGAACAGTTGCTGAGGCTTGGCTGGGGACTGGTGTCTCTGGAATTCCCTTTATGGCAAGGTCTGTTATATTTTGTTTAACAAGGTGTTAGTTCAGTCCTTCTTGAGTATTTGTGAGAGAGGAGTTTTACAATGGCTGGTTATAATTGTAAGAAATAATAATGATGATGGTAGCTCACATATATTGAGCATTTATAGTGTGCCAAGCAGAGTTCAACCCTTTATATATAGTATGCCCCACAATCCTTGTCTGTACCCTCAGAAAAAGGTATCATTGTCCCCATTGTTCACTGATGAGGTAACTGAAGCCCACCCAGAGAGGTGAAGTCATTTATCCAAACATGGGTAGTGTTGGTGCTAGAAGTCAAGCTCATGTCTGCATGTCTCACCCAAGGCAACATATTTAATAACAGAGCCAGGATGAGAACTCGAGTCTCCTGAGAGCGTATTTAGTACCTTTTCCTAAATACCACCTTGAGTCAACTGAACTATCTTAGAATGTCTGGTTTTTCCTCTCTTCTTGAACTGATGCTGCTTTGGGGAAGAAAAACAAGATTTTATCCATGCAGTCTATCCATCCTGATGTTTTCTTAAGAGTGAAAGTGTTTTAGGAAATCAAATCTAATTGCCCAAATGGGAATTTATTTTAAATAACCACCTGCATCTTCATCTGGATTTTAAAAGGATCTTGAATCCCCACTGAGAAGGTCACAGTCTGCACTTTGTTAATGCAGGTAACAAAATATTTGATTTTGGGAGTCTCATTCTTCATTTTATATCCTCTTTATAGGATTACAGTTTTTACTCTGAGCTCCTGGAATGTCTGCGGAGTGTGGAACAGATGTGTCTTAAGCGCTGTTCTCAGACTGATTTTATTGACTGGGAAGAAGTCCATGGAGGGCTTTGGTTTCTCTGAGAGGCATGTTCTCATTACCTCAGATAGACAAAGGTGGTAATTTATGTTCTCTAAGTTGAAGACTAGGGGAGGAAAACTAAAATGGAGACCAACATCTCTAGTAGGCTTTTAGCTCAAGATTCTGTCTTTTCATTCCCTATTTTACTTTGCATCTGTCATTCTTAATAACATTTCTTATAGCATTTATTACATCTTCCAGTTCTCTCTCCCCGCCCTTTCCTCTCTTTCTCTTCTTCTCCCTCCTTTCCTTCTTTTTTCTTTTTCCTTTTTCCTTTTTTTTTCTTTTTTTTTTTTTTTGAGACCGAGTCTCACTCTGTCGCCCAGGCTGGAGAGAAATGGTGTGATCTTGGCTCACTGCAATCTCTGCCTCCCAGGTTCAAGTGATTCTCCTGCCTCAGCCTCCCAAGTAGCTGGGATTACAGACGCCTGCCATGATGCCTGACTAATTTTTTTCTTTTTTTTTTTTTTTGTATTTTTAGTAGAGCCAGGGTTTCACCATGTTGGCCAGGCTGCTCTCGAACTCCTGACCTCAGGTGACCCACCCGCCTCGGCCTCCCAAAGTGCTGGGATTACAGGCGTGAGCCACCACACCTGGCCCCCATCCTTTCTTTTTTCTTCCTTCCTTTCCTCCCTCCCTTCCTCCCTACCTTTTTCCCTCCCCCTCTTTTGCTTTCTCTCTCTCTTTTCACTTCCTTTATTCATTTCTTTGTTCCTCTCTCTTTCATTCTCCTTCTCCCACACTGAGTTTTTTATGGTTGGTTTTCCTAATCAGTATCATACCCTAGTGAAGGAAAAGATGTTAGACTTATATCACACTTTAAAGTCCTGTGCCAAGCTGGATTGCAAAGTAGATCCCTTTATAAACTACATTAACACATTCAGGCCATAAGGGGCAGGTGTATTGCACTGATTTTATAAGTAGTGGCTTAAAAGTTACTGGATTCCTAAAGCTACCTACCTCAGAGAACTGGACAGCAGTTTGGACACTGGAACGAATTCAGTATCAAATAGAGAAGAGAGCCCTGTCAGAAAGAGCTGCTTGTCATAAGCTTTAAAGACACTTGGTACAGTGGCCTAGGAGAAATCAGTGATGTGCCAGGAGATGGGAGACATGGATTTACTTCAAATTGGAATTAATCTACTCTGTCATTTGGAGAAGGTCACTCACCTCTCTGTATATATCTCCCCATTTGGAAAATAGAAATAGTCTCTCACCAACATACCTCTTAAGGGTTAAAAACATTCAAAGTATTATAAATAATATTAATGGAATAAATGTAATATTTATTAGCTATTTACTTGTGTGCAGATTATACACACACACACACACACACACACACACACACACACACACTGGCAGCCACCCTGTGATGTGAGCTAAGTATTATTATCCACTCTGGGCTGATGAAAATAAACAATGCTCTGAGAGGTTAAGTCCCAACTCATGATCACACACGTAGTTAAGTGGTGTGTCTGATTCTCCCAGCAGTGGCAAAACCTAGCTGGACCCAAACTTGCCAGCTGGTAAGCCTAGAACCCTGCTGGGCTGCAAGACAGTGACACACTCAGCTCTTGGTAGCTGTGCAGGGCCTAAGGCAGGTCAGTGGCGGGTTGCTTCAGGCTCTGAATACGTTCATTTTGGGTTCCAGATACCCTTCAGATTACCACAGCATGCCCTAGTGAGATCATCATTCTTTATATATATATATATATATATATATATATATATATATATATATATAATTACATTAGAAAGATTGCTAACTTGTAGACAAGACCATTTGACCTCCTCAGACATCAGCTCATGGATGCTTGGCAGTCTCGGCTGCCAGGAACAGAAGGTGAAGAGGCCCACTGAGCCATAAAAGTCCACTGAGGGAACTTTTATTTTAAGTTCTGGGATACATGTACAGGATGGGCAGGTTTGTTACATAGGTAAACATGTGCCATGCTGGTTTGCTGCATCTATCAACCCATCACCTAGGTATTAAGCCCAGCATGCATTAGCTATTTATCCTGATGCTCTCCCTCCTCCCCGCACCCCACCCACTGTGACAGGCCCCAGTGTGTGTTGTTTTCCTCCCTGTGTCCATTGTTCAGCTCCCACTTATAAGTGAGAACATGTAGTGTTTGATTTTCTATTCCTGTGTTAGTTTGCTAAGGATAATGGCTTCCAGCTCCATCCATGTCCCTGCAAAGGAGAGAGCAACTTTTAATCAGAGATGTTGGGTTTGTTCATTTTGTTGGCTTTTGATCCTAGCATGTGTTAATCTGTCAGGCTCATCCATGAATTCATAGACAAACACTTTTTTGTGTCCAGTGAGGTTTGATTTTATGTGACCTGGGGGTGGTCAGTGGTTATGTCATACCCCACGCTCACACTCCCCAGTGCCAAGCCCAAGAATTGCCTTTCAGATTCCTCTTTGTTGATGACTGATTTGCCTAGGCCGCCCTTTGTAGTGGATCCCCCTTCCATGGAAAGAGTTAAAATTAGGGAGGATAGCAGGGCAAGCTGAAGACCCCTAGAGGAAGCATTTATTTGAGCTCTTTAAGTTCAGGTTTTGATATTTTTGCTCTGCCTGGTGAAAACAAATTAATAATATTAACATTTGTAGCCCATGGAGAAAACTCTTCTTAATCTCTTCTCTGAAACCTACACCAGGCCTATCATTCATCTTTGGGCTCTGTTTAGATTCCTGATTATTGAGCCAGAAAGGTTTTATTTAATTACTATTTGAAAAGTTTCCAATGACACCATCTCAGTGGTGTTAATTCCACTTGGATCAGTGCTTACTATCCCCCTGATGTTCATAGGGCTGGAGACAGCATTTGCCCCTTTGCTGACATTTCATGCTTGTTGAAGGGAGTGATGATCACACCAGTGGCTCAGGGCTGGGTGTCCTTAGGCTGGTCATATTTCATAACTGGTCTCAGTTCAGACAGAAACTGGCCCCTTTCCAAAACCCAGTTTAGTTCAGCTCTTTGCTGGGAAGATAAAATCAGGAAAGCATTGAGTTATGAGAGGGAGGGTACTCTTACAGTTACCAAGATTGTTATTATGATGAAGTTCCTGTTGAAGATGCTCTGTCACCTTCCTAGACACACATAGAACTGTGGGGTGGGGTTGGGGGCAGGGAGGAGGGCATTGGTTCCTTGTGCTGGTCTGTGACTTTGTACTAGGCTGGCTGATGGCTGCATAAGGAGCTTATAAAATGCAGATTTGGTGATGTAGAGCACAGCCTGGGAATATGCATTTTTCTAATGTACACACTAGTTTGGAAGCGCAGACCTAGGACTGCCTCATATAATTTTGCAGTACTGTTAAAATAGTATATCACAAAACCATCATTTATTTTCTCAAAACTCTAATTTTTGGCCGCTTGCCACAATATTCTGACCCAGACACCTTTCCATCATGTGGATATAATACAACCTCCTGTGTCCCACCCTTCACCTATTCATTCAGCCAATATGGAATAGCTGTCTAGGATGAGCTCCAGGAACTAAGGTAGAAATATCAAAAGATACATTGTTCCAGGACTAAAGGAGTCTTTGGTTTAGTCAGGAGATAACTTGAGTAATAAATAAATCAGCTACAGTAGAACACTGTTATTTTTCCAACTAACTTGCAGTGGGAGCAGGTGAAATTTGCTGGAAGGTCAGGTCACACATCGTGGAGGAAAAGCCCTTTGGAGCCTTGACAAAGGAGATGACTGCTAGATGCCAGGTGATTATATGAGAAGGCAGAGAGAACATTTTTGTAAATGCCTAGTGGACAGAGAGCCTGATAATGTGACAAGAACTGCATGTTTTGTCATTTTAAAATATAGGCCACACATGATAGAAATGAGGGTGGACATACTAACAGACCAGATCATGAGGGGCTTGTATATCATGTGTCGTGGACCTTTGTATTTGACCTCATAGGCATGTCTTCCTTGCCACATATGTAGTTTGTTTTGGAACACTTCATTGATCTGTATCTTTAAAAAAATAATTTCCCCTGACAATATGATATGATGAAATTTCTTCTTATGCAATACCTTAGAAGAGCAGGGAAGCTAAGTAGTAATTTTCTGTATCCCAGATGGGGCCTACCTTCAAATCTCATTTTCTGGCCCTTTCATTTCTGAAGCCAGAAGTCAACCTGGTTTTGGGGCTCCGTCTTCCATAAAATTTATATCCTCTTTGAAAGCTGATGTTCTCAAACAGGGGCTACAGAAGCAGCATCAAGGGAATGATGACCATGGTTGGCCCTGCATATGATGTCTCCCTGCCCTTGACCCCTTAATCAATGACTTTTAATCCTCGTGGTCAAATAGTCATGGAGAACATTGGCCCTGAGCAGTGCATTCTAGAGCTGACTTCTCAACACAGGTCTTCACCCCTCTGCTTACAATCCTAACATATGTCTCAGTGTATTTTCATTCAAACTCAAACTCTTACGAAACCCAGGATGAGTAGCCTGCCTACCTCCCCAGCCTGATTTAATGCCACTTTCTTCCTTGAACCCTAAACTCCTTCCACATTGAGCTTTTTCAGGTTGTCAGAGAAACAAAACTTAGTCCTACTTCTAGGCTTGTGCACATGCTATTCCTTCTACCTAGAGAAGTTCTTCACCCCCACCCCCATCTAAATTGCTGTTCCCTGAAAAGACGTTTTCCAGCCTCTAAACAAGCCCACTCCCCTATATTTTGTGACACTTAATATAACTAACTTTAGATTGTTTGATTTGTTTTGTTGACTTTATTTCTCTATTGCCAGACTTTCCCTTTAAGCTCCATATAAGCAGTGACCTGGGAATGGATGGATGGATGGATGGATGGATGGATGGATGGATGGATGGATGGTTGGAGTTGAAATCTCTTTGTGAAGTTGAATTCTTCACAAAGTCCAGCCTCTCATTCTTTGTTCATGCTATAGCTACACTCAGCCAGACTCCTGGGAATTGTTTTCTCCTCCATGAACCCAACAAAGCTGCATCCAACCCTCACACTCCAGTCTAAGCTGCATTCATGTAACGAAACCTGTGATCTGTCAAGTTGACACTGATTTGTCCCTCTCCTGACTTATATATAAAGTATATGTTTACTTTGTTAATGACTTTATTAACTTTGTTAATAACTTGCATTGTTTCCAGTTGGGTAACTCAAATTTCATCTAAGTTATAATTTTTAAAAAGGCTTTATTTTTCTCATAATTAAGGCAATAAAGAAATGCACTCAGAAAATGTGAGAAATATTGAGTATAATGAGGTAAATATAAATCCTGCATAATTTCTCCACTGTGAGTTAAATACTATAGATACTTTGCCTTTTTCCCTTCTAGTGGTTTTCTTATACATTTTACAACACTGTGTGTACTTGTGCATGCATTTGTAAGTATCCTGAATTTTAGATATAACCATGATCTGAGCATGCCCTCGTGTCATTGCACATACTTTTAAAAGCCTGTTTCCTTGTATGTCTAACCATAAGTTCTATTTTTGAGAATCACTATTGAGTGTCAACAGAGTACCAGAGAGTGCACTAAGCACTGAGGCATATGTTATCCCACTTTAAATATTTAGTGCCTACTGAATCAGAAAATATAATATAAAGAATGTCTCACTTACTTGAGTAGATATGTTTCCAGGTGGCTATAATATTAATAGATTGCAGAAGCAAGAGGTGAATCTCTAGAATAATTTGAATTAAGGGCAAACAAGAAAGACTGGATCCCCAACAAATACACCTACTTTAAATGTTGAGTGCATTGAGCACACATATGTCTTTGGTAAATGTGTTTCTACTAGACATCTAGAACAATGAATTGGGAAAACCTTGGCAGATCACTGTTCTCTGAAATCATACCTGTGATAATGACTCATGTTTTCCTTCTTTTCTAGAGTGACCGTCTCCTTATCAAGGGAGGCAGAATCGTCAACGATGATCAGTCCTTTTATGCTGATATTTACATGGAAGATGGCTTAATAAAGTATGTATATGGGATTCTTTGTTGTTTTGCACTTCCTCTCTTCATTAATGGCTCATAAAGAAGCTTGGATTACATGAATGTGGTGAAAAAAATCTTAATTTAATCAACAGAATGAAATGATGCTGAGGGCAACTTTGTGCAGAAAGTATTGATGAGCATTCTATGGGTCATGGAAAAGTAGAAGAGGTGACCATCATCCTTAAGCATACTGGAAAATGTGCACAAATTACAGCACCCTAAAAATATAAGGCTTTGTGCAATAGGTATCAAAGGAGTTGAAGTTGGGATTAGTGATCTAGAAGTACAAAGAAGAAATTCATTTAGAAGTAGCGCTTTGGGGTAGAGAGAGTATTTAATCTGAACCTTGACATAAGGATAGGACTTAGATGGGCAGAGCACAGATAGGACATAGATTTCATGCAAGATTTGCAAATAAATTCATTAGGGACGTATAATTACATTCTAAAATGTATACTATTGGATGCCTGTAAGTGACACAGCCAGGTAAGTTTTATGTGTAGGTTTCCTACATAGTGAACTTTAAAAGGAGATTTGATTTACATAGTGTTTCATCACAGAAAACAAAGTACACTACCCTGCTAAGATGTTGTATAAGACTGGGTGTATCTAACCCATTCTATTAGCCCCCTCTGGCCTCTTTTAGTTTTATTTTTATATGACTTAACTTCATTGACTAGTTAAAGATTTTGGTTATAAGAGATCTCTTGCTTATCTTTGAAAAATTGGCTTAGATATAGTTTTCTGCAGACAAACATTTTTTACCAGCCCCCAAGTCTAGGTTAGCTTTCCCTTCTGTCTGCTTTCAAAACAGCTTGCGCTCGGCTGGGCATGGCAGCTCTAATTAAGTGCCTGTAATCCCAGCACTTTGGGAGGCCGAGGCGGGCAGATCACTTGAGCTCAGGAGTATGAGATCAGCCTGGGCAACATGGTGAAACCCTGTCTCTACCAAAAATACAAAAATTAGCCGGGTGTGATGGTGTATGCCTGCAGTCCCAGCTACTCAGGAACCTGAGGCAAGAGAATCACTTGAACCCAGGAGGTAGAGGTTGCAGTGAGCCAAGATTGCGCCACCGCACTCCAGCACTCCACCCTGGGTGACAGAGCTAGGCTCTGTCTCAAAAAAAAAAAAAAAAAAAAACAACCAACCAAACAAAATCAGCTTGTGCTTTTATCAATCATAGCAATTCTGACATTGTTAGTCTCCTTTGAGTGTAAGGAGACCTACTTACTCTCATATCTTACTTACGTATCTTGTTTATTCCATATCCCCAATACTTAACCCAGGACTTAGCACATAAAAATTTGATAAGAGCTTCTTTTTATTGAGTGTGTAGTATGTGCCAGGCACGATGTTAAATGTTTTGCATGCTTTCTCTCAATCAGCCAGCAGCCCTCCGAAGTAAGTACTGTACTATTATTATCCTCTTTCCTGAGATGAGGAGAAAGTGGCACATAGAGAGTAAATAACTTGCTAAATGTTAATGTATTAGTCAAATAACATTGAATGAATGAGCGAGTGAATGAATGAACAAATGCAAGAACAAAAAATATTTGTTCATAGTTACCTTGCCAATTTACATGATTACTTTCTTATATTGGAAGTAAGAAAAATGGAGACAATGGGAAAACCAAAACATATGACAATAATTTCTTCAAAATATATATAAGCCACAATTGATTTTATGTTTTTCTATTAACTAAAAAATTATTATATATAGTTGGCTCTATTCGGAGGTAGCAAGCTCTCTCATTTGGAGAGAATGGGAAAAATTTGTTACCAAATGCTTCCTCATTTCAGAGCTCATCATAGGCAGCACTAATTGTTTACAGAACTTTATTATTATTATTATTATACTTTAAGTTCTGGGATACATGTGCAGAACGTGCAGGTTTGTTACATAGGTATATATGTTCTATGGTGGTTTGCTGCACCCATCAGCCTGTCATCTACATTAGGTATTTCTCCTAATGCTATCCCTCCCCTTTCCCCCACCCCCGACAGGCCCTGGTGTTTGATGTTCTCCTCCCTGTGCCCATATGTTCTCATTGTTCAAGTCCCACTTACAAGTGAGAACATGCAGTGTTTGGTTTCCTGTTCCTGTGTTAGCTTACTAAGAATGATGGTTTCCAGCTTCATCCATGTCCCTGCAAAGGACATGAGCTCATTCTTTTTTTTATGGCTGCATAGTATTTCATGATGTATATGTACCACATTTTCTTTATCCAGTCTGTCATCGATGGGCATTTGGATTGGTTCTCAGTTTTTGCTATTGTGAATAGTGCTGCAATAAACATACATATGCACATGTCTTTATAGTAGAATGATTTATATTCCTCTGGGTATATACCCAGTAATGGGATTGCTGGGTCAAATACTATTTCTGGTTCTAGATCCTTGAGAAATTGCCACACTGTCTTCCACAGTGGTTGAACTAGTTCACACTCCCACCAACAGGGTAAAAGCGTTCCTATTTCTCCAAATCCTCTCCAGCATCTGTTGTTTCCTGACTTCTTAATGATCCCCATTCTAAGTGGCGTGAGATGGTATCTCATTGTGGTTTTGATTTGCATTTCTCTAGTGACCAGTGATGATGAGCTTTTTGTCATACGTTTGTTGGCCACATAAATGTCTTCTTTTAAGAAGTGTCTGTTCATATCCTTTGCCCAGTTTTTGATAGAGTTTTTTTTTTTTTCTTGTAAGTTTGTTTAAGTTCCTTGTAGATTCTGGATATTACCCCTTTGTCAGATGGATAGAGTGCAAAAATTTTCTCCCATGCCTGTTCACTCTGATGATAGTTTCTCTTGCTGTGCAGAAGCTCTTTAGTTTAATTAGATCCCATTTGTCTATTTTGGCTTTTGTTGCCATTGCTTTTGGTGTTTTAGTCATGAAGTCTTTGCCCATGCCTATGTCCTGAGTGGTATTGCCTAGGTTTTCTTCTAGGGTTTTTATGGTTTTGGTCTTACATTTAAGTCTTTAATCCATCTTGAGTTAATTTTGTATAAGCTGTAAGGAAGGGGTCCAGTTCCTGTTTTCTGCATATGGCTAGCCAGTTTTCCCAACACCATTTATTAAATAGGGAAACCTTTCCCCATTGCTTATTTTTGTCAGGTTTGCCAAGGATCAAATAGTTGTAGATGTTTGGTGTTATTTCTGTGGCCTCTGTTCTGTTCCATTGGTCTATGTATCTGTTTTGCTACTAGTACCGTGCTGTTTTGGTTACTGTAAAATTATAGTATAGTTTGAAGTCAGGTAGTATGATGCCTCCAGCTTTGTTCTTTTTACTTAGGATTGTCTTGGCCATACAAGCTCTTTTTTAGTTCCATATGAAATTTAAAATAGTTTTTTCTAACTCTGTGAACAAAATCAATGGTAGCTTGATGGGAATAGCATTGAATCTATAAATTACTTGGGGCAATATGGCCATTTTCATTATATTGATTCTTCCTATCTGTGAGCATGGATTTTTTTCCATTTGTTTGTGTCGTCTTTCCTTGAGCAGTGGATTATAGTTCTCCTTGAAGAGGTCCTTCACATCCCTTGTAAGTTGTATTCCTAGATATTTTATTCTCTTTGTAGTAATTGTGAATGGGACTTTGCTCATGATTTGGCTCTCTATTTGTCCATTACTGGTGTATAGGAATGCTTGTGATTTTTGCACATTGATTTTTATCCTGAGACTTTGCTGAAGTTGCTTATCAGCTTAAGGAGTTTTTGGGCCGAGATGATGGGGTTTTCTAAATATACAATTATGTCATCTGCAAATAGAGACTATTTGACTTCCTCTCTTCCTATTTGAATACCCTTTATTTCTTTCTCTTGTCTGATTTCCCTGGCCAGAACTTCCAATATGATGTTGAATAGGAGTGGTGCTATGGCCATACCACCCTGAACGTGCCTGATCTTGTCTGATCACAGAACTTTTTACAATTGAGCCTTAAATACAGGTTTAGAATCCATCTTCACACAGTGCTTCAGGGATCTACAACCGGGGTTGAAGGTGTAAGACAATTCCTTTTCGCCATTTCTATTAGAAAGACTGAAAGGCCACTTGCCAAGGATGTTGTAGAAGGAATTTAACCATCAGATGTGTGTGTTGGTGGTGGAGAGAAGGTTGAGTTAAATGATCATAATTCAATCCTGAAATTTTGTATGTCTCCAACAACATTCTTAACTCACAGAGCATAAGAACAGAAATAACCTCCTCTAACTATCACATAGTTGTTTGTCTGTCTGTGAATATTTGAGGAATACTTGTTATGTGCCAGGCAATTTTTTGAGGTATTGGACTCATGCTATGTCACACGGTATGGTACTCATTATCAAGGCCCAGATCATCATGCTGTCTTCCCCCAGGACCTTTTAGTCTTTTAGGGGAACTGAGATATCTGTATATATGCAAAGGACCTAGCATTACCAAGGAGTGGCATATCAAGTATTATATTCTTAGAATAGGTGAGATTCAGAGAAGAGAGTGGACTGGTTATTAATTATAATAGCTGACATTTATTGAATTCTTAGTCACCTAACAGTGTTTTATGGGCTTAACATATATTCACATTTAATCTGCAGCACAACCCTATGGAGGAGGCATCTTTGTTACATTTTACAGAGAAAAGAATTGAGGCATGGTAAGGTAATTTGGCCAAGGTTATAGAGCTAGTAGCTAGCAGAGCCAGGATTGTGAATCCAGATAGCCCACATCCAGCCTCACTCATTATTAGACTTGGATTTTGCTAGAAACTTGATGAAGGAGGGAAGATGGAAGCTGAGCCTTGAAGGATTAATGTGGCCTTTGTTGGTGGAGAGTGAAGAAGGGGAAGCTATTTCTACTTCAGGCTTGGTATTAAACTAGTTGTCAAAATGGGTGAAAACACACACACAAGCCAGGCAATTCTTCATGACCTTGGTTCTCAATTTTCCTTAAAGGAGAACCTGTGAGAGAGAAAAATGAGAACAGAATTGGCCAGTATCTGAACTAGAATGGACTTATGATCAGAGGCTGCATTTTACCAGTATATTTTGAATTATGGTGGCTCTGAAATGGCCCAGTGATGATGTGGTAAAGTTGAACTCTTACAGATGTCAGGAATACTTTATTTTAGTCGCAGAACTTGGAGTTTGAGAGGCCAGTGGTAGATTTCTTACTGCCCCAAGAGAGTGTCTTTCTTGGCTGTCTATGGACAAAAGAGGAAAATATTCATGCCATGGACAGTGAGGTACAGATATCCCAAAGTAGGACATTTTTAATGGTCATATAGAGGCTTATGAATCACAGATCTCCCTGGTATCCATAGTGAACATGTTTAACCAGCTATTTAAATCAAAGATGTGATACCACGTATGAGCCAAGCAATACTGGCTGATCTATAAGCAGCATTGTGCGGGGACTAGTTGTATTTGTCACTTTCCTTGGAGGCTTGCCTTTGAGATACTCATTGGCTTACTTCTGCCTGAGTCTCCCCGGTATTCCTCCCTAAGATGCTCTGAAGCTTCCTGGGTGAAGCTGTGTCTAGTGGAGGTTTTCATAATCACTAAGCTCGGCTAAAAGCTTCTACTGGGACACTGATCATGTCATAAAGGCAGCTGGTGCTGGAGGCATCTGCATCTTTGATTTCCACCTGGTGAATCTGCCATCAGCTGTGATTGGCTGATAAATGATTAGGAAAGGGTGGAATTTTCAGTGAAGACTTAGGTGGGACATAACCCAGACAGAATCTTTTGTTAGGAGCAAAGATGACCCCACTTAAAAGATAGCTAAGTTCCCATACCTGTTCTTTAAATGATTCACTATTATCTTCTTCAGTCTCTAACAGTGCACTATTTTATACTCTTTAGATCCTTCTCCAAATGTTGTTTCTCACCTTAACTTAAAGAACAAAATGAAAGGAATAATAAAAATATTTATATTAAAAAATTATTACACACACTATATTCTAGATTCTGTCAAACCCTTATAGTACTAAACCAGGACACACGGTCCCACCGAATGGCATATCAAATCATTCTGTGACTATAAACATTGTTTTCTGTATATATCTATCTTTGTTTATAGATTGTTAAGCTTGTGAGTCACTTGCAAAGATGAATTCGATAAATACAAGTAACGCTGTTTAAAATCCTTATACCACTATATTTGTCTTGGAAATTGCACTTTTAAATGACCAAGTGTTTGATCATTTTTTTGTTTGTTTCATCAGACAAATTGGAGACAATCTGATTGTTCCTGGAGGAGTGAAGACCATCGAAGCCAATGGGAAGATGGTGATCCCTGGAGGCATCGATGTCCATACTCACTTCCAGATGCCATATAAGGGAATGACCACAGTAGATGACTTCTTCCAAGGGACAAAGGCGGCCTTAGCGGGTGGCACCACCATGATCAGTAAGTCTTCATATTTTACACACTCCTGTTTCTCAGAAGTGTGTGCTTAATGAATGTGTTATCTCCAGAACTCTCTTATTTATAACTTGTATACTTGCCCCAATTCAGTTTATAGATGTTTTGCCTGATGGGACCTGAGAAAAGCAGATTGAGCTGAGGAAAGGGCAACTCCCTGTAACTACAGAGAGGAGATTCATGAGGCTCTTGGTCATGGCAGCAGCTGCCCTCTTGTCTACCTTAGCAGCAGGTGCTGGCTCCTGCAATGAGTGGAGAATAGGAAATAGCATCTCTGGGCTAGTAAGAGGTGAAAGTAGACTTAAAAAGTTATGGATAGAAGATGAAACATTATTTCAAAACTGCCCACTTGGTTCTGAGAAAGGAGGGCAGAGCAGTGTGAATGGAGCTAAGGAGTATCACGGAGAGAAGGATTATGGAGAATTATATTTCTTGGAAATTTTGTGAACTTCAGTGGGTGAAGCTGTGTCTCATGGAAGTTTTCAAAATCACTGAGCTTGGTTTAAAGCTTCTACTGGGATGCTGGTCATGTCATAAAAACAACTGGTGCTGGAGGCATCTGCATCTTTGACTTCCAGTCACATTTAGTGCTATCTGGTCTGCGCTGTATTTTGACCAATTCATATCTTTAACATTGGGCAAGCTGTAGGAGTGGTTTCTCTTGTTTTTAAGTTTTGTTTTGTTTTGTTTTTTTCTATTGCAATTCCAAAAAAAATCTAGGGAGTTGCATGCCATTGGATTACTGAACCAATAGCATTCCAGGGCAGTCCTTCCTGTCCCAAAGGAATCCTGATGAATTGGGTCCCACCCCAGTGCTGGCCCCAAACTTGGTCAGGCAGAGAGCACTGTTTATTTTAATACCATATACATCCCCTGAGAACACAGGACAGCCTGAGCTGTAGAATTATCCACTGTCTTTTACTTCCTTTTGACAGGAGCA
Organism: Hylobates moloch; assembly: GCF_009828535.3. Classification (NCBI taxonomy): domain Eukaryota; kingdom Metazoa; phylum Chordata; class Mammalia; order Primates; family Hylobatidae; genus Hylobates; species Hylobates moloch. Next base: position 124,552,548 of record NW_026652281.1, on the reverse strand, counting down.
TGAGCAGAGTTCAGCTTCAGCCAGTTGGGTGTGGAAGCCCAGAAAAATTGCACCAAAGCCATAAAAGGTGCAATTCAGGGTGCAATTCTCCAGCTGAAGGGTGGAAGCCTGCTGACTTCTCGGCAGCTGCCTGCCGACGAAAGCCCTGGTGTTGCCCCAGACATTAGTAATGTAGCTCCATGCATTTGCTTTCCGATAAGTGCACTCAGGCTGCCTTTGATAGAAGACTACGGGAATGACTGATCTTGGCTTGGCTTTCTGCCATCCGGGCAAGGAGTTGGACCTGTTTGGCATCCTTGAGATTTGTATTATGCTTGGCCATCTGCATTAGGGAAGTCAGATTCCCAGTGATGAGAGTAAAACTTACAAAGAACCACAAAAGCAATTGTGTCCTTCATAGATAAATTAGGAAACCTAGAGATGCAAAAAGAAAATAAACCTCATAATCCCACATCACTGTTGGAGTTTGGCTGTATATTGTACACATTTTTAAAATCCTATTTGGCAAAACTAGGATCACAGTACATGTACTATATTTTAACCTTCCATTTTTGCTAAATAATATGTCATGGATATCTTTGCATTCATTTTTATTCTACCCCAACATTTAAAGTGGATTCCTAGTCATCCATTTTATAAAGGATTTATGTATTTAACCTAACTTCTCTATTGTTAACAATTTCAATTGTTTCCAATTTTTCACTTAGATAAATAAGTAGCAATCATCCTTGGAACCAACATTTTGTATACAGCCTCATTTATTTCCCTAGGAATAACTCATAGGTGTGGGAATGAATATTGGGTTAAGGTTTGAAAAATGTCCAGTTTTTTAATGTATATTTCAAAATTGCTCTCTGGAAAGTTGTCCTTAGCTGTACTTTGTCCTTACTTGTACTTTGCCTCAGCCGTTCAGGGGAACTATGAAAGTGTAATTTCTGCCTTTTCTTCATCAACTGTAGATGCCATTGTTTAAAAAAAAAATGTATCCATGGTTGCGGGTGAAAGAGTAGATTTAGGCCTCAAAGAAACCAGATTCTTGACAAGAAGTTTCCATGGAAATAAGATCTGTAGGCCCAGTATCAGGTTTATGTAACTGACACCAGCTTTGTCCTATAGCAGAGAGCCTCAATGTCTTGTGCCCTAACTTAACTTTAAACCTCGCTTTCACCCTTGGAAGAGAGTCTGACTTTTTTCACTAGCAGTGACCTCCCCACAGTACTAGCAATAATGACACATAGTAGGCACTCATTGATGGCTAACGTTTATTGAGCACTTACCATGAGCCAGGCATTAGGTGAAGTACTTTACATGCATTTTCCCATTTAATCTTATAAATTCAGAAGAAAGGCACTAGTAACACCCTGTCTCCCACCCCACTTGGCACCAACTTAAAGGAAAGAAAACTGAGGTTTAGGGAACCTAGTAATTTGCCCCAAATCACATAGCTTGGTGACATTTAAGTGATCAGCATTCTTGAAACTACCAGGGAACCCCTTCAAAAGTTAATTCCATGCTCAGGAAATAGAGATTCTGCAGTCACAGCTAAGCAAGCAGGAGCAGGCCTGGGCAGAGGGGAGCAACGGCTGTGTCTGAGAGTGACTCATCTGGGGTCTCTGTCATTCAGTTGACCATGTGGTGCCTGACCCTGAGTCCAGCCTGACTGAGGCCTATGAGAAATGGAGAGAGTGGGCTGATGGGAAGAGCTGCTGTGACTATGCCTTGCATGTGGACATCACCCACTGGAATGACAGCGTCAAGCAGGAAGTGCAGAACCTCATCAAGGACAAAGGTGAGCCCGGACATGCTGTCCTCCATCCTCTCTTAGCTTCTTCTTGCCAGTCCTTCCAACACCATCCACTCATTTCAGTCACTGTCTTTTACTTGGAGCCTGGAACCTTGAGCGTGAGCACTGGATGTAGGGATAACACAATGTTCCAGGCACTTTATTTACTTCTTACAGGATCCCCGTGAGATAGTGATTGTTTTCCCCACTTTGCAGATGGAGAAACTGAGACTCAGAATAAGCAGCCCAAGATCATAGCATTAGTAAGCAGTAGGTGTATCCAAATTCTATGCTCTTCACCTCCATGCAATATTGCCCATTCTGCAGGGGAAGAAACTGAGGTTAGGAGAAGCTAACTAATCTTACATAAGGTTGTATGGCTGGTACGACCTATGAGATTAGGGATTTTTAACCCATATCATTTTTACTGTAGAGATCAAACTGTTACTATCATGTAACAATGGAATCCTTAGACAAGGCTAAGGCATTTCTAGGAGCAAGGATGTATTGGTACTCAGGCTGAGAGCTTAGGGTGTGAAAACATGTTCGTGTATATGTATATATGTTTCTTTGTGTGTGCCAGCATGTGTCCTCTCAGTGAGTACATGATTTAAGTTCCACTGTCTTCTTAGATTCCTCCATTCTCTGCTTCTTTTTGATCAACAGATATTGCAAACCCCTCCCCCCCACATACAGGCACACATATGCACAATGTGCTCAGCATTGTAAGGCGGCCTGGGGGTCTTAGAGAAGTGTAAGTAATGGCCTCTGCTGAACACCCAAGGCAAAAGAAAACAGGCTCATGAAGAACAACAGAATATAAATGTCGTAGGGTGCAAGAACCGTTACCAAAGGAGTAGTCTAGACACAAATGCTAGGAGTCCAGTGGAAGAGTGTGCCCTGGGATGGCAGGGAAAGGATGACCCCCTCAGAGGATGATATTTTCTTTCCATCCCCTTCCTTATCCCACAAGCCCTGACACAAAATCTTTGGTGACATAGAATGTGAGATTAACTCCTTCTTTCTGTATTTGCGTTTCCACTGGGCATCTCAACCGGGGTAGAAAATTGAATGGCTGTAACACTCACTTCTTTATCAAAGAGCCTGGATCATTCCATGGATAATGTAGAGGCTTTTGGGAAGGGTAGTGTTTGGGAAGACTGCCCTGAGTTGAACCACTCTGGGTAGGGAAGTTCTCAAATTACAACCCACTTTTGGCCCAGAACACTGTGGGCTGAGAAGGCCCTAATGGTTAGAGACCAAAATTATCCCCCTTTCCTCAAAATGATTCTCAGTTCCCCAGTCCCACCTATTTCTGTAAATCACTGTATTAGTAGTTTATTTGGGGTGAGATCTAAATAGGTCTTTACATATAAACCTTACAACTTAAGATATTTAAGCACAAGGTAAAACCTGCCCATTAGTTCCCTAAGGGTAGGGTCTGTATCTTAGTTCTCCTTTCTGATCCAACACCCTGCACAGTAAAAGGAACTGATCTTGGGAGATCCATTAATTGGAAACCAAATATGTGCCAAGCCTGGTGCTAAAAGCTCTTTATGTATTCTCTCCTTTAATATTCACAACCACTTTATGAAGTAGGATATTGTTATTTTTCCATTTAACAGGTGAGGAAACCGAGGTCCAGAGAGGTTAAGTATCCCAAGCTCACTGAACTAGTATGTGGTGGATTTCAATGGTGCAGCCCCCAGGTTATAAACACAACTGGTGTGCTAGAGTGATTCTTAATGCCACCTACTACTGCCTTGAGCAATATCAAAGTTTATTGACCTTCTGGGCTAGGGGATGCTGGACAGGGGAGGTTAGAAAGAGGCACAGAAGAAGAGACCATTCTGCTATGACATCTTTTAGGAATTGTTGATTTTATGGGGCAAGGGTGGGCAGAGCAAAATGCTCTTGAAGAGTATAAATATCTGCTTTATGTTGGACAGGAGCCCGGGTAATGCAGCTGGGTTCTATGGTCGATGGAAGTGGGAGCAAAGGATGGAGGACAGTCATGATAATGTTGTCTTTCTCTTGTTTTTCCTCCTGTCCCTCTTTTGCAGGGGTTAACTCCTTCATGGTTTATATGGCTTATAAGGATTTGTATCAAGTATCTAACACAGAGGTAACAACCCATTTGCTATGTGGTTTGGGGTATCTGGATGGGTTTCCTATTGTTGCTGATGACCTTGGCCCTTGTAACATAAATCGCTGTGGTCACTATGGGAGACCACTGGGCCAGAATGCTTCTTGAAGCCTTTGCAGTCCACGCTACATTTTAAATAAGGTAATGGGCAGGGTGCCCATGGCAAGACAGACGGGGAGCTAGAGTTTCCACTGGCAGCAGCTTTCTTAAACGGCAAGAGGAGGAACATGTCTAAATTTCCATCTACCAAACAAGCTCCAAACCCCTCATAAGCCCAGTGAAAGTGTGAGGCTCTTCACCTGCAGGACCAGGAGGGCCTTCTGCTGATTGGAATATCCTACTGCCTTGCCTCTGACTCTCCCCCTAAGAAATTCATGACATGCATTTGCTTTAGACAGAGGCTAAGTTTTCAGAGGAAATACAAGAAATGAATTCCCATGCCTCCTGCTTAGAGGTGAAGGTATGTCTACCTTCACAGGTTAAGAGATAAGGGTTTGAGTTTTTGTGTTTGTTTCTGGCCAGGCTGTAGTGGTTTTATAGAGCGTTTGTTGAGAAGAATTCTGAGGCTGTCTCTCAGCTTAATGGGAAAATAATTCCATTAAAAATGTGTGCTAGAGGCAAAGGAGAGGGGTTGGTAGTACTTTATTATATATTTGCTCTGCCTGCCTAGGGAACATGGTAGGTTCTTTATATAGTCAGAGTTTCCTAGGATTTCTTTGGACTAGCACTCCTCATTGGTCATGCCTATGTAATCTATATTTCTGCCCTGGTGACTTATTTCCTCTGCTTTATCCCATTTGTTTTAGCTTGGGCTCTAGTAATTGGCCCTTCTGTGGGGTTGCTAAAAGTGCTTGCAAGAGTGACAAAGGCTCATTTCTATTTCAGCTCTATGAGATCTTCACCTGCCTGGGAGAGCTGGGGGCCATTGCTCAAGTTCATGCTGAGAATGGGGATATCATTGCCCAGGTAACACCATGCAGCTCCCTGGAGTGTGCTTTGGGTCTGCATCCCATTTTCTTCTTCATTTCTTCAGTGCTGCGTGAGCTCTCAATATGTGCAAGGCACCATCATAAGTACCTTGCTAAAGACAGAACCTGCTCCAAAGTACCTCACAATTTAGGTGGAAGAAACAAAAGAGGGGGGAATGTAGACAAGCAATGAAACTAGAAGATGTGGTAAGACAGAAAGAGGGCTGGCCATTGTTGGAGAATCAGAAAAGGCATCCTGGAAGAGGAGGATTTCAAATTGGACCATTTAGTGGGAGAGCATTTGCTGATTCTCTTCTGAAAATGTGTCAAAGCTACAAGACATTCTCTGTCATAAAGAAAGACCATAAGGCAGCATTTCTCAGAAGCCAGAGATTGGATCCAAGTCTGTGGAACTCATAGCCTTAGATAATAGAGAATTTAGGTCTCATGAGGAGCAAACGTCTCACTGGATTCCTAGAAATCATACTGAGAAACTTGAGGAAAGAGTGATGAAAGTGAGGGCCCCAAGGCCCAAATTGATCATTTGTAAGGAAGCATGAAGCAGTTATCTCTCCATCTCCTGGGCTGCTTAATGGAATAGATGGACAGATGTGTCTTAGGGAAGGGTTTTGTTTATCTCAGAAACATCTCAAGATTGGCCTTTGCTAGGAGGAGACAGCCAGAAAAAAAAAGAGTGAGCTTTCTTCATCCATTTGATAATGCTGGCAACAAGGAACCATTATTCATTCCTTCAGAGAGTATTTCCTGAGCACTTTGTGCCAGGCAGTAGCTATTGAAGTGAGCCAAAACAGATGCATTCCATAGCTCACTAATACTTGGGCTGTGCTTTTATTTTAGAAGTTGTCCAGAACTTGGTGAATGTGGTCGGCAGAGGTGTGGGAACAATGTCTAGGCCTCCCCTCATCTCAGACCATTAGTTTCCTGATAGCAGGTGCCATTTGGTGAGCACTGACTAGTGTGTGCCAGGAACTGGTAAATTTTCTGGTATATTCTCATTTAATTTTCACCCAACCCTTTAAAGATGCTATCATCCTCCCTATTTTATACATGAGACCATCCAGGCTCAGAAGGATAATGTCACTGGCCCAAGGATCACAGCAAATAACTAGGAAAACCAAATCTTTGCCCCTAAGGTGATGTACCTCAGTGGGTATCTTTACCCGGAGATGGCATATCTGGGATCCCTTGCCTCCCAAGCCCAGCTGCAAGCTTGTGGGCAGGCAGCACCCCAGCCATGCAGGGCTCTAGCTGTTGTGATTTCAGACTCTCCATGTTGTCTTGCTGGTGGGGGAGGTGAGGTAAGTGTACAGTTTCCTCTCACTATGACCAAGGAGGCTAATTAGTCAGGACCCTGACAGCCCTCGCCCACGTCCACCACACACCCAGAGATAATGAAATCATTTTCTGTAGAGAGCCCAAATGCCTTGGTCCCGTGGGAGGCAACCCAGTGGTATTAGAACTGTACTCCTCCCTTTATCCAAGTTTTCAGGGCAGCAGCCAGAGGTCCCAGCCCTGCTTTCAGCTGCCCTGGAAACCAAACTCTCTGGCAGTTAATTCCAGCCCCTGAAGAGGCAGATGGACTTCGACCCAAAGTCTCTGTTCTCAGTTTCTTTCCTCTTGTGAATCCTTAGCATGGAAGTTTCTCTGGTTTCCCCTCCTGCTACTATTTCCCTACCTTGGGAAGATCTGTTCTCAGTCAGGGAAAGAGTAGGGGCATTTTTCCATTTGGATGAGTTTATTGTGTGTGTTTATTAAATTCAGCTTGAGCAGAAAGATTTTTATCACATTGTTTAAATGAAGGCAGCTGCTATTCTCAGAATTTCTTGCTGCACTTATTCAAAAGTGAATATATGAGAGGGGAATCTTTGCCTTTGGGTACAAACAAGGATGATTTTCAAGAATTTCAAGTTGGCAAAACAGTCTGAGAGGACAGCATCTTTGCCATTCATTTAACAAATATTTGTTGAGCACCTACTATGCGCCAAGCCTTGGAGAGGGAAGATTAAAAAGACAGGGTTCCTTTCCTCATGGACCAAGCCACAGTTGTGTCATGACCCAAACTGTGATGTAACTGTAGTTGTGATGAATGCCACAACATGCCCACTTCTGTCCCCATGTAAGGTAGCATCAGTGGGGCTTTACTGCCATTCTTAATCTCTCAGCTATATGGACATCATGGCTTCAGAATAGGACTTCCTAGCCTGAACAGTGCATTAGAATCACCAAATTTTTCTAATTCCAGGTATTCTGGAATTAGAAAAAGTCAGTAGCAGAGTTCAGGCAAATGTATTTTGAAAATAATCCCCTGGTGATTTAAATGTGCTTGGAAGCCACCACTTGAGCTTAGCTTTGTCCTCTGCATTATCCTGGTGCACTCAAACAAGACAGAAGCATAAGTGTCACCTAAGACAGAGATTCTTTAGTTGGAGACCTTAACCCTTGTGTGACTGGAGGCAATTTAGAGTGGAAACTCACTAGTCTTTGGAAGAAATTTAATTCAGTTCAAGTTTCAATAAGTGAGAATGGTAAGAATGAAAAGTGGAGGTGCTTTTCTGGAAAAATAAACCTCTAACCTTTCTTTGTTTTCTGTAGAGCTGGAGATAGTGACAATTTCACTTCTCATGGTTGCTTATAGTATGTGCATTTTCCTTTCTACTCCTCTTTTAGAGATTTCTATTACTAAAAACAAAAAACAGAAGGTTCTTTTCCAGGTGGTAAGAATCCTTACCTTTCTAAATGCCTCATAGTTTCAAAGTGAGACAAGGCTTGTTGCATTCACCATCTTTCCTATGTGTCTCACGCATTACCAGAGTACTCCCAGGTCACTAGGCCAGGCCTGCTGGTGCAGAGGTTCATAGGGACCAGTCTTAACAATTTCAGAGTGAATGCCAGTAATGCTGAAGGAATGGTGGCTTGGGATTTCTGCCAGTTCCAATCAGTTCATGTGTGTGTGCTCACTGCCCAGCTACCTGCTTCTTCCATAAAGAGGCTAGAAGTCTGAGGAATTTAGCCATCAGCCACAAGGGACATGCACTTCTTCTGCCATGTCCACAACTTGGTTAAACAGAATTTCACCAAGACACTAACTCAGGTAATGCTGTTTGGAGACACTATTTTGTTTCGTTAAATTTTGAATCCATTCATTTAAGCCATAGATTTAAAACATCAAAACTCCTGAATGGTTTATTAAAATATGCATTACTAGGATTCAACCTCACATCTTCTGATGTATTAGGCTAGGATGGGTGAGAAATCTGCATTTCTACAAAAACAATTCCGGCGATTCTGATGTAAGTGATGAGTGGCCCACACTTTGGGAAACATAGCACTAAATTGTAAGCCTCGTGAGGTCAGGGGCTACATTGCTTTAATGCAGGTACTTACCTAGAGCCTAGCAGGAAGCAGATGCTCAATACATTTTGTTGAGTGAAATGGCTTAAAGAGCATGAGTGAATAAACAAATGAGATAAGCAAGTGTAGTTTCAGAGGCAGCTGAGACTGAGAGAGGTGAACAATAAGTGACCTGGTATGATTCTTGATGGGCAGTATAGACAAAAAATAGTTTAACAGACAACTGTCTTTCTTTTAATAAAAGCAAATCACCCTTGAATGTTTTTTTTCCTCCTTTTGGTTGAGTCTACCCTATATTGCATCTCCAAATATAGGATTAATACATCTGTTCAACATACACATATTTATTCTTTGGGTCTTTAGATCAGAACATGCCAGTGTAATTTTTCCAAATCTCACTTGAGCTTATTGAAGAACTATTTTCTTTTTTCATTTCAGGAGCAAACCCGCATGTTGGAAATGGGGATAACTGGCCCAGAAGGCCATGTACTGAGCAGGCCAGAGGAGGTAAGTTACAGGGGATGAAGTTACACACACAATGCATGAATAAACATTGTTAAAAGGCGATGAGAATCTGAGTACCAGGTTGCAGTATTGGAACATTTCTTCCAAAGACCACTTCTGATTGACCCTAGCTCAAGAGCCCGTGAGAAAATTAGAAAGGAATGTAAGGGACATGCTTATTTCTGACCCCTAATCTCCCTAAAGATAACACAAGTTGGAGTGTCCTTCACAGCTATTCAGGAGTGTTAAATTTCGAATCCCTTTCTTAAGGAAATCTCAATGTGAATCTTATAGACATTTCTACTTATTCCCTTATTTCATTTTGAGTCCTGCAAAATATTGGCCATATAGATGAGAGGTTGAATGGGTTCTTTTATATACATTATACTCATCAATTTGTATAAGGTGATGATTATATCCAGGTATGGAAGTTTCTCATATATAAAATGAATGATTATTTATGTCTGTGCTTAGCAGCCAAACAACAAATCAAAGGTGACTAGACGCTGGTTCCATGTCTCTGAGATGTCAGCAGCTTCACCTGCTGGCACGGAGCACAGAGCTTGGAATTGGCTGACCATGTACCTGAAAGCACATTGGCTTTGGAAGGCAGCCTGGGTCTAGCACCTGGAGCAAAGTCAAGGCCCTCCATATCAGTGAAGTGAATCCTGTTTCTGTCCTGTCATTCCAAACCCTACAACAGGGAGAAGAAGGAATCATAACCAGAAATGATTGCATTCCCATATCCTGTCTCTTTTAGAGTCTTATTTAAAATATAAATAGAACACACATAGAAGAAAATGTTTCTATCCTAAGGAGGCAATGAATTTTCACAAACTGGGTACACTTAGCTAGTGTTACCCTAGTTACACTAGTATAACTAGCACCCAAAGAAGGAAACAGATTATCAGCACCTCAGAAACTCCTTTGTATCTAGTGATATTTTTATTGCCATTTAAATAATTTATAATTTTGTGATTAGGGTTCAAGTCACATACAGCATCCCTGAAGTCTGTCTCCTTAATAATACCAGGTCACTTCTATGGAATGCATACATCTGGTATGTGCTGATTGCATACATTATCTCAGTTCTCACTGCCGCTGCCCTGTGTGGTTGGCATTGTTGCAAAGGTAAAGAAGCTGAAGCTCAGAGAGGTTAAGCCCCTGGCTGATCATACTTGAAGGACTGGAAGATGGTTTACTCATCATGAAGAGACCAGGGTGATCAGCATTGTTTCTGAAGTTTTTCTTAAATGCTGATCACTGTGGAGATGTGCTGTCAAGAAGAATTTCCAGCAGCAGCCAGGGGATTTCAGAGCAAAGTCTATTTTTGTTCCTTGGTTTGTTTTTTCAACCTCCCCTTAGCCCTACCACCCCACCCTCCTCCTTATTCCTGTCTCCTTTTTAGTAAAAAAGCCTCTCAGCCACAAATCTCTATAGCCGTGGAAGGCCTTTTGGGTGAAGATGGAGGGTGATGTAACCTTCCAAAGATAGTCATGTTGTCAAAGTGCTGAAAAACCTGTAGTGCTTGGGAGGAATGAGATCAAAGGGACCAGGACAGAGGTCCTGGGGGAGCTGAAGTGGTCAGCATGGGTGTGAAGGGGGAGGAATGAGCATAGGAGGAGCCAGCCCCTCTTCAATTCAAGCATACCCAGACACTACCTCAAGTGATGCTGTTCAGAGAGCTGGGACCCCAGGCACAGAGACAGCTGCTCCAGAGTACAAAATTCTGAGTGCTTCAGGAAGGTGTCCATATTCACCTATGACCAGGGGCCTCCAAGGTCCCATCCACATGGAATAAAGTGCAGCTTGGGGGAGGCCAGCTCAGCCAGCCAAGTTCTTAGAGTCTGTCTGCTGAGCTACACCCACTATGGGCAGTGACTGGTTTGCATTATACAACCATTGGGCATCTGCAAGCTATTTTTGGTATTTTTTTTAAGTGTTGGGCTCCACAGGCTAACCAGAATGTCATACCCATAAAAAAAGGAACTGTTGCCAATTGAATGGAAGAATGTCAAAGTCTCTGCTCTGTGCTGAATTGGACTAACTCACACAAGTTGACAGTAGACCACTTGAGAGTAACACAGACCCTCAACCGGTTAGGAAATATTATCAACAATAATATCAGTAGCCAACCATCAAGAGGCACTTACCTTGTTCCCCCATTAGGAATGAGCTAACTGCTTTACAAGGATTAACTCATTTAATCCTCACCACAGCCCAACAGGTCAGATCCTATTATCCTCAATTTACAGACAAGGAAACTGAGGCTTTGGGAGGTTGTGCAATGTAGCTGAGGTCACCTAGCTGATAAGTGTCAGAACCAGGACTCAGAACCAGGCCATGTGAGACAGCCGCAGCTCTCAGACCATGCTTTGTTAATAAAATAAGGGAAAACTTCTAATTTCTTACTTAATAAATGCCACTGGGTTGGTTAGCATATTTGAAAACATGAATTCTACATTAGGGTAAGATGGGAGAGATCAATAATAAAACAAGTCTTTGTGTTGAGAAACCTGGGAATTATTTTTGTAAGAAATGCCTCCTAGAATTAACCCTTTGCTGACCACTTACTGCTGCAGGAAAGGATTTGAGGAACCATGATGCCTAACTGGCTTGGCTGGTTATTTTAGACATAATGGTTCACTATTGTGTTTGCCCAGAGATTCTGTCCTGAGAAGATTGAGGAGCAGAGGCTTTCATTCAGATGTCACCTTTGTGATAACCACAGAGGCTAAGGAAAAAGTACTTACCCTCTGCCAGGCATTGCTCTCAGATGACAACGCTGTGCTATACTATTTTACTAGTGAGGGATAGAGGCACTGGGAAGCTGAGTAAAGTGACACAGTTAGGAAGTGGTAGATCTGAGATGTGGATATAGGATATCTAATTCCAGATCCTGCCAAAATTATCCATAACCTCTGTGCAGCACTGTATCCTCACAGTTCGTGGAGGTGGGAGCCACCAGTTTGAGAGGTTCATGTTCCTATTGACTCCTGGAGACTTTTTCTTGCAGCTGGAAGCTGAGGCTGTGTTCCGTGCCATCACCATTGCCAGCCAAACCAATTGCCCTCTCTACGTCACAAAGGTCATGAGCAAGAGTGCAGCTGACCTCATCTCACAAGCCAGGAAAAAAGGTGATTTGTGTTTCCAAGATCTCGGAGCCCCTGATGGCACTGTGTGACTCCTTCCCTCTCTGGTTGTCCTGTGTAATACAAATGGTGCCTACTTTGCTCATTGCCTTGCTCCCTAGGAAGCTGCTCTCCACATCCTGTGTGGATGGGAGGATCCTGGGATTTCTCCCACTTGGCATTTAAGTAAACTGAGGCTCAGGAAGGTTAGGTGAGTTGTCCAAGATGACACAGCTTGAATCAGTTCCTCTGAGACTTTGTGCATCTTCCTTCTCCCCTTGATCTTTGATTTTCAGTTCACCTTGTCTGAGTTTTATAAACGGACATATCAGTCAGGATTAAATTGGGTGCAAAATTCAAAGATCCTGCTCACTCTGGCTTAAACAAACACAAGTGAATAACCGATTGTAGGTGTTTCAGGTATGGCTAGATCAAGGGGCCTCAACAATGGTATTAGGGGTTTGTCATGCTTACTCCTTTCTTGGCTCTCTTTCCTCTGTTTGGTTTATGTTCAGTATGAACGGTCACAGAATAGATGCTGAGAGGCACCTGTTGTCCTCAATTTTTGGCAGAGAGCATGATGGGAAAGTAAAATACACCTTTTCCAGCAGGTCGAGCAAAAGTCCCTAGGAGCACTGTGACTAGCCTGGCTTGGGTCATGTGCTCATCCCTGGACCAGTAAACACCCTGGGGATGATATAATCTGGCCAGGATTGAGGCCACAGTGCAGATGCAGGTCATACTTCCTGAGCCACTGAGACTAGCACAAGTTATTTTAGAGAAGGGTTTGAATGGGTCTCCAAAGCATATTGGCCACCACGGCCTTCATGACCCTGGCTGTGTCCCTGCTCCCTGTTGACTTCTGCTTCTTTTCTCCACTGGTGTTAACTTGGGCTTCCTTTGCTTGCCTTGTGCTTAGCTAAAGTTTTCAGAGCTTTCTTTTCTGTTTCTGGTTCTCATCCTCAGTGTCAGACTCGTGGGCTCAGTTGTGAGGCTGGGTAAGGGACGAGTGCAGGTGAGGAGCGGCAGATGCGTGGCTCTGCGTTGCATTGTGAGAGGATTTACCAGGCCCAGTGATGTGGTTGCTACTGCTGCGTGCCAGCGGCCATTCTGGTGGTGGAGAGGCCCAAGATGGGTGATTCATCTACCAAACTGGCCTCTGAAACTCCACGTGTGAGTGACTGCGGTAGCTAAAAATAGTCTCAGCTGACGCTGATGGCTGAGTGTTCAGCTGCCTGGCCTTCTGGCACAGGGTGACCCTATTTTTCTTATGAGAGGGGAGGCTTTCACATTGTCTAGACACCCTTCCTAGCTGACAGATTCTGGGGCACCTCCTTCCTTCCTCTGTTCTCCGTAGGCCTGCTGTTTTCTCCTTAGCTTTTAGAAGTTTCAACTGACATGGCATGGTTGCTCCACTGGGTATGAGTCATTGAGCGAGAACCAGGAAAGCAGCCCAGTGCTCCTCACTCATTCTTGGAGAAAAGCAAAAAAAGAAAAAGAAGTGTGTAGGAACTCCTTCTGCCCTCACCCAGTGCCACACACACACACCCCTGCCAACTGTGACTACCCACCACCCTCATGCCCTCTGCTGAGGCTGCATTCTGCCCGGGACCCATTCTTAGGGTGACCTAGGGGCCGCTCAGGACAGGGTGTTTTAGTTGTATGCTGGTCTTATTTCAAACTTCATGGAGAAAAATTCCTAACCCTGAGCCTTTTGGCTCATAATTCTCTGGCGAGCAGAACTAGTACAGCTGTGTCTCTGGGGTGGAATGGGGCTATTATTTCAGGGATGAAAAACTGGCTGCTGAGATTGAAGTCAGTAAACAACTCATGGACCGTCATTCTCAGGGAAAACACTCAAGAGCATGCTGAGCAAGACAAAGCCTAGCAGGGTTTGCACTTCCCTCCTGAGCAGGATATGGTTGAAGTCTCCATGTGTTTAGTGACCAATCATCAGGGCTCTTTAACTGTATGGCTGCTCAGAATTAATATTAGAAAGCTACAATTAAATGAGGAACAGCTATGTGCCCTGCACTGAGATAAATACTTTAATTTTTTTATTGTGTGGAATTCTCAAAGAACTCTGAGAAATAGGCATTTCTCAGAAATGCCCTTTTTCCGATGAAATTGCAGCATAACTTGTCCAGGATCTCCCAGCTGGGAGAGCTGGTATTCAAATCTAGATGTAATTACTATCTTAGCTTCTTTTACTCTTCCATGCTAAACATAGTCCAGAGGAAGAGTTCTTCCACTTTTAAGATTCTATTTCTTTCAATAGTAGTTGAGTGCTTGCTGTGACTTTCATTTCTTCATATCTTTATGGTCCTGTATCCTTTAGTGTGTAAGTATTTTTGGAGAGCCCTTAAATTCTCATCACTTGGATTTTTTTTTACTCTCACCCCAAAAGCAGGGCTGTCCAATGTGAATCATTGCCATCGCTTCCTTCTTTTGCCCATGGCAGACATTACTAATTAATCTTGAGTCTTTTCTACTGAGACCCCAAGCATTATTAGAATTCTTCCCTTCATGGAATTCTAGGCAACCATTACCAATTGAATGGAGTTGAAACAAGGCAAAACCTATTTGTAATCCTGGCCATAGAGTGCAAACTTGTGGAGAATTTGACTGTGGAAGATGGAGGACCAAAGTTAAAGAAGTGCAGGGCTGTATAGGGTAGCTTTGGCCCCAGATTTTGGCATAGCGGAACTTGGTACCAACCACCTAGCTATGAGCTAGCATTTGATTTCTATATCACTAGTCCTTCTTCTTAAAGAAGCTAAACAGCTTAGATCAGTGTATATTCCAATAGCCTTTATCCTGTCTCCATGGTTTGGGTAGTTAGGCCTCTAATTTTTGAGGCAGAATCCAAGAAGCTAGTCTCATATTTGATGTGTCCTAGGTTATTGGGTGACTTTTAGCAAGTCATCATGTTAGGAGTAACAAACATGATAAAAAAATCATGAGAGTCTCTAATTCACAGGAATGGATTTTACTTTGTGGAACCAAAGCATATCATTATAATGGGAGGATCTAGCAGTTCCCAGTGGTGGGTGCACATTTGGGACTTTGGGTCCCTACCATGGGAAGGAGTAACAGGTAAAGAAAGCGATATTTACTAAACATCCTCTAGGTGCCAGATGCTTCACATATGCCATATCTTTTCATTTTCACAAGCCTAAGAAGTAGACATCATCTTGTTTCATCAATTTCAGAATGTATCTATTTCAGCCTTGGTATACATGGAACCCATTACTAGAGCAAGAACTGGAGCATTTTAGTATTTCTGAAATGAGGATAAATCTTAAAATCAATATGTATATTTTATTCTCTTTTGCCTCAAATTTTAATTTGCCTCAAAATTTGAGAATTAACACTGCATCTAACAACCAATGGCTTCTTTTAATCTAGGGAATACAAACTTGGTCACATTTAGCAGATAGGAAAGCAGTGGCTTTAAAAAGGTGGGAACATGGACTTGAACCCAGGTCGGTCTGACTCTGAGGCACAGTCCTGGGTAGGCTTAGGAGCTAAATTAAATAGGCTGGGCCCAGTGCAGCATATACTTTATGCTAACCCCTTGTCTGTTTCCTGCCCCTTCTAGGAAATGTAGTCTTTGGCGAGCCCATCACTGCCAGCCTCGGCATAGATGGAACCCATTATTGGAGCAAGAACTGGGCCAAGGCAGCTGCATTTGTGACATCCCCACCCCTGAGCCCTGACCCAACTACTCCGGACTACATCAACTCCTTGCTGGCCAGGTTGGTACAGGAATGCCCAGCAACAGGTGTTTTGTGAAAACATCTCTTGGGGCCAGCTGGGTTGAGGACAGGAGCAGTCCCATCTATCAACTTGACCAGAGTCTGCAGTGTGAACAGTGTATTGGGAATTCTTTTACAGTCTTGCACGTAGAAAACAGGCTCTTCCCCATCCTATTTTAAACATTAATACAGTCATAATATTAATAATAGCAGTTAAAACCTATTATGTGCCAAGCTCTATGGTAAGACTACACTCACAATCTCATTTGTTTCTCATAACAACTTTATGAGTGAGGCACTCTTATCATCATTTACATATTAAGCAACTGAAGGTCAGAGAAGCTAAATCATTTGCCTAAGTTCAAATAGTTGGTCATGATGACAATCAAAATTATAGGGAGACTCATTTGTTGCTGCCCTCTGCAGACATGTAGGATCATGACATTGCTCATTTGAGTCCATTTTATTTTGCTACAAAAGAGATGATCTAATCCCACCCCCTCACTTTCTAGATGGGGTAGCTGAGCCCAGGGAGGGGAAGAAACTCATCCAAGCTCATATATCTAGTAAGAGGTAGAGGAGGGATTCCAAACCCAAATAGTCAGAGTCCAAACCCTCACAGTAGACACAAGATTCTAAGCTCCCAGTGTGCCTCCAGCCATCTCCCCTGTTCATGTGGCGCTTTTCTCCTTTGCCAGCGGGGATCTGCAGCTATCTGGGAGTGCCCACTGCACCTTCAGCACTGCCCAGAAAGCAATTGGGAAGGACAACTTCACAGCCATTCCTGAGGGCACCAATGGTGTGGAGGAGCGGATGTCTGTCATCTGGGACAAGGCTGTGGTAAGGCATGGAGGTCGTGGGAGGGTGGCCAGGGCCAAAACATCCGTGGGCCAGATCAGAACCTCCTGCCACCAGTTGGGCTGGTGACACTGCGAGTGCAGATGGGATCTCGTACTTGCTGAGATGTCTCTGGAACCATGTGGCTCAGGCAATGTGGAACATTTCCTTCTAGTGTGATGAATCCTAAGGCCTAGCATTCTGAAGGAGGCTTCCTTATCTAGACTGTTAGGACTAGGAACCAGACATGCAACTCCTTCATCTGAGTATACGAATAGCCTGTACTTAAAATAATAGTGAGCTAATTCTTTTTGTTTGGATAGTTTTATGACTTCTTTTGAAAGAACTGGATATAATCCTTTGAAATGATAAGCAGTGAGTCTGTGTCTAGACCAAAGTCATCTTGCTTATCAAGGACGCCCTATACTGAGGGCATGTGGTCATTCAGGCGATAGAAGTGATTGTCTCTAAATGTCTTCTGGCAAGTGGCCTGTTTTATTTTCCTTATTCACATCACAAGGACTGACAAAAGAAATAGCCATTCAAATTAAGACTCTCTCAAAGATTTTAGTAAAATCAATAATTATCTCATTATTAAGTTGATGACTTCTCTATGTTTCATTTTAAAAATCCTAAAAACATTCTTATCAGGGTTATGTATACTAAAGCCTCATTAATCTACGCAGTGTAATTTCGCTGAGTTTTCTTTTTCTTCTTTGCTCCCAGGAAGCTCAAAGCTAGGTTTTAAACTCAATTCTTTCCGTAAAGAGGCTTTTTGGTTTGAAAAGAGGGAAAATATAAATATTGTTGTCTATTCTCTCACATAGTGTTTCTTTTTTCATATACTGCAGAGCAGTACGTATATATTTATCCTGGCACCATTTGGAATAGTTCCAAGATAATGTATATTTTTAAATTACCAACATGACACATGCTCAGTAACGAATATTTGGAAGCTACAGACAAGCACACACTTGAAAGAAAACAAAAATATCTCAATTCCACAACCCAGGGAACCCCTTGTTATCATTTGGGTGAGGTTCTTTCGTATTTATTCTATGCATACAACATATGCAAACACAAATACATATCTGAAGGATGGGATTATAATCACATTTGTTTTTACGGTCTCTATAATCCTTTTTGAAATTAGAAGAAAATGAGTAAGTAAATGTAAGAACATATAGAAAAAAATGCATACTTCAGGGGCAGTAACTTCTATCTTAAACCATGTGTTTGACCATTTTGCCTGAGTAGTCACGACAGCCCAGCTAATTCGAGCTTGCTGAGTGAGGTTCTGTAGCTCACCGGCTTTTCAGGTGGCTCCTCTTTGTATTTCTATGCCTTTGTGGGTTGTCTTTCTCTGAGTTCAGAAGCCCTGAATTGATATATATGTAGCTATAGCTATAGATATAGATATAATTTCTTATATTTCAATAGGCCACAGGGAAAATGGACGAAAACCAGTTCGTGGCTGTGACAAGCACAAACGCTGCCAAGATCTTCAACCTGTATCCCCGCAAGGGAAGAATATCTGTGGGTTCTGACAGCGACCTCGTCATCTGGGATCCAGATGCTGTGAAGATCGTCTCTGCCAAGAACCACCAGTCTGTAAGGCCTGCTCTGGTGGGAGTAGAGTAGAATGGAGAGTGCACGCAAGGAACTTGGTCAGGAGAAATGTGTTTGTGTGGTGTGCCAGGGTAGTTAGACTAGGACGGGTTGCAGTAATAATCCATCCCCTAAATCTCAGTGGCTCGAAACCTCAACTGTGTTTCTCCTGCTTTCCAAAGCAGATGGGCTCTGCTCATTCCAGTCACTCAGGGACAGAGGCCAATAGAGGCTTCCTCTCTACATGTGTTTTCATGATTGCTGAGACAGGGGAACATGACCTGGTGAATGGTCTACTGGCTCTTAAAGCTTCCCCTAGACGTGGTGTATGTCACTGCCTCTCACATGGCACTGGTCTTAGCCAGTCCTGTGGCCATACCTAACTTCCGGAAGTCAGGACATGCAATGATCCTTTGTGCCTGGAAAGAGAAAGAATAGGAAATAACTGGTAAACAGCACTGATGACTTCCTCACGATGAGTTTCACATGGAGGATGATAATTAAAGGGCAGTACCTAACAGAAACGGGCTCGACACTGTTGCTAAAAATAGTTAATATTTTTAAGCACTTATGTTTCAGGCACTGTGCTTTTAATTCACTGGATTTCCATAGTAGTCTTCTACAGGTAGGGACTATTATCTTCCGTTTTATAGATTAAAAATTGGAGGTACAGAAAAATTAAATAATTTGTGCAGCAAGCAAATGGTGAAGCTAGCATTGAAACCCGGACAAGCTGACTCTAAACTGATGTTCTTAATTATTGGCAGTACATAATACCTCTTGCTGGTTGAGTAAATGAAGGCGGTAGGGAGAAATCCCATTTTTGGTGGTAATGGCCTTTGCTTAAATATTGTGTCATCTCATGTTATTTGATTTGGAGCTAGAGGGACCTAAAGGCCACATAACCTCTCTGCCCACCTGCTCAATACAAGACAGTGATGTACAGCATCCTGGATAGTTATCCAGCTTCTCTTTGAACACTACCTAAGACAAAAGTTGACTTCCACTTGAGGACCTTATTAAAGACCGGACACTTCTTTTTGCTAGGAAGTTTAGTCTTTTCTTAGCAAATCTGTCTCCGGTGCCTTCTACCTCCTGGATGCTTGCAGATGCATGGTGAGCTTTTTCTGGCTTACCTGGTGAATCAGCAGCAAATGACACTGAAGGTCTCAAGGAGAGAAGGTGCGAGGTATGTTCCTCTTTCTCCTCTTTCTATACCCTTACTGTGGCTTTGCTCCTCACCCCTGCCTCTAGGCTGCAGAGTACAACATCTTTGAAGGGATGGAGCTGCGCGGGGCTCCTCTGGTTGTCATCTGCCAGGGCAAGATCATGCTGGAAGATGGCAACCTGCACGTGACCCAGGGGGCTGGCCGCTTCATCCCCTGCAGCCCGTTCTCCGACTATGTCTACAAGCGCATTAAAGCACGGAGGAAGGTAAAAAGCAGGGGAGCTCCGAGGTGGTGCAGGGGCTTTGTGTCCCATTCACGCTCAGAGATAGTAACCATGAACACAGGGCACTGTGATCTCTAGACTCTCACAGAGAAATTCAGTGACAGTCTTGTCCCCAAGAACAACCACACAGACTTAATGTACTATTAAAGAGGGTGTTGAAAACTTTTGTTCAAAGAGACCTTTTCTTCCCAGATGACTTTTCCCACATTTTTGTAGTACTTCATTGAAAATAATTTAAATTCGAATAATTCAGAATAAGGCCGGTGTATTTTTTTAAAAAATAAATTACTCTTAAAGTCTGAAGGTGAGAACCAAGAATCCACCCCGACACATCCCTGTCTCATTCTGTTCAGTGTTGCTCCACAGGGGCAAACACTTACAATATTTTAGCTACTGTATTTTCAATAAAATTTTATTTGTTTCTCTGATTTTATATATAAACACACACAGAGATATGTGTGTATATGTATAGGCCTATAGCTACATACACATGTGCAAATGTGTGCATGTGTATAAAAAATGGAGGTGCAGAGAAATTAAATATATATTTACAATCTATGTATTATATTTATATATACTTAATATATAAATATAGAATAACATAAATATATAAATTAATATTTATATATTTATATTGTATTGTGTATTGTATTTATTGTAACAATACAATAAATATAATTAACAACAAATAAAAATGCATATAAATAAATATATTCACATATTTATATTTATTGTATTTATTGTACTTTTTATACACATACTATATATATATACACACATATACATATGTATGTATATATATGTGTTTCTATATATATGTGTATTAGCCCTACCCTAGGATTGTGGAATTTGAGCTCCACACTCCAGTTTGAGCCTAATAGAGAAGAAGGAGACTTCCCCAGTATTGACCCTTTATTTCTTTTTTTTTTTTTTTTTTTGAGACGGAGTCTCGCTCTGTCCCCTAGGCTGGAGTGCAGTGGCACGATCTCGGCTCACTGCAACCTCCGCCTCCTGGGTTCACGCCATTCTCCTACCTCAGCCTCTCCGAGTAGCTGGGACTACAGGCGCCCGCCACCACGCCCGGCTAATTTTTTGTATTTTTAGTAGAGACGGGGTTTCACCATGGTCTTGATCTCCTGACCTCGTGATCCGCCTGCCTCGGCCTCCCAAAGTGCTGGGATTACAAGCGTGAGCCACTGCGCCCGGCCTGACCCTTTATTTCTATGAGTGTGATTTAGATTCTGAAACCAGGGAAGTGTTGATGATGTAGAGTTCTTGGCTTTAGGGAGTACAGATACAGTCATCACATCACCAGAATCATTAGCATCTGCACATTTGATGGGCTCGGCTTCTGTGACGGCACTTGAGTCACTAACAGGGAAGGAGGCTCTGACAGGACTTCTTGTGATGATCCATCCTGCATGGTCAGGCTCTTCTGGCAGCACGTCCTCATTGCCTCCCCTCTGGCCAAAGTTAAGAAATGGGTGGAGGTTCTGTGCCGCTGCCATGGGTGGTCTTGCAGTGTTTGTCTAGTAGACCGTAAGCCCCTTTGCGGGAGGTACCATGTTTCCCATGGCCAAAGGCCCTAGTGCCTGGCACAAGGCCTGGCAGAGCATGTGCTGAGTGGAAGTTGCTGGCTGGCTCCACAGTCCCAGGGCAAGTTCACAGCCACAAACAGAGGTCAGTGGGTCAGACCACAGACACTCACTTCAAGGCCTGCCCACCCTGGTGTGTGCTGAAGAGTGTGAGGGTGGAGCTCCCATGTGATCCCATCCCGGCCAGGACCTGTGACCTCGTGTCATGACCTACCCTTCCGATCCCTCTGCTCCAGCTGTACTGCTGTTCTTCTATTTCATAATCATTCCCACTTTGGCTGTCTGCCCTTGCTCTTCTCTTTGCTGGCTTCGTTGTCATCCACACCACTCCCCAGTATCCCTCCAGCCTCCTCCCTCTGGCAACCCCAACCCCATAGCAACGTCCTTTGATCCTTCAGATCGAAGCTCATCTATTTAGAAGGGCCTTCACTGACCACCTCCATTGTCAATCTATCATCACATCCTCCTTTATTTATTTTATACTACTTCTCCCTTCCTCAAATTATCTTTATTATTTTTAATTCCTGGCTCCCACGACAAACTGTATTCACTAATATATTTATGATACCTAGAACAGATCCTAAAATGCTGAATGAATGATTGGTGACATGCTCTTCTCTGGCTGCAGATGGCAGACCTGCATGCCGTCCCAAGGGGCATGTACGATGGGCCTGTGTTTGACCTGACCACCACCCCCAAAGGTGGCACCCCCGCAGGCTCTGCTCGGGGCTCTCCTACTCGGCCAAACCCACCCGTGAGGAATCTTCATCAGTCAGGATTTAGCCTGTCAGGTGAGTGGGACAGGCTCATCAAAAGATAAGAAAAGGGGGAAGGGGAAGATCAATGTTCTGAGGCCACAGGGTGTTCTGAGAACTCAACCTGAAGGAGTTTTCCAGCCCAGCACTGGTGTCAACTTTAGGGAGAAGGTTACTGGGGCAAGCAGGAAGGTTCCCTGAATTGACAAGGGGTCCTGGTAAGAAAGTAAGACAAGGCAGTCAGGCTGAAGACCAGGTTTAAGTGGTGACTGATTCTGCCTAGAGATCAGCCGTGGTTGAGGGCAGGGGTGGGGAGCTGGTCCTCTCTATGAACTGATAGTGATTTCCAGCATTAGCCTATGAGCGCTATGCAACATAGTATGTTTTCTTTATTTGTCCAGATTAAAAGATAGCTTAAATTATTTTTATGCTCAAACTGCAGTAGCGTCTTCCAACCTAGGATTGTTATTATATTCTCCTATTCCTAGTAATTATAATAATGCTAACACGAGCTACCACTGATTGAACATCTACTATGTGTTAGCCATATGATTAGTCTTACCTATTCTTTATGAACTCTCTGATATAATTAGAAAATAATCATTCAGGTGCTCCATAACCAGTAGTCTTAAAATGGAGAAAAATAAATGTAGATTCGCATTCCTATAATGAATAATTTAAATGTGAAGGAAGTAAGATAACAAGAAAAGAAAGACATTTAAGGGTAAAATTACAGCATATGAGGAAAGGGTAAGGAATGGGAGAAACAAAAATATGGGAGAAAGAGGTAAGGGAGACCTAGGGGAAGAAAGACAAAGGAAAAGAGTTTAAAGTTTGGAGGTAACTTTGCCAGAGGTCACATTCTGCTAGTCATAAGCAATTTTTTTCAAAGTTTTTGCTATTTTTGTTGTTGTTGTTGTTCTCTGGCTACCTTAATTCTTAAGCTTTTAGAGGCTCCTTTCTGAATAGACCCAAGCACACACTGAAATTTCTTTTTGTGCTGTTGTCACAAAGACCTGACCATCACTACTTTGCACTGTGAGATCTTGGGCAAGTGACCTAACCTTTCAGAACCTCAGTTATCTCCTCTGTAAAACAGATAAGGGTACCTCTCTCAAACCATGGGGTTGAGGATTAAAGGAGATAATGGTTAAGCACCTCAAACATTGCCTGCCACAATGAGTGTCACGTCCTTGTCATTGTTCTTCTTCCCGGTATTATTATCATGCTCTGGGTCAGATGAAATCTAGATTAAGAACTTGGCTTTTCCTATCAGAGGCTAGTTTTCGGGGCCACAAGAAAAGTCTAGAAGACCTGATAGACTGGAATGGAAGTTTCTTGGGAGGTGAGGCCAGCAAGGCACTTCATATCTTGCACTCTTAAAATTAACCCAGTTTCTCTCTTGCCCATATTCCCCTACCCTCCACCCTGTTTTTTTCCCCTGGGAATTTATTTCCAACTGTAGGCACCCAAGTGGATGAGGGGGTTCGCTCAGCCAGCAAGCGCATTGTGGCGCCCCCAGGCGGCCGTTCTAATATCACATCTCTGAGTTAAGCAAGCCTTCCTCAAAGAGAGGGGCAGAAGCAAGAAGAGATTGTTTTGAAGCCAAAATGGTACACCGATATTTAAGAAGGAAAGCGAATCCAAACGGTTGTGATCTAAAGAATCAATAAGCCTCAAGCCTTATGTTTCTCCAATGTTACGCTCGCTTGCCTAGCTTTACGAATATTGCTTTGTTTTCTGTTTATGCATAACCTTGATTTGTTTGGCTCCCCTCCCCCATTTACATGCATGCAATCAGACAGGCCACTAAGGTAAAAGAGTCTGCTCTATCATAGTGTTGAGAGCGTGTGTAGTGCTGCATCTTATGACAAGGGGACAGACAAGCTGGGACGTCAGGGAAATGAACAAAAGGGACACAGGTTATTTGGGGTGAGTGGGTGGTGGGAGCCTGGAGCAAGGTAGAGGGTGCAGAGGGGCTGGGGTAGGGCATGTAGGAGGGAGGTGGGTGGGTCAGGTGAGCGGAAGGGGTGTTGTATATTGTGTTGATGACGTATGTTATTTCCATGGAAGATAGCCACTGTGGCAGCTGTCACATCACCACAGCTCCCTAAGGTCTGCCAAGAAGGCAGGCAGTCTTTGGGTTCTGTTCTTTGTCACGTCCCCTAAGAGTAAATTTTGTTTCTTTGAACATTTATTAAAACGCCAAGACCCAACCATTTCTTCTACCTGCTTGATTGTGCCAGTGTTTGCTCAGGCCTCTTTCTTAGTGTTGCTTTCAAATCCTTCTCTTTCCTGGGTTGGGAAGGCCAGGCAGGTACAGAGCAAATGACACTTCTCTTCCTCTTGCCCTCCCTGTCTCTTTGGTGCTCTTAAAGCCAGCAGCTGAGAACATAGCACAGGCCCACATGGTGAGGGCGCCCACAGCTTAAAGACGCCTCCTAAACACGGCAAGGTCACCTCTCACTCTTCTGTCTTTGCAAACCGAGAAGAGTGGCATGCTTCTGGCATCCCAAGTTAGGATTTTAGCTCAGATGAGGCAGAATGAAGGGCCTCTCTTACAGGCAGTTTGTGTCTGATTCTCTTGATCCTGGCACATCCATGATAAATAGGATTTTTTTGAAAGTTGGTTTTATTAGGTGTTCCCTAAATTTTACCGTAATAGGTCATCTCAGCTTATATGAAAGTCAAGTGGGGATTTGGGAAAGCCAAAGTCAGTCTTGAGCAGAGGGAGCACATTTTGTGGACCTGGTTCCACCTTTCCATTCCAAACCATCTGTTTCCCCTTCCATTAGCAGAAACTCTGGGGCAACTTTGCGTCTCAGTCCTAGAATCTCCGCAAGTGAGTGGAAGTGACATGATGCAGCCTTCCTCATGGGGCACCTAAAAGAAATTAGTGTGGGTGCTTCGATCTACCTTGTCTGTCAGAGTTGAATATCTCTTTCCCTATCATGCCGCTTCTGAGAATTCAGTTTTGGAGCAAGTCCTGTGAGTAAGATAAGAATCTATAGAACCAAGATGCTCATTTTCAGAAGAAATATGTTCAACCTGGGATCAGACTTCCATGCTCTGGGGAATCCAAGTGGTAGCACCTGTAACCCTGTGTACTAAGTGCTTTGAAGAGAAGAGCAGGCCTCAAACACCTTTTAAGTGCTTAGGAGAAACCATTATCTCTGACTGCAGGTTTGAATAAGTTGAAGACCAGAGAAAAGTACACACTGGGCTACAAATGAATTTGGAGATATCCAAGGAACAGGATTTCCCCTAGCAAGCTACCTTCTGTTCAAATCATGAAAAAAGACTATTTCCCCTTAGAATAGGGAATCTTGCTATTTTAAAGCTCTCGTAGTGCTTTTCTTTTAAGGGAGATGCAGTAAAAGGGAAAATGTAGCTCTTAATTTACACTTCAAAGATGTGGGGGTCTTTCAGAGAACTCAGATTAACAGTTTTATGTGCAGAGAGAGTTTGCCAGATCTGAAGCATATACCTCATTGACTAGGCTGTTACTTTGGGATAGGTTGCAGTACCAGCCACAGCCAGCAGATAGAGGAAAAGACATACATAAACTCGCTTCTGAGCGTCCACTTCTGCGCTCTCTGCTCTGCTGTTACTCAGCCCCTGAGTCTGACTCATCCCTGCACAACCTCTCTGTGCCATGAAGATAAGTCTTCCATGGCCAAATTGGTCATCCGCACTGCCCTTGGGACTTCCGAAGTGAACCATTCCACCAGAACCTTTGATTCTACACAAGATTTCCTTGCTCTGGGAACAACCCCCGAATGCCCTCGGGAGGAACAACATGAGCTCAGGAAGCCTCTCTTTCTTCACTTACCATTACTAACTCTCCAAGCATAGAAATCCCTGGGAATTGCGAGAATAACTCCCACTATTTTAAAATTTATATTCAGATTTGTTTTGTTTCATAAGACACATCAAACAGGCCTATACAAAAGGTTTAGGAAAAGAAAACGATGGCGAGTCCTGGCCCTCTTCGAATTCACTGGCACCTCATGCAAGTGTAGGAAGGCACACTGGATCTTCTATCCGATTCCCAAGCTGTCCTTTGCCATCTCATCCCTTGGCCTGCCCCCCAACCCTGAGGGTGCCCCCACCATCCCCCCAACCTCCTCATATTGCCTCTGAACCCAGATGGCAGTCCGTCCTGGTTCTCTCTGAGGGCCACGGGCTTGGGTAGTGGAAAGGGTGTTCGTGAAATTGTTAAATCAGTTAGCCGTAGTAGAGCTATTTCTTTTACTTCTAAGTTTTCTAGAAGTGGCAGGATTGTAGTCATCCTGAAAATGGGTTTCCTTCAAAATCCCTCAGCCTTGTTCTTCACGACTATCTATACTGAGAGTGTCATGTTTCCACAAAGGGCTGACACCTGAGCCTGGATTTTCACTCATCCCTGAGAAGCGCTTTCCAGTAGGGTGGGCAATTCCCAACTTCCTTGCCACAAGCTTCCCAGGCTTTCTCCCCTGGAAAACTCCAGCTTGAGTCCCAGATACACTCATGGGCTGCCCTGGGCAGCCAGCATTCATTGTAAGTTCCCTCTTTGAAAACTGGTGTGTGGGTGTTCAGTTCTGTGTCTGGTGGGTATGGACAGACAGTAATCTCCCGTGATCTGTGCTAGCTGTGAGGCAGCTCTGGAACGTGAAGAGCTGTTTGGTTTGAACCGTGAACAAAACTGTGTTTTGAGTTTAGCTGAGATTAAAGAAAAAAGTTCATCAAGTGACTGTTAATGTAAACCTGGTTATTAAAATAACTATGAAATTACCAACATTGTTCTCCAGTCTTCTTCTTTGTGTGATGTACATTTTTACCTATAATATTAAAATTGCCCAGTAGAACTGAAAGGGTTAGTAAGAGGGGCAGGCAGATCTGGTGATAACAGAGTTATCTGGAGAAAAATTGGGGGCTTCTATTTTTGAAATTGAGTTGTTAGTTTTGGCCACCAAGTTTGATGGCCATTTTGAAACTTTGGAGAATGAGTAAGTTTTTTTCTTCTGTGGATCATCAAATTTAGTATTATATGCCATTTGGGATAAATCTAGCTAAGTCCAGAACAGAGCCATAAAGCTTTTTGTTTTGGGTTTTGTTTGTTTTTTTTTTTTTTGGTCTTTCCCCTAAAGCCTTGCTATTTGATTGTTTTGCAAGCATTTTCTGCTTCTTTTTAATAGCCTAGACTTGAAGAAAAACTCAAATTACGCCCATACCAAAGTACATTCTTTAGCAAATGGATCCCAAGGAGTCAAATCAGTGTACGGAAGCATTATTTGCCATATCTGCTCTTCTTAGAGCTTTCAGGTACATATCAGCAACTTGAAGACTGAGAAATCCTGTGATAAGGAAGTCTTTCAAACTTTGCCTAATTCAGGGTTCTTGAGCTTTTGACTACTGAACCCTTCTATCCCATACCATCTTTTAGCATCCCACCAAACCTATTATACTACACCCTTTTGAGGGAAACACTACTGAATCCAGTTCTAATTTGTTGTGCAGATCATATTTTCGTTGCAAAAGTTAAACTACTTTACGGGGGGAAAATTGGAAAGTGGAATTTTAAAGTCTGGTGCAACTGTAAAGTTCAGTCAAGCAGACTCAAGTGTAGTTGGATCTAAGTGCTAGACCCTGACATCAGAGCATTGCTTCTTTCCACTTTGGCCCTGTATACCTTCAGTAAGTGCTTCCTTCTTAGTAAAGCTCTTTTTTTATTATTATTATTTTATTTGAGATGAGTGTCCCTCTGTTGCCCAGGCTGGAGTGCAGTGGCACCATCTCAGCTCACTACAACCTCCACTTCCTGGGTTCAAGTGATTCTCCTGTCTCAGTCTCCTGAGTAGCTGGGACTACAGGCACGCACCACCACAACCCGGCTAATTTTTTGTATTTTCAGTAGAGACAGGTTTCACCATGTTGGCCAGGATGGTCTTGAACTCCTGACTTCAAGTAATCCACCCGCCTCGGCCTCTCAAAGTGCTGGGATTATGCCTGGCCAGGAAAGCTATTTTTATGTGGGACAAAGTTGGTTGTCAGCATCTCCAGGTTTTCATTTCACCTGCTTAGTAACCTCAGAAGAGGGAGAGAGTCCCTCAATAGTTCCAGCTAAAAAGACTGATTCAGTCTGGCTTGGGGCATGTGCTCACCATTGACCTAGTCACTGTGGCCAGAAAAACACATGGGACCAATTGGCCACACCGGATAACATACCTAGCCCCTGAGCCACCTGAACCACGTGGACTCCCCAATAATTCCACAAAGAAAATCAATTTGTGATAACTGAAGGGGGATGGATGCAAGGAGGGCAAAAAGAGCCGTGGCCGTGGCACCATTCACAAGCTTGCAGGGCGTGAATGTTTTGCCTGGTGATGTGGAGGTTGAGACAGGTGGGGAGGAGATGGGATACCACGGGATGGCCATTTCTGATTAATTGCTTTTGTATGTGATGAGCCCCTGTTGGTTTGATAGAACAATGCCCTTGATACAGGAGCATAGAGTGATTATATCTTTTAACACAGAAGCTCAGAATCCCAATCAAAAGCTACTCTAAGTGCATAAAGAATTAATTATTTTACAGTTGAAATTCGAGTTTTGATGTTTAATAAGCTTTGGTTTATAGCCCCATTTTATGACTCTAACTCAGGATTGGTGAAGCGCCTCTCCCTGCTCATGACCAAGGCAGCAGCTGAGCTCTGTTTAGGATTTGAGTGGGTTTAAAGGCAATAGTCAGCACTTAACAAACGCAGGATGCAGCAGTCTAAAAGGCATGAAGTGGTTTTCTTCTTAAATGGTGAAAGATACACATTGACTTTCACATCTCTTCCTTCAGGGTGGAGCTGTTCAGTGGCTGAGTCACGTTGACCAGGTGGGGAATGAGAATGCTGAGTAGGAGACTAACAAGGGCCCTCTGGTTCCAAACAACCTTCTGGAATCAGCTCTTCTACCACCAACCCGTCACAAAGGAGACCCCAACCATGAGCAGGAGATGGGGGATTAAAAGGCCAAAGTAACCTGCGGAAATGAGATCACATGCTAAAGGCTGGTACTCTTCAGAATCTGAAGAGTTCTAGATCCTGCCCTTTGCTCAGATGGCTGCTAGGCACACAGCAGGACACTTAACATGACCTGGACAACAGGGTACTTCGCAGGCAGAACTTCGGAGGCCACAAAACTTACAACAGCCTACTATTTTAGGACAAGCCCAGGGAACCAGCAGCTTGCTGGCTGCCCACCCACTGTGGGTCTGAGAGGTGGTGACAGTTCCCTTTGTTCTCTCCTAAAGCAGAGGTTGCTTTTAGCTGCAAGAGTTCAGAGCTGCCCATTAACTTTCTGTCCCAGGTTGTGGACCTTAGAACTTCTGCCTGCTGCTTTGGTATATGGAATGGGGCACGGATGTTGAGGGGTAGGAAGGCAAAGTGCTAAAGAAAGAGGTGCATAGGCTGCCCATGGACTTAGGGGCATAGTGAATGGCAGAAACTGGAATTCTGGGCTATGTTCCCTGAGATGTGACTACTAGAGAGGTCAAGATTTTTAGTTTTTATACATGTGGGTCAGGTAAGCTGTACTGCATTCCATAGTTGCAGAACACCATCTCTGTTACAGAATATTATTTCTGGTAAGGGACATTCCTCACAATAGGAAACAGACAGAAGAACGGGTTACTTTGGGCACCCCCAATGCTATCTCTGGAGAAGACAAATACACACACACACACATACACACACACAGCTGACAAAGAAGGGTCAGCGGCTCATTGTTTACAGAAGACATTTTAATACACATAGGCACATTTATATTATATATGCTACAGCTCAACAGAAGCACTTGTTTCCCATTCGAGGGCTGCCAGATCAGCTGCCTGTTCACAACAGCACAGGTAAGTGAAGTTTGAAATTTTAATATCAGTGTTTAATATCAGTCAGACACACTGAATTTGTAGTAAACAGGAATCACAGACAGATAGCAGGAAACAGGATTTTATGTAGACAATACAGGGACAACTCGGTACTGAAACAAGCTTGCAGTGCTTTTTGTGCCTTTTCGTTCAGCTTTTGAAGACCTAAAGCCTTAGCATTACTGCCTCAGCCACGAATAGCAACACTGGTCTCTACTAGCTACGTTAATACTTTTTCTTCCTACTTATTCTTCCATCCAATCTACAAAAGCTATGATAATAGAACATCTAGCGGTTTCTGGTTAAAACTTTCCTGTCAGAAGAAGCCTAGCCACTAATTAATTAGGTTACTGTAATTCATTTAGCAATGCTCTGTGCTGGTTGCTGTTCATTCCTGCCCTAGCAATGACCTCAGGCAAAACCAGTGCCACCATGGCAGTGGGTTAGCCATTAGCAGACGACTTCCTGGAATTAGAGTTGTGGCATAAGTTGCCGGGTTTGACTGCCCTACGCATCTACTAGAGGTCACTGAGGGTGTACTGGAGGTGGGCAGCTCTGTCACACTGCAAGAGCCTTATAGCTGGGATGCTCTTGGACTTCAAAACCTGCTCAGACTTTGCAGATGCTCCATACAGGCAAGGGAAGCTGCTGGGAGAAAAACATTCCAGAGTACCAGGCCAAAGGATTTAATAGTCATCTTGTTTCCTAAAAATCACAGCTCTGAGCCTCGGTTGTCACGACTCTGGAAGAGACATGTTCCACCTAGTGGGATATTAACGTTTAGCCCAAGTTATAGAATAAAACCAAAGGATCTGATGTCAACAACTAGCAATGACCATAAAGATTTAGGAAAAGTTTAAATTTTGGAAAAGTTTTTTGTTCTCATGTTTAAAATGCACAGTGGTGAGAGGTGATTACAATCGGTTTTTCCGCACTGTCAGATACCATGGTTTTGCTTTTCAAACTTGAAATACACTGTGTGTCATTCACCTGGCTAGCACTAGAAATCCATCTTACTCTCTGAGCCTGTGCTCTCTCATCTGTGCATCCATGGTTCCTAAAAGCCCACAGAGATGCTTCAGTCACCGAAGCAGCTCACTGGAAATAAAACTAGGGATTCAGCCTACAGAGATTGTATCGGGTTCCCATCCCATCATAAATGTATACGTGTGAAATGGCACTATGGCTTAACTCTCATCACAGTGGAGATCCTAATGGTTCCACGGCTCTTTGGTAAGTGTAAGTACAGAAAAATTTCCCAAAGCCTCTTCTTGGGAAGGATGCAAACAAGGTCACGTGAGAGGAGGAACCTGGTTACTTAGGGAGGTGAGTCCACAGCACATAAAGGCTTGAATCAAAACAAATGAAGGATAGAAGTAAACATGCAAGTAGTCCCTGACACTCATGGGGTTACCAGACTGCAGCAGAATCTGGTCACTTTCTTATTCTTGCTCTTTCCAACACATCCCCCTCTCTGAAATCGAGTCAGGGCAATTGCTTCAAGTTTATAGTGTTTGGAGAAAAACAGAATAGCACAGACAAATGATGTAGGAACTGTAGGGAAAAGGAATCAAACAAACAACAAAAGAGCTGGCTTATAATTATGTAACAATGATATTGTTGCTCTTAGAGAAGCACTATTTCACAGCTCTGCCCGAAACTCTGGGCCTATTAGCTCAGTGAGGAGAAAACTGTGAATGCCAAGCTGAAGTTTAGCTCTGGCTTTCTACACATACTTGGTTGCCCCAGTGTAACCTCTTTACGGAAAAGCCTTGCATAAAAGACAGCCATTTCTGTTTCTTCGGTCCATTTTCACTTGCCTGCCTGGCTTCCCAAATGGGCATCAGTCAGGTCTTCCCAGTTGCCAGCTTACTGCCATCTTGCTGTGACACATGCTCTCCGTAAGTAAGGACAGGTTTAGGTACTCTGAGTAGCCAAGAGGTGAAAACAATCCCCCACCAAGCCTGTTCACTTCTTGACCCTACCCAGGGGCATATGGGTTGCCAAAAATAGTTCTTCTGCAAAGATCTGTGTATCTGTACAGTGGAATTACATCGTATGCACGTCTCACTTAGGTGAATTAAACTTTGTGGCAAATCAATAAATAAAATATAAATAAAAAGAGTGAGACGCCAGTGATATTTTAAAGAAGTAGGCAATTCTGCCTGCCATTCCTGTAGTAAGCGCAGGGAGATGGGAGACATGATACCACTGTTCCATTAGTCTCCATGAACTTGCTTCTCTTGGATGTGTGGGCATTCCACTGTTCTAAGAGTAATTCTGAGGCCAGGTGTGGTGGCTCACACCTGTAATCCCAGCACTTTGGGAGGCTAAGGTGGGTGGATCACTTGAGACCAGGAGTCTGAAACCAACCTGGCCAGCATAGCAAAATCCTGTTTCTACTAAAAATACAAAAAATTCGCTACTCATGGTGGCACACACATGAGATCCCAGCTACTCAGGAGGCTGAGACACAACAATCACTTGAACCCGGGAGGCAGAGGTTATAGTGAGCAGAGATCATGCCACTGCACTCCAGCCTGGGTGACAGAGCGAGACTCTGCCTGAAAAGAAAAAACAAGAGTAAGTTTAGTCTATAAAAACAAGTACAATTTGTTCAACATTTTAGCTCATCTGGTATTAGCCAAAATGAGACCAAAAACAAAAATAACTAAGTCAAAACAAAACAAAAGCAATGACTTGTTTCATTAGTGAAAGGTGACACTGTATTGGGCTTCACTGAGAAAAGATACTTCCCATATGTTATGGGTAATTTGAGGGGTTTTTCAATGGTAAATTTTACTATCTTCTAAATTCATTTCTAACTTAGACAATAAACCCCATGTAAGATGTAACTTTTCTGAACTGCAAGGTGGACATACTTTCAGTGTGATGACATTCTTTTCTGATCCTCTCCAGATACAGGTCTCTGCTAACCTTCAGAGGACAATTAGCCCTCAAGGAACATGCTTCTTGGAAGGAGAGTGGTGGGCTAATATTTAGCAATTCACTTGTTGGGAGGGAAAAAACGAGCATTTACCAGTTTCCATGGTGTAAATGCTCCCATTATTACCAATTTCAAGTTACCACCTTCGCATTGTTGAAGAGGGAGCTGGGAAGTGGTGTGCACGGCAGGCTCGTGCCGGCTGAGATAAGAATATCTAATGCTGATTCCAGCACATCACTGGAAGGCCCTCATCCATCTCTGTTACTTTTAATCTGATTCCATTCGTGCCTCCCTGATAGAATTCCTTGTCCTTATCCAAGTAGCCTGGGGAATTCTGACCACTTTATGAAACTTTTGAGGTCTGAAAAGTCTCACTGAGTCCTGTGTCCATTTGTCCATTTGTCACCGTGTAATTAGAAGGAGTGGAAAAATAAATCTATATTCATATATTAATTTTAAAATAAAAATAAAGGCGGTTTAGAATAACAATTATAGCATTAAAAAGGCAGGGTATGGCTCATCTAGTATAACCCTCTCATTTTAGATAAATAAAGTAAAGCACAGAAAGTGGCTAAGTGACTTGCTCTAGATCACACAGTTGATTGATGTGAAACGACATCCCAGGAGCTCAGGCCCAGGACCCTTCACTGTGTTGTGCTGCCTTTTTTTTTGAAAGATATTCATTCACATTTTCTAAGTCATGATGTGTGGAGTGGCAAGAATTACTGTCAGCTTTTCTTGACATATGTAATTAGAAGTTTCTGGCATGAGATTGTCCCAAGAAGAAGACATGAGGCCTTTACAAGTTGTTATTCTGACCATCCTCATCTTGTGGGTCTTTGGTTTGTTCCAAGGCTAGATTTTGTTGTCTTTTGTTAAAGTTCCTTTTTACTCTTAAAAAGAAAAAAAAAGATGTTTTATTCTTTGAAAAAGAAAATGAAAGGTTTAAGCTTTTGAAATAATATTAAGCCCAATAATTTATAAATAAGCATGAGCCAAGGAAATCTTTTAAAAGGCTTTGATTTTTAAGTGTTTAAATCCTAATTCCTCTTCCCTTCTCACAAACAAAAACTTGATGCTAGGCTAATTTATTAATTAAAAAATGTTAAATACCTTACAAAAAATTTCTACATTTTCTATAATAGATTGCATCATTTTCCCAATTAGAAAATAATTTTTAAAATGTTAAAAATATATTTTCTCTTCAAGTAAAGTCTGGCTGAAACATGCCATCATTTCCGGGGCTGTTGTTCTCCCAGGAATTACCTACTTTTCTCTGTTGAAAATTATGAACTCCTTCTGGACAGAGTCAAGGTGCTCTTGAAGAAGACATGTCTTCCAGGTGAACGTAGAAAAAAAAATAGAGGTATAGTTAGCAGACAAATGAGGATCTTCAAACAGCCAATAACCTGTTGACAGTCTATTCAGTGAAAAGCCCCAAATTGAGAAGTAAGTAGTATCTTCAAAACGGATGCTATGTGAAGAGATTCCGGGAAGCTGGCAAAACAGGAGGCACCAGGAATCTGTCTCCCCTCCTACACAGCGATTGCACTGACAGAATCTGTCTAATGTCACTATTTTAGAACTCTGGAGTCTATTGAAAGCTTGCAACTTTCAGGGAAGGCTTGGGTGGCAAAGTGCAGTTAATTATGACCAACTTAAGCTCTTAGCACAGCAGCAGCTACCCATCCCTCATCCTCCAGCCCATGGGAGGGAGCTGAGCACACACATGTTCTGGAGCAGTTTGCACACAGCCTGTGAGAGTCAGGGTGGAAAGCAAGAACCATGTTCTCCAAATTCTGAGGATCTGTGCTTCCAACACTGCTGCTTCTGATCACAGAGGTGCAAACAAAATGCTTGATGGCCATTGTTGTTGCACCTCCCCCACAATGTTGCCGGCCACTCTCCCTCAGGCTGAAGTGACTTCTGGGAGAATAAAAGGGCCAGCACCTTTTCGCCCCCTTCATTTTTCTCCTTTCCTCCTTTTGGGAGCCACATGTGAAAGGCTGGGTCATTCAAAAACAACTGCATCTGTTGGGAAAATTAGAAAGTGACTGCACATGCCCAGGGAAAGGTGCAGGCTCAGAAAAGACCTAAGAAGATCTTATGTTTACACCTCAGCTGATCCTTGGCATGGAGACAGCTTACAACAATAATAAAAAATAAAAATAAAAACAATAACAAAACCCAGCAAACCCTGGGGATGGGAGAAATCTGATTTTCCTAGATTTATCACATTATTAGATTCAAGTGTCCAATATAAAAAAATAACAAGGCATGCCAGAAAATAGAGAAGTATGGCTCATTCACAGTAAAAAAACATAAACCAAAAAAACCTATCCCTTAAAAAGACCTAATAGCAGATCTACTAGATAAAGACTTCAAAACAACTATCTTAAATTTGCTGAAAGAGCTAAAGGAAAATATAGAGAAAATCAAGAAAATGATGTGCAAACAAAAATAAAATAAAAACATAGAAAACCTAAAAAGAAACTAAAAAGGAATTCTTGAGCTGAAAAGTGCAATAACTAAAATTTAAAAATTTGCTACAGGGTTTCAATGGCAAAATTGAGCAGGCAAGGAAGGAATCAGTATCAAACTTGATCACAGGACAGTGGAAATTACTGAGTCTGAGGAGCAGAAAGAAAAAAGATTGAAGAATAATGAACAGAGCCTACAGAAAGCTTGTCCAACCCACAGCCCATGGGCCACATGTGCCTCAGGATGGCTTTGAATGTGGCCCAA
Organism: Hylobates moloch; assembly: GCF_009828535.3. Lineage (NCBI taxonomy): Eukaryota > Metazoa > Chordata > Mammalia > Primates > Hylobatidae > Hylobates > Hylobates moloch. The sequence goes on along the minus strand of NW_026652281.1, from coordinate 124,517,056 downwards.
CACAAATTTGTAAACTTTCTTAAAACATTAAGAGATTTTTTTGAGGGTGATTTTTCTTTAGCTCATCAGCTATCATTACTGTTAGTGTATTTTATGTGTGGCCTAAGACAATTCCTCTTCTTCCAATGCGGCCCAGGGAAGCCAAAAGATTGGACATCCCTGGCCTACAGAATGTATGGAACACCATCAAGCAAACCAGTGTACATACTTTGGAAGTCCCAGAAGGAGTAGAGAGAGAAAAAGGAAAACAGAATATTTAAAGAAATCATAGCTGAAAGGCATGAGCCCCCAAATCCAAAAAGGCACAGTGCATCCCAAGTAAGATGAATTCAAAAAGACCCACATTGACACACAATATAATCAACTGCCTTTTTTTTTTTTTTTTTTTTTTTTTTGTCTGACAGACTTTTGCTCTGTTGCCCAGACTGGAGTGAAGTGGCACACTCTCAGCTCACTGCAACCTCCTCCTCTTGGGTTAAGAGGTTCTCTTGCTTCAGCTGCCCAAGTAGCTGGGATTACAGGTGTGCACCACTACACCCAGCTAATTTTTGTATTTTAAGTAGAGGGAAGGTTTCATCATGTTTGCCAGGCTGATCTCAAACTCCTGGCCTCAAGTGATCTGCCTGCCTCAGCCTCCCAAAGTGCTGGGATTACAGGTGTGAGCCACCGTGTTCAGCCAATATAAGCAAACTTTCTAAAGCCAAAGACAAGGAGAGAATCTTGAAAGCAGCAAGAGAGAAACAATTTGTCAAGTACATCATAAGATGATGGGCAGATTTCTCATCAGAAACTTGAGGCTGATATATTCAAAGTGCTGAAAGAAAAAAAACTATCAACCAAGGATCCTATATCTGGCAGAACTGTTCTTGAAAAGTGAGAGAGAAACTAAGATGTTTACAGATAAAAGTGGAGGGAGTTTATTACCACTAGAACTTCCCTGTAAGAAATGCTCAAGGAGTCCTGCAAGGTGAAATGAAAGGACACGAGACAGTAACTTGAAACTGTACAGAGAAATAAAGCTCTCAGTAAGTGTAAATATATTGGACAATCACAAAGCCAAGATTATTGTAACAATAGTTTGTAACTCCTTTTTGTTTTCTACATAAGAGGCTAATACATATTTAAAAAACAACAATCTAAAAGCTAGTAATATTGTAAATTTGACTTGGAGGTTCTACCTGGATTTTGTGAATAGCCTAAAAACATCTCTCTATACTGAATCCTGATAGAATGTTCCCCTCAACAATGGTACTGAAGTTGATTAAATATTTTTCTCTTCTAGTCAGCAGAGCCTTCTTTATTTGTGATTTTCTTGCAGATATGCAAAGCATTTGCTTTGACACTGCACTATCCAGCTTTCAATGTCTATTGATGACTTTTTCATCAAAATGAGAAAATTTAGCCTCAAAAAAAGATGATTACCAGTCCCAGGACAGAATTAGACCTGGATTAAATGTTTTAGAAATCTGCAACAAAACACTTCCAAACTTCTTCTGATGAAAAATATTCTTCTTTAAAAAAAAATCATTCAGTCATTTTTTTTTTAACCTAGGAATTAGAATATGCTAAGTTCTCCAGTACTGGAGAGTTTTCTTTCATAGTGCCTGTTTAGGTGACAGGAGAGGAAACAATACGAAGTGCAGAAGAGGGATGAGGAGCAAGATAAAGGAGAAGACACAGCTCTGTTTTATTTCACTCTTATTTGCAAACGGAGGCATTTGTAATCCCGAGGGTTTCCAGTATTGGTCACAGGGGACAGGCAGCTATAGGATAAACATAATCTGATAAAAGCTCTTTGGAGCAATACTTTTACCCCAAGATTTTTGGAAAAATAATTTTTAGCATTAAAAATTAAGGTTATAATCAAGTGAAGTGAAAAAATCCACATGGATTTTTTTTCCTCTACTATGTAACTATTTTATTTAAACAAAGATATGAAATACACACTTGCAGATGACCTTTTAGTGTGGTACTTCAGACCCCATTACCCTTAAAGGGTTCATGTTCAACATGTTCTTTTTCCTCTGCTTTAGGTGGAGAAGTTTAAGAAGTGTGGCCAAATGGATATGTCAACAGGAGTAGCCATAAAGAGAATATGAAATGAGGGGGACAAAAAAAGAATGGAGGGACTAATGGGTCATACATGACTTAGAAGGAAAATGATCGCTAAAAATCTTAGGACTCACCTATCAGGGATGAGCAGAGCAAACAGTGATTAAACTATCATAGCTGGAGATGGCATCCGAAATATTGGAAGGGTTTAGAGCAAGTGGAAATTTCAGGAGGAGAACAAGAGGACTTAGGAAATTTGCCTCAATTGTCAGATAGACTGGGTGGCATGGCAGTCTGTTGATTCTATACTTTAAAGATGTTGAGCAGAGCAAGATAAAGTGGAGGATATTCTGGGGGGAAAGAAACAACAGAGGCCTCTGACATGAGCATAAAAAGAGCCAAGGAAAAGAAAGGCTAGGAGTCAGGAAGTGCAGTGGAAAGTAAAGCATCACAACAGCTAACATTCTGTGGAGCACTTTACATGCACTAATTTACTCAGAACAAGCCTATGACGTTGGTACACATACCAACTCCATCAATAAATGAGGAAACTGAGACATGGGAAAAATGCAAAACTTGAGTTATGTTCCTCTAGTTTATCACATCCTAGATTCTATAACAGTGTATCTCAACCATGGTTGCACACATAGAATCACCTGAAGTAATTTTTTAAAATACTGAGACCCAGGATATAAAATCAATGTGCAAAGATTGCTAGCATTCCTATACACCAACAAAAGGCAAGCAGAGAGACAAATCATGAATGAACTCCCATTCACAACTGCTACAAAAACAATAAAACACCTAGGAATATAGCTAACAAGGGAAATGAAGGACCTCTTCAAGGAGAAATACAAACCACTGCTCAGGGAAATCAGAGAGGACACAAACAAATGGAAAAACATTCCAGGTTCCAAGATAGAATCAGTATCATGAAAATGGCCATGCTGCCCAAAGTAATTTATAGATTCAATGCTATTCCCATTAAATGACCATTGGCATTCTTCACAGAATTAGAAAAGAACTATTTTCAAATGTATTTGGAACCAAATAAGATCTCGAATAGTCAAGACAATCCTAAGCAAAAAAAAAAAAAAAAAAGACTGGAGGCATTATTACACTACTACACTACCTGACTTCAAACTATACTACAAAGCTACAGTAACCAAAACAGCATGGTACTGGTACAACAACAGACACATAGACCAATTAAACAGAATAGAGAACTCAGAGAGCTCAGAATAGAGAGCTCCTTTTCCAGGCTTGTGGCTTGATTGGAATTCCCTTGCCAACACTTGACTCTCTTCTAACGTGGTACCTAAACAGTGATGAATATGGCTCTAGAGTAACAAGGTGACTCTGAGCTACACACAGTGGGGCAGAAATGGGGCTAAGCTATAGCTAACATAATATCAATATGGTGTATGTTCTTGTTAGATTTGGTTGAAGGAATGCCTTCAGTGAATGGCTCTAGATAAGATTAAAGGCACGGAGGATGAGTAATCTCACAAGCCTTTTGAACACAGCATGGGTAATTCCTATGATCGGAAACCACCTGTTATTTTATTTCCTCTGTAACATTAAGATCTACCTGTGCCGTAAGATGTGCCAGCCTTGAAATGCTCTTGTCCTTTGCTGTATGCTTATCTACCTCTGCTCAATCTGGAGGAACCAGATCAAATGTTGCCTCCTCTGGAAAGCCTATCCTAACCCTTCACTCAGGTCCAGTGAGCAACTCCCAGAGCACTTTGTGTATCTAACCATAGCATTAACCACCTAGACAGAAACATTTCCTAACATAGCAGGAACTTTACAATCATTTGAATAAATGAATGAATGAATGAACGAGCATGTTAATAATATAATAAGGTAAGATTGACCCTCACGTTTTAAAAGCCTTAATGTAAAAGAGTGAAAATAGAGTGAAGAATCAGAAAAATAGTTCATAATCTTTCTGATTCTTCTTGGAAGAAAGACTATTCTTTGTTTTGAAGCAAAATACCTTTCATTTTTGAACCTGGGGTACAAGATTAGAAGAATCTAGAGAAAAATGCTGATATAAGCAGTTCCAAGCCCCATCTCTCAACAGAAACATCAAAAAAACTAGCAGATACTGTCAAAACCAACTTTGTCAAAACTCCGGAAAGCACTCAAAGGTTTACTGGAAACAAGTGAACACTAAATTAAGAAAAGAAAAACAACTTAAAAACGCTCTTGGTGTTAAATCTCAGTCAAAACATTAGTTGAGCATAGGCTAAAATAACAGAGACTTCAGTGATGACACAACAAAGAAGATAATCTCTGCAAACATTGGAGAATTCGCTAAACAATGGATAACTACAGCCTTCAACAATAAAAAAATAGCAAACCATGAAGAAAGGAGGAATCTGATTTCCAGAGTTACCACATTATAATATTTAAATGTCAAGTTTTCAACAGCAACAGAAAAAAAATCACAAGGCATACAAAGAAACAGGAAAATATTGCCATTCGAAGACTTAAAATCAACAGATAGAAATTGTCCTGAGGAAGCTCAAACACTGAGCTTTCTAGAGTGAGATTTTAAAACAACTGTCTTGAATATGCTCAGAGTTAAAGGAAACCATGGAAGGAAACCACAAAACAGGTCTCAAAAAATTTAAAAAGACTGAAATAATTAGAATGAAGGTAGGAATCAATAACAGAAGGAAAACTGGAAAATTCACAAAAATGTGGAAATTAAACAGCAAACTCTTAAAAAAAAAGAGTCAAAAAAAGAACTCACATGAGATATCAGAATATACTTAGAGATGAATTAAAAACAAAACACAACATCCCAAAACTTAAGGGATGGGTGAAGGCAGTGCTTAGAAGGAACTTCACAGCTATAAACACTAATATTAAAAAAGAAGAAACATCTTAAGTCAAAAGCCTAACTGAACACCTTGCTAATATGTTAAGGATTTTTGCATCTATATTCATAAGAGATGTCAGTTTGTAATTATCATTTTTTTGTGATGTCTTTGTCCAGTTTGGTATCAGGGTAATGCTGGCTTTGTAGAATGAGTAAGGGAGAAACTATTTGCAGTTCACATATCTGATAAGGGTCCAATATCCAGAATATGTAAAAAACATCCTATAATTCAACAACAGAAATGACAAGGTGACATTTAAGGTATAAAGAATGAGAGGAAGCCCCCTATGTGAAGATGCAAAGGAAGAGCATTCTAGGAACAGGGAAGAGCAAGGGCAAAGGCCCTGAAGAAGAACAAAAGGCTCAGTGCTTGAGAGTGAGAACTTGCAGGGCCTGTGAGGTTGGAGGGTTTTAAGTGAGGGTCAGAGCGGGATAGTACAAGGATGTGGCAGGAAGGATGGGCAGATCATGTTGAGCATGGTGGGTATAGTCAAAAATTATTCCCAAATTGCTCAGTTATTTCTAAAACTTTAAAAACTTGTAATTAAAAGGATCTCTTGGTTTTTATCACGTTAGGTCCTGTTATCAGAGAGGTCTGTATCCACCTTGAGCTGAGTTCTGCTAGGTCAGGGGAAGGAGCAAGTCTGGAGAAGCGGGTTGGTTATGACATGATCATGAAGAACAGATCATTGGGAAGAAGACAGTTCACTGGCCAGGTGTGGTGGCTCAAGCCTGTAATCCCAGCACTTTGGGAGGCTGAGGCGGGTGGATCACGAGGTCAGGAGATCGAGACCATCCTGGCTAACATGGTGAAACCCCGTCTCTACTAAAACTACAAAAATTAGCCGGGCATGGTGGCGGGTGCCTGTAGTCCCAGCTACTGGGGAGGCTGAGGCAAAAGAATGGCGTGAACCCGGGAGGCAGACCTTGCAGTGAGCCGAGATTGCATCACTGCACTCCAGCCTGGGCGACAGAGCCAGACTCCATCTCAAAAAAAAAAAAAAAGACAGTTCAGAGACAAGCAATATGCAAGACAGGTTAGCAGCACAGCTAAGCATTCCTTGGAGAGTCCTAGAAAACATTTCCTGAAGGGAATCTGATGAGAGGCCAGTTCTGTGATCAAACAGGACCAAGATGTGAACGTTGGTTAATTGTCCATTGAAATATATAGTGGCCCTGGACAACTAGAGAAATTAAGGAGATGGAGGATACTTATTTGTTTGCAGAGCCATCTTTACCACAAGACTACACAATCTTTGAGAAAAGGGACAGCACTGAGTATAGAAATTATATCTCAATCATTTCTCACTCCAGTGTTTAGCGCAGGACCTGGCAGATCATAGGTACTAAATAAAAGTAGCCTAAATGAATGGATGGAGGGAGGTAGGGATAGATGGAGGAGCGGAAATGGTCGTGTGGATGGATAGATGACCTTTAGAGGCAAAGTAAATGTTTGTTACTTCATCATCATTATAATTCATAGAGCCACATGTGAGTATAAAATCCTACTGAGTGTTTGCAAGTTACTTCACTGAAATCTGAGCTCTGACTCTGACAGAGAATAATATACTTAGTTACAAAGTTAATTTAACTCAGTCTGAAATCCAGCAATAGTGCTCCACCATGTTAGAATTCCATCATTCCTGTGAACAGACACTCTTCTGTGAGGCTTGATGTCATAAAATTCTGCTTATGGCAAAGAACAGACATCATCTCTAGGGTTGGCTGCTCCCAGAAGCTCCTCAAAGCAGGACTGAGGTCCAAAACAACCATGTGTGTACTTTGAAACCTGCCCCTTTACCATAATTTTATGAATCATCCCCTGATCTAAGCTTGGCTAATGACAGTTCCTCTCCCAGGAAATTTGTAAATTTTGAATTGAGAACTGGAAGAGAGAAATAACTGAGTCAAGTTAATGGCAGAACTCTAGACGGAAAGCCTACAAGGATCCTCAGAGCAGCTCTGGTCTGCCCTTTTAGAAGCCTGGCTGATCTACTTCTCCTATTTCACTACGCAGCAAAAGCAGGAAGCTGAAATGACCTCCCAGTAGAAGCTCTCGAAGATATTGCAGCCATCATGGGGATACCCATGACCCTGAGTTTGGTGGGGACCTGCTTACCTGAGAAGAATCGCATTTCCTCATATCCTTCTCCTTCTTTGCCAGACGCTTTTTTTTCTTGTGAAGAGGTTTGGACTCCAAAATCATTTCCTCGAGTTCAAAGGTAGGATCACAATTCAGCCTGCCTTTCTGCAAGGAAGATAGTTGGCTCAATCCTCAGATTACTGTATCATTCTGAAAAACACACCACACCTAATATGGAAAATAACAGTCTTAATGGAGCAGTCCATGAATAATACGCTGGGATTCCCACTCTAAGTTTTATGTTATTTATTGCTGGCATCGTTTTCATATTCTTCGTTTATTTTTCTAAACTCTCAATTAGGCCTCAGTGAGTAAAAACAAAAGCCAACTTACAATTAGTTTTCTAAAGTGGAAGCTTTTGGGTTATGTTTCCCAAAGTGTGTTCTAATAATCATGTAGCTCAGAATCTCCTAAGTTGCTTGCTCAGCTTCCCACTTCTCCAACCAGACTTCCCAAATCAGGATTTCAGAATGTGAGGTCCAAGAACTTGCACTTTAATAAGCTTCCTAGATGATTCCGATTCACACTAAAGCCAGAGAAGCATAACGTAGAACTTCTTTTGAGCCAGCATTGATGGCTAATTGCAGGGACGCAACACATAGAAGGAGGGGGAAGCAAGAGTTGGGGGTGCCTAGACCTTCATTGCGTCATGTGTCAATTATGGTACAAGTTGCCCCGATGGACCCCGCAAAGCAGAGAGGTAAGAGCTCAGACCTACTCTCCTGTTGCTCCATAATGTACAGTTCCACCACCCTGCTTTCTTCTTCTTCTCACTTTGTATGTTCTCCTTACCCTCTCATTGGAGCATGCCTCCTACCGTGTGTACATGAAGGATCACACTCTCACATTCCCACAGCAATTGCCTCACTTGGGCTTAAGAATGATTTTTTTGTTTGTTTGTTTTTTGAGATAGGGTCTCACTCTGTTACCCAGGCTAGAGTGCAGTGGCACAATCACTGCTCATGCAGCCTCAGACTCCTGGGCTTAAGTGATCTTTCTACCTCAGCCTCCTAGGTAGCTGAGACTACACACAAGTGCCACCACACCTGGCTAATTTTTTTCTTCTTTTTTTGTAGAGACACGGTCTTGCCATGTTGCCAAGGCTGATCTTGAACCCTTGATCCTCCTGCCTTGGCCTCCTAAAGTGCTGAGATTGCAGGCCTGAGCTGCCACAAACAGCCAAAACAGAAAACTGAATTGGTTCTACAGGCCCCTTCAGAAGCCTCTTATTCTGCCCAATATGCCTACAACTGAACATATAATTTCAGTTCTAGGCAGGGAGAAGGTGCTAGAGGCCTCACTTGGGACCTTTGGCCTAAGCTTCTGGACTCTGGCTCTTATCAGCATAATGCAGTAGACCACAGAAGTCCATTGGTTTGGGTATCCATCCAATGGGAATTATGTGTCTGGTTATCAGTCCTTACAAATATAAATCCCTGAGATAGAACAAACAAAGGATGAAGGGCAAATGGTAAAATAAATTTCTCCCTCCAACTCCAACAATTTTCAGTTCTTCGACACAGATCTCTAGGGACACAAACTTCTGCATCTTTAGAATCAAAGAAAACTTAAAAAAAAAAAAAAACAGCAGATTCATGAGAATGACTATTTGTAGAACTAGGACTTCCTTTCAATAAAAACATACCATAAAAAGTGGTTAAAAGCTAGAACTTCAGTTGCAAATATACCTGGATTAGAATCCCAGCTTGACTAGCTTTGTGACCTTTGGTGACAAATTTACCCTGTGCGTGTCTCAATTCTCTCATCTGTAAAATGGGAATTGGGGCTCTCTTAACAACACTGGTGTGATTATCTAATGAGACAACATGTGACTCTGGCACACAGGGTAATGTGCACTGAATGGGGGTTATTATGGGTTTGTTAGGATTGACTCACATTAGGAACGAAACCTGGAATGAGCCTCTTCTGAAAAACTGCATCCCAGTTTATATCATTCATATATGGGAAGTTCTGGACATCAGACAACTGAGAAAATCGTTGGTCTGGATTAGGTTCAAGTAGCTGCAAAAAAATACAAACATCAAGGCCATAAGAAAGGATAGGAGGACAAAAAAAATCATACAAATTCCCTCTAAATGTTTTCAAGGGTAGGACTGAAGGAAAAAAGACAGTGTCCCCCATCCCTAATCCCATGAACAATGTAGATCATACATTATTAGAATGAACAGTATGTAGGATTCTGCAATGTGATGAGTAAAAACGGCTTGTCCTACTAAGTCAAATATATCTTTGATTCTTGACTGCTCTACTTACTAAGGGCAAATTTGTTCTCTAAATCTTAGTTTACCCATGTGCTTAAAAAAAGGGGTAATAATGTATTTCATAAGATTGCAATCAGGATTAGTGGGAGGCTATTTATACAAAGTGCCTAGTAGAAAACCTATGGTGACAAATGTTGATATATTTTCACAAGTGAAACTCATTTCCTACTAAGAATTTTAGCTGTTTTTACAACTAATTAAAATACGGTGGGGGTGGCATAGATAAGGTGTAACTAAAGTAACTGTTATAGTTCTAGATTTTACTAATTGAGATAAAAGAATTTTTCCCCCTTAACCATTCCTGAGCCAACGTCACACCAATTGTGTGGCTTAAATAGGCATTGTCGGTCCCACTTGAGAATGCTTCTGAAGATGACAACCATGCAACCTCAGGGTGTAATTTGTGGAGTGAAGCAGGGCTGTCTTGGAACTAAGCAGAATTTGCTTATGGAAAATGATTCCCCATTCTATGTCTTTGACATTACTGATGCAATGTCCCTATTCCAAAATACTGAACTTGACTCCAAAAACAAGAGACACAAATGATGACTCCTTAGCCACTAAAGCTATTTTCCATTGCCAGCCACAACTGGTGCAATTTTCTCCTCAAAAAAAAAAAAAAAAAAAAAAAAGCCAAGCTCATTCCTCTTGGGCCCCTCATTCTTATTTTATATCATCACTCAACGTACACTTTTGACCTCCTGCTATAACTGTTCTTCATCTGTTTGATGAACATGGGTACCTTGAAAATCTGATGAAAGCTGTGGACCTCATTTATTTGAATACTTGTCAAATTTCACTTCTCAGGCTCTGTTAGATGCTGGGAATACCATGGTGCACACATCAGACATGGTCCCTACCCTCATGAAGCTAAGAGGAAAATGGTAAGTAATCAAGGATCACACAAATGCTGGGCATAATTTTAAACTGAAAAATGCTATGAAGGAAAGATAGTGTTATGTGAACTTATACCAAGAAGGTGATATTTGAGCTAAGAGCTAAAGCTGTGCTTCCCAAACTATGTAGAAGGATCAGTTATTTTTGTTTGTTTTTGTCTGTTTCAATTTCCAATCCACTGAAATCAGTATGTGGTCTTCCTATGCATTGCCAGCATGCAGCACCCCACATAGACACCTTGTGACTTGAGTTCAACAACTGTCAAACAAGCTTGGACCCTCTTCAATAAGACAAATCCACTGATCATGTGTTTAGATGCTACAGCACTGTCCAGTTGCTATAAAAGTTTCTAAATGCTTCTCTCAAGTTTTTTACTTATGATAGACCTGGAGAAAAAATTCATGGACTAGAACCAGTGAACCATATTGAGTAGTACTGCTCTCAAGGAGGAACTGGAGGAACTAGGAGTGAGGCACTGTTCCAGGAATAGGTACTGGCATGTGCAAAGGCCCTGTGGTGAGAGGAAGACTGGTATGTAAAAGTGAAGAAGCGGAAAAGAAAGAAAAGAAGAAAAAGGCCAAAGCAGTTTATGTGTAGTCAAAGGGGGGACAAAAGTCCAAAAGTTCAAAACAAGGCTTGAGAGGTATTTTGAACTTTTGTACCATAAAATTATTTTAATCTTTATTCTAAGAACAAGGAAAATATCCTGGACTCTCCTTTAACAGACCACTGTGGGGCTGAGTGGGGAATAGAATGGAGTGGTAAAAGTGTATGTGGACAAACCTGTTAAAAGGCTAGACTGATGGCAGTTGGGTCAGGGAAATAGTAGTGAGGACAGAGAGAAGGGAAATATTTTAATATATAAAATATAAAATTTCAGAACCTGGTGATGAATTGAATATGTAAATGACAAATGAGTCCTGGTTTCTGGCTGGCATAAGTGGATTTGGATAGAGAAGCCAGTCACTGAGAGAATTTCCTGAGAAGAAATTCAGGAAAGACAAAGATAAAGAAGTCCTTTGAGTTTAAGATGGCTTTGGGACATCCAAAGGGACTCTGAGTTGACTTAATGAAGCCATGTATTTGAAAGCTAACAGCTGGAAAATACACTCTAGAAATGTATATTATCATGACTGTCCCCAATATTGTATACTAACTTCTAAACTTAAACCAGAGAGCCTGCTTCCTTTTGTTACTTCCTTTGGACATGCAGTCTTCCTTCTTACCTTTTTAAGAAGTGACACCATTTCCTGTGACCAGGCAGAAGGGTAAGTTATGACAGTCGTCTCAAACATGTGTACAATTTCCTTGCTGGAAGTACTGGAGCGAATATGATATGGTCTCTTAAGGGAGAAAAGAAGTAAAAGTCTTCATTTGTATAAGACGAAAGAAAAAAATTTTCCAAATGTTTCCAAGCTAAACTTTCAACCAATAAAATACCTATATCAATTTCTAACCCTGTCCAGCTGACTCTTGCTTTGCCATATGTGTAGGTGGTCCTGTGTTGATAGACCCCCTACTTTTTCTTAAAGAGCTGCTAGAAACTTATGGTTGCTTGTAAAATATCATAAATTTTAAAGTTGAATACTCCACTGAGCCAAACAAAACATTCAAGTGGGCTGAATCAGCCTCTGAGATGCTGATTTGAAATTGTTTTATAAGGTATTATGTAAGTATTAACACGAAATACTGGACAAGTCCTCAATAAATGGAAGTCTAAAAAATTATTATGTAAGGGCTGATTGCAAGGAAATCCAGAATTTTACCATACCATCCCTTTCACTGCAACATAATGAGGAAGCTCAGGACAGAAAACTGCTCAGAAAACATCAACTCCAGTCCCACAAATGCTATGAGTCTCTGGTTCCACAGAGTATGGCAGGGTGGAGAATTTTGTGATGAGGCAGAAGCTTTTAAAAAAATTTTGTAGGGGGGAAGAACCAGGTTCTTCTACAGTTTTAACTTTGAAGAAAAGTAATTTAAAAAGAAAAATTAAACAAAAGAAAACTGTGGATGAGCTGTAGTTTTCACAGCTTTACACTAGAGGACAGGCTTTATCTATATTATTTTGTAGGGGACTCGCCAACACTGAAATTTCATGTCTCTTATGTGAACTGTAAGCTACTCAGAGCTCAAAGCCAGAGATTATACATTCTTGTTCATGAGACCAAGCATTCAGTAGGTGCACAATACATGTTTATTTAATGAACAAAATTTCCATATTCGATTAACTAGCCACAGCACAGTTAATTTGGATATACACATTGATCACATGCCTGGCCCCTTTAAGATGTTTAATAAATGACTGTTGATGAATGACCTAAATTGGGGGAAATGAAAGGGTTTAAGTTTTTCCCTGTAGTAAATCAGTGTTAAGAGGTAATATAAAATAATCAAGTGTTTGAGGTTAAAAGGATTTGGTGTTAAACTTCTCCACTCAGTTTCTGAGCTTGTTACTTCATCTGTAAAATGAGCTATCTCATGAGATTGCTGGAAAAATTAAAGGAGATAATATGTGTAAATTTCTCAACAGTGAGTGGTTAATAGTATTAGACACAATATGAGAGAGAGATTTTTATTGTTATTGACACAAAGGTAAAAATGGGCATATGTAAATGTGAATGAATAGTGAACAGCAAAATGAGTCCTCAAGAAAAGTGATGGGAAGAAAGGCTTAATTTTACACACGGCAAGTCAGTGTCAGTTATTCATGGAACCATGAAGTGCCAGGAGGTGACCCTTGAAAGGGAGATTAATTCAAACTTTTTTTTCTTTTTAAGTAAGGTCTAAAAACAACTGCCATATTTTCCCCCTCAACACTAAATAAAGGACCATAGCTAAATCATATGTCTTGGTAATTATATGGTAGAAATAACTCATTAACTCAATATCAGTAAAGGAGTGCTAGATGCTTTATCACCATTATCAATGTTTATTGATAATTTAGTAGCCAAAAGGTTAGGTTACTCATATGATTCAGACCAAGTTTATCATGAAGAATCAGATTAGGCTTAGTATACTCAAGCTTCTAGGCTTATATGTGTATGCACATGTGTTTTTTTCTTTTTTCTATGTTTCTTCTTGATTTTAATTCATTGCTGCTTCTCAACCTACTGTTTCTGGGCCACCTGGAAAATAAAATGATTTTATAAACAAATGAATTAACTGATGAATGCCATGAGCAGCTGGTTTAAGTGTACACGTTTTTCTCTAGTTACTTTACAAGGCCATATGACTGAATTTAATTTTTAAAATCTCCATGACATGTTGGTTTATTAAAAAATAATTACATTGTCTTTATCTTACTCATTAATTTACTTTTACAATTCTAAATTTTAAAATTAACTTGAATTAATCAACTACCAGAATTGTATATTTATTTATTTACCAATTATTTATTGAATGCCTACCATGTTCCAGCACCTTTCTTAGGCATTGAGGGTACAATGAAGAACAAGACACATATGGTTTCTATGTTGGTGGGGCCTAGAGTCTACTTAAGGAAGCATGTAAATTTATTATATAGACTGTATACACACACACACAAATAAATGGGATACATGGTATAGAGAAAAATTACAGTATGCAATCACAGTAGATATCAAACAAGCCTAAGGCAGCATCTAAACTAACTGTGAGCATATAGAGAATAAAGTGGAAAAGGTGAAATGTTATATGGGAACAAATGATGTGTTGTGAATATAATTGTATTTCAGAAGTGCAAAGGCAAAAGAATTGCAGCTAAGCATGTACAATGAGTACAAAACTATGTACACCTCTATCCTAAGTTAACACTTTTGGATAATATGAAACTATAAAAGACGTGGACCTTTGCCTTTGCAATGGCAATGAGATAGCAGGGAGTTAGAGAGATGACAAAGCAGATTAATAGTTAAGGGACACATTGATTAAGACTGAAACCAAACTCAGAAATGATGAGAATGTTTTCGAGCACATTTTCTCATTAAGACATACTTTTCTGTAAATAAAAATTTGTACATATGGAGGAAATTGTTTAGCACCCTTCCTCTGTGGTTGAGTTGTATTGATGCTCGTAATTAAATGTTACTTCCTTTTCTTCAGATAAGCTATATTTTGAAACATAATTGCAGGTAGCCTAGTTGGTCATTTTTTCCTAGAAGGTGTCTAAGTGATTTGTAGTGATTTGTTCCTCCATTCATTCAATAACTGCCAGGCCTCTGAGGCCAAGCTAAGCCATCATATCCCCCGTGACCTGCACCTCACATCCAGATGGCCAGTTCCTGCCTTAACTGATGACATTACACCACAAAAGAAGTGAAAATGGCCGGTTCCTGCCTTAACTGATGACATTACCTTGTGAAATTCCTTCTCCTGGCTCATCCTGGCTCAAAAGCTCCCCCGCTGAGCACCTTGTGATCCTCACCCCTGCCCACCAGAGAACAACCCCCCTTTTTCCTTTACCTACCCAAATCTTATAAAAGGGCCCCATCCCTATCTCCCTTCGCTGACTCTCTTTTCGGACTCAGCCCGCCTGCACCCAGGTGAAATAGCCTTGTTGCTCACACAAAGCTTGTTTGGTGGTCTCTTCACACGGACGCGAGTGAAAATAACCATGTATTATATACCTTTTAAAAGTTAAATACTGTGACCAGGTGCGGCTGCTCACGCCTGTAATCCCACCACTTTGCAGGGCCAAGGCAGGTGGAGTTCTTGAGCCCAGGAGTTTAAGACCAGCCTGAGCACAATTGCTCTGAACCCTAGAAGCAGCTAGCAAGGGGCTAACACAGAAGCACAGCCACAGAAGCTGAGTAAATTGGCTGGGGAGAAAAAATTAAGGGTGAAGTGGGAAAGAGCAGACATGTTTCTACTTTTAAGTAAGTATATGATTCTCTTCTCTGTTTTCCTATATAATCATGAGTAGCATATCTACTTCTTCACTGGATTTATTTAGAAACTTGAAAAAAGCCCATCAGGAGATAAAAACAGGTAAGACCTGAGGCTTCCTATGTAGGACTTACACATTTGGCTTACAAGGGTGGTCCTTTCACATTAATTTGACTAACTTATCCAAATTTGAATATGCTTAAGAAATAGTGCTATGATGATTTCCTCTGGAAAGGCAGGAGTACGAACAATGAACTAATGAATGTTTGGGTGTAAAATGGACCCTGTAGAGTGAATGAAACAGATACAATTGTGAGATCCTCCTTTTTTTTTGCTTTAGAAACACTCATCTTTGATTTCTTGAGCAAGATAAAGCCATTGGACCATGATGAAATAACCCCAACTTCTAACAACTGTTCTTAATGTGAATAGGTCAATTACTTGGGAGATGGCAATTTTAATGCAGAAATCATGATGGTGTGTTGTGGGACCAAAGAAGAGGGCTATTGACAGCAGCAGAAAGAATGACTCCAAAAAGTTAGGAGAGGAGAGCTGCGGTATCTGGATGATGACTTGAGATACCCAATTCCTTAGTTCTGTGGGATAAACAAGCTCCTAAAGTCAGGTCTTCAACTCTTTGGTCTTAGAGGAATCACTGATTGCATCCATCACTGGGACCTTGAGAGTATACAACCTGTTATGGAATGAATGTATGCCCCCAAAATTTCTAAATTTAATCCCTAACCTTCAATATGATCGTATTTGGAGATGAAGCCCTTGGGAGGTAATTAGGGTTAGATTAGGTCATAAGTGTGGAGCCCTCAGGATAGGATTAGTGGCCTTATTATAAAAAGAAAAGAAAGAGATTATCTCTCTCTCCGTCATGTGAGGGCAAGAAAGAAGCTGTCTGCAAGTCAGGAAGAAAGCCCTCACCAGAACCCAACCATGATGGCATGTTCATCTCAGAATTCTAGCCTCAAAAAAAAAAAAAAAAAAAAAAAAAAAAAAGAATTCTAGCCTCCATAACTGAGAAAATAAATTTCTGTTGGCTAAGCCACCTATTCTGTGGTATTTTGTTAAGGCAGATATTGCAGACTAAAATTTTGGTATTGAGAATTGGGTTGCTGCTGGAACAAATGCCTTAAAATGTGGAAGTGATTTTTGAACTAGTTATTGAGCTGGAAGACTGTGGATGTATGCACTAGAAATATGGATATTAAGGGTGATTCTGGTGAGGTCTGACAGAAATGAGGAACGTGTTATTGGAAACTGGAGGAAAGGTGATTCTTGTTTTAAAGTGGCAAGGAGCTTGTCTGAACTGTGTTCTACTATTTTGCAGAAAGTAGAAATTGTGAGTGATGAAATGAGATATTTAGCTGAGAAAAATTTTTTTTTTTTTTTTTGAGACAGAGTTTCGCTCTCATTGCCCAGGCTGGAGTACAATGGTGTGATCTCAGCTCACTGCAACATGTGCCTCCCAGGTTCAAGTGATTCTCCTGCCTCAGCCTCCCGAGTAGCGGGGATTACAGGCATCCACCAGCATGCCCAGCTAATTTTGTATTTTTAGTAGAGATGGGGTTTCTCCACGTTGATCAGGTTGGACTCGAATTCCTGACCTCAGGTGATCCGCCCACCTCAGCCTTCTAAAGTGCTGGGATTATAGGCATGAGCCACTGCGCCAGGCCAGCCGAGGAGATTTCTAAGCAAAACTTTGAAGGAGTAACTTGGTTCCTCCTGTCTGCTTGTAGTAAAATGTGAAAGGGAATGTTTGAATTGAAGAAAAAATAGTTAAGCAAAAAGCAACCAGAAATTGAAGATTTCTATCCATATTGCAGAAAATGAGCAAGCCTGTTCTGAAGAGAACACTAGAGTGTAGCTGAACAACCAATTGATAGACATTGCAGGCATAGCTCATGAACTTAATTAGTTATCTCAACAGAAGCCAGAAATAAAGATGAGATTATACTGGCAGATGCTGCCAGTTTGAATTTATGAGGAAAGGCTGTCAGACTTCTTGGATTTTACAGGCTGGGACCGTAATGTTATCCAGCTGTGAACATGTGCTATCCTTCAAGTAAAGGAAGAATGATCATGAGGGCGATTCACAGATCATCAGGGCTGCCATTCCCTCTACAGGTCCAGAGTGCACTGGCCTGGGGAGCGGGGTTGTCTCCACCTCTGTTTCGAAGGGCAGGACCACCACCCAACAGAGCTGTGTAGACAGAGCCTTCGAAGGGAGCCATGTGGGTAGTGCCTTTGTAGAGAGCCACTTAAGCAAGTCCCCTCTCCCCATCCCCAGCCATGAGAGTGATGCTCCCATGCCCATGTAGATCTAGAGGGCAAACCAACAACTCAAAGAAGATTATTCTCGAGTTTTAAGATATAATAGAATTTGCTTTGATATGTTCTGGAGTTGTTTAGGAGCTGATGCCCCTTCCTTCTTTCCCATTTCTCTTTTTTTTTTTTTTTTTTTTTTTTTTTTAGACGGAGTCTCGCTCTGTCGCCCAGGCTAGAGTACAGTGGCACAATCTCGGCTCACTGCAAGCTCCGCCTCCCGGGTTCACGCCATTCTCCTGCCTCAGCCTCTCCGAGTAGCTGGGACTACAGGTTCTCTTTTGAAATGTTGGAATGGGATTGTCTATCCCACAGCTATGGTACCATTGTATTTTGGAAGCACATAACTTGCTTGTTTTTTTTTTGTTTTGTTTTGTTTTTTGTTTTGTTTAATGATGGAGTCTCACTCTGTAGCTCAGGCTGGAGTGCAGTGGCATGATCATGGCTCACTACAGCCTCTACCTCCTGGGCTCAAGTGATTCTCCCACCTCAACCACCTGAGTAGCTGGGACCACAGGCTTGTCCCACCATGCCTGGCTAATTAAAAAAAAAAAAGGTTTTTTAGACACAGGGTCTCCCATGTTGCCCAGGCTGGTCTCACACTCCTGGACTCAAGGAATCTTCCTGCCTCCTGCCTCTTAAAGTGTTGGGATTACAGGCATGAGCCAGTGCCTGGCCACTTGTCTGCTTTTATAGGTTCATAGCTGAGGAGAAATTTTGCCTTAGGATGAATCATACCTCGAGTCTCACCCATACACAATTTCTATGATGTTTAGATGAGATTTTGGACTTTAGACTTTAGAGTTGATATAGGAATAAGTTAACACTTTTGGGACTGTTGAATGTATGTATTTTGCATATGAGAAGGACATGAATATTGGAGGGGTCAAGGATAGAATGTCATGGACTGAATGTTTGTGTCCCACTCAAAATTCAGGTGTTGAAGCCTTAACCCTCAATATGATGGTATTTGGAAATGGAGCCTCTGAGGGGGAATAAGGGTTAGCTTAGTTTATGGGGGTAGGTCCCTCATGATGGGATTAGTAGACTTATAAGAAGACAAAGATCTCTCTCTGCCATGTGAGGACCAGAAAAAAGGCTGCTGTCTGCAAGCCAAAAAGAGACTTCACCATAACCCAACCATTCTGGCATCTTAATCTCAGACTTCCAACCTCCATAACCAAGAAAATAAATGTCTGTTATTTAAGCCGTCCTGTCTGTAGTATTTTATTATGGTAAGCAGAGCTGACTGAGATATAACCTTAGGAGTGTATTTCCATTATGTAATAGTTTGCACAAATTGTATAAAATATGTTTCAGCATATTTGCTTTCTTTTCATCTCTTTTTTCTGGGAAAGAGTTTCTTAGTTTAAGAAATGTTTCCTTTAAAAGGAAATGACTCTAATTTGTCACTGAACCCAGAACCCAGGAGCCAAGTGATAGAAATCCAACAAGACAGAGCATGAATTGTGTTGTATTAATAATTCACACTAGCCTTGGTGAGGTATGTCTGAATTAGAGTCCTGTACTATGACTGCAAAATGACTTTCTTTAAGCAAACACAGATATTTACACAAGACATTCAGTGAGGTGTATTGATTTCCCCTCTTTGGGAGTTTATAATATCCATATTATTCCTTTACTTTTAACTGTGTAATTTAATGGTAATTGACATGGTTGGTCCCATATGCGGGACAAATGAATTAACCTGTGCAGAAATCTCAAGGCGTGTTATCAACATCACATGGCATAGCTGATTTCAGCTTTCAAGTGAACCGCTTGGATCTTAGCAAACAATACATTCTTTCATTCTAAAATAGAACTTGCTGGAAAAATAACCAAAGAGGAAATGCTACTACAGTACCCGGCCTCTCAGCAGTTCATATGCTGTCACTCCCAGGGACCACCAGTCAACAGCAAAGGAATAGCCTGCTCCTTTTCTGGAGCAGAACATCTCAGGTGCTGAAAAACACGAAAAATTAAACCAGTTTGATTCCCTGAGACATTAATATTATATTTTCTCAACATGTTCCTCCAAAGGAGAATTACCAGGATCAAAAGCATAAACACTTTTATGGATGTTTATCATCCGTTGCTAGATTGCTCACAGCAGGCAAGTATTTCTAATTTTCTAATCTCTCTCAGTAGCCTCATTCATCAGCCAACACACACAGGCATGCACAGGCCTTCATGGATAAACTCTTCTCTTATTTAGATCATGCACTGATTAAAATTTGGGTCCTATTGGGCCTCAAGTATGTGGCTCACTCTGAAATCAAGAAGGTTAAGAAGATGTTATTTGTTTTGATTGGGAAGGTTTGAACTAAAGGATCTAAATTTCTATAACAGTCACAGACAACATGCAGAATTTGGTACAGCATACATTGGGTAATCTCTCTATCTCAGAGTCACCTGGAAGCAGCAAGGGAAGCACTTGCAGCCATCTGTTGGGGATGAGGGAGGGAGAAAAGAGGGAGCGAGCATTCTGGAGAGTGTAAGGTTTTACAACAGCTGTGGGTTCTTTACACTTTGTAACTGTAGTTCTTTCAATTGATTCCAGTGGAAGGCAGAGCTACAGTCAATTTTACCCCCAGAGAGGACCCCAAGTTATACACTCTCTAAGTACTTTGACACACCATGAACCTTTTACCTACCCTTCTAAGAATAAACCTAACTCCTGAGGGATGTAATAGGGAGAATGAAGCACAAAGCAAAGGCAGGGAATGCTTCTGCATGCTCACCACCATATTCCTATTGTCTAGTACAGAATCTGGCATTCAGAATCACTGGAGAGAAATTTGTTGAATGAATGAACAAATCAATTGCTCAAGCAATAGTTGTGATCATTAGCTCTGGAGCTGTGCTCACTGGGTTCAAATTCTACCTTCACCATTTATTGTGACCTTGAGCAAGTTGGCAGAGCCTAAGAAACAGCAAAAGCAGAATAAGGCAATCTTTCTCTTTTCTTTTCTTTTTTTTTTTTTTTTTTTGAGACAGGGTCTCACTCCGTTGCCCAGGCTGTATTGCAGTGATACAATCACGGCTCACTGCAGCCTCAACCTCCCAGACTCAAGTGATCCTCCAACCTCGGCCTCCCGAGTAGCTGGGACTACGGGTGGGTACCACCACATCTGGTAAAATTTTTGTGTTTTTTGTAGAGACAGGGTCTTGCCATGTTGCCCAGACTGGTCTTGAACTCCTGGGCTCGGGTGATCCACCTGCTTTGGCCTCCCAAAGTACTAGGATTACAGGTGTGAGTCACTGCACCCAGCCAATAAGGCAATCTTTATAGAGTCAGAAATTAACAGTGATAATCCATGTCAAAGTCTCAGTATGGTACCTAGCATTTATAAAGTGCTCAGAAACATTGGGTAGGCTTCTAGAGAGGCAAACATTCATAAAAATTGACCTAGTTGCAAGATATGTATGGTTGATCCCAAGCCTCCTGTATAAAATGCTGGCTCTGGGCAAAGGAAACTGGTATGACATGGGTCCTGCACACACAGGTTTTCCCTACCCAGTGCACTCATGTTCTTTTTAAGTAAAATCCTGTGAACAACATCCAACTAGAGAGGTAAAGTGTTTACATCCCAATGCCCAGGACTGGCCCTGACTATAAGAGCTTGATGCAGCAGGAATAAGTAGGGCTACTTCCCTAGTGCATTCACCTTTCATGCATCACTGCATCCTTCCTGCAAGTCACAGCTCCCAGTGCAATTTGGGAGATAATGGCCCTGACCTCACACTACTCCCACAGACAGGATGGACTATATTTCTGCTCTCCCTTCTCAGTATCTCACAACAAGTCATATCAGATAGTCCCTAGGTGATGGGTAACAGACACGTCACTTAGAGAAGCTACAAATAACTTTGAGGGATAATCAGAGCCACTGTGCTAAGAAAATGCCTAATAGAATAAACATTACTCTATAAAAGTTATGTATCTGTCATATTGGATTATCCTTGGGGTTTACATGAATATTCTTTTCACTTTCTTTCTTCCAGCTTTATTTATCCAGTATTCTTTTTTATTCTCTTCTGCCTGGTCTATTTTCAGGCATGAAAACATTTTAAGACACATTTATTCATTCAGCAAATATTCATGGTATGCAAGGCACTGAAGCATTTTGGTGGAATATTAAGAAGAAACTTTATGACAACATACAAAAACATAACAGATGAGTAATTCTTTGAGCCCTCAAATAGCTGAGAAACCAGAGCAGGAAGATATTGAAGGGCTACCACCAACCCTTCAAGAAGATTCCCTGCACCTAAGAGAGTACTAAGAGAGTTGGAGAAGGGCTAAGTGTCCCTCAAAAAAGCCACTGAGTATTTTGTTTGGTATTGCTCATTATGTATTTCTATACATATATTCAGAAAAGTAAATAAAACACTGCAGAATTGGCAAACAGTTACAAGCAAATGTCCACATAAACATGATACAGGTCAAGAAATAGAATCTTGTCCCCATCACTGTGTCCTGTTCTGTTCATAACCCTAGAAGTCACTGTGCTAAATTTTATGTTAATAATTTTCTTGTTTTTCTGTATAGATCAATCTCTATGTACATATTTTTAGACAATAGTTTAGCTTTGCCCATCTTATATAGCTCCCAGAAACTGTGGATAAATTGGCTAGCTACCTATTTATTTATTTCAGTGCTTTATAATAAAGGAAACACTAGCAAAGCAAAAAAAAATCTATGCCTTGTATTCCATTAAATTAAATCCTATTAAATCAAATCATATTCCTTGTATTCTAATCTATACATTTAATGTAATTAATTCACGGAACTTTACAAAAATGATTCTAAATTTCATCTACAAGAAAAAAATTCTGGAAGTAATATTTTTGGAAAAGAATAAAGAGAGAGTCCTGCATCCCATGTATTAACCTATAAAGCTACAAGATTTGAAATCTACAGAATATAGATGTTAGTACAAAAATGTATTTAGTTTATGATGAACATATTTCAAATCAGCACGGAAAGGGACTTATTTAATACATAGTCTCAAAACAATTATTTAATAATCATACAAAAATAAAGTCAGATCTTTGCCACATAAGTTCAGTCAGAATGATATACAACTGAGTTAAGTAAAAAATTGAAACCATAATCAGAAAAAAAATATTAAGCAAACACATCTAAAATCTGGTACAAAAGTCTTGCCAAGAATAGCATTGAAGTTAGAAAACATAAAGTGAAAAGACGAGTGGCTTGATAATATTTTTAGCAAGATTTTCATGCCAAAAATAGGCCATAAAATAGCAAAAAATTAAAAAATGAGAAATTATATTTGTAATGAAATGTACAACAAATATGATACACTAGGATTTCATATTCCAAATATATAAAAGGCAAGAATTATTTATATAATCAATAAGAACTATTGGAATAGGATAAAATGAGCAAAGAATTTGAACAGGCAATTGACAAAAGAAGTCAAAGAAATACTGTGGTGATATCATAATGTCATATCATTTTTACTTATCTTTTCTGGGACAATTAAAGATATTGATAGTGTAGCACTGATGAGAATGCAGGGAAATGAATATCTTCAGACACTTCCAGAACAAGTACAAATTAATATGAATTTTCACAACAGAAATCTATTAACATGTAAAGACTTTGACCAGAAATTCTTTTGCTCTTTTAATTAATCAAATTAATTAATTTTAATTAAGAAGTAAAAATTGCATATATTGTATACGACACTATGTTTTGAAATAAGTACATTGTAGAATGGCTGAATAGAGCTAATTAACATGTGCCTTACCTCACATTACCCACATTACCATTTTCTGTGGTGAGAACACAAAATTTTCTTTGAGTGATTTTCAGTAAGAGAATACACTATTATTATCGAATGAAAATTTATCACAAAGAAATAACTAAGTTCCGGGACATAATTCTGCTAACAGGATTTTCACTACAAATTTAAATGTACAGGTTGAGTATCCCCTATCTGAAATACTTGGGACCAGAAGTGTTCTGCATTTCAATTTTTTTTTCAGATTTTGAAATATTTGCACTATACTGGTTGACCATCCCAAATCCCCAAATCAATCCAAAATAATCCAATGAGCATTTCCTTTGAGTGTCATGTTGGCGTTCAAAATGTTTTGGATTTTGGAGCATTTTGGATTTGGAATTTTTGGATTTGGGATGCTCTATCTGTATTTCAAAATGAGAAACAACCTAACATTCAACAACAAAAAGTTGATTAAGAGAAGTGGGTTTCTATTTTAGCAGAGGCATGTTTATTGACATGAACAAAGGGTCAGTATTGCAGCATGTTAAGAGTTAGGGCTCTGGCATCAGACCCCTACGACTGCCTCCAGCTTCACAGTCAACAAGTTTCTTAACCTTTCAGTCTGCTAATTCCTGAAGTGAGAACAATATAGACTGTAACAATAGTACTATATATACAATGTACTACAATAATTATATGTTAATATGCTATAATAAAACTGTAACGATAGTATTGGCCTCACAGAAGTGTTTTTAGTTTAAATGACATAATGCATGCAGTTAGAACAGTGCTTAACATTTAGGAAGAGCTTAGCAATGTCAGCCATTCTACCTTCATCACTGTCACATTATTGTCCATGTCTCAGGCACTGCATGTTTCTAGACTTGGGTTTAATTTCATGCTCTGCCAATCACTGGCTGTGTGATTATGATCACATCACTTTCTCTCTCTCTGGACCTGATTTTTTTTAGCTTATAAAATCTAAACAATAGTAAAACCTATTTTATGGGGTTGAGACTTTAATAATGAATGTTAAAAACTTAGCAAAGTGCTTGGAACAATAAATGTTCACTATATGATGCTATCGTTATTGTTACATTATAAAATGAAAATTTAGGTTACATTTAGCATGATCAAATATTTTAAAAATGTAAACAGTATGTGTTTGTGCTTAGGAAAAAATGTCTGGAAATAAACCATAAATATCTATTGGCAAAGGGATTAATTTACTTTCCTTTTGCTTACTAGTCCACAGTGAACTTATTTTATATATATATATATATACACACACACATACATATACATATATATACATACACACATACATATACATATATATACATACATACATATCTAATTTGGAGGAGAATGTTTTATTTTTATTTTATTTATTAATTTTTTTTGAGACGGAGTCTTGCTCTGTTGCCCAGGCTAGAGTGCAGTGGCGCGATCTCTGCTCACTGAGAGCTCCGCCTCCCGGGTTCACGCCTTTCTCCTGCCTCAGCCTCCCGAGTAGCTGGAACTACAGGCGCCCGCCACCACGCCTGGCTAATTTTTTTGTGTGTTTTTTTAGTAGAGACGGGGTTTCACCGTGTTAGCCAGGATGATCTCGATCTCCTGACCTTGTGATCCGCCCGCCTCGGCCTCCCAAAGTGCTGGGATTACAGGGTGAGCCACCGCGCCCGGCCGAGAATGTTTTAATTGGTTAACTCTAAGTAATCTGGATGATATTCACACAGACAAAGGAGAATAGAGAAGGAATAATGGAGGGACCAGAGGGAGCAGAGAGGTAGAAGACAATAAATTGTAAAAAGCAAAACTTCCTTGCTGGATGGAAGGTGGTGAAGAACTGGCATACTGACTTATTATTTACAGAGCTATCGAACTGATTTAAAATATGCTCAGCATCTTGTATTAGTAGATGAATATTTCTCCAATCTTCATTCAGTATTTTGGTTAGTTTTCTTTCTTTTTAGAATTCTTTTTGTTCTTTCTGGTGAATTGCTACTTAGTATCCTACAGAAGCACCATAAAATGGGTGCTGATAGATTTGGTAGATTTTACCAAATCATTGGGAGCATAATTTTTAAAAAGAGACAACAGACTTCTACCCACAATACCTCTGGGAAAGACTCCTATCCAAAAGGAGGAGTGTGGCAATCACATAATCATTTTGGAATAAGGCAAGAAACATTTCCAATATGTTAGCCTAAGTTGACTTAGAACCATTTAAAAACCACAGATAAAAATATTTACAAACATATATTTTTATTTCTTGCTAATCTTCCTTTTAAGAAAAAGCTTGATTTCTGAAATCAGACAGAGCTTGATTTAAATCTAGACTTTTCAATTATTAGCCATGTGATCTTGGCCACATTATTTAGCTTCTGATTTTTCTCATTATAAAGTAGTGGTAAGTATAGTCTGCCCCATAGGGCTGCTGAGAAAAATAAATGAATAAATGAATGTAAAACATTTAACACCTTGTCTGGTCCGGGGAAAGATTTCAAGAAATATTAGTCATTGTTAATTACAAGGGTAAAAGTGGAAGGTGCACAGAATTTTTCCTAGGTTCCAATTTCCCAGTTCTATCTTGTGAGAAGACTAGAAATGCCAACTTTGAAAAAATTACATTATACAGATATTGTACTTAAAACCACTGGGGAGAGGAAAGAAAGGTGGCCTCCCCGTACTTCTCTCACCATGGAAACCAACCCTGGAAACCCAGATGCACATTTTCTGATTTGGCTCCAAGAAAATAGCCCTTAATATGGAAACCCAGGAAACCTGGAGAATAAACTCATCAGAGCAGCAGGCTTGGATATGCTTTTTTATCATTTGAGTACCATAGATTTTAGGCAGAAAATGGGCTGAATTATATATGTCCATTATTTTAGAAGTGACAAAAGAGATTTATTCCCCCCACTGGTAATTGAAAGCCATGAAATTTGCAGTTGTTCAAATATCATAGAAAATAAGGCTTATTTTTTTTTTCTCATAGAAGATTTCTGTTGGAAAGTAAGGTGGCTCTGCATGTAGGGGGTTTTCTTTTCCTCTCTCTCTCTCTCTCTCTTTAGTTGCATGGGGGAAGAGAATGAAATATTAAAAGAAAATGGCATTGCTCTTGTCCTTGATTTCAAGTTGAAATATTTTACCTTTGAATTACTCTGACCATATCTAGCTGAAACAATTCATTCCACCCCGACTTAATCCCACCAGTTTAAACAGCAACATCACCACATCACCTGCTTTAAGCATCTTAACTAATTAGGGTAAAGCATGAGTAGTTTTTTTGTTGTTGTTGTTGTTGTTTGTTTTTCTTTTGAGATGGAGTCTCACTCTGTCACCAGGCTGGAGTGCAGTGACGCAATCTCAGCTCACTGCAACCTCCGCCTCCCGGGTTCAAGCGATTCTCCTGCCTCAGCCTCCCAAGTAGCTGTGACTACAGATGCACGCCACCATGCCCAGCTAATTTTTGTATTTTTAGTAGAGACGGGGTTTCACCATGTTGGCCAGGATGGTCTCAATCTCTTGACCTCGTGATATGCCTGCCTCGGTCTCCCAAAGTGCTGGGATTACAGGTGTGAGCCACCGTGCCCCGCCAAGCATGAGTAGTTTTTAGTCTTCTATCATCAGACAGCAACTGTGCAGTGTCTAACTTCTTGTTTTTGCTGGATAAAGAGCTCGCCTAATGATAGCTCAGTCTGTTGCCTAATAAGTTTTAGTCCTATTTGCTTATTACATTTACTTTAGATGCTTTACAATTCAGTTCTGTGAATTTTAAAACTATTCTCATATCTGATTCAAAGCTCCTTCACCCACCCCACTGGGCTGGTTTCAGCCACCCCGGTACGGAGGTGGAAGATTGATCTGGCTCTCACACACGTCCTTCTATCTTTTCCTAGAAAGCACTATTTGTTTTAGGACATGAAAGAAGGGTAGTAGAGGCAGAGGGGTCCTCACACATGTGCTACCCCTACAGAGTAATCTCTCTTTAGGGGTCTGTGGCGGAAGTTGTGAATCCTAGCTACATGGAGGAATTACGCTAAAAGCTTTAAACCACCCTATGCCTAGGCTCCACTCTCAGTGATTCTGGTATGTTGAGCTCTATTGGGACTTGTGGTGTTTTCAGGAAGTCACACTGACAGGAGCCTCCCTCCCTTCCAGGCTATACTCCTGGTCATTGGAAGGTCCCATGTGAAGGTGGATCACAGCCTGTAGCTAATTTACCTCCCTTCTCCCCAACACAGTCACATTCACTGTATACCTGTCTCCTGCTGCTATGGTCCTCAGAAAGACTAGCCCCCAAACTCATCAACCTTCCATGGCCAACCAGGCTGTGTTATCTCCAGGACCAGGCAGCAAGTCCAGTAACTACACAGATATCTAACCAAGAATGAAATTCCAGGTATCTTTTCTTGCAGTCACTCTAAGAGTTTACAGATAATTCTCTTGAGATCTGACTCACTTGCCATAGGAGCAACCACAGGGAGAAGGGAGGGAGAACTCCCTCCTTCTGAATACTGTGTGCCCCCTCAAGGACACCAGCTCTCTCCTTGCATTGTTGAGGCTGGACAGGAAGTAAAGCTAGTTCTGCTAAAAACTAGTTCTGGTGTCTATATAGAGATGGCTGCTCCCAACAGGTGAACTTAAGAGTTTTTGGAGTTGATTTGTTACCACAACTATACATGAAACCAACTGACAATTTTGCATCTAACACTATCTTTTTGGTCACCCCTTAGTAAATGCTGAATTGTCAAGGCAAAAACCAGTTCCTCACCTCGCTACACACAAAATAATGCAAAGACATTTAAACTTTCTGAGGCAGAATTTCCTCACCTTTATTTATTTTTAAAAATAATTTATTTGTTTTTAGAGACAGAGTCTCACTTTATCACCCAGGCTGGAGTACAGTGGCATGATCATAGCTCACTGCAGCCTCCAGCTCCTGGACTCAAGCAATCCTCCTGCCTTGGCTTCCAAAGCAGCTGGGACCACAGATGCATGCTACCATCCAGCTCCAGAATTTCCTTATCTTTAAACAGAAGAATTTATGGGATTGTTGTGGCACTACAAGTAAATCTAAAATTACAGCTGGGAATGTATTTTGTAAAGTTTATAGCTCTATGTATGTAATGCAGTATTATGTAAATAATGGTTAAAATAATACTTTGCCACTTATCACTATTTTGCTTATTACTGTTTCCTACTTCTTTATTTGTTTGTTTTGAGACGAAATCTTGCTCTGTCGCCAGGCTGGAGTGCAATGGCGCAATCTCGACTCACTGCAACCTCCGCCTCCCAGATTCAAGCGATTCTCCTGCCTCAGCCTCCCGAGTAGCTGGGACTACAGGTGCGTGCTACCACATCCAGCTAATTTTTGTATTTTTAGTAGAGACGGGGTTTCACCATGTTGGCCAGGATGGTCTCAATCTCTTGACCTCATGATCTGCCCACCTCGGCCTCCCAAAGTGCTGGGATTACAGGCGTGAGTCACCGTGCCTGGCCTTGTTTGGTTCTTTTTTTATAAATCTGCTCCCACTAGAATGTAAGCTCCAGGAGCTGAAGACCTTGTCTGTGTTGCTTTCTACAGAGTCACCGGCATCTGAAACAGTACTAAGCACACAGAGACTGTTACTAGGTATTTACTGAATTAGTTAATATTTTTGTTAGGAAGTGGCTACAAACGGTCTTCCTTGACTCATGAAATAAGTTTTCAAAATGTAATCAATGGTCCTTTCCTATCAAAGTCATCTTGGGTGCTTGCTAGTGGAGAAGACCCATGAAATCAGAAGCTCCACAGGTAAAGTCAGAGAGGAACTTACCAGTTCTAGCTGCAAATCCCCACAGATGATTCCACCTGTAATAAATGGTATTTACAGGAAAGAAAAAAAAAAGCCACTCATGAAACCCATACCCATGTAAGGCTTGGTGCCAGCCATGGTGGTAATCTGTGTCTCCCTGGGCAGCATCGCAGCAATGTTGAAATCTGTGATGTGCACGTGCCCTGCAGAGAGAGAAGAACCACACAGAAAGTTAAATCCCATTTAACCCAGTGGCACAACCATGCTTCTAACTGAAAGCACCCAATTAGTCTGTTAATTCTTGTAGGCCAGTTGCAGTCCATCCTCAAGTTCAACATGGTCTTAAACCAGCAATTCTCCATTTCATGATATGCAATGATTAGTCTCTGATTGTAAGCCTGTAGTTCAGCCTCAGAAAATTTTACCCTTAGTAGTTAATAATTTGTGGTCAGGTAATTCTAGTTAGGCATCTTTTGTCTGTTGGTGACATTTTAAGTTACTTTAGCCTATGAACACTATGAAGGAGACAGCCAAGAGATACTCAAAGTATCACATTTCCAAACATCCCTTATGGGATTATTTTTTTTAAAGAGGCAAATAGGCTGGGCGTGGTGGCTCACCCCTGTAATCCTAGCACTTTGGAAAGCTGATGTGGGTGGATCACTTGAGGTCATAAGTTCGAGACCAGCCTGGCCAAAATGGTGAAACCCTGTCTCTACTAAAAATAAAAAATAAAAAATTAGCCAGGCGTGGTGGTGGGTGCCTGTAATCCCAGCTACTTGGGAGGCTGAGGCAGGAGAATCACTTGAACCTGAGAGGCAGAGGTTGCAGTGAGCCAAGATCACGCCACTGCACTCCAGCCTGGGTGAAAGAGTGAGACTCTATCTCAAAAAAAAAAAAAAAAAAAAAAGAAGAAAAGAAAAGTAAGAGGTAAATATTATTACTACACAACTGGCATGAATATGGATACGAATATTTATTTCCTAGCCAAGAAAGCTTCCCTTTTCTCCAAGTTTTTCTAAAATATTTTTGTATAAATTTTTTGTCTGATAGTTCAGGTTGGCCTCATCAGTCCCCAACAAAATAACTGTTATCAAGGGATAGTGGGGGGCGGCGATCAACTTTAGTTTTATTTATTTATTTATTTATTTATTTATTTATTTATTTATTTGAGATGGAGTCTCACTCTGTTGCCAGGCTGGAGTGTCATGGTGTGCCCTCGGCTCACTGCAATCTCCACCTCCCGGGTTCAAGTGATTTTCCTGCGTCAGCCTCCCGAGTAGCTGGGATTACAGGCATGCACAACCATGCCCAGCTAATTTTTGTATTTTTAGTGGAGATGGGATTTCACCATGTTGGTCAGGGTGTTCTACAATCTCCTGACTTCGTGATCTGCTTGCCTCGGCCTCTGAAAGTGTTGGGATTACAGGCGTGAGCCACTGCGCCCGGCCAATCATCTTCATTTTTAAAGGGATTCTATAAAGAGCACTAGACTGGGAGCCAGGAGGCCTGGGTTCTGCCTTGAACTCTGCCTCTAACACATAGTAGACTTTAAGTCCTTTTCCAAGGTGGAATTAAATTTTCCTTTATATAAAAAAAGAAGGGGTAGACTAAATGATCTCTAGGGTCTCTCTCAGCTTTAACACTCAAAGTAATACAGTGTGGGTCTAATACTTGTATGTGGCAGGGAACACACTCTATGAGGTGCTCTAGGGTCCGTGCATTTACAGCTAGAGGGAACAAAAGGGCCGTGCCAAAAGCTCAGGCAGACAAGCCTATTATGTTAGCTGTTGGCATGACAGTCATCTGCTTTCAGAGAATCTTGAAGTGTTGGCATTTCCATTTACATGTGTCTGTGGTTTTGATGAGATATAGCTGTAATTGGAGGGCATGTCATCAGATTCTTCCAGGGCCCACAGTCCACACTCCCCATATCAAATTTCATTGTCTGCTCCCTGATAGTATCCAGCCTGCTGCTAAACATAAATCTCACTGCTTTTATCACCAGGATTTTATTTTGTGCAGAAAGTGTTTTGGCTTTGTTTATGTGATGATATTTCAGTAAAGTAAAGGTAACACTCATCTAGTTAAAAGGTATTCTTGCCAGAGTGGCACCAATCCTGAAATCAGGATTTCAATAACTTACTCTATCATAGCATAGGTTGTCTCTTCTTTTTTTTTCTCTTTCTCCCCATGGGTTCTGCTCATAGTGTTGGACCAATGAGTCACAAAGTTTAATACAAATCAGGTGAGTCTGGAGACTGTGGTGAAGAGCCTGTTTCTTGGAGTCAGACTGCTTGGTTGGACCAATGAGTCACAAAGTTTAATACAAATCAGGTGAGTCTGGAGACTGTGGTGAAGAGCCTGTTTCTTGGAATCAGACTGCTTGGCTTCAAGTCTAGTTTCTACCACTAACTAGCTGTGTTACCTTGAAAACGTCACTTATCCTCTCTGTAAAGTTGGAAAGATAATCATAGTCTTCTCAAGAGGTTATTGGAAATATTAAATGAAATAATGATTACAGGAGACTTAGCACAGCATTTGGCAAGAAGTAAGCATTTAATTGCTGATATCTGTCATTATCAGAAACTTCAGTGTAGTTTTGCAAAACACATGTGCCTGGGCTTTGGTCTCCTGAAACTCCAATTCAGTGGGACTTGCAGGAAAGCCAGGTATCTGTATTAAAAACAACAAATTCCACAGGTGATTCAGATGAGCAGCCAGACATGCAACTGTCTACTTTAGTCTGCATAGATTTTCCAAGCTGACTCAGCTACAAAATTGTCTATGCTCATGTAGAAGTGGAAGGTAGAGAAGGTTTTAGAGCCAATTGGTTCCTACAACGTAGTGCCCAGACCAGCAGTATCAGCATCACCTGGGAACTTGTTAGATATGCAAATTCTTATGCCCCGTCCCCCCTCAGCTCTATTATACCAAATCAGAAACTCTGTGGGTTGGGCGCCAATATTTAAATAAGCCTTCCAGGTGATTATGAGACCTAATAAAGTTTGAGATTACAGTTTTAAAAGAGGGCCTGGCTGAGCAGAACTTCTCAACTCTGGTGAGTACTCATTACACGTCAGTTGAAAGAATGTTGAATATTTTCCTTTTAAATGTTGTTTACACTTGCATGATTCAGTTTTCAAAATGTTGTCGCACAAAGTTTCTCCTTTAGCCTAGTGAGGTAGGCCCTATTTTATATATGAGTCATTTATGGCTAGGTTCAAAAGACTCAAAAGTTACAGAGGTAGAGTTAAGACCTAGAATTTTGTCTAGAATCCCTTTGTCAGGCTATGAATCTACCAAAAACTTTGTGTGCTGTATCACAAGATCAAAGAACTGAATAACCTAAAACAGTTAATTTCTGATTGGCTCGGAGTTCTAGTCCACTTCCAGGATGCCTATTTAAGGAGAGGGAGAAATTATCTGAGGGTCATGTTCTACTGGATCTTCTAGCCTGGTGCTCCTGAGCTAAACAATGAAGGCAGAACTTCACAGAGTGCTGGCCCTAAGCCTCAGTCCCAGGTCCAGCTACAGCCATGCTTTGCTTCTCCTTACCATGGTGACCTATCTGTCAGGTTCCCTTCTGTGTTTTGAAAATGAAATTTGACTGCTGGATCATAGGAAAGGGTTCAGTCTCCTGCTGATTGAAGGACACAGGAATTGCCTTGGGAATGAAGGACTTCTCTGGCTTTTTTCATTAGCCCAGGCCTTGAGTGAGCCTTAGAGCAGAGTTTCTCAACCTCAGCACCATTGAAATATTGGACCTGATAATTTTTTGTAGTGCGAACTGTCCTGTGCATTGCAGGATGCATGCTAGCATCCCGGCCTCTACCTACTAGCTGCTGATATCACCTCCCAACCCTGGCTGGAATCCTGATAATCAAAATGTCTCCAGAAATTACCAAATGTCCCCTGCAGGGAGAAGCAGTAGACCAAAATTACGCCCAGTTGAGAATCACTACTTTAGTGAAAAGCTTTTCAGGTGCAAGCCTCAGAACTTCTAATTTACCACTCTAGGAGAGGGTTTCTGCCTTTTCTTTTTGCCTCTGTTGCTTGGGACAGAGGATCATATAAAAAATCTGAATTCATCTTATGATGCCATTGAATTCAGCCATCATTGTTGTCATCATTTACACTCTTACTGCTCCTGTGCACAGCCTGAGGATCTCTGGTATCAACGCAGTGCTCTAGGGCACCATAACCAATCGGTTGGCACTGCTCCCAACTTTTAAGTCTCTGCTACTTGCAGATGTTTAGAATATGTGCCCCACATTTTTCTGAGATGCTTGCTGAAAATGCATATCCCTAGGTACTACCTAGGGAGTGATTAAATGGGGATAAGTTACTGTATTCTACACTGTATGTTGTTTTAAAAGGACACTGTCCACTAGGTCTTTTGGTATATTTTGAGACTCTGCAATGAAAAGGCTGTTAACATGGCAGCCTCAGTTTTTTCTCACCTCCTACACTGAGTTTTTGCCTCTATTCCTTGTAATAGGGTGGTATTAAGAAACCTAAGTGACAGATGATGACATAATTGTCATTTTCTCTGATATGTCAGGCAGACATTACTGTTCCTCTAGTTGTAGCATTTCCTGCATAAGAAAAATACAAGAATTTTAGACACTATGGAATTGATAAAATTGGATGGGGTACTTAAATTGGTAGGAAATGAAAATATATATTAGGATAGTGGGCCAGGAGTCACCCAAGACCTAATGCCACCTTGCTCTGAACTAGTAAATGGGACATTTGGGGAGAACAGTACAGATGTGCTCTAAGTTAAAAACATGTTTAAGGCAAATTCTGATGTACAAGAAATATTCACACAGTGGATTTCCCATTTTACAATTGGCTCCTTTAAATGTCAGTCTTTTCAGATGAATATAAAGAATATGAGTCAGTAAGAATAAAAGTTTCTGCCTTACTGAATCGTGTTGCATTAAAATGTAAGCAGCATGGTGTGATACATAGCTCACTTGTAGGGATGTGCATAGGGGGCACCAGAGAGACAGGTGGTTACCCTTCACAGTGGCTACAATTTCCACATAAGAGGCCCATGCGACAGCCCATCGGGGATGAAATATTATAAATGGAGATGGAGAAGGCAAATGAGGTCTTCAAATATGAGCTCCACATGGAAGGTCACACCAGCAGACACTCTAAAAGGCAGGCATTGATTTGTGGTTCAGCTGATTCTCACAAGATCAGCTCTACATAACGAGCTGGGGAGAGGTGAACAACAGGAATTTATTCATTGAAAAGTGGTTAGTTATGTTCCTTGAGTAATGTCTGAGAGTCCTACTTTTTCAGAATCTGAACAAACAAAGTAAACAACTTCAAAAAAATTATCTCCAGAAAGAGATCCCTAAGGCACTGTTTAGAAAATGGCTCTCAGTCTTTTTTGTTTGCTCACTTCTGTACCATTCATACACAATCCTTCCCAAAGCAATTGATTTTCAAGTTGAGTTCAGGGGAGGAATATAATACAGAAAAGCCTCTTCTTAATTCACTGACCAAATTTTAAAAAAGCCTTGAGAATGAAAGCAGTCATTGTAAATAAGACACCAGATAATAGGGGCAGACTGAGACTCTCTCTCTGGCACACTGGAATGATGGCTTGTATTCTGTAGGCAACAGAGCCCCAGCTCCACCAAGACTAAAATGTCATGACTGCACCCTTGCCCCCTGCACACATGAAAGACAGCAGAATGTACACGGAAAGTGTAGTTACCTGAGGATGAAGGGATAAACAAAATGGTTTAAATACAAGATCTAACAAGTAGACAAGCAGAATATTTGGTATATCACTTCTGAAATCAAAATAATTATTTAGGAAAGACAACTTTTACAGATTCTATCTGGTAGAGATTTGGTACATATTAGGTATGTGTCAGCATAGACAAAGAAACGTTAAACAAGATGAAGCAGTCCCAGCTTCCTTTCCAAGGAAAGAAAGCCATAACTACCTCAGAAGAATTGTACTAATATTAGACTTTTATTGAGCGATTTCTTTGTGACAGTCATTGCATCCAATACTTCACACGTATCAGGTCAGTCTTTACAATGACCCTGAGATGTAAGTATTCTTTTGATCCCTGGAAAAACTAAGACAAAGTTTAGGCAACTTGTCAAAGCTCTCAGGGCTAGGAAATGAGTGAAGTGTGTTTTGAGTGAAGGCAATCTGGCTCCAGAAGTCACATTCTTAACCACACTGTTACACAATTCATCTTTCACAAGCGTAGTCTCTAAGCGTGGTTAAACCTGAAGATTAATTGATTTCTTCACGTTTTTCCTCATCTGCAATGACCAAGTCACCAAGAAAATGAGGAGGAGGAAGAAGTTGACTGAAGGAGAACAGGATGCCTTAATGATAGAAATAAAATGAAGCCATGGATGAGACCTGGGATGAAAAGACTGTTCTCTGAATGGAGGGTAAAGCTGGGAAAGTGTTGGATTGATAGGACCTATATGCCTTCATTCGAGGCCTCTATAAATGGTGGAACAGCAGAAATCATGTACAAAGACACCCAGCTGAGGGAGCAAATGAGGACTCAGTCCCAACTTGGGTTCTCCTTGGTGGGCCACGTGCTGTCAGGAAGCTGTGGTGGGCAGGGGGAGCACTTCTCCCTAAGTTGCACAAAGGTGGCCTCTATAGGCTAGAAGAGAAGCTAGTGGTAATTGTTTTGCCCCCCAACAAGAAACAGGGTCTCTCTGTGCTGCCCAGGCTGGATTCAAACTCCTGGGCTCAAGGGATCCTCCTGCCTCAGCCTCCCAAGTAGCTGGTACTACAGGTGCCTGCCACTGTACCTAGCTCTGGATAGCTGGTATTTTAAAGAAAGTCACCTTCATGCTAAATCTCACCATTGCTCACATTTCTGAGAATCAGAGACTCTGTTTTCAAATGTCAGAAGCAGTAAAGGTAAGGAAGAAATAAGGCATCGGAAGAAAGTGGAAAAAACCTTTTTGGACAGTCCATAAATAAGTAATGACACTGAGCTTTGAAATTAGAGGTCATTACCAGTGTTTCTTAGCCCCCTGAGCACAGGTTGGGATCAGGCAAATCAGGCTCAAAACTAGGTAAATAAATAATAAGCAATAGATGGTACTTGGAGTTTCAATTCCACTTGCAAATCCTTTTTGTAAAAATTGAATAAGGAGCTTTTAAGATTTAGGACTCTCCTCATCTAGCAGCCTTCTAAAGACATAACAAAGATCTTATTGACACTGTTAACATTTATAACATACAGTCTTTGTGCCCTACAGATCTTCCCTGATGTTCTAATAAATACAAATATACACACAAATAAATATTAGGAAGAAATTGTACACATTTAATCACTGCGGGCAAAAGCTTATTCTAGAGGGTATAATCAGTAGTTCTTGAAATTCAGCATTCACTTATCACCATCTTGATTATTGCCATATCCCTATATCACAAATCTAGATAACACATATACTTTTATCTTTTTTATGTTTTTCTTTGACTGATTTTTCTCAGACTGAAATTTTTAAACAGAAAACTTGATATCTCTTCTGAGATACATTGGTACATATTAGTTATCTGCCAGCATAGACAAAGCCACATAAAACAAGATGAAGCACTTCTAGCTTCCTTTCCAAGGGGAGAAAGCCATGGCCACCTCATAGAAATTGTACCAACATTAGACTTTTATTGAGTGATTTCTTCGTGACAGTCACTGCATCAAGTACTTTACATGTATTAGGTCAGTCGTTACAATGACCCTAAAATGTAAGAATTCTTCTGTGATATTAAGTAAATGTAAAAATCAATTTGCAAATGTAAAACCAATTTGCCTTTTATAAGAAGGAATGCATAAAAGTAGATGCAATGAGAACAAAATAATGTCATAAATGTCTAGGTAGATGCTATTGCTGGCCAAATGCTCTCAGCCTGAGGCCTTCTGTATCATCATAAAAAATAGGTGATTGCGTGTTATATTAAGGCCAACTAACACTAAAAAGTTGTGATGGTTTTCTTGAAGAAATATAGTAGTGGAAGAAAATTGAGTAGAATATGATTTTCTCATTAGGTAAATTCAATGTGATTTAAGGGTGTATTGTTGTACTATAATCTGCCATAAGTAATAAAGCTCCCCCTATTGTCTATGAGGAGTTTGTACGTAGAGCTCAAATGAATAGAACAAAATACCTTTTTCATGTGTAATACCCCTCTGCTGGGAACAATCAACTTTTCTACATGTATGTCATGTACTTGATTGCAAACAAATCACTCACTTACCATGTTCATCAAGTAAAATATTGTCAGGCTTCATATCCCTAGAGGAGTAAAAAGAAAAAAGAAAGTTGCTCACAATAAAACAAACAGAACTAAGGGGTGGGGCAAAAAATGCTGAAGAAAGCTAACTAGAGTTGAAACAATGTACTAGCTTCTCAATACTCATCTTCTCATTCAATTCTCACAGTCAATTTATGAGACAGAAAATCCCCAATTTTTAAATCAGAAAACTGAAGCTTAACACAAGGTCACAGAGCTAGTAAACGGAAGAACTGGGCTCTGAACCAAGGCCTCTCTCATTCAAAAACTCAGACTGTAAACTTCCTATAGCATGTTGTATCTAAGCATGTAGATATTGGTCCGTGGGATCACATAAAGCATTTACATTGCCATAAAGTAACGTTAGTAGTATTAAGCATCATTTTCTTATGTAACTCTAGAATTATACAGATGATGTGAACTTAAAGACTATAAATGGGAAAAATATGGTTGATAATGTAGTTATATAACCACCCCGTCTCCCTTTGCCTCCTCACATCCACACCTGCTGTTGCTTTGAATTAGAGTCCTGTCACCAGTGCACTCAGACAACACAGATTCACCCTTAACCCCACAGCTTAGATGCCACTTCCTGCAGGAAGCCTTCCTGATTTTTCACTTCTGGGTCAAATCCCCCCTAATCCCATATATTCTGACCACATGGGATACTTCTTCCACCATAACATTTATCACACTTTATCACACACTTGTTTCTGTTTATTGATATGGGACTTGTTACTCATTAATATTTTTAAGTAAAGAGTAAGCTGACAGACTTGGTCTGTCAAAGATTAAGGTATTTTTATTCTAGCAGCATGAAAGCCACTTGACTAAGCTGAAAATGTGTTCCCAAAACCTGTTTCAGAATTTCTTCCCTAATGGATTCTATGAATTTAGGCTGAAGGGCTTCAATGGTACATTAGGGAAAGGCAGTAAAAATCTGAGAGTGGAAAATTGAGGGCTGTTATAAAGTACAATGCGATTCTTTGATTCAGTAGTGTTCCTTACTATAATATTCACCAAGGCTTTGCAAACTCTATCATTCTGTCCTCCAAGTATTAACCACCAGACTACTCCCTTCATTGGGAGAAGGTGGGTTTTGTGCTCTCCTATGAATTTTTTTTACTTTGCTATTTTAATTTTTTCAGTCATTTTAAAATAAAAATTGTGTGTTTAAAGTGGCCAACATGATACTTCGATAAAGGAAATTTCTGGTATATAATACAATGTTCCTAACTATAGTTATCTTGCTGTACATCAGTGTGTAAAAGATGTCCAAATCTTTTCACTAACTACCCTAGAAATAATAATTAACTATAGGCCTTATAACATCCTAAAAAAAAAATTCTTGCCAGGCACAGTGGTGTGTACTTATAGTCCCAGCCACTCAGGAGGTGGAAGAGGGATATCACCTGAGCCCAGGAGTTTGAGGCTGCATTGCATGACTGTGCCCTGAATAGCCACTGCACTCCAGCCTCGGCAACAAAGCAAAATCCCTACTCAAAAAATTTTTCTAATCTCTGCAAGTTTTCCAAGTGGATCATGATGTCAAGGATGGTTTCTTAATTAATATCATATTCTATCCCAGTGCCTCATGGTCAGCAAATGAAGAACTTAATGACACCCAGAGAAATTCCAGTGCACTCAAGAAGGCTGATCCTAACAGTATATACAGAGCACTGTGGCACATCATCAAATACTCTCTGCACCATAAAGCTAGAGATAAACCAGGTGTTGGGCTCTTTCCACCTCTTTCAGATCTGCATCCAATGAGTATCAGGTACTGTTTGCCGGGTGAGAAAGAGGCCCAGAGGAGCCCTACCAAGGATGGATGAGAGTTGAGTGAGGCAAGATCAGTATCAAATTTCTTGGCCTGAATTTATGAGGACTTACTGGGAGAAATTAATTGCTGTGGATTTGACATTTTATGAGCTTTCTGTTAAATCCCTGAGCACCATTTTTCTTATTTATTGAATCCACACATCATTGTGTTAACTATTTTTCCCAGAAACTACTTTGAAACTTAATATTACAGAGATCAGAGAGGGAACAATTAGTTTAATGTGATAACTTCTTAATTAAATCTTGTATTCATTTACTTATCAGATATTTACCTACTTTGGTAAGTCACTGTAGTAAGACACAGAAAACCTAAAGATAAATGAGACATAGTTCCCTCGGGATGGAGAGGATGAGAAAGCTTCATAAAGAACCATGACATAGAATGGGAAAGGGGTATTTTTACCACAAATTCAGAGAAAGAATATGAGAAAAATTTAAGAAAAATGTGTAACAGAAAGTGGATTTGTAAACATAAAAATAAGTTACCTAAGCTTAGATTCTAACTATATAGTTTCTCCAAAATATAATAGGGTAACATCTAATTCACTACAGGGTAAATTGCATTATGGAAGGTTGTTTATTCATATACCAGGAGAGAGAAAATGAAAAGAAACTTAGTGTGCTCTAGTAAAATTCCTACTAGAGCAAGTTGAAATTTTCTAGTTCTAAATTTTAGCACCACTTCTTTACATTTTCAGTCTTCTCAAGTAAAAATAAATATGAAATAACTTACAAAATGTTTCCTTCATTGACAGTAGTCTATAATACATTTTAACTTAGTGGCTAATAAGCCTGGATATGCTTCAGAATCAACTGGGGATATTTGAATAGTGTGGATTCTCTTTATCAGGGGCATTCAGACCAGAGTGACCCCATCTTGAATAGGTGAGATAGGAATTTAGTAATCAGCAAGACTGTTTTTGCAAGGTACAGGTCATAAAGACCCCGCTGATAGAAATAAGATGCAGTGAAGAAGCTGGCCAAAACCAAGATGGTGACAAAAGTGATCTCTGGTCATCCTCACTGCTCATTATACACTAATTATAATACATGAGCATGCTAAAAGACACTCTCACCAGCACCATGACAGTTTACAAATGCCTTGGCAATGTCTGGAAGCTACCTATATGGTCTAAAATGGGGAGGAACCCTCAGTTCTGGGAATTCCCCAAAGTCTTAACTCATTTTGGCAATAACTCAAAAGTCCACAGTCCAATGTCTCATCTAAGACAAGGCAAGTCCCTTCTGCCTATGAGCCTGTAAAATCAAAAGCAAGTTAGTTACTTCTTAGATACAATGGGGTTACAGGCAGTGGGTAAATACACTCATTCCAAATAAGAGGAATTGGCTAAAACAAAGGGGCTACAGGCCTCATGCAAGTAT
This sequence comes from Hylobates moloch, assembly GCF_009828535.3. Lineage (NCBI taxonomy): Eukaryota > Metazoa > Chordata > Mammalia > Primates > Hylobatidae > Hylobates > Hylobates moloch. The sequence goes on along the minus strand of NW_026652281.1, from coordinate 124,476,505 downwards.
GAAATCCAGCAGGGCAGTATAATCTTAAAGCTCCAAAATAATCTTCTTTGACTCCATGTCTCACATCCAGGTCATGCTGATGTAAGATGTGGGCTCCCACAACCTTGGGCAGCTCCACCTCTGTGGCTTTCCAGGGTGCAGCCCCGTTCCTGGCTGCTTTCACTGGCTGGCATTGTATGTCTGCAGCTTTTCCAGGCACATGATGCAAACTGTTGGTGGATCTACCATTCTGGGGTCTGGAAGATGATGGCCTTCTTCTCACAGCTCCACTAGGCGGTGCCCTAGTGGGAACTCTGTGTGTGGGTTCCCACCCTATATTTCCCTTCCACACTGTCCTAGCAGAGGTTCTCTGTAAGGGCTCTGCCCATGTAGCACACCTCTGCCTGGACATCCAGGCATTTCCATACATCCTCTGAAATCCAGGAAGAGGTTCCCAAACCTCAATTCTTGACTTCTGTGCATCCACATGCCCAACACCATGTGTAAGCTACCAAGGCTTGGGGCTTACACCCTCTGAAGCAATGGTCTGAACTGTATGTTGGCCCTTTTAGAAACAGCTGGGATGCAGGGCAGCAAGTCCTGAGACTACGAAAGCAGCAAGGCCCTGGGCCCAGCCCATGAAACCATTTTTCCTCCCAGGACTCAGGGCTTGTGATAGGAGGGGCTACCTCTGACATGTCCTGGAGACATTTCCCCCATTGTCTTGGCAATTAACATTTTGCTCCTCATTACTGATGCAAATTTCTGCAGCCAGTTTGAATTTCTCCTCAGAAAATAGGTTTTTCTTTTCTATTCCATCATCAGGCTACAAATTTTCTGAACTTTTATTCCCTGCTTTTCTTTTAAACATGAGTTCTAATTCCAAACCATATCTTTGTGAATGAATAAAACTAAATGTTTTTAAGAGCACCCAAGTCACCTCTTGAATGCTTTGCTGTTTAGAAATTTCTTCCACCAGATACTCTAAATTATCTCTCTCAAGTTCAAAGTTACACAGATCTCTATGGCAGGGGAAATATGTCACCAGTCTCTTTGCTAAAGCACAGCAGGAATCACTTTTGCTCTAGTTCCCAGTAAGTTCCTCATCTCCACATGAGGCCACCTCAGCCTGGACTTTTTCATTCATATCACCATCGGCATTTTGGTCAAAGCCATTCAACAAGTCTCTAGGAAGTTCCACACTTTCCCACATGTTCCTATCTTCTTCTGAGCCCTCCAAACTGTTCCAACCCCTGCCTGTTACCCAGTTCCAAAGTTGCTTACACATTTTTGGGTATCTTTACAACAGTGCCCCACTCCTCATACCAATTGGCTTTATTAGTCTATTCTCACACTACTAATTAAGACATACCCAAGACTGGGTAATTTATAAAGAAAAAGAGGTTTAACAGACTCACAGTTCCACATGGCTGGGGAGCCCTCACAATCATGACAGAAGGTGATAGAGGAGCAAAGGCACCTCTTACGTGGAGGCAGGCAAGAGACCATGTGCAGAGGAATTGCCCTTTATAAAACCATCATATCTCATGAGACTCACCCACTATCACAAGAACAGCATTGGAAAAACCCACCCCCATGACTCAATTAACTCCCACTGCATTCTTCCTATGACAAATGAAGATTATGGGAGCTACAATTCAAGATGAGATTTGGATGGGGACACAGCCAAAACACATCAATATCATAAGCAGATAGCTAATGATGAATTCCCTCTTACTTGTTATTTATCATTCTTGGTGACTTCAGCGTCTACATGAATGCTCCATCCAACACCCTGGCCTCTCAGTTCCTTGACTTGCCTCCAATAATCTTTTCATCCATCTCACACCAATAGTTTCCTTATTCTCACTTCCTTAATCATCCCCTTGTCATAACTACAGCCTAGCCCCTGACTAGCATTTATCCAATACAATTTCCAAACTGGCATATCTATCACACTAAGACCACCAATTATTGACCTTGTCACTTTTTCTTTATACATCAAAACTCATATCCTCAATTCCTGCCCATAGTTCACTTTTAACATTCTTTGTAAGAATGCTTCATTCTCTCAACCCCCAGCCCCCACTAGGATGTAAGTTCTAAGTGAAAGGACTTCTTTTCTGTATTGATCAATGCAGCAGCCCCTGGACTCATAAAAGTATCCAAGAATAAAGTAGGTGCTCGAGTAACTGTTTGTCATAAAAGTGAATGAATCCTGGCCCCCTGGTTTCTCAAATTCTTGGAAGACTAAGCCCTGCATGTCTTTTTCCCCTAAGAAGAGAAGAGAAAACAAAACAAAGCAAAACAACCAATCCCCACCCCCAAAACAACCCAAACAAACCCTGTGTGCCAGATGCGCCACATTTACCACTGGCCAACTAAGAAACTTGACTTTCCAGTAAGTGTATGCGTATGTATTAGAGTAAGAGTAATAAATAAGAAGTGATTTATGCCTGTTATGAGCCTATGATTTCAGAGGGACTATGCAATTTTGGGGGTGATAAAGGGAAATTCTAGGACGCATACTTTGGAAATTCTTCATTGCATCTTGGTTTGATAAAAAAAAAAAAATAGAGCCATGTCCTGCTGAACCAGCTGATTCCAGCTGTGAGAACTATAAATAGCAGAGTGGAAATACAATGCTCCTTGTGGCAGGATCCAAGGAGGAATTGACGTATCTGCTGTTCTCACTTGAATGACTTTACAAGACATTAGCAGAGTTAACAGGCTAATTACATCCCTTCATTGCGCCTCCCCTGGAGTCAAGTTGCTCACCCTGCAATCCTATACCAGTACGTGTACATGAAAATAGCAAACAAGGGAATCGGTATATCCAAACCAAAATCAACTCCTTCAGTGTCCCATGGCCTTTTGATGGTCCATAGTTTGTATTTAATTCTTTGCCACATAACAGTCTCTTAGACTGGGCCATCGCCAAGTTCTGGAGAGGGGAAAAATATTATACATATAATTCTGTAACATATTATTTAGGGTGTCACACATGGGCTATTGGTCTCAAAAAACAGACCTATGTTAAGAGCGAGTGAGGGAAAATTATAAGGAAAAAGTTTGGAATAGGGGGCAGAAGTGAAAGGCTGTCAGGGTTAGATGATTAAAGACTAGGTATCATCCTCCTAAGATTGTACCTCACAATCTTTGGTTGTAATCCCAGTCACTCATTATGTAATCTTGGACAAATGATCTAAACTCTCTAGAGCTTAGCATACTAAAGTTTACTGAAATATAGTGGGAATATATAGTATTCCATGTAAGTATATATATTTACAAATAGCCAGAAGTGATAGACAAAATATTTAACAACCAGAACAGCACAGTCATCCTTTCATCAGAAGGGATGCTGATGGAAGCCCAGGAGCAGTGCCCTGAAGGACCTCTCCTGGGCCAGGAGTTAGCACTTCAGTTGCTGGGTCAAGGGAGGGAGGGGGTGGGGGATGAGGGGGATATTGGAAAAGGGGCTGGAGTAGCAGGAAAGCTCAGGCATGACCTCTTCATCAGCCAATACACTGAAATACAACTGATATGGCCAGACCAGTGTATGCAGATTAAACATGAGCCCTGTATAGGCTATACCGTGTGTAGTGTATGAGTGTGTACGTATATATATATATGTGTACATATACACACTTCACATATATATGCTTTAGGTTGCATGAGTATCTTAGTATAGTACTTAGTAATGTTGGTAATAGTCTCAAACACAAATGGTCCTATCCAACCCCAGGGATTTCTAGGTTGATATGGGAAGCAGTAGATAGTAGAGGTTTAAGAGTATTAATTCTGTAGTCAAATGACCAAGGCTCAAATCTCGACTATGCAGCTTACTAATGGTCATTTTGATTACCTTTCTCATATGCATTCTTCATTCTCTTAATCATCATTTCAATTTTCAACTGGGTATTTTCACTTCTCTGTAACACACACATTCACGCACACATGCCCACACACACTGTATTTTGTGTGCTTTGGGAAACCTACTCCACCCTGACTATAGGGAAGGATTATGTGAGTCAGGCCTGAGTAAGAGTTATCCCATCTCACAGGCCCTGTTATTGGTTCAGGGATGGGCTGATGACCCAATTTAAGCCACTGAGTATCAGAAAGAATTATGTTCTGGGCTTCTGAGGAAAAAGCTTCCTTGCTGTCCTGGGGAAAGTTTTGAGAAGGAGTGTGATTCTTTAGATTTAAAGAATTTAGCATGGAGCCCTGGGGAGCAGGCAGCTTTCTTGCAATCACATGGAGGAACAAGCTGAGGATGAAGTGGCCACATGGAAAGGAGAGAAGAGAGTGAAAGAAACCAGCTAGTTGGTGATACTGCTGAGTTGTTGAATCAAGATATCCTCTAAGTCCAGCACACATCTGGATTTTCTGATTTTTTAAGATAATAAATCTCTTTTCTTGTTTAAACCATTATGAGGTTTTCTGTTGGGACCAAAACCATGTCGGTAATAAAACTTTCTGAGACTCAGCCCTCCACAACTGTAACTGAGGACAATAATCATATCTACTTTATAGAGTTGTAATGATTTAGTTAAATAGTACATGTAAAACTCGTAGTATAGTAATCCCCCCTTATCTGCAGTTTTACTTTGTTGCCCACAGTCAACTGTGGTCCAAAAATAGGTAAGTACGGTACAATCAGATGCTTTGAGAGAGGGACTGCATTCACATACTTTTACTCCGCATATTGTTATGATTGTTCTATTATTATTGTTAATCTCTTACTCTATGAATCAAACTTTACCATAGGTATGTACAAAAGGGAAAAAACATAGTACATATGGGTTTGGAAATATCTGCAGTTTCAGGTATCCACTGGGGGTCTTGAACGTATCCCTCATGCATCAAGGGAGACTACTGTGTAGTATCTGGCACACAGTAATTGTTCAACTAACTTCCAGAAAACATTGAACAAATAATTAGGAAGTGTCCAGTGTAAGAAGAGCTAGATAGTGAGAAACTGATAAGCTGAGGATGTTAAATGATGAATCGATGTTTTCAATTACCATTGAACCATTGCGACAGCATCATGATGCTAAGTTTCATTTATTGCAATATTTGAGAAACCAGGCTAAGCCCTTTTTATACTTTATTCCACACTATCCTCAAACAACCTTATGAACTAGGTACAATTATTATCCCTATTTCATAGATGGGACCACAGTTGCACATAAATCTGATGTAACTATTCCACTGTTATTCATGATTATGGAAAAAGTCAGGACTCCATGTTTATGCGATACCCGGGTTAATATTCAAAACACTTAAAAATGGGGTTAATATTCAAAACACTTAAAAATGGCACAAACACAAATCAGAATGGGACATGGACCAGTAAGAATGGATGCCATCCATAAATTACCAGTACAACAGTACTAGTGGGTGGTGACTGAGTGGAAGCCCTGCGTGACTGTACACTTAGTAAAACTCCAATAGGCAGCAACAGAACCATAAGGCTAATTGTGAATCAACAGAAGAACTTTCTAAGATTACGCATGTCTGAAAATGAAGTACTTTATTTGGTAGTGACTATCCCATCCATGAGGTATGATGATTCCTTGTTAGGGAGACTGCAGAAGAAATCCTGCCTTTAGATGAAGGTAGGGCTTGTCAACCTCCAAATTACTCCTCACTTCTAATTTCCTATGGTTTTGTAATGGCCCATAAGTGATTCACAATTATCTGGAAAATCGCAGTGTGGCTTCCATTTATTAAGCACTCCTGATTTTACAAGCATTATAATAGGAGCTGTTCATATTTTTCCTGCTTTCTTACAGATAATGTTATTATACCTATTTAACAAAATTTAAAGAAATTCAGTTTATTAATTTGCCTGAAGTCATACAACTCACAAATTGATCCCTGATGTAACTATTCCAAAGCCTCTTAATCTCTCTACCATACCACACTCTGCTTTTTAGTAAGATTATTGTTCTTTCTTAATGTTTACATTATATAAGAATGTATAATGATTTGGGTAATGATGTATACTGGAGTATGAGAAGGAACAGTAAGTTTTTCCCACAGCTTATTGCAAAGAAGATAACTCAAAGCAAATGGGTATAATAAATTAATATAAATGAGTAGCTAGAGTTTATTGAATGTTTTTATGTAAGACTGTATATTCATTAGAATATATCCTCACCACAGCCTGTGAAGCATGTATATGTTTTACTGATAAAACAAATGAGGTTCAGAGGTGCTGAGTGTCTTGCCCAAGTTGCCCCACTGGTAACTGGCAAAGCCACTACATAATTCAAATGCTGCTGTTCACTGCTGGTGATAAACACCATGCAAATAGCCTCACTGTCAGCATGTGAATATCACAGTGGAAAACTGCATAACAAGGTTTGAGCAAATAAAATATCCTCATATTATGTCTTAAAAGGATATAAAACTATATGCATTATATACATCTATACCATTGTACAGATGCTTCCCAACTTACAATGGGTTACGCACTGATAAACCCATTGTAAGCTGAAAATATTATAAGTCAAAAATGTATCTACTTCACCTAACCTACCAAACATCATAGCTCTAAGAGGACTAAAACCATAGTTTTATATTTCAAAGCTCTATTCAGAGCTCTGTGTCCAACATGCATAATTGATCAATATTACATGTTAAATGACTAAACCTGAAAGAATAAAGTTTAAGCTTTATATTATAATGTATTCTGGGCAAAGTAAAATTTAACTTGGACCAAATCACAGGTTGCATATTAACGAAGCCCTTAACCTTATAGAAATTATTAAAAGCTCTGCCAGTCTAGTTAAATGTTAACCTGTACACAAGCAGTCCTCTTTGCCTTTTCACATAGGTTTTCACAAATTGATGCATACAACACAAAGAAGGCAGATTCTCCTGTTTTCACAATGTGTAATTCATGCTCATTCATTATTCGGTAGCTCGGGAGCAGGTGCTGAATAGAACACATCAACCTAATACCCTCATTACTGCACTGCCGTTTTGTTTTGAGGCTCAAGTGGCCCTTCTGCTGTGGGAGTTAGAAAAAGAGAACATTTGCAAGGGCTTGTGGTCTACTGAAAAGAAGATTTACCAAAACAAAAAGAAAGGGCATTTTCTTAAGCACTCCACAGATGATAGCTTAAACCAAAGTCTATTATTCCACTGCAACAAACAGAAACTATTATCAATACACTGAAAGAAAGCCAGCATCAAGCAGAACACATACAATATAAGTAATCAGATAATTTTTAGACTTTAAATGTTCTCATACTGGACATGTAGCTTTGGTAAAATGGAAAAGATTTAACTTTCCTAGTAGATATATAAAAGCAAAACAAAACACCTTGGACAAGAGAAACGGTATAAAAAAAAAGCCACAGATACTGAAAATATCTTCCCAAACCTGAAATACAAAAGTAAGCAAAGATAGTCTCTGGCAACATTAAAATAGGTTACCGTATGCTAAAGCCAATGGACTTGACTTACTGAATATTCTCTTGGATTAGTTTAATTTTACAAACAATACTAACAAGTTTTGTCACTTGGTCTTCTATCCCATAATGTATTGTAAGCAGCATGTTAGGAGTGAGGACAGAAGGTGCTCTGAGTAGCACCTACTAGAGAAGCAAAGATTAAAATATTAGCAGCAAAGATTAAAATATTAGCAGCAAAGAAAACAATAAAAATGTATTTAGTATATTCATTTGTTAGAACTGCTGTCACAAAGTAACACAAACAGTGGCTTGAAGAACACAGAAATTTATTTTCTCACAGTTCTGAAGGTAGAAAGTCCAAAATCAAGATGCCAGCAGGGCCCATGCTCCCTCTGAAACTTCTCAGGGAGACTCCTCCCAGGCCTTTTCCAGCTTCTGTGGGTTTGCTGGCAATCTCTGGCATTCCTTGGCTGGTGGACCCATCATACCAATCCCCCATCTTCACCTGTCATCCTCCCTGTGTCTCTCTACATCCCCATCATCTTCACTCTGTGTATGCTCCTCTGTGTCCAAAGTTCCTCTTTTCATAAGGACACCAGTCATACTGGATTAGGGCCTACATTAATAGGCCTCATTCTAACTTGATTATCTGGGTAAAAACCCTCTTTCCAAAAAAGATCACAGTCTGAGGCACTGGAGGTTAGGACTTCAACAAATCTTTCTGAGGGAGCACAAATTACCATATAGTACCTACCCACTAAAATATGTATCTAAACTGAAGTTTTATGCTATTCGGTAAACAGCACTGAACAGCTCATCTGATCTTGAGGGTATCTTATTATTATAAGAGTGAAAGTAAGGGTGTCTATATTTAGAACAGGGCCTTTGAAGAAGGTAATTCTACATTTGAATCTGGTCCCCATATACTGACTGTATATTGGCACGTTGCTTAATTCCCTCAGAGAATTGTTGATTATCAAGTTAGGTGGTGTGTGGAACCTGCCAATTAGCACAGTACGCAGTTCTTGGTATAAGCAATAAGTGATAGCTCCTATTAAGTCATTAAAAAAGTACCATAGGTACTTTGTAGTATAAATTAAATAGTTAAAAAACTCTGAAATACTTCCAGGAATTAGAAAAACATCTCTCCAGATGACTCATTCCCACATGCTTCAGAAACCTGAGGTGTCACTGTGTTGGCAAATTTATTTAGTAGGAGCTCACCTGTCGCTCAATGATCATTGACTAAAATGATTAGCTGCAGAAAGTTCTTATTTTTTCTTATAAATTATCATCTCAAGAAAATAAAATGTGACTGCTAAGATAGTAGAGCGTGTGAGAATTAGACACAAAGGTGACATTCCAGCCCAGATCTCTGCCTGAAATAAACTAAAGACCTCCGTTAAAACAAACATAATTTTGGCCCACAACCAAATTGCAAACAAGACCTTGATTGGTAAATGTGCTAATAGTCATTTATCACAAGTCACTATCACAGTCTCTCTAGACAGGTCATTACAGTTGGGCAGCCTTCTTGGAGGGGAATGAGTGTGTGATGGAGGGGAACGAGTGTGTGGTAGAGCAGAGAAACAATGAGGAGGTCATACTTTGAAGAGCAGCCTACCAGTGCAGAGAGGAAATCATCCTAGAATCTTAGATATAAGAGAATCATTTCTGATCACTTGTTGAAACCTCCTCACTTCTTCCTTGACAGGGAAGTTCAGGGCTATATTTAAGGTCATAGCAGAAATTGGTATGGAACTGTGATGCAGTGCAACTTCTTTAGAGGAAATGTGAACAGACTGTATGGTGACCCCCAGGATTCCCAGCTTTTGGTGTTCACACCCTTGCATAATTTCCAGCCCCTCAGCATGGACTGGTTCCATGGTTTGTTTCTAACCGACATTACACGGCAGATGTGATGGTCTCACTTCTGTGACTGAGTTATGTTACAATGTTATATATCATTATTCAAGTATATGTACTCTGTTGTCTTGCTAGCCAACTCACTCTACAGTATTCTTCTTCTTGTTAAATTTGAAGAAAGTAGCCACCATGAGTCCTACAGCCACAGGGAGATACCTTCTGCCAACATTCTGACTGAGCTTGGACGTGGATTCTTGCCCAGTTCAGCCTCCAGAAGAGAACCCAGTTCTGGCTGACACCTTAATGGCAGCTGTGCCGAGAACCCAACTAGACTGTGCCCAGACACCTGACACAAAGAAACTGCGAGCTGATAAAGGTATGTTCTTTCTGGTCACTGGGTCTGTGGGAATTTGTTACACAGCATACAAAACTAATCCAGCATGGTGGAAGGGCATCCCAGAACCCCACATGTTGTGGACACATGGAGGAATGTGTGGAATAAATTGAGAATTTGCTGAAGATGACATCCTCCACAGCAACTTTTACCTTCTGCACTCACCCAATGGTTACATGTACATACCGTCCTCATTCATTTGTTCAGTCATTGAATTATCCAGCAAGCACTCTAGTTTAGATCCAGTGCGAGTTGCTGGAGATTAAAACATAAGTGAGGTGTAGTATCCACCTATGAGGGCTTAAGATTGGAGAGGGGAAGACAGCTTTTTATATAGAATATCATGGTCCAGAGGCTACAATTAGAGGCATAACCATGAGCATTGGGAAGATGCAACTAAGCGTATTGTGTGTGTGTGTGTGTGTGCGCGCACGTGCGTGCAGGCACACATGCATAGCTCAGGATATGCACATAACAGCTTTCATTCTTTATGGCACATGCCACAACATTTGAAAGCCTTTTGATATTAATGTTGAAGTGTTTACTTGACTATTTTTCACACTATAATATTAACAACTTCATATGACAGGGGGATTGTCTTGTTCCCCATGGGAGCCTGGCATTCAGAACACTGGCAAATAGGTACCCAATAAATAATTTTTGAACAAATATTTGGACTAGAAGCATTATTCCTAAGATTTTTTTCTTCACTGTCAAGGTACTGATTTCTAGAAGAATGATAGGAACTTCTCATAAGCAGCTACTCCAGCCCAAGAGGTCAGGTGTGAGAAATAATTTCTATCTGCATCTTATACAGTCCCTAAGATGAACCTGGAATCAGTTATTGGTTCCAATGAGTACAGCAAAGAAGGTAAAGGTGATAGATAAAAATACCATCCTGTGTTTTTCTACACAGCCATAAATTTTATTTCTCTTCAACATTTCAGTACTCAATGGGAAATGAAATTTTTGCAACTCTCTCTGTTGTACTGCAATTACTTACACAAATTAGTCTAATTAGATTTTTTATCTTGTTCCTATAAAAATTTAGCAAACAGTGAGTTATAACCTCGTTATAGTGGGGGGTAATTCTCAGAGGGAAAAAACAATCAACCATCCTCTCAAATGGTATTTTGACCCAAAATGACTTACTATTTAATTGTCCCAAACAATCCATCTCATTAGCTTAAATTCATAATTGAATCTTCTTTAAGATCTGACAAGGGAGTAAACAGAAATTTGTCTTTGGATTATAATATTAAATAATTACTTTCCACCAGATTGTTCATTGGAGAGGCTGTGGCAATCAACAAATAGAGTAGTACTAACCCTGTAGAAGAGATTGTAATGAGTTTTGTTTTCCTTATTTTTTAAATAAAAGCAAATAATCACTTTGTCCATAATTTAAAGCATTTATTTGCAGATTTCAAGTAAGCAAAAGAGAGTATTATACTTCAAACTGGCCATTCTTTGGAAACTAAAGCTGATTTTCAAGCTGTACTCACACAAAAAGTTTGACTTCTTGATTAATAAGAAAGTTGTCTAATTGCACAATTCAAACTTAATGGTTATTGTGCAACCCTGCGTCTTTAACAATGATAGAAAAGAAAGATTCTGAAATTGAAGAAAACTAGCTGAATATTCTACATATTTGGGAAACTACCAAAAGTTCAAGTCCATGGATTTTTAAACATCCACAAAATAAAACTCCATTTATGTCTTAATGGGGATTTGTGGCAGAAACAGATCTTACGGTTTTTTTTAAAACATCACTACACTAGATATTTCTGGCAGAATAGCTGAAGTGAAAACAAAATTTTAAAAAGAGCCCCTTCTATGTTAACACAGTGAAACAAGTGAGGACTTTCATCCATTCAGCTCCTCTTGCTAGGCTAGACTTGCTGTGTGCTTTGGCTGTTAAAAGTCCCCTTTACACCCTCAGAGCTCTCATGAGACTTGCTTTCTTACTCCAAACCAACTTCTCTGAAGTACTTGTCTTTCTCACACAATTTAGCTTCCAGTTTTAGGATGTTCTCTGTCTGTCCATTCCACATGTACCACTTCCGTCTGTGGGTGCATGAGGCTGGTGGCCATACATGGGTGTCCCGTGCTCCCCTCAGAGCTGCAGCCATGCTGAGAGTGGTGAAGAGCTCTGCATTTTCTAAACATGATGCTTTCCCTACTTACTAGCCATGCAACCTTGGGCAAGTAATTTTTCAGAACCAGAGTTTCATCAATGGTAAAATGGGGACAAAGTGCCATCAACCTCCTGGAGCCATGGGAAGACTGAGTAAAATAACTCACAAGTGCTTAGCAGGCAGCCTGGTACCCAGGAAGCCCTAAGCAAACAGCAGCCTACTGCTGCTCCTACTTCCACGTATTGCTGACTGTTCACGGGTAATTTTGAATCTTCTACCATGTCCAAAGGCAAAATGTAGATTTTAATCTAAAAGTAGGAAGTCACATATTTTATATCTTCAGTTTTATGCAGATGCTGTCTCCTTGTCCGGGAGATCTACTGTACTTTCATTGATTCTTTTTTTCATTCTCACTTTTAATTTCTAGGGACTCAGCATGTATTTTACAATCTAATCTTTCTAAGTAACTAAAAGGTGTTTTGTTATCTTGAAATCAAATACAACATGAATCGTGCTGATTCTTTTGAAGAAGGAGATTTTAAAAAGAATTACAGTATTGAGCAGCCTATATCTCTTCTGTATTGCTTTTTGCACTCTCTGGCCCAGGAGCCCTAGTCTCAGATTGCCAAAGTTATTATCATTTAAATTCCTTAAACAAAGGGATCACTGCTTCTTTTACCATGTACATTTTTTAAAAAGCTATTTGACACCATTTCAAATTGATATCTGGTATTCTGAGAACAGAAAATCCTGGTTATCAGAACACTGTCAGAATTAAAATGTCTATTTGAAGCTGGGCATGGTGGCTCACATCTGTAATCCCAGAGTTTTGGGAGACTGAGGCAGGAGGATTGCTTGAGCCCAGGAGTTCAAGGCCAGCCTAGGCAACATAGGGAGACCCTGTCTCTACGAAAAGTAAAAAACCAAAAAACTGCCTTGAAAAGCCTTAATGATGTTGACATAGGTCCTGAATTGCCTAGATTATTTATGGCTTTTGACTCTTCCCAGTGCAATTATTAATATTAATAGCATCCTCTTTAGCTCTCAGAGTATCCTGGTTTGGATGATAAATTACATGATTAATGTAAAGACCAAGGTACAAGTAGGTCTGAGACCTTTGGATTTAATGTCCTGTATTTGAATATTTCCTATTTGTAAGCCTGAACTTCTGGTCAATCATTCATTCATGTGGCTCATATTTTTTTCACATACTGGTTATACAATGAAAAGCAAAACATGCAGAGTTCACAATTTTGTAAAGGAGACAAATGAATTAATTACACACCAAATGTCACAATTCCTCAGGAGAGGTACAAAAGGGTATGAGAGCCTATAAAATATAACACCTGGGAGGTTGGGGGAGAGGTGCATAGAGGCTACAGAAATGCACCTGAATAGTTTTTGACGCCAGTAGGATGTCATCTCAATTTAACACTGCACTCAAAATGTCATCCTGTTTGCCTTCCATACCTTTACCATGGTGAGGAGACATTTCAGTACAAAAAGGCCCTACTGAGAACGGGCACTAAGTAATAACTGTGGGTGCAACTGAAGGGCAAAAAACCAGAAAGTTAATCCTTGGTTTATGATTTAAGTGGCAAAATGATGATAACGATGAGGAAAAAAAGAGAGGGAAAGAACAGAAAAACAACATTGGGTGTTAGTAAGCTCCTTGGGGAAAAATTGTATCAAGATTTTTGTTGTTGTTTTTCCCTCCTGAATTCCTCTTGGAACACAGTTCTAAACACATGGAGAAAATGCTCAGAGAATTGGTCTTTTGATGACCAAGAACGTGAAGCCTAAAGAAAGAAGGGACAGAACCCAATTTCAAACAGGAAAAGGAGAGAGAGTGAAAAGGCTCTCAGGCCATGCTGGTTTCTCGAGGTCACTGCCTTCTTTCTGGTATCTGTGATGTCACAACCAAGATAGGCTGAGGTTGGCAATTTTTGGGAGAATGAATGAGCAGGAAAATTTGAGAGGGACTCCATTGACTAACAAGTATGAAGAGTCTCTCTTCAGAAAGAGCTATGAGGACCAGAAAACCAGTATGGGAAGATGAATGCTTGAGAACAGGATTTCTAGTTATTGAAAAAAATACCAGGTGTGCAAATTCACTTCTGATATCCTGCATAATTAACTGGTCTGCTTTCATTTATCTGGTGCCTGAAGAGCACACTTCCAATACAAGCAGGCCCTTCCAAAGAAGGAACATTAAATAAAAACTAAATGTAGAGGGCCAAGGCCAAAAAAATAAAAATAAATAAAATAACTGGCCTGTGGTACCTGCACAGAGAATCTATAAATTCTGATGCTTCACCTTCATCTATAGGCTCTGTACTCATCAAGATAAATTATAGGCTGAGTACAGTGGCTCACTCCTGTAATCCCAGCATTTTGGGAGGCTGAGGCAGGAAGACCACTTGAGGCCAAAAGTTGGAGACCAGACTGGGCAACATGGTGAAACTCCATCTCTCTAAAATATATATATAAAGGTTTAAAAAATAAATTACAGGTCAATGTCAACTGGTGGTGGTCGAATATTTTATCTAGCCAACTTTTTACTAATTGAGACATAATTGTACTTAAAATCTCAGCAAATTCTTCATGGATTATAGATGACAGCAGCAGAGTCACATGTACTGATTTTTCATTTAATGATGTATAATCAATTAATGCATATATTTCATATGTGTAAGTAATGTGAATTGGTATCATAGAATTCTGACTTTGAGGTCAGAGAGATCTAGGTTTAAATCCTGGCTACGCTATTTGTTAACTGTTTGTCCTTGGCAAATCTTTGAGACGACAGTTTCTTTATCTGTGTAATGGGAATATTATAATGAAATGTGGAATCTTTGCTGAGTTTTGAGGATTTAATAAACTAATGTACATAAAGTACCTAGGAGTGCCTGGCACATAGTAAGTCACCAACCAGTAAACACTAGTTGTTTTGATGTTGATTAGTAGATGTTTTGATGTTTGATATGTTTACAATTCTTATAAGTAAACTGTGTGATAATTTAATATATACAAGTCATGGTTTTTTCATATGTAATTCTAGTCTAATTATATCTGCTCTGATCATTTATCTCAGGTTATTTCAGAGATCAAATGAGATACTATATATAAAATCATCATTAAAACTACAAATTTCTTTACTATAAAGTATTATCCTTTTCTCTCTATTATCTCTATAGCTTTATGGTTTCTTATGTTATTTGTATGTCTTTACTACTAACGGTCTAAATGCAGAAGACATTGCTATTGCTTTTTCTACCTCCATTTGCAGTACATACATTAGGGATTAATTTAATATAGACTGCAGGACAGCGAATATTAGAAAGACTCAAGCTTTTTTCCCAAAGAACTTCCTTCCTTTTCATTCTGTTTCTTTCCCCCCATGTGCTACCTCCATTTAATTATTTATTTAATATTTATTAGGTTTCTATATGCCACCTTTTCTCCTCTTTGTCTAAGCTTAGTTATAAAATAGTACCAAAATTCATTGATTGTGATCTTGTTGTTTACTGTGACCTTTGGCAAATTAAGCTCTATGTGTTCAGTCTTTTAAAAAATCTGCAAAATGAGGACAATCAACCTACCTCAGGGTACTGTTTCAAGAATTAAATGAGGATTAAATGTCATGTTCAGTAAGAATTTATTGAAGGTAGCCAGTTGTGGATTCTCTCCTTGCATTATGTTCATGGCCGTCTCCTTGGACTTGACTGACCTGTGAATGATGCGCTGGCTCTGCAGGTAGTCCAGGGCCATGACCAGCTCACAGATGAAGAGCTTCACTGTTTCTTCCTTGAAGCGGACGTTCTGTTGCAGGTGATAACGCAGGTCTCCACCCAGCAGGAGGTCCACCACCATGAACATGTCTTCCTCATCTTGGAAGGAATACCTGGAATTGCATTAGAAGAGAAATCTTATCAAATATATTTACATGTTAAAGAGTCTCAGAGGCAAATGAGACCCTACAGATCAGAGCAGAGTGTTCTTGAGCTAAGAGCTCAGACTTTGGGAGGAGGTGGTCTATCACTAGCTCTGTCACCTTAGGCCTTTAGTTTCCTCATGGGTCACATGGGAATAATAACCACATTTGATCATACTGATGAATAAACAGGGTAATTATAATACTTATTGTCATGCTTGACATACAGTAAGCACTCAATAACTGTTCATGTAGCAATAAAACACAGAAAATGAAGAGAACCCAAGTTATCTATTTATTGCCAATGGTTGCATCCTAACCATATATTGTAGAAGGCCCATAAAATATGAGTTATGGGAACTCCTTGAACCATTCTCATGCCCATTTTTCTATACTAACAACATCATTGCCCAGCAACATTATAACAAATCATGTCCCACATTAATGATAAGGAAAACATATAAGAAGGGCAATGAAAAACTAAGCACACAGTACAAGGAAGTAATTCACTCTGTCTTGGGGATGGGAAAGTAAGGGAAAGCTTCTCAGGAGAGATAAAACCAGAGCTCAATTTTGAGGAATGGTGATCATAGTAATAACTAAAAAATAATGCTAACATCTCCTGATGTTTCTACTGAATGACTTTGTGGGCTCTGACACACCCTGCAAGTGCGACTCCAGTCCTTCCTCACGATGCTGGTCCTACGCTCCCATTCACACGAGGAAATGTACAAAGTTTAAAACACCTGACAAACAGTAGTGCCAAAACATTCTCCAGGTGCCAAAGTAAAATTTGAAAAATACCAGAGAAAAATAGGATTCATGCAAGCACAGACTTGGGAAAGAACCTAGTGCAAGTGGGGAAAGGAGAATAGCTTGGATTTGCTGGAACAACAGGTATGAGGGGGAAGCTTGTGGCTGGAGAAGGTGGCAGAAGCCAGATCCCATAACAGGACCCTGTGCACCCATCTGCAGTGACCCCCAGTCACTGAAATAGGCAGGATCAGACATGGGCTTCACACATGAAGGAGTGTAGGGATGAGGAATTAGAAGAGGAAATGAGACACAGAGAGTAGAATTGGCCTCTGCTGTGTACAAACAGTAGCTTGTAAAAATGCATTCCTACCTCTGATTTATTTTGTTTCCCTCAAAGCACAGCCGTGATTTCTATTCACAGTCAAGTTCTCTGACATGTTTCTTTGACATGTTTCTTTAGACATAACGTCATGGATATAACATTTTAAAGTTTCATTTGAATCAAAGAATTAAGTGCCTGCAAGCAGTGCCCAGGGATGTGCATCACTTCCTCGTGACAAATTATTTGCTGAGGAAATAAATGTAAAATATCAAATGATGGGAGAAATGCACTTAGTACATTTTCTTCTTTATAATTATCATTGTGCTAAAGGAGAAAAGGGATACTTACAAACACCAGAAAAAAAGAAATTCAATGAAGCATTAATCTGAGGTGGTAACATTCTAATTAGCATTAATAGCACCTGATAGTTCAATAAATAAAATTTTGTTTATCACTGAAGACTGATTTACACAGAATATGTTTTGGAAAAATTAAGCTCTTAGAGGAGTTTAGACAGAAACTCAAACAGTGTTTTGTAAAAGCCTGAGAAACCTATGCTTGGTATTGCCTTTTGGGAGATACTATTCTTCAATGCAATGACGGGCTGGTCATCTCTGCCATTGGTGTACTGGGCATGAGGAAAGGTCTTTGGTTCTAGGCAATGTGGTACATAAGCCTTCCAACTGCAGCAACACAAATTGTATTCACTGTGTTTTACAGGCCATTCAGTAAACGATATTGAACTGGTGAAACTCTAATCATACCTGGGACCTGCTGCACCTCAGGCTGTTCTCCACTAAGGTAATAGAAAGAATGATTGATTGTGGGATGTAAGCAAGGCCTTTTAGGATGAGTGGCAGATGCGATAGGGATAATGAGGTGTGTGAGGGTTTGGTACCAAAAGTCAGGAGAAGAGAGTACTAACCATAAACATAATTAGATGCCAGTGCAAACCACCTACTCAGACCGGTTTAGCATACAGAGCAGATGTGATTCACTCCCTGCTGTTGACTATGTTAGGCTGCCAGGTGTAGTTCAGAAACCTGGTAACAGACCAGTGGACTCTTCTCCTATTATTCCATTTAACTCCAAGGGAGCAGAATATATTTCTTAAATTCAGCCTGAATGAACGTTTTACTGGGACTTGGGTTAAGCTCTTTTTATTCAAAGAACAAAATGATAAAGGTGCCAATTGTGGCAAGTTAGTAACAGTGTTCGAATGTGCAGGGGATTATTAATCAAAGACAGAAGAGGCCCAGGCAAGAGGCAACATGCTTCCCTTGGCCAGTAGAAATATAAATGTATTTAATCATGGAGGCACATTTGGCTCTTAAAAATCATCTTTCTCCTTTGGCACATCAGAGGCCTCCATCTCAGATTTTTAATTCTCAGAGGGAGAGAAGATAAATATTTTATTATCCAGAACTATGTCCAGTAAAATATGTGAACATAACACATTGGGCAATATCTAGAATATTCAACTTTATATCATCTGATTTTTTAAAATGAGTGAGTAAGAGCTTCCTTGTACCTCAATCATTCATCACAGCCTCACTATTGCATTTCTGCAACTTTCTTTGGTGGGATATCATGGCTTATTTATTTCTTAGTTGACAGCTCCAAAATTAACAAGTCTGGTTCCAGTGCATTTGAAATTCATTGCAAAGTGTGCTCAGTAAGGAAGATAACTAATAAAAGATCACCACCCTATTCCAACCCTACTCCAACATGCTTGACCCAGACCATTGCAATAGGCTATTCATAGCTCTGTCTGTGTAATCTGGGACCTCTTCAATCCATTCTCTACCTTGCAGTTATATTTTTACAATGTGAGTTTTATCATGTCATCCAGGCTCAAAGTAACCTTCACCTCTTTGCATGGTCTACAGAAACCTATGAGGTCTGGCCCTGTTTATTTTTCCAGCTTTATCTTGAAGATCTTTTCCTTCCATTCTCCAGCTAGCAATTCATGCCCCCTTCAGCCTTAGAAGCTTATGATATGATGTGACCTGTGCCTGAATTCATGATGCTGTACAGTACCCGGTTAAATTCTTTTCACCTTTCAAGTCTCAGCTCAAGTGTCACTTCTCACAGAAGGCTTTTCCAACACTCCATATTAAATGCGGTTCCCCTGTTACACGCAATGCCATGTGCTTACACAGAATTTATCAAAGTTTGAAAATATTTTCCTGTATGCTTTTGGATTAGCTGCTTTCATTCCCAATATATCTCAGGATGCATGCTTGCTATTACTCACCGTTGGTGCCTCAATACCTGTACACTGCCTGAAACACAGATTGAACAAACAGCAATAGAAAACATAATCAATGAATCAAAGAAAGAAAGGAGAGAAGCAAGGTTAAAACACAAGCTTTGGGTGGGTCTGACGTAAATGCTCTATCTAGGTTCTATGTTTAGAAATTAGCATGGTTACCAAATAAGCCGAAAGAGTCACTTATTTGGAAGTCACAGTAAATGGTAAAGAAGTAAAAAGGAAAAAGAAAGTCACTCACATGCTTGAAGCTGTCTTACAGGGGCCATCTTGAAATAAATCTGACTCTGAGGGTTGGGAAGAGACTCTAAAATATTCTACAATGCAATGTTTTACAAATTGTGAGTCAAATTTCTTTAAGGAGTTGTGAAATCAGTTTGGTTGACTGTGATGAGCATTTTTAAAAAAGAAGTAAAATAGATCGAATAACATAGGATAAATGCTATTAACATAAGGTTAAACATTATGAAATTTTTTTATGAATATAGTGTGTCTCTGTGAGTATATCTACTGGGTTATGATGAAAAACATTATTTCTCGTTATGGGCTGCAGTCAAAAAAGCTTGAAAACCATGATAGTAGGGGAATCTACTTCCTATTGCAGAACTGTTGCACCAGATCCTCATTCTGATGCTACCCCAGCAAGGGTCCGTTCTGAGCAAGGAAAAGCAAGAGAACATTGTCCTAGAACCTAAAATGATAGAACAGTTCATTGTGTTTTTCTGACCCTGAACAGGGAGTGCTCACAGCAGGCTTTTCACGGCTTAGACGAAACATTAGCCCTTGTTAGAAGAGATCCCTGAAGAATAGCAAGGAGGAGGTTAGGGTACACTGTCTAATTCATTAAGTACAAATTTACATTTTAAAACCTTTCTTTGGAGAAATGACCCATCATATTTTTCTTCTTATAGCTCTTCTTATAGCTCTGGAATAATTTTTCAAGGTGTACCTAGCGTGAAGTTCATTTTTCAAAAACTAGTATTATGCACCTAATTCATTCACCATAACAACACAGCAAACCTGTGGTTTCCAAAGGCAGAATTCAACAGTTTATAAAAACAACACCCCATTGTGGTCAGGCACGGTGGCTCATGCCTGTAATCCCAGCACTTTGGGAGGCCGAGGCGGGCGGATCACGAGGTCAGGAGATTGAGACCATCCTGGCTAACATGGTGAAACCCTGTCTCTACTAAAAATACAAAAAATTACCTGGGGGTGGTGGCGGGCGCCTGTAGTCCCAGCTACTTGGGAGGCTGAGGCAGGAGAATGGCTTGAACCCAGGAGGCAGAGCTTGCAGTGAGCCAAGATTGCGCCACTGCACTCCAGCCTGGGCGACAGAGCAAGACTCCGTCTCAAAAAAAAAAAAAAACCAGTTCTGTTTTTAACTGAAATACCACAATGTGACAATCTAAGGCAAAAGAAAGGTTAATGGCTTGGATAACACTGGAACCAAGCTGAGACAACACTCTAAATTCTCTCTGTATAAGTTTAGAGGGAGGCAATTTATAACCTAAGCAGATATGTCATGACTTTTAGTCATTAATGTATCAGTATGACAGCATTTCCACCAAGGCTTGATGAGAGCCACTGTTGGTAAGGACATGGAGAAATGGGTATCTTGTATGCCCTGGATGGTAATTTGGTGAAGCCTCTTTTTGAGGACAATTCAAAAATATCCTTTAAAAAGCACATGGATTTGGCCTGTAATTTCTTTCTTTCTTTCTTTCTTTTTTTTTTTTTTTGAGACAGGGTCCCACTGTGTCATCCAGGCTGCAGTGCAGTGGCACAATCATAGCTCACTGTAGCCTTGACATCCCAGGTTCAAATGATCCTCCCACCTCAGCCTCCTGGGTAGCTGGGACTACAGGTACACATCGCCTACCAAACTTTTTCTTTTTTCTTTTTTTTTAAATTTTTAGTAGAGGTGAGGGCTCACTATGTTGCCCAGGCTGGTCTCAAACTCCCGGCCTCAAGTAATCCTCCTGCCGTAGCCTCTCAAAGTGCTGAAATTACAGATGTGAGCCACCACACCCTTGTTGCCTTATAAATTCATTGCAAGAAACTTTATGGATACACTCGAAAAACTGTGCCGAGATGTGCATATAAGGATACTCATTATATCACATAAAATTAACACAATTTACATGCCCATCTATAAGGGAGCAAGCAAATAAATTATAGTAAATTCATGCTACAGATTATACAGCATTTTTTAAAAATGAGACAGATCTATATTCTTTTTTTCTTTGCATTTCAATGGATACAAAAAGGCAGATCTATATTCTGATATGGAATGATTTCCAAAATATATTGTAAAGACGAAGGAAAAGAACAACGTTTACACTATTGTATGCAGTATAGTATATAGCTGCTTAGGTACATAAAAAGGATATATTTAAAAAGGATATAAACACACAACCACAAAAGGAAAAAAAACGCACATACGCTAGTACATGCATAATATTTTTTTGAAAATAAGACAGTTATATAAGTGGTGGGATTATAAATCATTTTGGCTTTTACTTATATATGTTTACGTTTAAAAAGCCAAATAGATGTAAGAAAAATATCTCCTTCTACTCTGATATATCTAATACATATTGCCTTATCAGGAAAGAAACTAACAAAAATGAGTCAGTTATCTAATCTTTATAAATTATCTAGGCTAGCAGTTGTCCTGAGATCTTGAATCTTTTTTATTTTTTCTGATTGTTTTATAAACTTTTCTTTTTAAATAAAGAAATTTTTATCAAATGTTTGTATCCTAGAGTTGGATTCAAACACGGCCCACCCACTGCCATTGACTTATGTGGCAGTCTTTTTTATTCTACAGCTTCCCTGACCAACTATTATTCTTTTATTTCTAGTACTTGTTTATTGAAAAACCCAAATGTGGGCCAGGTGCGGTGGCTCATGCCTGTAATCTCAGCACTTTGGGAGGCTGAGGCGGGTGGATCACGATGTCAGGAGTTCGAGACCAGCCTTACCAACATGGTGAAACCCCGTCTCTACTAAAAATACAAAAATTAGCTGGGCACGGTGGCGCACACCTATAATCTCAGCTACTCAGGAGGCTGAGGTAGGAGAATTGCTTGAACCTGGGAGGCCGAGGTTGCAGTGAGCCGAGATCACACCACTGCACTCTAGCCTGGGTGACAGAGGGAGACTCTCTCTCAAAAAGAAAAAAAAAAAAGAAAAGAAAAGAAAAAGAAAAAAAAACCTAAATGTTTGCTGTAGTATTTTCAGAGTCTGGACTTTGCTGATTGCCTTCATGTCACATCTCTCTATACATTCCACAATTCTTTGTAGTTTGTAAAAATTGGTGGTTAGATCTAGAGGCTTGTTCAAGTTTAGGTTAGATTTTTTTTTTTTTTTTGGCAAAGCTATTTCACAGATAGTGGTATGCACTTGATCAGGAGTTATGCAATTAATAAGTCTATATTTTGTGTGTGGTGTTATCAGTCATTAATTATTGTTGTCTTGATCCAAAAATTCCTTAGGGGTTGTGATATTTGAATTCTATCATTTCTCCTTAATGTTTTAGCTGGAGTATTTTTATACAGAGAAACTTGCTTTAATCAATTATTTAGTTACCCCGAGGCACAGTTCATATAGGAAAGTTATGCTTAAGTCTTCCTTTTTTTTTTTTTTCCCCCCGAGACAGGGTCTTGCTCTTTAACCCTGGCTGGACCACAGTGGTGCCATCATAGTTCACTGCAGCCTTGAACTCCTGGGCTCAGGCAATCCTCTCGCCTCAGCCTTCAAGTAGCTAGGACTAAAGATGTACACCACAATGCTCAGCTGATATTTTAATTTTTTATAGAGACGGGGTCTTACTATGTTGCTCAGTCTGGTCTCAAACTTAAGTCTTTCCTTTATTTACCACTTTTCAAAATGATTTGTTTGTTTCCTAGAATCCTCCAAAAGCAATCAATATACTTAAAAATATATTATAATGAACTCCTGGGTTTGATGTCATTATTCTTATTGATGTTCAGTTCATAATGTTCATTCTTCAGCCAGTAGGAACATAGTCATGTTAGATCATGTGTTATTTCGACATAACCCTAGTAAGTTTTGACAGCTTTATAACTATAGAATATGAAAACATATTGCTGGCTATCTTGTGTGTTTCCTGTTTCAGACAATCTGGGTGACAGAAGTGTCTGCTGCTATAGATGTATAGTTAGAGATATACACATATTCAAAGGTAAACTAAGATAAACACATCACACATTTCATAACAATGCTTTCAGTTTACATTTAAGATTACAGAAATTCTTAACCTTATCAGTCTTACATCATTCACTCCCTTCTCCCTTAGTGAAAATCTTGGTTCTCAATGATATCATTATAAATACTTGTTGGGTCTATCCCACTGTATACACTCAGCACTTTCAAAATAACAGTATCGACGTTACCCCCAACAATGCCATTACTGAAAACACTTTAAGGTATTTTTGCTGTTCTTTTTTGTTATTAGGATATATTCTACTGATGGTATACAGTAATTTTCTGTTCAAAAGTCACTTGGAATAGTTCATTTCTGTGTGGTTATGCCACAAACTGGATATATACTTAGATTAATTGGTTCCTTTTTTTTACATTCCATTTTTGGGATTGTTTTAAGATTTAATTTTGTTTTCTAGTTATATAAAGTATGTATATATTTTCAAAGTCAAATACGAAAAGCAAGGTATACTGAGAAAAGTCATGCTGTTATCCCTGTCTTCTGTAATCCCTCCTTTTCCCCACTGGTAACTTTTTGTATTTTTTTCTATTGTGGTAAAATATACATATCATATAACTTATCATTTTAACCCCTTTAAGTACAATTCATTGGCACTATGTACATTCAGAATGTCCTACAACCATCACCACTGTCCATTTTTAGAACATTTTTATCATTGCTAACAGAAACTCTGTACCAATTTAGTAATAACTCCCTATTCCTCCTCTCCAACCCCTGGTAACCTCTATTTTATTTTCTGTTTCTATGAATTTGTCTGTTCTAGGTACCTTATCTAAGTGGAATCATATAATATTGGTCCTTTCGTGTCTGGATTATTTCATTTGTTATAAGATTTCAAGGTTCATCCATGTTGTAGTGTATATCAGAATTTTACTCCTTTATAAGGCTAATATTCCACCATAGGCACATACTATGTGGTGTTTATCCATTCATCTGTTGATGGACATTCGAGTTATTTCTACCTTTTGACTATTATGAATAATGCTTCTATGAACACTGGTGTGCAAGTATCTATTTGAGTCACTGCTTTCAATTATTTTGAGTAAATATCGAGTAATGGAATTGCTGGATGAAATGGAAACTCTATGTTTAACTTTTTGAAGAACTGTCCAACTCTTTTCTTCAGTGGCTGCACCACATTACATTCCCACTATCAGTGTACAAGGCTCCAATTTCTCCACATCCTCGCCAACACTTGTTATTTCCCATTTTTTAAAGAGTAGTACTGGCCCAGTGTGGTGGCTCACACCTATACTTACAGCACTTTGAGGGGCTGAGGCAGAAAGATTTCTTCAACCCAGGAGTTTCATACCAGCCTGGGCAACATAGTGAGACACTGTCTCTACAAAAAAAAAAAAAACTGTCTGGTGCGGTGGCACATGCCTGCAGTCCCAGCTACTCAAGAGGCTGAGGCAGGAGGATGACTTGAGCCCAGGATGTTGAGGCTGCAGTGAGCCATTTTCGTGATCACACACACTGCACTCCAGCCTGGGAGATAAGGCAAGATTCTGTCTCAAAAAAAACAAAAAAAACAAAAATAGGTGTGAAATGGCATCTCATTGTGATTTTGATTTGCATTTCTCTAATGTTTAGTAATGCTCAGCATCTTCTCAAGTGCTCACTGACCATTTATTTATCTTTTAATGTAAAACTACTCAGATTGTCCATTTTTAAATTGCATTTTCCATTTTTATTATTGACTTGGAAGAAATCTTTATTTTATTTTATTTTTGATAGGGAGTTTCGCTCTTGTTGCCCAGGCTGGAGTGCAATGGCACAATCTCCATGCACTGCAACTTCTACCTCCCAGGTTCAAGTGATTCTCCTGCCTGAGCCTCCCAAGTAGCTGGGGATACAGGTACCTGACACCACACCCAGCTAATTTTTGTATTTTTAGTAGAGACAGGGTTTCACCATGTTGATCAGGCTGTTCTTGAACTCCTGACCTCAGGTGACCCACCCACCTTGGCCTCCCAATGTGCTGGGATTACAGGCATGAGCCACAGCGCCTGGCCCTTTTGTATATTCTAAATGCACATCCTTTAATAGATATATGATTTGCAAATATTTTCTCCCCATTCTCTGGGGTGACTTTTCACTTTTTTGATAGTGACTTTGAAGCATAAAAAGCATAAAAGTTTTCAATTTTGATGGTGTCCAATTTATCTACTTTTTTTAGTACTTGTTCTTTTGGGGTCATATCTAAGGAACAATTGGTGATTACAAGGTCTTGATCATCTACTTCTGTATTTTCTTCGAAGAGTTTTGTACATTAAGTTCTTATATTTACCTCTGTTTTCCATTTTGAGCTAATTTTGTACATGATGTGAGGTAGGGTTCCAGTTTCATTCTTTTACATTTGGATATACAGTTGTCCCAGCACCAGTTGTTGAAAAGACAAATTCTTCCCCCATTGAATTTTCTTGGCACCCTGGTTAAAACTCAATTGACTGGAAATATGAGGCTTTATTTTTAGATGCTCAATTCTCTTCCATGTTTATCCTTATGCCAGGACCACCCTATCTTGATTATTGTAGCTTTGTAACAACTTTTGAAACTGAAAAGTATGAGCCCTCCAACTTCGCTCTTCTTTTTCAAGATTGTTTTGGCTAGTCTTTGAATTTATTGAATTTTGAGTCCCTTGGATTTCTATGCACATTTTAAGATCAGCTTGTGAACTTCTGCAAAGAAGCCAGCTGAGATTTTGATGGGGATTGTATAGACTCTGTAGGTAAATTTGAGGCCACGGTGCTTTTTTCACTGAACAGTGTACTCTGGAGAGCAAACCACACTGGGAGATAGAGATATTTCTCACTTCTTTTCTCAGGTGTGCAGTGCTGCAATTTATGTATGTCACATGATTACTCAACCTGTCCCCACTTGATGAATATTGAGGTTGTTTCCAGGTTTTTGGCTAATATAAATAGTGCAACAGTGAAAAACTCTATGCATGTATGTTTGTTTGTTGTTGTTGTTTTGTTTTGTTTTTTAAGATGGATTCTCTCTCTGTAGCACAGGCTGGAGTGCCGTGGCATGTTCATAGTTCCCCGCAGCCTCCACTTCCAAGGCTCAACCTGTACTTCCATCTCAGCCTCCTGAGTAGCTGGGACTACAGTCATGTACCACCATGCCTGGCTAATTTTTTTAATTTTTTTGTAGAGATGAGGTCTCACTATGTTGCCCAGGCTGGCCTTAAGCAGCCTTCTCACCTTAGCCTCCCAAAATGTTGTGGTTACAGGTGTGAGCCACCACACCTAGCCCAGTAGTAGTACTGGCCCAGTGTGGTTGCCTTCTTGTATTCTGGGCAGTCTAACTTCGTTATGGATGTATAGAAGAGGGTTTGCTAAAACAAAGATTTGTCAAAACAAAGGGCAAAGGTACATGTAATGTTTGCTTGATATTGCCAAATTTATCTCCATAGGATGCATATCATTTTGAATTGCCACCAGCAGTATGTGACAGTGCCTATTTCACCGCTTTCTCTCTCTAGAGTATGTTGTCAAATTTTCAGAGGTTTTTAACAGCAGAAAAACTCATCAATAGACCAAGAAGCTTTGGAACTTATAAAATACTTACTTCTCTGTCTCATAAGCAGCCTTACAAAGCTTTTCCAAAGAAAAAATTCACCTTGAATGCCTTCTTTAACACATAAGTGATCGCACCCACTCTTGTGTGTTTATCCAGAATAAACACCCATATATCTAAAATTCATAAACGTGGACAACTTAGAATTTATGTAGATCTTTTGGGCAGTAAACAGAATGAATTTGAGAGAACTACCATATAATATTTACAATAAGTGTTCAGGCCAGGGGCGGTGGCTCACACCTGTAATCCCAGCACTTTGGGAGGCCGAGCTGGGTGGATCACCTGAGATCAGGAGTTTGAGACAAGCATGGCCAATATGGCAAAACCCCGTCTCTACTAAAAATACAAAAAAATTAGCTGGGCGTGGTGGCAGGCTCCTGTATCCCAGCTACTTGGGAGGCTGAGGCAGGATAATCACCTGAACCTGGGAGGCAGAGGTTGCAGTAAGCCAAGATTGTGCCATTGCACATCAGCCTGGGCAACAAGAGTGAAACTCCATCTCAAATAAATAAATAAATAAGTGTTCATTAAAACTTCCTTTTTAGCAATAAGAAACTTGTACGTAAGTCGCAGAAGTCATAAAGACTCTTGGTCAGAGTTTATCTCCCCTGTAGTTAGTCTTTCCTGGCCTCTCCTTGACAAACGTAAATTAGATGTTACTCCTCTGTGTTTCCCCCTCTGCCCTTCCATGGCACCCAGGCATTTCTCTATTACAGAACGCTTCAGGCCTGGTGCAGGTGACTCACGCTTGTAATCCCAATATTCTAGAAGGTAGCACTTTGGAAGGCAGGAGGATCGCTTGAGGCCAGGAGTTCAAGGCCAGCCTGGGCAACATAGTGAGACCCAGTCTTAAAAAGGTGTGTTTTTTATTTGTTTTTGTTTTTAAATTAGCCAGCATAGTGGCATGCACCTGTAGTCCCAGCTTCTTAGGAGGCCGAGGTGAGAGCATTCCTTGAGCCCGGGAGTTTGAGACTGAAGGGAGCTATGATTTTACCACTGCACTCCAGTCTGGGTGATAGAGCAAGACTCTGTCTCTTAAAAACGAAACAAAACACTTCAGAAATCAATCTAGTTGCAGATGGCTGCATTGCATTATATTGTATAATCACCATTAACATTTTCTTTTTGCCTGAATTGCTCACTAATTGAACAAAGAATTTTGTGCCTTGCTCATTTCTAACCATCAGCAACCCCTGGCATATAGCTTGGTACTAAATGAGCACTTGTTCATTCGATGGTCATTTTACAAATATTTTTTGTATATTCATGTTGTGCAAGGTGCTGAGAATAAAGGAGTAAAAAAAAGGACATGGATTCTCTCTTCCTGAAGCCAATCATCTATAAAAGATGAACCAATATTTAACAAGCAAATACGTAGTTATAAAATATGGCAAGAATTGCGAAAGAAAAGTGAAGGATACTGTGATAGAAACTAACAGAAGGACCCAAGTTTGATTGCAGGGGTCATGAAAACCTCACAGAAAGTAATACTCATATGCGCGTGATTCAAGACATAAATTATAGCCTCAAATAAAATAAACAAAAATCTACAGTTTGCACAGTAAAAAAGATAGGGGATGATTTTTAAAAATCATATAACAGGTTGCAGATTAGTTTTTCTTGATATTATGATGATTTTTCTGAAGCCCTGACCTTTCTCTGGACAGAACATTAAATCATATTTCATAATCTTTTGGCTTACGTATACTGGCTCTGGAGATTTAATTCATGAAGCTTCTCCAGGGAGAAATTTTGCTATTATTATTTTTTACAGAATCTCTTGAGATGGCCACCTCAGAGAATAATACAGCCAGTAAACAGGCAAAGGGGAATAACAACATTTTGCTCTCCATATAAAAAGGCAAGCCAAGACAGCATGCTCAGATGATAATGAGGAACAATTAAATCAGACTCTTGCTTATAAAGTTCATCAAGTGTCCAGGGAAGAAAAATAAATGTTAGAAATTAATACTTTTTGTGCTCCATGACAATCATAGACCGATCACAGAGAAACTAGTCTAAGTTGGAGAGCTTGGGTTACTGATGGGATTGGAAATGGCCACTTGTGATTCAGCAAGTGGCTGGGCAGGCCTGGCTGGCGTGGGAGAGGTGCCTGGCGTGCTGAGTCATACATCGTGACTGGCCCTTCTCCAGAGCAGAGAGACAGGAAGTTCAGCTGGCACAATGTATTGTCCACCCTTCTGCCTCTCCAGCCAGAAAGGCAATTTATTTCCTTATTGACCAAGCTGCACCATGTTCAGAATTGCAGGTCAGAGGGGGATGTACTAGAATTACTACCAAGTGAAGAGATTCTTACTCAGCCTTCAAACCTTCATCCCAGGCTCTTTACTTTTAATGCACCCAGTGTTCCTTTACCCGTCTACTGATTATAGCCAAACTAGACCAATTGCCTCTTCAGAAATGTTGTGCTTTTCTCCTGTCTCTGCTCTTATCTCAGGGGCTCTACTATTCATCTCTATTTCTGATGTCCAGCAGTAGAAACGCTACCAGGAAAGCAGGAATAATATGACATAATGGTTTCTCTCAGACCTAAGAATATTAAAGTATCAGTGGTGATTTTGTTTTACTAAAATATTTGAATTTATCATGTTAAATGGCTCTTTGAAATTTTTAAGTTGATTTTGCAGTTGTAGCTAAGTTTAAAATGTTTGGTTTTAGAGTTGTAAAAGTCATGATACATATAATAACATTAAAATAAAATATATGTTAACACTGAGGGTCTTAGAGAATTTAGGAGTCAAGAGTTAGAATCCAGCTTTGTCATCACTTTCTGTTTTTGTGGCTATTGAAGGAAATGGAATGTGTCACTATCAGCATACTTATTTACAGGAACTAGTATTTGAAGATATATGAAATTATACATGTAATATATTAGTACAGCACCTCAGAAATAGTAAATTCTTAAAAATATTAGCTATCTTAAAGAGTGACATTGCATATATACGATTCTTTAAGTTTCTCCAAGAATTTCCTTCTTGAGTTTCCTTTCTGTAACTACGCTTTTCAATTCATCAAACTTAGTCACAGTGAGAATACCTCACCCAATTAAACGCCAATCCTGCTTAAACTCAATATGCTTTTAAACAGCAATAAAAATGAACTAGTGATCTATTAAGTGCAATCTAAGGAGAAAAATACAAATCTGCAGGATAGATTCTTGTTTAATTATAACTACAAGTCTCAAATGGATACTTAGAAAATCCTGTTCTAATTCTCTATTAATTTCACAGGTCTTCGCAGCATCTCAAAATTTCCTATACTCTGACCACCTTCATTCTCAGTTGATGGCCTCCTATACCACAGGGAAAACACAGGCAATGGCATAAGAACTACTTCATCTGCCCTCTGACAAGCCCAGCAGCTCACACACATACAGACTTCCAAACTCTGCTTTCTCTCCTAGTACATGAAGGAAGTGTCCCCACTTCCACCTGAGGTCCGCTCATTCACCTGTGCCCTGAGTCACATTCATCTCACTACCTACAGGACCTGACTTGGCAATCATCCCCCCTCTTTACCATATTACTAATTTCTTCCTCTCAATTGGCTCATTCTTGTTACCATTCAAACTTGTCTATGTACATCTTAAAATATATGTAGGAATATATATAAATAGAATACATATTTATAAATAATACATAACATACATAATAAATAATATATGAATAATAATATAAAATATATAAAAATAAATATTTTATTGTAGCCAGTAATATACACAAGAGGATAATAGAATGTGAACAACTAGCATTTACTTTTGGAAATCAAGATTGCTTTAATATTTACAAATCAACTTACTTCACTCATAATAGAAATGATCTCAGTAAAACAAAAGTATTTGATAAAATATTATACTCATTCATGTGAAAAAAATAAAAACTTCTAGTGACTTAGGACAGAAAAGAAACTTTCTTATTGTGATAAAGAATATCTACAAATAGCCTACAGCAAATATTTTATAAACTCTTGATATATTGAAAACCTTCCCTGTGAACTCAGGAAAAAGAGACAAAGATGTCCATTATCACTACTTTTATTCAACATTGTTCTCAATGCATGTGCAATATGCATGGAAAGAAAAGATAAGAAGATTGAAAGGGAAGAAATAAACCTGCCACTATTAGTAAATTACATGAATGTAAATATTGAAAATCCAAGAAAACCTATGGGACAACTAGTATAATTAATAAGAGAATTTAGCCAGGTCACTGAACACAAAGTCAATATTAATAATCAATTGTATTTTAGTATATAAGCATCAAACTAGCAAGAAATACAATTTTGATAAATAATACCACTTGTAATCTTATCAAATACCTAGTCATCAGTCTAAAGACAAATACGCTAGACCTCTACATGAAAAACTAAAACCAAAGAGAGAAATTAAGGGATATCTACATAAATAAGGAAATGTATATCCATATATATGTATATGCATGTACATATATATATAAAATGTATGAATTGGAAATTTGATATTTTAAAAAGATGTTAGTTATCCCTGAATTAATCTGTAGACTCTATGTACCCAATATACTTACCAGCAGCTTTAAAATACAAATTGAAAAGCCACTTATGAAATTTATATGAAATTTTAAAGAATCAGTTGTAGCCAACATAATCCAAACATGAATTACTGAAAATCTAGTATAAAACTACAGTAATTAAAACAGAGTGATAAATATGCAAGAGTATACAAATGAATAAATGGAACAGAGTCAAGAAACCCACACATAGATGGTGACTTGATTAATAACAAATGTAGTTCTGTGGTGCAGTAAGGAAAGTATAAGCTCATCAACAAATGGTTAAGGGTCAATTACTCATTTATATGAAGACAAAATAAAACTTGATCCTAGACTGTAGATCTAAATGTGAAAGCTAAAACAGTGAAGCTTCTAGGAAACAGGATAGAATAGCTCCACCTTGGCATAGGCAAATTTTTTTTTTTTTTTTTTTTTTTGAGACAGCATCTGGATCTGTCGCCCAACCTGGAGTGCAGTGGCGCCATGATCGCGGCACACTGCAACCTCCAACTCTCAGATTCATGGGATTCTCATGCCTCAGCTTCCCAAGTAGCTGGGATTCACAGGCATGTGCCATTACGCCCGGCTAATATTTGTATTTTTAATAGAGACAGTGTTTCACCATGTTGGCCAGGCTTGTCTCAAGCTCCTGGCCTCAAGTGATCTGCCTGCCTCGGCTTCCCACAGTGCTGGAATTACAAGCGTGAGTCACTGTCCCCAGCCAGACAAAAATTTCTTAAAGAGGACACAGAAATCACTACGCATAAAGAAAAAGATTGATAAATTGTACCACATTAATTCCTAACATTTTTTATTATTAAAAAAACACCATTATTGCGGTGAAAAAGAAAGTCAGAGATTGTGCAAATAGTTCATATGCCCCAAAGAAAGACTTCTTGGTGAAGTTTCACAGCTCATCCTATATATATAATAAATTAGATACTAATTTGTATTTCTTTTACTTCTGGTATATTATTGTCCCTATATTTTTTACCCATAAGAACAAAAGATAGGTTATTCAATGTCTCATTCGTGTTAGTAACTCTGTTCTATCATCCTCAACATATGACAAGAAACTCCTGACTCAGGGTAGAGTTCTACATACATAATATCAAAAATGATTCCATACTTTCTTCTAAAATGTATCAATTACATGTAGGCTGTATGCCTGTTGTCAGGCATAGTTATATGTACTTTTTCTGGACACTTATACACATAGTTATATGTACTTTTTCTAGATACTTTCCCTACTGATAAACACATCTTTCTTTTTATTTGTTTTATTTGGTTTCCATGAAGAATAATTACGTGATTCATCCTTTTCCTTAGAAATATTTATGTTAAGTCATTCAAACATCTTAGATAATTCACTACTTCTTTATCTGAGTAGAAGATTTAAAATTTATTATACCTTTATATGCAAGCAAGCAAATGACATTCCAGTGCTAGGAAGCTAACACATGTCAGTGAAGATACCAATTTTTGAATTAATTAAAATCTGTGTGATAGAATACATTTTAAATATGTGTTACAAATTATAATAAATATTTACTATTGCCAACTTGATAGTAACAAATAACACAAATCACAAAGGTTAACACTTTTTTCTCTTTGCCACATATCTTCTGAAAATTTCCTTATCCTCCATTTCAGCACCTGGACAACATCTGACTTGGTATGTGCTAAACAAACGCTTTTAAAAAAGTTTTAAAAAGATTTGTATGTAGAATATATAAAGAGCTTTTATGGATCAGTAAGAAAAAGAAGCAACCAATAGAAAGATGGTCAAAAGAGTCAAACAAGCACTTCCCAAAAAGGGATTCTAAATGGTCAATAAGCAAAAATATGCCCAAACTCAGAAGTCACCAGAAAAATGCAAATTAAAACCACAGGGAGATATCATTATACATTTGCTGGAACACTCAGAGTTAAATAAACTGGTAATATCCAGTGTTGGTGAGGCTTTGGAGCAACTTGACTTTTCATACATTGCGTATGTGAGTATAAACTGGCACAAGCTCTTTGGAAAATTGTTTGCCAGCTAAACCTATGTAAACCCTAGGACCCAGTGATTTAATTCTCAAGTTTACATTCCAAAATATGTGTAGAAAAATAAAAAGTACACATATTTTGGAATATAAACTTGAGAATTAAATCACTGGGTCCTAGGGTTTACATGTGTACAAAAGTACACGTATTTTGGAGTTTGCCAAAAGATACAAATAAGAATGTTAATAGCAGTACTCTGCGAAAGTTTCAAATTGGACACGATCCAAATGCCTATCAATAGTAAAAAACGTAAATGAACCATGGAGTATTTATACAATGGAATACAATAGAGAAATGGCAACACACTATTGCTGCCTGTCACAACGTGAATCTCAAAACTCACGTTGTACCTCTCCTCTACTTGGAAAATAAAATCACTCATTAAATGATTTTATTTCTCATTTTCTCATTAAGCCTCTCCCGTTGTTCCCTTTGGTCTTTTGTCCTACCATGTGGAGTTGGCTCTTATTAAGATCTTGATAGAGACAGGAGACAGCCAAGGGTCCCGGAGAAACCCAGCCTCCAAGTCTAAAACAGCCTGAAGGCTGAAAAACCGGACTGCTGGTCCTGGATGAAGCCCGCGCTTTCCTGGCTCATTCTCTCTAAATAATGCCCACTTGCGCACTCGGGGAAGTGGGTGGAGCCAGGGGAAGTTAGCGCTGTTTGCAGGGGGAGGAGCCTGGCCTCTTCAGTTTCTGTGTGGTAACCTGGGATTCAATCTGTGAGGCAGGAGGTTGTTGGGAAGATTCCCTCTCGCTTTGCTGAGAGTTTTTCTTTCTTTTTCCTTTTCTCCCAGTAAATTCCGTTTTCCTCACCCTTCTATGTGTCTGCAAGCCTAATCTTTCCTGGTCATGTGACAAGAGCCCAGTTTTAGCTGACCTAAGGAGAAAGTTCTGCAACGATCTCAATATATTTTTTATTTTTAGTTTTAGTTTTTTAGAGGCAGAGTCTTGCCCTGTCACCCAGGCTGGAGGGCAGTGGAGTAATCACTTCAAACTCCTGGCCCAAGGGATCCTCTCACCTCAGCCTCCAAAGAAGCTGAGATTACTCAGCTAATTATTTTATTCTTATTTTTTTGTAGAGATGAGTTCTCACTATGTTGCCTAGGCTGGCCTCAAACTCCTGGCCTCAAGTGATCCTCCCGCCTCAGCCTCCCAAAACACTGGGACAAGGTCACAATATTTATCTTCTCAAGTAAGGGGTCTGCTGTTTTTGTCTCCTTCTTCTTGACCTTGCAGCATCTGAAATGGTTTTCCCTCCTTCCTTGCTGAAGAACTTTTCTCTCTGGAAGATTCCAGGATGGCAGACTCCCCTGACTTACCCATAGCTTGTTGATTAGCTTCATGACTGTTGTCTTTCTGTCTAGTTTCCTGAATCTTCCACCTCTACCAGAACTATTAGAGAGCAATGTCTTTAGTCCTCAGACCTTCTGTTCCATCTAGTCTCTCTCCCAAGGTGCTCCCTTCAAGTCCCTGGTTTAAATGGCATCTAACAACCAATGATTCCCATGTTTTTGTTTTGTTGGACTTTATACACCCTGAATTTCTCTTTGAACTCCAGATTCACTTACTGCCTATTCAAGAGCTCTATCTGAATTACTAAGGGCAGTTCAAAATTAACAGAGCTAAAAGAGTTTTCCTGATTTTCACAATGAATCTGCTCCTCCTCCAATCTCCCCATCTAAATGAATGACACGATCATCTAAGTTGCTTAGGCTAACAGTCCAGGAGTCATTTATTTTATTCTTTCTTTGAGCTAAGGGGCAGGAATGTTTTCTGAGCAAAGCCAGTTGGATTCTCTCCCAGGACTTTCAATCTTGAGTGGGTGACACAAGGTTAGAAAATTGGTTGGAGCTGATTCATGTCTGCCCAGACAGCTTAAGAGCCTATTCAATAGTTCCTGCTACCTAGATTTCCAGAATGGCCTTAGTCCCTAATCTTTGTGAAACCTGCTACTTCAGCTTTGCTTCTGAGTCTTTACCCCATATCTATCCAGTGAATTTCTTTTGAGCTTAAATTTTCTAATGGCTCCTTGCGTTGTTTTCAATAAAGGATGAGTGAGTAAATGAATATGTGAATATCTGCATTATAAAGACTCAGCTTCCTGTTCATCAGTCAGTCAACATCTCTAGGTGAAACAATGACTGTGTACTGGCCACAGAATAACACTTTTCTACTAAGTTCTTTTTCAGAGACTGCACTCCCTTCTCTACTTTTGCAAGTTCATCAGGGTCACACGCCAAAACAACTTCTTCCTTGAACCTTTTCAGAGCACTACAAGGACTCAATAACCTCATGTGGCTCTGAGTTCTTGCAGTATTTATAGTTTCTACCATTTCCTTGATCATTTTGTGGACTTCTTAAACATATTTTATGTATTATGGTGGATTGTTTGCAAAACTGGCCACAGTAATATCTCTGCCTGGCTTTTTGCAATGTTGACTTTGCCATGCCACTCATCAGAAGTGGAGCCTTTCTCCATCCCTTGAACCTCAGCCTGACATCGTGATTTACTTTGGCCAATAGGATAGAAAATGTGACTGTGGCAGAGGCTGAAAAAGTGCTTGCTCATTAAGTTTGTCAGCTGTTGCTGTTAGGAACCCTTCCACCCCCATGTGAAGAAGCCAGGGTTAGTCTCATGGCAGAAGAAAAAGGTTAGGCTAGCCCCCGCCTTCAAGGCCTAGATGGATAGTTTTGAATCACTGACTCACATAACAGCCCAGACTGGAAGAACTGCCTGGCCAATCTACAGAATCATGAGACATCAATACTTGCTGTTTTGAGTTAGTAAGTTTTGGGGCAGTTTGTTGCATAGCAAAATCTGTCATAGTGCATCTAATTCTTAACCTAAAAGCAAGTCTATACAGCCCTTGAATATTGGGAAGCGTATTCTTTTTACAGGATTTTACATTATGTGTGTAAATGTGTATGCATGTTTAGGGATGATGCACCTGATAAAATGATCTTTTATATCCTTACTAGCTCAAATTAGAGCTATACAAATTAGTATAGATTCCTCTAAAAAGGATGGAATTTGACCTCCATTGCATCTCTATTGCCATCCCAGAAGACTTAGGTCCAAACAACATGTACTGGGAAGAAATATATACTGAAAAGAAACAAAGAGTGTTTATGCTTAGGAAATTTAGGAATTCCCCCCACAACAATAAAACATTCTAATAAAACATGTTTAATAATGTAAGTATAAAATAAAATAAAATTTCAGGATCTTCTAATTGATTTTGACAAGGGGGAAGTTAAGCCCTGGAAACTAAGTGAGTCACATGGCATGTGTGCAATTCTGCATCTTAGATTATAGCTTACCTCTCTTCCTCATTGTTCTTATTCTATAAATGACTAGGAGAGACCAGACCTCCCCTTTCCAATCACTGATCTTTGTTATAGATTAACTGCCTCCCTATAGTCTTGTACCTAACTCAGACATGATGGGGCCCAAGGCCCCATGACAATTACATCTTCAGAGTAGAATGTTTAAATATACATTTCTCAAAAGAAAAAGACCACTTTGACTAATCAGATTGTTGTAACTATGCATTAAACCTTACATAGAAAGATGGTGAAATTCTGTTAAACTTCCCTGAACTTTGTCTATAAATGATCCCCAATGTCTACATTTCAGAACTCTGACTTCCATTCCTTGAATTCTGTGCTTACTGGGGGGGCCTGTCCTCAAACTTTGTACTTGAATAAACTCGCTTTAAACTAAATTCTGACCACTTTGATTACTTTATGTTGACAACAGAAAACAATTACAATAAAATGTTGCTTGAAATAAGCAATCGTGTGAATGGTATAGATAGTAAAAAGTCAAGTATTTTGAAAAATATAGGGAAAACAATGGGAATGAATTGCGCTAAATACTAATAGTGTTTGTAATAAGCAGAATAAAGGCTCCCCAAAGATGTCCACATTATAATCTCCAGAACCTGCAAATATGTTTTCTTTTGTGGCAAAAGGGACTTTAAGGCCCATCATCAGATAGAGAGGTGATCCTGCATTATCTAAGTAGGCCCAATGTAATCACAAGGGGCCTTAAAAGATGAATAAGGGGAACATGAAGTCAGAGTCAGAGCGAGGTTTGAAGATAGTATGCTGCTGGCTTTGAAGATAAAGGAAGAGGCCACAAGCCGAGAATGCAAGCAGCCTCAAGAAGCTAGAAAAGATAATGAAACAGATTCTCATCTGGAGGCTCTGGAAGAAACACAGCCCTGGTGACACCTTGATTTTAGCCCAGGGAGACTGATTTTGGACTTCTGACCTCCAGAATTGTAAGATAATAAATCTGTGATGTCTTAAGCCACCAAGTTTGTGGTAATTTGTCACTGCAGCAATGGAAAACTAATACAGCAGATATTTCTGCATGATGAAATACAGGTTTTTATTTTTTCATTAGAACTTTCTGTGTTTCCACATTTACAAAATATGTTTTTTTTTTTATTTTTTATTATACTTTAGGTTTTAGGGTACATGTGCACAATGTGCAGGTTTGTTACATATGTATCCATGTGCCATGTTGATTTCCTGCACCCATTAGCTCGTCATTTAGCATTAGGTATATCTCCTAATGCTGTCCCCGCCCCCCCCACCCCCCACCCCACAACAGTACCCGGAATGTGATGTTCCCCTTCCTGTGTCCATGAGTTCTCATTGTTCAATTCTGCTGCTATAAAGACACATGCACACGTATGTTTATTGCGGCACTATTCACAATAGCAAAGACTTGGAACCAACCCAAATGTCCAACAACAATAGACTGGATTACAAAATATGTTTTATTTCATATTCAAAAAATTAGATTTAAATTTATAAAAATTTAGAATAAAACAAAAGACTTTCTAGTGCCCAGGCTCAAGTTTAGGTGCAGTTGTCCACTCAATAATCTTTTATGGCTATGGGGGAAGCAGGGACATTTCATTTCTAGCAAAGGAAACCAAAAATGTTTCACCCCAAATACACTTCTTTGACGTATCTTGAAATGGTGCTTCAGAAGAAGGCATGCACGCAGGAATAACCCTGAAAAGCTACCTTTCATGGAGATGATTTGTATCTATAAAAAATACATTAGTGAAATAAACAACCAGGCATTCTCTGAGGACTTCCCCATGATCAGATCTCCCAACCACAGACTATCATCTATTCTTTCTAAGAGTTGCTACTTGTGAGATTTCATCTACATAACAAGGACCACCTATGTCCCATGCCTTTCTTTCTCTCCCTTAACCCATAACCTATTTTGCCAAGCTCTTTCTGTAACCTCAAGATGGCATAAAATTGTCAACCATCTAACCCTTTCTGTGAATTTTCATATTGCAAACAAATTTTGTGTGCTTTTTCTCCTATTAATCTGCCTTTTATCAGTTGATTCTCAGTGAACCTTCAGAGGGTGAAGGGGAAATTTTCCCTTGGCCCCTATGCCAGAAGAAGTGTCACTCAGTTGTTTGTGTAAAGTCACCATTTGTCAACCACCTACTATGTGAGGTGCTTGAAATACATATTCTTATCACTGTCATTCAAAGTAGTACTGACATGAGTATTCCTGTTATTCCTAATTAAGGGTGAGGAAACTAAGTAAAATACCAAACATAACTGGCCAAATTCACTCAGTTACCCAGTGGTGGAACAGAGATTCAAACTCAGATTTGTCTGAACCCAGGACCTGCAAAGAAACTGAAGTGCATATGATTATATGAAGGTATGTTTGTGAGTGTGCAAATGACATTGGTATAATGGCAAAAAGGGCAATTAACCAGAAGCCAAAGGCCTTAGCCCTAACACTAACACACATTCATTCACAGACTCATTTAAAAGATATTTATCGAGCACTTACTGTGTGGTAGGCACTGTTGTAGAGGATGGGGAATGAGGCAGTGATAAAAAACATACAGACATACCTGCCTTACACAGTTTGTATCCTTGTGGGATATGAAAGACAATAAATGAAATAAAACCTGTTCCTTACATATTTTTACAGGAGTCTCACAGATGTGTATAGGGATGGTATAGTGCAGCAGGAAGAGCAGAGGCTTTGCAGTCAGGATTCTTGGGTTTGAGTCCTCTCTCTGCCACTTCCTGGCTGTGTGACTCTGGGAAAATATTTTAGCTCCTTTGAGCCTCAGTTTCTTCAGGAATAGAATGGGAATAATAATCCCTATCAACCAGGTTGCTATGATGAATAAATGAGATAATATATGTAAAACCCAAAGTAATAGAACACTGCTAATAGGGAAGTTAATATTGTTGATGCTGTGGCTCTGAAGGCCACCTTGAGTTCTTATGGTTTATAATCCCATGAAGAAATGCTAGCACTCTGAGTCACATATGATGGAGGCTGCTTCCAGGGAAGCCACTGAGAAGAGAGAAATAGTTCAGAGAAGGCTGAGCTATATGAACTATGCAAAATGTATCAGGCCCAGAGAGATAGGAGTATGGGACTTCAGTCATATCCCCACACTGATGCCTGGGATTTTGTTTCTGACTAGCTGCCTGGCTCATTATCATCATGATCCTGGAATTTGTGATACAAAGAATAATGTGTAGCCTATCAATAGCTTATGTTACTTTAATGTAAATTTTTGGTGAACAACTTAGAAACTGCCTCTTCTTTTTTCCAAAGAAACCCACTTGTCGCTGCTGCTAATTGGAGTATATTCAGGGCAACTTGAATGTATGCTCCCTGCTAACAATTTTCAAGCTTTGAGCCCCAATAAACGCTATACTTAATCATATTTTCTGAATCTTGTTTCACATTGACATTTTACCACCCTAGATGGGATCCAAAGTGGAGCTTCAGTGATCCCCTCAAGTTTGTGACAATTGGAATCTTGGTACTGTCAGAGGTGTGTGAACCAGAGCAGCTCTATCTTAAATAGGAGCTGGGTAAAATGAGGCTGAAACCTACTGGGCTGCATTTCCAGACAGTTAAGGCATTCTAAGTCACAGGATGAGATAGGAGGTCAGCACAAGATACGGGTCATAAAGACCTTCCTGATAAAACAAGTTGTGGCAAAGAAGCCGGCCAAAACCAAGATGACGACGAGAGTGATCTCTGGTCGTCCTCACTGCTACACTCCCACCAGCACCATGACAGTTTACAAATGCCATGGCAACATCAGGAAGTTACCCTATATGGTCTAAAAAGGGAAGGCATGAATAACCCACCCCTTGTTTAGCATATTATTTAAAAAACTCATAAAAATGGTCAACCAGCAGCCCTTGGGACTGCTCTATGGAGTAGCATTTGTTCCTTTACTTTCTTAATAAACTTGCTTTCACCTTACTCTGCCAACTTGCCCTGAATTCTTTCTTGTGTGAGATCCAAGAACCCTCTCTTGGAGGTATGGATCAGGACCCCTTTCCTGTAACAGTACCAGAATCAACAGCTTGGTTCACCCAACCTCACCAGATCTGGCAGCCATTTCAGTATCCAAATACTCCCAGGTTAGTTGAGGACTCAGACTTTATTCAAGCCATACACATTCTTAACTCTGTGGCACTGGAATTGAAACTCTACCGAAAGACAGGAGTTTCCTGTGTTATTCTCTAGAGATTATATTTACTTTGTTTTGTGATTTTCACTTTTCTCTGAAGTTAAGGTTTTCTTTGTCTTATTCATTAGAGTTTGTAACCTTTCCTCTAATTCAAAATTTGGTCAAGAAGGATACAGTTTCTCTTGAAAAAGAAGTAAATCTTTGTGGCTTAAGAAAAGACAACTGTAGTTTTTAAAACTGGCCAGATTCTGAAGTGCAGTTCAATTATCTAAAACTGAAGTTTCCTCCTTAAGAAGAGATCCACCATTAGAAATGCCAGCTTGATTCATATTGAATACTTACCATGCCTCTTCATGCAAATATTTAGAAAACTGGTAGAGCATAACTCAGAATGATTCCAACTTACAATGGCCAAAATGTGGTACCTTTTAAAATACCTAAATTAGTTTATTTTCTATACAATTAGAAAAAGGTAGTTTTAGAACCAAATTGAGTGAGAGACTTACTTCCAATAATACCTACAAGTTTCTAAAAGAAATCCTAAAAGAAAAAATTGCCTCCATTCAAGAGGTGAACAAAAGTATA
This sequence comes from Hylobates moloch, assembly GCF_009828535.3. NCBI lineage: Eukaryota > Metazoa > Chordata > Mammalia > Primates > Hylobatidae > Hylobates > Hylobates moloch. Next base: position 124,434,889 of record NW_026652281.1, on the reverse strand, counting down.
TCTGAAACTATTTCTAAATTTAAAAAGATTTTGGAGGTTTTCTGTTTCACCTCTAACTGGTCCTTCTCCTTCTACTCCTGTGATCTAAACTCATCCCTTTCTGCTCGTTCCCTCAGCTCCCATCCATCTCTTAGGAAGAGAATTTTTAAACAGAGAGAACAAATGGAACAACTACAGAACAAGAATGAAAGTACAGAGTTTATAAAAATACAGATCCAACAAACTTTTTTCTATACCAGGTCAAGTCTAATGAACGACACTGATGATTTCTTGACCCAACATTGTACAATATCCTTTTTTTTTTTTTTTTTGAGACAGAGTCTTGCTCTGTCACCAGGACGGAGTGCAGTGGTGCAATCTCAGCTAACTGCAGCCTCCGCCTCCTGGGTTCAAGCGATTCTCCTGCCTGAGCCTCCTGAGTAGCTGAGATTACAGGCACGTGCCACCACATTCAGCTAATTTTTTGTATTTTTTAGTAGAGACGGGATTTCACCATGTGGACCAGGCTGGTCTCAAACTCCTGACTTCAAGTGATTCACCCGCCTTGGCCTCCCAAAGTGCTGGGATTTTAAGCCTGAGTCACCGTGCCTGGCCCAGACAATATCCTTCAAATGCCCTGCTGGACTTCACAGTCCCTTGGAGATACAAATCTTATCATGTCTTTGAAATATTAACATGCAGGAAATTAGCGAAATAGCATTCCAGCTGTGATCAGATCTGAAATGCGTTGAAATCCTTTATATGTTCAAACTGCCTGCTTGGATCTCCTGAAGGATTTACAAAAAAGCACTCCACTCTGTGGTCTAGCAGCCAAGATTCTGCTTTCATGACTGCAGCCCAGGTTTGATTCCCAGTCAGGAAAGCAGTCCTATTTGTTTAAAATCATTTGTAGAACTCTTGACCTTCTGAGGTACCCATTTGTTATTGATCCTTTTCCCTTCCAAAGACAGCTTTTGATTTCCTGTCTCTATCTGTGGGGCATATAGGGCTTTGGGGCCTCCATGAGTAGGTGCTCAACAGAGAAGCTGAGATCCTTGAAAATATGGCTGGACAGAAATACAGGTTGTATTCCATTTGCAGCAAGCAAGACATTTGTTTCTGTGAGATGTCTTTGGTTCTGGATCTTGTGAGGACTACCCTGCACCTCTTTGGAAATGCCTAGTTGGTCCTTGGTTTAGACATAACCTTGGTTAAGGTGTATTGGTTTTGGTAAGTCATTGAAAAGGTACCTTTGTTTTAAAAGAAAGAAGTTGAATAAAATATTTATAAAAGATAGGCCCTCAAGTAAAATAAGCTTGCTTCTTTCCCAGAGCTATCCACACTGAGTCCAGGCATAGAGAAGGCTTTCTTTGCCCTGTTCATTAAAGAGCTTCACAATGATGTCAGTCATCTCACCAAGAAACAAACTAAGTTGAAAAGCCCGCCTATTTAATTTGGTCTGTTACAGTAGGCAGGCAGACATGGGCAAGGCAGGAGATCACCCCCACCCTCCACCAGGAATGTCAGACAACCATTAGGTGATGGTCAGGTGGTTGTTAAACTGTGTCTTTAAAATAATATTTGGTTGCAGCTGGCACCAGGAAAAGGCAATCTCTCAGTAGATAGAAAAATCCTGAAACTGATGATCAGTAGCTTCCTGATAAGATCTCAGGAGTTGGGCGCGTAGGCTCAAGCACAGACACTACGAGGCAAAATGGTAGAGTTTAACTGGTATATGACCTTCCTCTAGGAACAGTCAACTGGTAAGGAAAAAAAACGCCTCAAGTAAGCATGCACATAACTTCAGTAAACACACTGCACATGCAGCCTCTCCCAAGTGCCAGCAGGCTACTGCACATGCGGACAGCCCATCCCAAGGGAAGAATCAAGGGAGAAGCAACAACTCCCCAGAAGCCTGCCAACATATAAAACTCCAAGTCAAAGGTCAAACCATGTGCTTGAATCTCTCAAGCTGCCCGTCTGGCCCTCTTCCAAGTGTACTTTACTTCCTCTAATTCCTGCTCTAAAACTTTTAAAATAAACTTTCACTTTTGCTCTAAAAATTGCCTGTCTCTCATTCTGCCTTATGCCCCTCAGTTGAATTTTTTATTCTGAGTAGGCAAGAATTGAAGTTGCTGCAGACACATACAGATTCGCTGCCTCTAACAGGTCTCCAAAATACACCTTATTGGCATTCAGCTGGCTATATTGAAATTTACATTTATAAAGGAAATCTCCATTTGTAAGGGTGTCTGTCTCTGTGCACCGGGAGGAGAGGGAGAGCTGAGTCATGAGAAATTTAACATTGGTTTAAATTTATGCAAGTCCTACCTCTATTTAAGGTGCTTTCCCTGGCCATCTTTTCTTAACTGGACCTTTACCTATGTACACCTGCTCCCTTGGTTTGAGCTCAGCTCTGTGTTTTTGAAATGTAATTTTTTTTTTTTTTACTTTGTTTCATCTAAGAGTCATCCCTTTAGAAGTACAAATTTAAGGTTGCCTAGCTAACAATTGTTTAGGACTTGACCGTCTAAAGGTGGGAGAGAAACTATTGAAAACTGGCAAATGAAGAACTTATAAAGCTATAAAATCTGCTTCTGTGTCTGCATGTTTATATGTGTCATGTGTATGTAAAATTTACTACAAAAATATATGAAAGATCTCTGATTAATTGGCCAAAAGAAAAAGGAAACGCTTAAATATTTTATCAGAAAAATAGAAAGTAACTCAAATCTCTTTTAGTTCACATAACTTGGGTAAAGTTTTGGTAAATAAGACCAGTTAATACTGTTGGTTTAATGAAAGCTGCCATGCCTTCTGATCAGCAAAATATCTCTGTTTTAACTTTCGGGTTCTTGCTTAGGTGGCAGCTGCCTGACATTTGCAGGCTATAAAAATGATTAACAAAGAAATAACTTGATGATTGCTACTTTTGTTTAATGAACTATTCAAGCATAATTGTTAAAAATGAATAAACTAAATTAAATGAATGTAAATGGGATAGAAGTGTATAAATGAACTTTTCAGTTTCAAAAATCTTTTTCAGTAACTAAATTGTAAAGTCATGTTAAATTAAGTATTAGCTAATCATAAAATGTCTGAGTTATATGGTGTAGAAAAGCTAAATATATTTAGATCTGTTAATAAACAAAATAATTGAGGAAACAACTTTCTAAAAATTATGGAATGGTTTTCATCGACAAATACTGGCATAAAACAGCTCAAAATTACTTCCTCAGATTTCACTGTAAATTAGCGTTCCTAAGAGTTAAAACTGAGTTATCGTATGTAATTTAAATGACTAGATATGGCCAGACACGGTGGCTCACGCCTGTAATCCCAGCACTTTGGGAGGCCAATGCGGGCGGATCATGCAGTCAGGAGATGGAGATCATCCTGGCAAACATGGCGAAACCCCGTCTCTCCTAAAAATACAAAAAAAATAGCCAGGCTTGGTGACACATGCTTGTAGTCCCATCTATTTGGGAAGCTGAAGCAAGAGAATTGCTTGAACCCAGGAGGTGGAGGTTGCAGTGAGCCAAGATGGCGCCATAGCACTTCAGCCTGTGGGACAGAGTGAGACTACATCTCACAAAAAAAAAAAAAAAAGAAAAAAGAAACTAGAAATGACTAGATATAAGAGAGACAATTCTATACATATGGTATATAAAGAAATTAAGATGTGTTTTTGGTAAAGGGAGTTGAAAAGACAGTAATTTTTCATTTGCATGCAAGAGAGCATTGTGTGGTCAAAATGATAAGGGAGAAAGGAAAGTAGATTTTGTCTTAAGATAGAATGCAATCTAAAAAAGAAGTATACCAGCCTGGCCTATATGGTGAAACCCCGTCTGTACTAAAAATACAAAAATTAGCCCGGCATGGCAGAGCATGCCTGTAGTCCAGCTACTAGGGAGGCTGAAGCAGAAGAATTGCTTGAACCCAGGAGGCGGAGGTTGCAGTGAGCCGAGATCATGCCACTGCACTCCAGGCTGGGCAGAGTGAGACTCCATCTCAAAACAAAAGAAGTATAGGACAAAACTGAAGGTTTCAGCAAGTTGTAGGTTTATGGAAGATTAATCTTGTGAAAGGAATTTTGTGTGTGATCAAGTTGGCTAAAATTAGAAGAGAATTGTTTATAAGATTTTCTAAAAAGTGAACATTAATCTCAAAAGCTCACTGGTGCAAGGCCAGAGTCTGGGCCCCTCTTTTGGAACCACAAGCTTTTCTTGAAACATTGATCTTCTCTTTAATAGAAAATTGTAATAGGTTATAAAAGATTTATGAAAATCTTATCTTCTGTGGTCAAAGCTGACTGAGATTGTATGGATTTGTTTATAATGTTTAATTAAAATTAGCTTTAGTATTTACAACACACTAATATAAAAGTAAGATTTCGCATTCTCCTTTGAACAAGAATTTTATATAGTATTAATAAGAGACAGTAAAAGATTTGCCTTTTGATTAAACTTCAAAAAGAAAAACAGAAAAAAAAGGTAACCTCTCAAAGATACCTAGCTTTGAGAGGCTTTAAAAGTAAAATCTGAGATTCCTTATAAATAGGAGGGAAGAGTTTGCCTCATGCTGTCCCTATTAGGTCTCTTGATTCGGAATGGAGTCTCCTTTCTACCAAATAGTAAAAGTTTTTGCTTTTGAAATCTTGGAATTATCACTTTGGCTAAATAAATGACTATTATTTTATAGTGACCTGCAAGAATATTTTGAGTAAGTTTTTTAAACCTTTGATATTTGACAAACTTTCCAAAATCATATTTCAAATTAAAAGTTAGTCTTTTTTTTTTTTTTTTTTTTTTTTTTACCTCAAACTAACTTTTCAGATATGAGGGCCCCTAGAAGTTCCAGAGAGGCAGATCAGGCTTATTTGATATGTTTAAATCATACAGAAAGCATTGTCAAATAAGAAATGATGTTTAACTTTCTTTGAATATATTTGTATAAATGTATGAATATGATTAATATCTGTTCCAAAATTGAATGAGATTCCAAAAGTTCCAATATGTTTTGGTATATATGATCAGTAATAATTATGATTGTTATGTCAAGTTGTTGTATGCTACAGGCATAACCAAATTTCCTTGTCAATTGTGTCTTTAACCAAGGCTGCTTTAAGTCTTTTGTCATCTACAGACAATTACTGTTTTACTTAGATTCCTCATAAAAAGTGGTTTATAATCAGCTCCAGTCCAAAATTTGCTTATCCTTCAAGGAAATTCGTGGAAAGGATTCCGAGAAGTACTCTTGAATATAAGTTTCTGAAGGTTTTGGAAATCTATCATTGGACTATGTAAAAACTTTCAGAATTTCTAATAAAAAAGTTTATCAGTTCGTGAAGATTGCTAACCCAATATCAAACAGAACAAGAGTTAATTACATGGAACTGAACTGATAGAGAACTAAATTTTTTTTTTTTATTTGAGATGAAGTTTCACTCTTGTTGCCCAGGCTGGAGTGTGATGATGCGATCTCAGCTCAACGCAACCTCCACCTCCCAGGTTCAAGCAATTCTGCCTCAGCCTCCCAAGTAGCTGGGATTATAGGCATGTGCCATCACGTCTGGCTAATTTTATATTTTTAGTAGAGACGGGGTTTCTCCATGTTGGTCAGGCTGGTCTCGAACTCCCGACCTCAGGTGATCCACTTGCCTTGGCCTCCCAACATGCTGGGATTATAAGCATGAGCCACTGCACCTGGCCAGGACTGAAAATTTTTTAATGACTTTTTTTGTTTGAAACATTGCTGATTCTTTTTGTTTTGTTTTCCAAAGTCAAGAATTTTTTTTGAGCTATTTAGAGCTTACAACAATTAAGTAAAGTATATTTTTATGAGCAAAATTGAAACATCTTACTCTCTACCTGATTCCTCCAGAATTTGGAAACTATTTGTGAATACTCTTTATTTATGGCAGTATTGTTATTCGTGTAAGTTCAGTAAGAACCTGTTTTCTTCTGTAACGGTACACAGTTGGAGACACTAGTCATTTTACCAAGGCTGGTGGTTTTACCAAGGCTTTGGGTGAAATGACATACTTTCAGATATGACCAAACTGTTTTGATGAATTGAAGTTGACTTTATAGAGCCAAATCAAAAGTCTTTTAGGAAAACTGACCTGATACCTTGTCTACATGGTACCCTTACAAGTTTTTTGACCTTGCAGTAAGTAAAGAATGTCATCATTTGACAGGCCCAAAAGCCTCAAGATATTTTGGAACCTCAAGGAGAGAGAAATTCACCCAATTTATGTAGATGCTACAGGCAGTTTGATGGTGAATTATTGGCTTGGATATCTAGTTTAGAGAGGCTTTTAAAAGTCTGATCTGAGATTCCTTATGAAAAAGTTCCAGCAAAGCCAACTTAAAAATGCACACATGGCCATTCATTATTTTTGTTGTACTTAATGCAAATAATTAGGCCAAATATAATACTAAAGCTTATTTTGCAAGTAAGTTGGTCCTGATAAAATTTATCTTGGGTAGAAATGGTGAACTGAAGACAGAGAAATTATGGTTCAGAAGAAAATTATAGCACACCTGTTTTTAAATTCAGCCCTGAGAATTGTTTTCTAGTTTGTATTATTTTCCTACAATTTGATCTAAATCTTGAATTATTTCATGGTACAACAAGTCTCTAAGAAAGGACTGGATTTTAATTTTCTTCATGATGTTTTTAGTTGACTTTCCAATGGAATAGATTTTTTTTTCATTCAGGCATAGAGATTTTTTTTTAAATTATAATACTTATGTGTATTTTATTTCTACTATGTATAGCTCATTGTTTTACTTATTCCGAGAAAACTAACTGCATGGTATTCTGCTAGAGATGATTCCACAAGTAACAGTAGCTACATAAATTAGTGACTTTGGTGAGGTCTCATTTGTGGCACCCTGCGATACCATCCCAGTTTTGCTTCTGATGGTGTTAAAATCCCCACTAAGACTCATCCTCTCCCCTTCCCCCAAATGTGGGACAGGACCATCTGGGAATAAGACTTCCTAGCAATGCAGGACTAAGTTCCTGAACATAAAAGGAGCCAAAACTGCTTAAGTTCATCCACAATGCTTTCTTTGCAAAATCTTGATGAAAAGGGGGGAAATGAGAAAACAAAAATAGCTCAGAGCAGTCTGAGCTATATGAGATATGCACAATTTATTAGGTTTAGAGAAACATGATTATGGGATGTCAGTCACACCCTCAAACCCATGCTCAAGGACAATATTTTAAAGCCATTTTCTTCCTGACTAGCTGCTTCACCCATTATCTTTGTGTTCCTGTAATTTGTGATACAAAGAATAATGTATAGTCCATCAATAGCTTACGTTATTTTAACGTAAATTTTTGGTAAACAACTTAGGAACTGCCTCATTTTTTTTCTTAAAACCCCACTTATAACTGCTGCTAATTGAAGTGTATATTCTGGGCAAAGTGAATCTGGGCTCCCAGGTGGCCATCCTCAAGCTCTGGGCTCCAGCAAACTCAATACTTAATCATATTTTCAGAATCTCATTATTTAAGGTTGATACCATTTATTGAATTATGTTCAGAGTCTGAAAGGGCTCTTGTCACACTCTCAGTACAGGTAGTTCTTTCCAGTTAAAACAAATGATCTGGTGTCCAAATTTCCTGAAACCACATGTGGACCCTTTCTATCCACAGGGACAAAGGACATGAGTAAAGAGATAGAGGCCCTGAGGAGTTGTGTGCAGCTACAGATTTAATCTCAATTAACAAAAGCCACCTGGGAAACCAACTATGCTGGGAAAGACTGGGGTCTATTTGTTTTCAGGCTGTGGGTTGCCAGGGCTTTGTGAAGAGCCCTCAGAGACAGACTCACAAGAAGATTTTATTTACTTTTCCTGGATGCCAGCCCTGTCTGGCAGCATTCACTTGATAACATGGCCTACATTTGGAGACTGTTCCTGAGTGGAGCCAGGTCCCTGGAGGCAAGTCAGGTTGAATTTTATTTCCAAATGTTCTTTCCTCCTTAACGTCCCTGCCCCCAGATGACTTACCTTCTTTCTCTGAAACCCCAAAACATACGTACCCACACACCACACACACAGTTCTTCATACTTACTCTCTTTATGTATTTCTCACAGTTTATATATTCATGTGCCATTTCATTCATATCAGGGCTCTTTCTATTTCTGCTCACCAAGATATCCCCATAGCATGGGTTTCCAATACAGTTAAGATTGCCAGATTTAACCAATAAAAGTACAACATGCATAATTAAACTTCAAATTCAGATAAATAATAATTTTCAGTAAAAATATATCTCATGTGATACTTGGGCCATATACTAAAAATTATTGTTGGTTTATCTGAAATTCAAATATAACTGTGCATCTTATATTTTACCTGACAATCAAATTATAACTTGTTTTTGATGCTCAGTAAATATATATGTGAATGAAGGAATGATTGGGGCTAATGCATGATCAAAAACAGAAAATCAAATGCAGACATTTTACTGGAAAGCATACACCAACATGTCAGAAATGATTGTTACAAGGTGATAAGAATTATCGAAGAATTTTCATTTTTCTAGGTAATTTTCTGTTTTACAAGTTGACTGCAATGAGCGGGAGAGTTTTCAAATATCACACATATATATATATATATACGCACATATATGTGATAGTCATATATAAACATATATATGATATTAAAAAAACATGTTTGTGTGTGTATAGGTATAAATGTATAAATATTTGCATATGTATGTATACATTTATACCTATACACACACACACACACACAAACTTCTTAACATTAACTCACTTAAAAAGGGAACAATTTGTTTTCCCTCAGCCTGAAAAACTAGAATTTTATAACTAAATCTCCAGAAGCTAGGGGCATTTTAGCATGAATGAGATTATTAAAAGTATTATTGAGAGGCCTACACAGCATATTAGTAAAATAGAGTACACAAAGAAGGCAGAAATTTTAAAAGTATTGCTGTTACTTTATAAATAATACATTGCTTCTTAAGCTTTTGATGCTTTTGGGAGGTAAAGATAAATCTAATAGTTAAACTCAGGACATAAAATCTTGATTAAATTGCACACAGTATATTGGGGAATCTTGATGTTTGTTTCATTTGCAGAATGAGGATAGAAAACAAAACAAAACAAACAACATATGCTCTTATAGAGAATGAGTTGAAGATAACCCCCTTGACCCTGCACATACAGCTTTCCATGATGTCCTGGGGCCAAGCACTATTCAGATTTGTCCTTTGGATGTCCACAATGAACCATCGGAGATGGGCAAGTTCAGAATGTCATAACTTCTTGAAGTAAGGAAGGAAAAGAACGAATATTTGTAAGATAAATGTTACTATGTGCTGGGTACTGGCCATAGCACTTTATTTATCTCATTTATAAGTGTAAAGTTACACACATTAACCCTATCTTATAACCATGTGACTTAACAATGATGAAGTAAATTACTCACTGATATGGTTTGCATCTGTATCTGCACCCAAATCTCATGTTGAATTGTAATCCCCAATGCTGGAGGTGGGGCCTGGTGGGAGGTGATTGGATCATGGCGGTGGATCCTCATGAATGGTTTCACACCATCCTCTTGGTGCTGTTCTCATCATAGAGGTCTTAAGAGAGTTGGTCATTTAAAAGTGTGTAATGACTCTCTCCTCCTCTCTCTTGCTCCTGCTGCCACCATGTGAGAAGCCTTGCTCCCCTTTGGCCTTCCACAATGATTGGAAGCTTCCTGAGTCCTCCCCAAAGCAGAAGCCACTATGCTTCCTGTACAGCCTGCAGAACCATGAGCCACTTCAACTTCTTTTCTTTAAAAATTACCCAGTCTCAGGTATTTCTCTATAGCAATGTGAGAACTGACTAATACACTCACAATCACACCTTCAGAAGCACTGCAAGATGCTTTATAGATGTGGAAAGATAAACTTACATTGAATATATTGTACTTACTAAAACAGAAAGCATTTATTAGGAAGAATGATACAGATTTGTGAAGATTTTTATCTCATGGTTTGGAAGACAAAGGGAGTTGCTGTTGTACTTTAAGAATTCCCCCTCCCAGTTAGTTTCTGGTTTTGAATGTAGTACCAGAATCACTGGGGGGAGGTAAGTCTCTTCTCTTTCTTCTATCATTGTTAATGATGCCTAGTGTTCCACTGTGAGGTTCAATGTGAGAAGTGAGAAGGAAAGAATAGGTTATATGTCATGTTATCACCAGGTCAGTATGCATGAAGAACAGAATGTTGTCTGGAATGACACCAAGTTAGCAAACAGCAAAATCTATCATCTTTGGCCAGCTTAAAGCCTCACAATACCCATTTTCTTAAAAAAAAGGAATAGAATGAAATCAACTTTGCCCACACAGCGATGAAAGACAAATATGAGAAGGTAAAATGCTAAGGCCTTATCATGGGTCCCTGATCTTAAAAAAAAAAAAAAAATTAGTTGGTTAAACTTTTTAAGAAGAAAAATGTGACTTTGAACAAAGGGAGGTTGTGAAGTGACAGTATCTTGTCATTCTCAGGATGCAGAGAGGGGAAGAAAGGCAATTTGATGATTGCTAAGGGTAGGGAAGGAAGAGCTGCATCCATTTTAGCTTTTTACATGGCAGCATTTTGAATAGGCCGCTCTAACATACTGATTAAATACACTGAGCTTGAGCTGAAATTAGACTCTACCATATCCGAGTAGTGCATAAACTGTAATAGACCTATTTCCAAGTCACATAAAACCATCTTCTTTTCAACTGTGGCATAGAGGCTTTGAGCAAATTGTATATTTAGTGAACTGTAATAATTAAAGATGGATGGAGGCAGGTTTTATGCACTGATTTCTCCAGAAGGATGTCCCTAAACACAGAGTAAAACCTCAATTATTTTTCCATTAGCATTCTCTGAATAAAGACCCTTTTTTTTTTCTTTGCTGGTAAGTCAGAACTTCTTGGTATGCATATTTAAATAACAGTCATCCTGAATTAGCTTTAAGAACTACCACTTAACATGATGGATGCATTAAAATGTAAAATAAAATGAAGGTGACACACAAAGATCTTGACACACAAGAAAAGAACAGGAGGTAATAGATACTGCAAGCTTCTCTGCCATTTTCTATGCCTTCGATTATGGAAATAGCTTTGAGCCCAGATCACAGTCACTTAATATCTAGTCACTGATACAAGTTAGCTTCAGCTCTGCAAATGCTATTTGTTGACAAAGGAAGCACCTATCCTTGTCTAACTTACAGGTATATATGTGGCTGCCTAAGAAATACACTACAAAGCAACAGTTTTATTGGCAGTTATTTTAAGGGAGAAAGTGCTTTGTATAAATTCTAAATAACCTCAAGTCGGCCAATGAGGCCATGCTTTGTAACCAAAGTTCCTCCCATACAGTTTATGGGGAAAAAAAGTATCTAATAACTAATAAGACATCTGAACTCATTCCCAGTCAGCACATTTAATTACAATGTTTAAAAAAATATATATTGACCTCAAGGACAAGGGGAACTGTGACATCTGAACCAAGAATTATTTATTAGTGACAATAAAAGAAAAATATTCTTTCACTATAAAGCCAAAGAAACTAAGGAGAACAAAAGACCCTGAGGAAGATCCTAATGAGAATTTGACAAATGCATGCCTAGAAATCAAGATGCATTTATGTAACAGTAGGGATGAAGATGAAAGTGAGACAGGAATAATAAAGGGTGGTAGCAGGAGAATAGAAAATTCCAGGCAGCAGTTTCACATGACTAGCAAAGGGAAAATGTTGAAACATCTGCATAAACTGGGACTGATAAGAACCTGAAAAACCAGGGTGTAGGCCAAGCTGGCTAAGACCGACTAAACCTAATGTGGTGCTGGATTATTTTTCCATAAGTTATTGGGGTAAAGGTGGTTTTGGTTACATGAGTAAGTTCTTTAGTGGTGATTGTGAGATTTTGTTGCGCCCATCACCTGAGCAGTATACACTGCACCATATTTGTAGTCTTTTATCCCTCGCCCCCCTCCCACTCTTCCCCCTAAGTCTCCAAAGTCCATTGTATCATTCTCATTCCTTTGTGTCCTCATAGCTTAGCTTCCACATATCGGTGAGAACATATGATGTTTGGTTTTCAATTCCTGAATTACTTCACTTAGAATAATAGTCTCCAATCTCATCCAGGTCATTGCAAATGCTGTTAGTTCATTCCTTTTTATGGCTGCATAGTATTCCATCATATATACATATACCACAGTTTCTTTATCCACTCATTGATTGATGGGCATTTGGGTTGCAACTGTGTGCTCTGCAAACATGCATGTGCAAGTATCTTTTTTGAATAATGACTTCTTTTCCTCTGAGTAGATACCCAGTAGAGGGATTGCTGGATCAAATGGTAGTTCTACTTTTAGTTCTTTAAGTAATCTCTACACTGTTTTCAATAGTGGCTGTACTAGTTTACATTCCCACCAGGAGTGTAGAAGTGTTCCCTGTTCATTGCATCCACGCCAACATCTGCTGTTTTTTGATTTTTTTTATTATAACCATTCTTGCAGGAGTAAGGTGGAATCACATTGTGGTTTTGATTTGCATTTCAAAATCATTAGTGATGTTGAGCATTTTTTCATATGTTTGCTGGCCATTTGTATATCTTCTTTTGAGAACTGTCTATTCATGTCTTTAGCCCATTTTTTGATGGGATTGTTTTGTTCTTACTGATTTACTTGAGTTCATTGTAGGTTCTGGATATTAGTCTTTTGTCAGATGTATAGATTGTGAAGATTTTCTTCCACTCTGTGGGCTGTCTGTTTGCTGACTTCCTTTTGCCATGCAAAAGCTCTTTATTTTAATTAGGTACCAGCAATTTATCTTTGTTTTTGTTGCATTTGCTTTTGGGTTCTTGGTCATGAAACCCATGCTTAAGCCAATGTCTAGAAGGGTCTTTCCAATGTTATCTTCTAGAATTTTTATAGTTTCAGGTCTTAGGTTTAAGTCCTTAATCCATCTTCATTTGATTTTTGTATAAGGTGAGAGATGATGATCCAGTTTCATTCTCCTGCTTGTGGCTATTCAATTACCCCAGCGCCATTTGTTCAAAAGGGTGTCCTTTTCCCACTTTATGTTTTCATTTGCTTTATCAAAGATCAGTTGGCTGCAAGTATTTGAGATTGTTTCTGAGTTCTCTATTCTGTTCCATTGGTCTATGTGCCTATTTTTGTACCAGTACCATGCTGTTTTGGTGACTGTGGGCTTATGGTATAGTTTGAAATCAGGTAGTGTGATGCCTCCAGATTTGATCTTTTTGCTTAGTCTTGCTTTGGCTATGCAGGTTCTTTTTTGGTTCCATATGAATTTTAGAATTGTTTTTTCTAACTCTGTGAAAAATGATGGTGGTATTTTGATGGAAATTGCATTGAATTTATAGATTGCTTTTGGCAGTATGGTCATTTTTCACAATACTGATTTTACTCATCCATGAGCATGGGATGTGTTTCCATTTGTTTGTGTCATCTATGATTTCTTTCACCAGTGTTTTGTAGTTTTCCTTGTAGAGGTCTTTCTACTCCTTGGTTACATATATTGCTAAGTATTTGGTGGTTTTTTTTTTTTTTTGCAGCTATTGTAAAAGAGATTGAGTTCTTGATTTGGTTCTCCACTTGGTTGCTGTTAGTGTATAGAAGAGTTACTGATTTGTGTACATTAATCTTGTATCTGGAAACTTTGCTGAATTCTTTTATCAGTTCTAGGAGCTTTCTGGAGGAGTCCTTAGGGTTTTCAAGGTAAACAATCATATCGCCAACAAGCAGTGACAGTTTGACTTCCTCTTTACTGATTTAGATGCCCTTTATTTCTTTCTCTTGTCTGATTGCTCTGGCTAGGACTTCCTGTACTACGTTGAAGAGGAGCAGTGAGAGCGGGCATACTTGTCTCATTCTGGTTCTCAGAGGGAATGCATTCAGTATTTTGTTGGCTGCGGGTTTGTCATAGATGGCTTTTATTACGTTAAGGCCTATGTCCCTTGTATGCTGATTTTGCTGAGGGTTTTAATCATAAAAGGATGCTGGATTTTGTTGAATGCTTTTTCTGCACCTATTGAGATGATCATGTGATTTAAAAAAAATTCTGTTTATGTGGTGTATCGCATTTATTGACTTGTGTATGTTAAGCCATTCCTGCATCCCTGGTATGAAACCCACTTGATCATGGTGGATTATCTTTTTGATATGCTGTTGGATTTGGTTAGCTAGTATTTTGTTAAGGATTTCAGCATCTATGTTCATCAGGGATATTGTTCTGCAGTTTTCTTTTTAGGTTATGTTCTTTCCTGCTTTTGGTATTAGGGTGATGCTGGCTTCATAGGATGAATTAGAGAGGTTTCCTTAGTGTCAAAAGAATTGGCACCAATTCTTCTTTGAATTTCTGGTAGAATTCTGCTGTGAATCCATCTGGTCCTGGGCATTTTTCTTGGTAATTTTTAAATTACCATTTCAATCTCACTGCTTGTTATTGATCTGTTCAGGTATTTAATTCTTCCTGATTTAAGCTAGGAGAGTTATATTTTTCCAGGAATGTATCCATATCTTCTAGGTTTTCTAGTTTATGTGCATAAAGGTGTTCATAGTAGCCTTGAATGATCTTTTGTATTTCAGTGGTGTCAGTTGTAATATCTCCTGTTTCATTTCTTAGTGAGGTTATTTGGATTTTCTCTCTTGTTTTCTTGGTTAATCTTGTCAATGGTCTACCAATTTTATTTATCTTTTCAAAGAACCATCTTTTTGTTTTATTTGTCTTTTGTATTTTTTTTTGTTTGTTTCAATTTCATTTAGTTCTGCTTTGATCTTGGTTATTTCCTTTCTTCTGCTGGGTTTGGGTTTGGTTTATTCTTGTTTCTCTAGTCCCTTGAGCTGTGACCTTAGAGTGTCAGTTTGTGCTCTTTCAGTCTTTTCAATGTGGGCATTTAGGGCTATAAACTTTGCTTTTAGCACCGCCTTTGCTGTATCCCAGAGGTTTTGATAGGTTGTGTCATTACTGTCATTCAGTTTGAAGAATTTTTAAATTTTCATCTTGATTTTGTTTTTGACCCAATGCCATTCAGGAGCAGGTTATTTAATTTCCATGTATTTGCATGGTTTCGAAGGTTCCTTTTGGAGTTGATTTCCAGTTTTATTCCACTGTGGTCTGAGAGAATGCTTGATATAATTTCAATTTTCTTAAATTTATTGAGGATCATTTTATGGCCTATCATATGATCTATCTTGGAGAAACTTCCATGCTCTGTTGAATAGAATGTGTATCCTGCAGTTGTTGGATGAAATGTTCTGTAGATATCTGTTAAATCCATTTGTTCCAAGATATAGTTTAAATCCATTGTTTCTTTGTTGACTTTCAGTCTTGATAACCTGCCTAGTGCTGTCAGTGGAGTATTAAAATCCTTTACTATTATTGTGTTGCTGTCTATCTCATTTCTTTTTTTTTATTAATTTTTTTGCACACAAAACAATAAACATTTTCTAAAAATACATACAAACAAAAAGATGCGTATCAAACATATTAGGAAGGTTGCACATGGGAAGATGGGGAATAGAAATGGGGAGTGGGAATTAAAGAAAATAAATGAGAGAGGGACTTTGTATGGATCAATGATAATAACTCAATCCTCTATTTGACAAAGAAGAAGGAGAAGGAAGAGGAAGAAAAAGAAAGTGGGATAAAGGATCAGAAAAGGAGGAAAATAGGTCCATCTCATTTCTTAGGTCGATTAGTAATTGTTTTATAAATTTGGGAGCTCCAGTGTTAAGTGCTTACATGTTTAGGATTGTGACATTTTCCTGTTGAACAAGGCCTTTTACCATTATATAATGTCCCTCTTTATCTCTCTTTTAACTGCTGTTGCTTTAAGGTTTGTTTTGTCTGATATAAGAATAGCTACCCCTCCTCGCTTTTGGTGTCCATTTGCATGAAATCCCTTTCCCCACCCCTTTACTTTAGGTTTATGTGAGTACTTATGTACTAGGTGAGTCTCCTGAAGGCAGCACATAGTAGGTTGGTGAGTTCTTATCCATTCTGTGATTCTGTATCTTTTAAGTGGAGCATTTAGGCCATTTACATTCAACATTACTATTGAAATGTGAGGTACCATTGCATTCATCATGCTCATTGTTGCCTATGTACTTTGGGTTTTTTTCCAAGAAAACAAAAAGAAGCTGAAGCTGTTCTCCCACTAACAGACCTTCAGCTTCTCCAGTGGGGGTGTGTGTTCAGGAGAGGATGCTCTCCTTTTCCCACTTCCACAGTTGGGGCACTCACATTTTTTGGGGGTGTCTCCTGGGTCCTGCAGGTTTTTTGGTTTTGTTTTTGCTTTTTAACTTGTATTTTTATTTTGTAGATCCCATGTGATTTATGCTTTAAAGAGGTTCCATTTTGATGTGTTTCCAGGATTTGTTTCAAGATTTAGAGCTCCTTTTAGCGCTTCTCATAGTGGTGACTTGGTAATGGCAAATTCTCTCAGCATTTGTTTGTCTGAAAATGACTGTATCTTTCCTTCATATATGATGCTTAGTTTCACTGGATACAAAATTCTTGGCTAATAATTGTTTTGTTTGAGGAGGCCGGAGATAGGGCTCCAATCCCTTCTAGCTTGTAGGGTTTCTGCTGGGAAATCTGCTGTTAATCTGATAGGTTTTCCTTTATAGGTTACCTGGTGCTTCTGTCTCATAGCTCTTAAGATCCTTTCCTTCATCTTAACTTTGGATAATCTGATGACAGTGTGCCTAAGAAAATATCTTTTTGCGATGAATACCCAGGTGTTCTTTGTGCTTCTTGTATTTGGATGTCTAGATTTCTAGCAAGGCCGGGGCTGTTTTCCTCAATTACTCCCTCAAATATGTTTTCCAAGCTTTTAAAATTCTCTTCTTCCTCAGGGACACCCATTATTCTTAGGTTTGCTCATTTAACATAATATCAGACTTCTTGGGAGTTTTGTTTATATTTTCTTATTCTTTTTTCTTTGTCTTTGTTTGATTGGGTTAATTTGAAGACTTTGTCTTCGAGCTCTGAATTTCTTTCTTCTACTTGTTCAATTCTATTGCTGAGACTTTCCAGAGCATTTTGCATTTCTAAAAGTGTGTCTAAAGTTTCCTGAATTTTGTATTGTTTTTTCTTTAAGCTATCTATTTCCTTGAATATTTCTCCCTTCGCTTCTTGTAGCATATTTTGGATTCCCTTGCACTGAGCTTCACCTTTCTCTGGTTCCTCCCTGATTAGCTTAATAGCTAACCTCCTGAATTCTTTTTCAGGTAAATCAGGGATTTCTTCTTGGTTTGGATCCATTGCTGGTGAACTAGTGTGATTTTTTTGGGGCATCAAGAGCCTTGTTTGTCATATTACTGGTTCCTTCTCACTTGGGTAGGCTCTTTCAGAGGGAAAGTCTTGTTCAGATTCTTTTGTCCCACAGGGTGTTCCTTTGATGTAGTACTCTCCTCCTTTTCCTATGGATATGGTTTCCTGTGAGCTGAACTGCAGTGATTGTTATCTCTCTTCTGGGTCTAGCTACCCAGGAAGCCTACTCAGCTCTGGGCTGGTAGTGGAAGTTGTCTGCACAGAGTCCTGTGATGTGAACCATCTATGAGTCTCTCAGCTGTGGATACCAGTGCCTATTCTGGTGGAGGTGGCAGGGAGTACAATGGACTCTGTAAAGGTTCTTAGCTTTGGTTAATATTCTATTTTTGTGTTGGTTGTCCTCCTGCCAGGAGGTGGTGCTTTTCCAGAGAGCATCAGCTTTGGTATTATGGGGAGAAACTGGCAGTGGGCAGGGCACTAGAACTCCCAAGATTATATGCCCTTTGCTTTCCAATACCAGAGTGGGTAGGGAAGGACCATCAGGTGGGGGCAGGGCTAGGTGTCTCTGAGCTCGGACTCCCTTGGGCGGGCCTTGCTGTTGCTGCTGTGGGGGATGGGGGTGGGATTCCCAGGTCACTAGAGTTGTGTACCTAGGGGGATTATGGCTGTCTCTGCGGAAACATGCAGATTGTCAGGAAGTGGGGGAAAGTTGGCAGTCACAGGCCTCACCCAGCTCCCACGAAAACTGAATGGCCAGTCTCACTCCCACCGTGCTTTCCACCACCCTCCCCTCCACCGCCCAACACCCCCCCAACAACACACACACACACACACACACACACACACACACACACACACACACAACACACACACACACACACACACACACACACACACACACACACACACACAGCTCCCAGGTTGTTTCTTAGTAGAGAAGCAATACCGGCTTGAAAACCTGCCCCAGGCTACCCCCCTCCCAGCTGGGAAAGAAAAGGGCTTGGTTTATCCCCTGCCCGTGGAGTCTGCACACTGGATTTGTGCCCTTTCCTGAGTTCTGGCCAGGTGCTTTCTCACCCCGTTCAAATTGTCACCAAGTTCAGTTAGAGATTTGCTTCTCCCTATGGAATTTTGCCCCCGCTCCTCTCCCATTGGATCCCTGTGGTGCCAGGCAGGAATGGCCTGCTTGGGGACCCAGCAAGCTCCCAGGGCCTTTCTGCTGCTTCATCTCCCCGTGTATTTCACTGGGCTTTTCAAATCCACCCAGCTCCAGGTAAAGTCAGAAACTTCTCCAGCAAACAGACCTTTAGGTTCTCCAGTGGGGATGTGTGTTTGGGAGAGGAGGGTCTTTCCCACTTCCACAGCTGGGGCACTTGCAGTTTTGGGGGAGTCGCCTGGGTCCTGCAGGACCAGTCATTTCCTTCAGAGAATCTGTGGGTCCTCTCCATCGTGCTGGATTTGACCTAGGTTTCACCTAGGACCTCATCATACACTCATTAACATACTAAATCATACACCCACCAGCACCATGACAGTTCCGGGAACATTCACATTTGATGTAAAAATAGGTGGCACCACAGTTCCAAGAAATCTCCATCTTTTTTCAGGAATCGTCATGAATGTTTCACCCCTTGGTTAAAGAAACCCATTATGGCAGCAGCCTCAAACCCCCACTTACATGACACTCACTGGAGTTCACCCACGCTCCCCTCTCTTGAGTGTGTACTTTTCCACTTTGCAATAAATCTCTGTACTTTCACTGTTTTCCAACTCATCCTTGAATTCTTTCTTGCAATTGTGTCAAGAGCCTGGATACCAGCCAGGGCTGAGGTCCCAGAGGCATTTGGAGACCTCCCCTAGCCCACCGATATCAGGAGTGTCTCTATTCAGAGGTCCAGTAAAATTACTCACCACAAATTAACCAGGAAAGGGTGCTCCAGACCCTGCATGATCTGAAGTTCCTTGAAGACATTTCTCACTTCATTGCGCTCCACACACTTTAGTTTATTCATGTACTTCATTGCGTACATCTTCTTGGTATCATTCTTCTGTACAATGCAGACCTAATGGTGAAAACCCGAGTGAGAGAGTGATTAGGGAGATAATGGATCGTGGTGATGAGAGACAGAACAAGACATGTTCTTTGCTGCTTTGCTGTGGCTTGGATCCTTAACATTTGCAAATTATATGATGTTAAAAGCTCCCACTTAGCTCTGATTTTAGATTAAAAATTTCATTTTCTTTTCTATGCACCAGTTCCATTCTTGGATCTCTTTTTTCTCAAACAATTTTGCCTGGTATTGCTTTTTGGGTTTTTAAGACAGCATTTTGGTGAAAATAGCTGCCTCTATGTCAGGAATATTCCAATAACAAGTAACATCCTTAATCCTGCTTTGAGTGACTGAAATAGGCATGACTGAACTGTCAAGCTGAATAATACTGTGCAAACAATTTCCGTTTACAACCATACATGATATAACCAAAAAGGACTTTAAGGACTGGAAAAACACTAAATACGATGTCCATGTTTTTGAAATTTCTTTAGAGGTCTATATAATACCTGAAAAAGTAAATAGAAAATGATTTTAAAATGCAAGTTTTATATGAAATATTATTCTCTTAAAGTATGTCTCCATTGAGAAACTAGTAATCAGGGTTTGAATACAGAAATTTCTTGCAAAAAAATTAAACTGAATATGTATATTTCTTAAGATAAAAACATTATACAAATGAGGAAACAAATAGAAATCAGGTGACTTCTTCCCCACATGAAAATAAGTAACTCTTCCATAAACAAGATAACTATTACTGGGCGTACAGCTGGTAGAATCTGAAAATGATTCTGAAATCTTCATCTCCTTTAGGGTAGGGAGAAAAGCCTTAAAGTTTACTGAGAGTAAGCAGATTTGAATTTAATGAGATTATTCTGAGAACAGTATATATTCATTATGTAGCTGCCTGTCACATGCTTTTCTTAAACTGTGGTGACAATTTTATAAAAATCCATTACAAAAACATTTTCACTTAATTATCTTTCCTTGTGGTCCCCACAACCCAATAATGTGAACATTTCTGGACCCTCTGTTCCCTGGGCTACATAACCCTGCTGGTGGTTAATCATTTCAGTTTGTTCTCACCTTCCCAAAACTGCCTTTCCCAATGGCTCGCAAAATTTCAAAGTGGTCAAAGTTGACTGTAAAACAACAAAAAAGAAGAATATCATGAGTAATTATCAATTTCTCTTTAGTAATAAATAATAAAGATTGGACTAAACTGAAGTATCTTATCTAAAACATGATCTCAGACTACCTTAAAATGCCAATCTAATCATCCAGTAAACATCTATTGAACACTTACTATGTGTTAATCATAGTGCTTAGTGCTGGGAATACAGTAATAATAGAGTAAAAACAGAATCTCTGCCTTTATGGAATCTGTAGTCAAGTGAGGGCCCTATAAAGACAGAGACTCTTACAGACTAAATAGTCAGAAAAATAAGTGGAAAATTCAAGCTCCCACTGCAAGTTAAGAAGAGAGGTCATGGGGCTGTAAGAACTTATCACAGAGAATTTGACATAGGCAGCAAGGTAAGGAGAAACATCTCTGAGCACAGAATGACTTCAGAAAGATCTGCCCCCAGGTGCATCATATGTGTGGCTGTACCGAGGATCAGCACTTTAAAATGTCTTCCTTGCCTATTTTCTTACTACAACCACTTTTTTGTATCTAAGTAATTTCAATTTTCCCAAGTAGGAAACTATTACACCTCTAAGTATGTAGCATGAACTAATCTCCAAAGTGCAGACTTGTAACAGATTAGAATGGATATGTGTGCAGAAGTCCACTGAATTTTGCTTTGAAGTAGAGTCAATCCTCCACGCCTGAAATTTTAAAATTTCAGTCCCTAGAAGAAGCAATTGTTGGTTATAGGTAGCATGGTTTTTTGAGTCAATGCTCATGAAATGTATAATGATGAGAAGAACAAATCATAGATTCTCCTGTGCAGGTGACAATCTTTGGTTTATTGCCTTGATAACTGAGAAAATGTTTGACTCTGTTTCCTGGTTTTTGAAATAAGGATTTAGATGAGTTAAATTCCAAACAAGGGATTTTAAGCGTTTATTCAGAAAATATTGTGAAACACTAAATGGTATATAATTTGTCTCTTTAAAAGACCTAGTTTGTCTCCATTATCCAAAATAATTAGATAAGCTCTTTCTGAAGGAAAAAGTTTGGCTAGAGTGCCTTCAAAGTCTTTTCAAGATATCTGAGAGTCAAACATTTTAATGATGTGACTTAATCATCACTTTCTCTTCTCAACTCCAAATTCCCTTTCCATCACAAAACCCACTCAGTCATGTGAGGCAGCATGTATATTACAAATAATCCCTTACTTGGACTCAAAATAATGAAGAGACTGGAGATAAATGATAGACTCTTTGAGCCTCCATTTTCTCAAAAGAAAAAAATTGGACTGACTCTCCTAGATCAGAAGAAAACAGCTTGTACTAAGAAAGCACTACTAAAGCTGTTTACATACTTAACATAGTTACCCAAGGGAATGACTTCTCTTCTCAAACTCCTTGACTTCTGAGTTTATTTCATCCACTATAACATAAGCTTAATGAGGGTGGAGATGATATGTCCTTTTGCTCATCCTGGTTCCCCTGCCACCTCAGAAAATTCCTGGCTTAGGTAGTTGAAGGCATAAATCTTTGCAGTTCTCACATAGCCAGGTCTTAGCAAATAAATCAAACTAAGCTATAAGAATACAAAAGAACCCTAAAACAATTAGTTCTTATAAATATGGATAGTGTGGACATTTGGATTCTCTAAGGCAGTGTTTTTGAACTGTGAGTCAAAACCCATTAATGAGTTATGAAATAAATGTAGCTAAAATAAGAGGTACTAAAAATTTAATTAAATAGAATAGAAAATACCAGAAATGCCTCAAATGTAGTAAGCATAGTACTGCCTCTGAAACTGTTGTTTCCATTTCATATACTTGAGTAGACATATATATACAATCCCGGCTTCCTTTACTATGTCATGATATGCTTTTTGGCGTATGTTTTATCTTGGGTTGTGGTCAGCATAATTTTAAAAACACTTCTGTAAGTTTTCTCTTGAGTTTCATACTGAAATAACCAAAGCAATGATTTTCTTACACCCATTACATGAATCTGAATTGTGTATTATTTACCACAAAAGTGTTAAAAAATGCTGACCAGGATTTATTTGTAAGTTCAAGATTTCATCTTGAGCAAATCCAATAACTCACAGTGATTTCTCCACTACCAGTCTAGCCCAGAATGCTGTGATGACATTTTGAATCTCCAAGAATACAGCAGGTACATAGAAATCATGAAGTTCCATCTTGATATTAATCCATTTCATGAACCATCTCCTTTCATAAACCATTTTAACCTCACTGAAAATGATACAGGATTACATGTCAGGATCCTGGTAAATTTATACTAGCAAAACTGCTTTAACTAAATGTGACCTCCCAAAGGTCACTTCTCAGAAAAGGGACAAGCCTAAAGCCTTAGAGCAATTCATCTTATATATGCCTTTATTAAAGAAAAACACAGCCTCTAGTCTAGTGCCATACTGTCTAAAGTCACTTCCTTGTATAAAAATACAACCTAATGAGAAAGCCAATGATAGATTAAAAGTGACTATAAGAGGCTGGATGCAGTCACTCGCACCTGTAATCCCAGCAATTTGGGAGGCCGAGGCAGGAGCATTGCTTGAGTCCAGGAGTTTGAGACTAGCTTGGGCAATATAGTGAGGTCCCATCTCTACAAAAAATAAAAAATTTTCTAGGCATGGTGGTGCACATCTGTAGTCCCAGCTACTCAGAAATTGAGGCAGGAGGAACTTGAACCTGAGAGGCTGAGGCTGCAGTTATCTGTGATTGCACCACTGCACACCAGCCTGGGCAACAGAGTGAGATCCTTTCTCAAAAAAAAAAAAAAACGTGACTGGAAGAGGCTCTTTTATTCAATCCTGATAGTCCCTTCTTAAATGTTCAACAACAGAATCACTAGTTGGCAGGAAGACTAACTTGAAAATGCAACTAAACCTTGTAAATTCAGACAAAATCAGAGACAGAGAGAGAGAGAGAGAGATGAAGTCAGAATTGTGGATTATTTTGTCAACAGAAATCTAATAGTACTACAAACATATAGGATTTGCCTAAGGGGAATGTGGAATAGTGTACTCACTATGTTCTTAAACCCTTGATCAATAGGAACAGTAAATACCAAATTGGACTTGCAATCTGTTTTTGTGTAGTCTATGAGCTAAGAATGGTTTTTGAATTTGTATAGGATTATTTTTGAAAACCAATGGATATGCAACACAGAATGCATATAAACCCACAATATTTACTAGCTGGCTCTTTACAGAAAAGTTTGATGACTGCTGAGATTAACAGCACAGTCCCTGAAGACAGACAACCTGAATTCAAATCTCAGCTCCAACAATAAATAGCTGTGTAGTCTTGGAAATTTACATCTATGCTTCCCTTTCTGCATCTATAAAATGAGGATGAAAATAATATGTACTTCACAAGGTTTATAAGAAGATGAAATGGGTCATGTGCATAGAACATTGCCTGAAACTAACTACTTTTACTAGTAGTGCTATTACTTCTTAAAGAGTATCATAGCTCCCAGCAAATACCACCTTAAACTGCCATGATATCACCTGGGTATTATCAGGCAATATGGAGGTAAATGGAATCAGCATCATTTCAACACATTTGGGGTTTTCGTAGTCTGTGATGTGGTGTCCTTGCAGTGTCTTCTCTAACCTCTAAAGCAAAGTTAACCTTAGTGGTGTTTAATTCTTGGGTCTTGTCCTTGTATCATGTTCCCAAACTTTCATTCTGGTTCATGGAGCTCTGAGTGTTAAGAAGACAGAAAGGCTGTCTGGAGACAATGGGTCTTTGTGGGGCCTTGAAGGTAGTGGTTTAGTGTGGGCAAAGGCAGAGCCTGGTTCTCACTCATACTGACGGGGCTGGGCTAGGGTATGTGGCCTGCAAGAAAACAGGCAAAGGAGATATAACTTTGAGGCCTTCCTTAAGTGCCTCAGAGTCCTGCTTCACACAGGTCTTTTCATCCCAGCCTTCGCAGCCATTGTATCTGTACAGTATCCTAAAGGTTGCCTGGAGGTATACCACGTTAACACACAAAGTTGAATGAACCTTAGTGTTGTGATAATTACTTGGAATATTAAAAAAGTAAATATCTGAAAGTACTTATTTCAGAGTTTTTCTTTTGGGTGAGTACACATTCCTTCACTAATCAACCAGGCACAGACATTCTATGTGCATGAGGGATCTGTTTATGAGGGTGGTCAGTACATGTTTCATTTTTATGTCACTTTCTATCTTCACATTTTTATAGTGTATACGTTTAAGGGTACTCAGACTCAGAGAGATGAAATAATTTGTTATGGTTATAACCAGTATAGTGACATGTTAATGTTGAGGTTAGATTTTAAAAACAGAAAGTAAGGCAAAGCCTTGCTTAGTCAAAACTACACATAAAAATCCTTTAGAAACGTGCCTTTTTGAAAACCAAGAAAGTTTTTCAAAAAGTCCAACAGACGATTCTATCTCCTTTGTGTGGGTACCCAATAAGGCTCATAAACGGCATCTAGAAACTATTATTTGGGAAAAAATAGTTTAAACACTAAAATCACACTCTGCCCATTAGCAAGTTTATATTTATTATAGTCACATGGAAAGTTAAGACCAACTATGCGGATAACTGGTTGAATGTTTTTGCAAAGCCACACCCAATATTTGAGTGGAGGAGTGGGTAAAATCAACTCACTTGAGTCTGCCTAGTTGCACTCAGGTAAATTCAATATCCAGCTTTCTCATTCTGGACCCAGGCTCTTAACCACTATATTTATAGCAGTCATCTTAATGTTATTCTTATTGTATAACATACCTACCCATCCCAAAGGTAGAATCAGAGGAAACAAGATGGAATTTCTTCCTGTCTCCTTTTAGAATTATATGTTGAATCAAGGTTTCCAAGTCTTTCCCTTAGCATAAACCATGCTGATTCTGAAACCACGTGATGATAGTTTTGTTTTATTTCACTTGCCATCTTCTCAGTCTCAACATGCTGTGCAATAACCAATGTTAAAGGAAAGAAAAAAGGAAACCCTTTTTAGAATCTGTTATAACACCCTGATGCTTGGAATTTCAGAGAAGACCCTTGTAGAAGGTAAGGTAGGAAGCCCTTTTTTTTCTATTTTTGAGGTAAAAATCTTTGTAAAAGATTTTATTTTTTCTAAAAATTGATTCTAGTTTGAGCAAGTACCAAATCATGAATATAAGTGAGTCTATTGAGAACAGCACACCTTGCTGTTTATGTAAATCTTTCTACTGATGAGGAAACAAGGATACCAGCTGTGTAACCTTAGACTAGTTACTCAATCTTTCAAATCACAATGTCCCTGTCTGTAAAATGGAGCTAATTAAACCTAACTCAGGTGACTTTGAAGATGAGACATTATAAACCAGAAGGAAAATATCTGGTCCACTGAAAAATAAAAATTACAAAATTTTTTAAGTACAACAATTATCCAATGAAAACTAAGCTATCTTCCCCTTCCAAGTTGGCAGTCCCAGTTCCATGAAGCAACCATTATTAACAAATCCTTGTGTATCCTTTAAGAGATTCTCTCTGCATATATGTACTCCTTCCTAACAGCAATAGCAACATACTATCATTCCAATGGGAGCATACATTGTTAAACCCTTTCTATATAACACATTGCCTCTGTGCATTCATACCATCACATATAGATCTAATTATTTTTAAGTAGCTAATTTGTATTTTATTGTGTAAATGTACCATAAAATATTTAACTTATTGATGGATTTTGAAAGATGGTTTAATTATCTACGATTGCTGGGTGCAGTGGCTCACGCCTGTAATCCCAGCACTTTGGGAGGCTGAGGTGGGTGGATGACCTGAGGTCAGGAGTTTGAGACCACCCTGGCCAACATGGTGAAACCCAGTCTCTACTGAAAATACAAAAATTAGCCAGTTATGGTGGTGTGGGCCTATAATCCCAGCTACTCAGGAGGCTGAGGCAGGAGAATGCCTTGTATCGGGGAACCTGCCCCCAATAGTCACATAGGTTCTTTTCTATTTTCCCTAAGTATTGGTCTGGTTGAGAAATAAAGGGACAGAGTACAAAAGAAAGAAATTTTAAGGCTGGGCATCCAGGGGAGACATCACATGTCAGTAGGTTCCGTGATGCCCCCTGAGCTGTAAAACCAGCAAGTTTTTATTAGGTATTTTCAAACGGGGAGGGAGTGTATGAATAGGGTGTGGGTCACAGAGATCACGTGCTTCACAAGGTAATAGAATCACAAGGCAGATGGAGGCAGGGCGAGATCACAGGACCACAGGACCGGGGCGAAATTAAAATTGCTAATGAAGTTTCGGGCACCATTGTCATTGATAACATCTTATCAGGAGACAGGGTTTGAGAGCAACCAGTCTGACCAAAATTTATTAGGCAGGAATTTCCTCTTCCTAATAAGCCTGGAAGTGCTATGGGAGACTGGGGCTTATTTCATCCCTATAGTTTCTACCATAGAAGATGGCCACACCCAAGGGGGCCATTTTAGAGACCCACCCTCAGGGGCACATTCTCTTTCTCAGGGATGTTCCTTGCTGAGAAAAAGAATTCAGCGATATTTCTCCCATTTGCTTTTGAAAGAAGAGAAATATGGCCCTATTCTGCCCGGCTCACGAGCAGAGTTTAAGGTCACCTCTCTTATTCCCTGAACATTGCTGTTATCTTGTTCTTTTTTCAAGGTGCCCAGATTTCATATTTCAAATGCACCTGCTCTACAATTTGTGCAGTTAACACAATCATCACAGGGTCCTGAGGCGACATATATCCACCTCAGCTTACGAGAGGACAGGATTAAGAGATTAAACTAAAGACAGGCATAGGAAATCACAAGGATATTGATTGGGGAAGTGATAAGTGTCCATGAAATCTTCACAATTCATGTTCAGAGACTGCAGTAAAGACAGGCGTAAGAAATTATAAAAGTATTAATTTGGGGATCTAATAAATGTCCATGAAATCTTCACAGTCCACGTTCTTCTGCCATGGCTTCAGCTGGTCCCTCCGTTTGGGGTCCCTGACTTCCCCTAACACCCTTGAACTCAGGAGTCAGGCGTTGCAGTGAGCCAAGATTGTGCTATTGCACTCCAGCCTGGGTGACAGAGCAAGACACCATCAAAAAAAAAAAAAAAAAAAGATCTATGATTACCAAAACTACCTTGAGCATTCTTGATGGGCTTCTGTGTCTATGTTTATAAGCAAAGTTGATAAAAGTAGAAATGCTGGGCAAAGAATATGTTGATTTTCTAATTTTATAGATGTTATCAACTGGCTCTTCAGAGATGTTGCATCAAATCTCCTTGATATCAAAAACATATAAGAATAACTTTTTGTCCACCACCTTGCCAACACTACTACATTAACTGTTCTTCATCTGACAAGTGAAAAAGATTGAATTATTGATTTACTTTATTTCTTTAATGCTGAGTGAAGCTGCATATATTTATATGTGTATTTTTTTCAGCAAACTGCCTTTGTATATGTTTTACATATCTTTAATGAGTTATTAGATTTTTTGATATGTAAGCACACTTAAAAATGGTAAGTAAATTAACTCTGTTTAGCATATCTCAGGAGTATTTTTTCTAGGTTGTCCATTTGGCTTTTGATTTTAAAACGTTTTAAAGCCAGGCTCAGTGGTTCATACCTGTAATTCTAGCACTTTGAGAGGCTGAGGCAGTAGAATCACTTGAGCCCAGGAGTTTGAGACCAGCCTGAGCAACATAAGGAGACTCTGTCTCAACAACAAAAAAATTAAACATTAGTCGAGTGTAGTGATGCATGCCTGTGTTCCCAGCTACTTGGGAGGCTGAGATGGGAGGATCACATGACCCCTTAAGCCTGGGAAGTCAAGGCTGCAGTAAGCTGTGATCACACCACTGCACCCTAGCCTGGGTGACAGAAACCCTGTCTCAAATTTTTTTTCAGTAATGTAGTTTTAAATTTTATGTAGTTAAATGTTTCAATCTTTTCTTGTTTGTCTCTCTGGGTTTGTGATTTTCATAGCCTTTTTTAAACTTCAAGATTGTTAAAATGATGTATTTATATTTAAAACCAATTGCTTTTGACACACATTTTTGCTGTCATTGCTGCTGCTTTCATTTTTGAAATTTGTTTCTAGCATACAACCTTAGACTAAATTACATAATTGATATTCAATACATAGAATAAAAAGGTTTCCAAATTCCAAAGTTCCCAAAAAGTCATTCTGCTACTGCTTAAATTAAAAGTTAAAACAACTGATTATCTCCCTGTATGCAGTCATGCCAATGTGATTATTGAGTGTATGCTTTTAAGGTGCTTTGCAGGAATCTCCTCTTAAAGTAGGTCCTCCATATCTTGGTTATGCGGTTATTTGGTAAATATTTCACATGTACAACACATTAAATTCCAGTGTACTATATGGCCCCAGTTGATAGCAAATTAAACCAATGCAGTCTGAATAAGTTCAAGATAAGATAAATTCCAAGATAAGACCCAAATAAGATAAATTCCCCAGAAAGGAGGAAAAAAAATCAAGTAAAAGTCTTGCATGCCTTTTTTGCCACGTTAATTTGCTATACAAACTTGCTGCTTAAACGTGACACTCCTCAGTGCTATGATTCTCTAAAGGCAAAGTCAATTCAACATGGAAACAGTTATAGTTTGGTGGCCCACATGTCTGGCTTCTGCTCTCCAGTCCAGAGAGGATTTCATTTTTCTGTCTCAGTATAGCTGAAAGTTCTAGGTGCAGTAGAGGCTCTCCAAGACATTGCTTACTGAACTCAGTCTGTGTTCACTGACAACAACACACAATTACTGACTGCTTACTAAGTAACAGCCATTGTGCTAGGTGCTGGGAGAAAGAAGCCCAAGGTTGCCTGCCTTCAGGGGGCCTACAGTCTAGTGGAACAACAGAAAAATTCATAGTAGCTAACATCTAACATTCATGTAAGGAATACCCATCATTATTCTAAATATGTTACATATATTATCCTAATTTTGCACCAACTCTGAAACAGTATTACTATTATTCCATGTTTTTAGGTGAACAAACTGCAACCCAGAGAAATTAAGTACCTTTCTCAAGGCCACAAAGTAGATAAGTGGCAGAGTGGTAGAGTCCCACTCAAGTGGACTCCACAGCTGCCCTCCAACACTGTTCTTTACTGCATTCTATTAAACACTCATAATCAATCGTGCACAAGAAAGTAGAATAAGCAGCACAGAGTTGGGTAAAGACCCAACTCGCAACAATGTTGATATTTCTGTTTCTCTTCTTCTTTTATGCAGGGTCTTTCATTTTTCATACACCCTGTCTCACAACTCAGATCCCATCAACCACTTGCTGTCACTGTATCTGTCACTCGTCATCTCTCACATCCCTAGCCAGATGCCTTGGTCTAAGATTGGAACCGTGACTCAGGCCATTCCAATCATTTTCACTCTGGATATTCTGATCTGGAAATGCATATTCCGCCTCTGTCACAAGCTTCCAGAACATGAGAACAGAACTGGCTGAATGTAGAGAAAAAAGATCAGCACATTCAACAGGATAAAGCTGACATTTGGAATAAAGTAGAATCACAACATAAAGGGCTAATGCTGATGGCATTAATGTGCCTGGCTCTATAACCATATAGATCCTATTTTGATTACTTGGCAGGCATCCCCAATATCCTTCTGATAATTTAATTTTTAATTTTTTTTTTTTTTAGCAAAATAGATTCAAGTTCCAAGTAATATAAGCAGTGCTGCCGTAGGGAGATCTGTAATGGGAGAAAGTAGCAAGAAAAGCCAACCTAGTCCAGGGAAATCCAGCAAAGCATCCTAGAGGAGATTATTACAACCTCAGAAGAATGTTGCAAGGGACTTGATGCTCTATTCTTTCCTACAGATTTTCTTAATTAATCTCTGCATTGGGTTATCAGGAAGGTAATTTCTCAGGAAAAGAGATGAAACATAAATAAATAACTGCAATATAAAGTAGTGTATATGTATTAAGAGCCACATAAATGGTCCTGACGTGATTCTCAAATGTGTGCATCCATCAAAATCACACAAATACATGTTTTTAAATTCAGATTCATTGGCCTTATCTGAATCAGATTCTCTGGAGGCTGGACCTGGGGATCTGTATTTTCAAAGATCGCTTGAGGATTTTGTTAAAGCCTGCCTAGAACTAGTCTGCAGGTGTTTATAGGAGTTCTAAGGTGGGAGAAATCTCTTCCTACTTTAGAAAATAAAAAAGCTTCAGGGATGGGCAGCATTTTAACTGGGACTTGCAGAATGGGTTGGAGTTCCAAAGGTAGCCAGGCAGAGGAGGGCAGGGAGGATGCATTTAAAGTGACCCAGACCCTGAGGTGAAGAAGCTCTCAGTAGATAGGTATTTATATAAATGTTGACTCAATCAAATTCTTAGACCTCCCCCTCCACCTTACCTCTATCCTATGTGTTTGAAGCAATTTAATAAGTGTCTGTAAATGATTAATGATAGAACTTCTGCTACCTGCACTGTGCCACATCTTAGGTCATAGTTAATAATTATATTACTGTCTATTAAGTAGCATATATACATGTATAGGCAACATCCAAATACTTTAATATACATTATCTTATTTACTTTTTACCAAAACAGCATGAGGTGGTAATATTATTATTGCTACTTTATAGATATGTTACATAAACCCAGAAAAGTTAAATTACCCAGGGTCAGGGTTTGGACTTAAATCTGAATTTTGTGGCTTCAAGTTCCATGATTTTAATATTGTGATGAGTCCTAAAAGTATCCGAATACATTATGGTGACTATGACATGAAACTCTGGGTTTGGGTTTGTCTGTACTACTTACTAGCTATGAACTTTAATTATTTACCCTCTGTGAGTTTCAATTTCCTCTTTCAATTTTGACCAGATACAATATACCTTCTAAGGTTATAACAAGGACTAGGTAAAATAAGCCATATCAAAGGTGCTTATCAACCATTTTTGGCAGAGAATATGAACTCAATGATGTATAATTATTACTGCTATTTATGTTATTGCTATTGTTACCAGATGACTTACCTTTGCATCAGCCCAGAATGTTGCCTCTTTTTTTTTTTTTTTTTTTTTTTTTTTTTTTTTTTTTTTTTTTTTTTTGAGATGGAGTTTCACTCTTGTTGCCCAGGCTGGAGTTCAAGTGCAGTGGCACAATCTTGGCTCACCACAACCTCTGCCTCCTGGGTTCAAGTGATTCTCCTGCCTCAGCTTCCTGAGTAGCTGGGATTACAGACATGCACCACCACGCCTGGCTGATTTCGTATGTTTAGGAGAGACAGGGTTTCCCCATGTTGGTCAGGCTGGTCTTGAACTCCGGACCTCAGGTGATCCGCCCACCTCGGCTCCCCAAAGTGTACAGGTGTGAGCCACCACTCCCAGCCAATGTTGCCTCTCTTGCCAAAACATGAAGCAAAATAATGTTAGGACTTCACACAGGACCAACAGTGCCAACAACAGTGCCGTCATGAAGGCGGACACTGGGCGTGTCTTGTTCATCACTATATCTACATCACCTAAAACAATTTTTGACATATCATTGTAGGTGCATAATTAACCTTTTAAAATTAAGGTACAAAGGAATGAGGTGTCATCATTAAAGTTCTACAGAAAAAGGATGGCTTTGGAGGAAAATTTTTCTATTTTCCTTTATGTTTATTTATGAGCACATCATCATTTATAATATGTACCTTCTAAGAAAAGTCTTACCAACATGCTATTATCAAAGGACTTCTTAATGAGCTAGTCATTGAAGTCCTCATTTGAATGTTGTTCTAATATTACAGCTTCAGATTTCTCTGCAGACACTGGATTTACATCTTAAAAGCCTCATGCATCGACTTACTCACTCTTTGAGCTCAAAGCATTAAGAACTGTCGTTGAGGTTGTGGACTCCATCTGCTTCACAACCACCAACTGTCCTAAGTGAGGACATGGATGAAAACCTTGTAGCAACTGAAGGATAATTAACAGTGGGAGTCAGAGGGTATTTGCTTTGTCAGGGTGCATGATCTTTGAACAGAAGTAAATGTATCTCACTATGGCAACAGAAAGGTGCTGACATTAAATTACAGTCTGCCATATACCTGGTCAGAATAGAGATAGAATCAGTCCCTCTTCTAAGTTCTGCTGGCACTTTACCCATTTTTAAGAAGGAACATTGCATGATTTGCCAAGGAAGGGTGAAAAAGGACAAATTGTAAGCACTGGTTAAAAAGAGCGCTCTTCTGCTGGATTTTACAATTCTCCATGAATGAGATGAATGTTTTGTCTCTCATGCTGCATTCTTAAATACAGTCAGTTAAAAAGAAAGGCTTACTTACTGCCTTTTAAGATAGTCACACCAAGAAAGTAAAGAAGCTGAAGTCACTTCCCTAGGAGCCACGGCTTTGCTGGCAAGTCAAACCAACAAACGTTCATTGAGTATCTGTGTACCCAGGACTTTCCTAGGCACTGATGGAAAAACATAAGAAGCTTGGGACTCAGTCCCAGGACACTTACCCTCCCCAAGCAGAGAAGGAAAACTGAGTGTGACTCATTTAGCAGTCTGACAAAACAAAACCTGAATAATCAAATGTCCCTTGTTTCATTTTTGTAATTTTATTTTATTTTGCTATGGTCTATGTACCTTTGGAATCCATTCTCTCATCTTTCTAAAATTAGATGAATATGAATAAATGTATAGATAGACAAATAAGTAAACAAATAATGAAACCAATCAAGTGTTACTATGTATGGTGTACAAAAGAGGCACTATGGACCTTCAGAGATGGGAGAGAATGGTGAGGCATGCCAATTTTGCCTCTCGGATTTTAACAAAGATTGAATCCTTCGATGAAAGATAAAAATGATTCAAATCAGACAGACTTGCAGTGGAATCCTAGCTCTACCATTTACAAGATATTTGAAATTAGGAAATTTATCTGACTTTTTTGAGCTTCAATTTCTTGTTTACAATGAAGAGTGTATATATATATATATATATATATATACACACACATATATATATAAAACTAATATGCTATTAGTATAAAAAATACAGCAAAGTATAAAGAAGAAAAAACCATCTAAAGATAACCACGATTCATATTTTGCTCTATTTCAGTCTTTTTAATGTTTTCATTTTTTCAAGTTTTGTGTCTATAACTGTCTATATCTTTATATAGCTTAAATAATCAAATAGTTCTAAAAGATTTGTTATTTTTTAAAAAGGAGAAAATGGCAGTCCTATGATCTACTTACCCCCTTTCTAATCTCTCCCAGCCAAGAAGCAACCACTTTTACCTCTCTTTAACTATGCATTGGGTGATCTCCACCATGTCCCTAAAGAGTATATTTTTATTGTCCTTTCTTTTTCATTTTAGGCATTAGTTATTGAAAATTCAAGGTGGTAGATGAGGATTTAGCTCACGTTCTTGCTCCTTTGGTTTTATCCCAACATGCCTCCCTCTTTTCAATCCATCTGGCATAATAATTGTAATTAGATCAATATTCAATATTTCCATTATTATGAATACATAAATGGTAGGCTCAACTGAGTTGTAGTAAACTATGATTAGTTTTCTTTTCTTGCACAATTTTTGGCTTTCCCTGGAATTAGTAACAGTCTTGTTTACACATGTTGACTTTTCTACATCTCCTTCCTAATCCAATCCCAAACTCTTCTCCAGTTGTCTAGTTCCCTTTCATAATGCTCAGGTGCATCAGGCACATTGTTATCTTCCTGAAAATGTCTGTCCTCAGACATAATCCAGTCTGGACTATTTATCTCTATTCCTGCAAGCTGTCTTCCTGGGATTCCCTTCACCATCACCCTGGGGATTTCCTTCATGCCTCTTTAAGGATAGATTCCTGGCTCTTGCATGCAGTGCCCCCTTCTTTCTTGTTTTAGTGAAGCACATTTTAAAACAGCTTTGTAAGAAGGATTGCATGGGAGATATATTTTTTGAAATATTATATATCCATGAAAAATATTTTTATTGTATTCACACTTGACTAATAGTTTGGCTGACCATTGAATTCTAGGTTGGAAATGGTTTCCTTCAGAATTTGAAGGCTTTGCTCTTATCTTCTACCTTTTCACACATTGCTTGCTCTTGAGAAGTCTAGAGTTATTTTGATGCCTGATCCTTTGGATGTAACAGTTTTCTTCTCTAGAAACTTCTAGTCTTATATACTTGTGTTGAATGTTTTGATATTTTGTGATTTATTCATTGTGCTGGGCATTTAATAGGCTCATTTAATCTGAAAACTTATGTTCTTCAATTCTGGACTCTTTTTCTTAAAATATGTAATAATTATTGCCCCCTTCCATTTTCTCTTTCTCTCTTTCTATACCTATTATTTAGAAACTAGAACTACTCACCTGGCCGTTAAATGCTCTTATATTTGCCCTTATTTTATATCTTTGTTTGCTCATTATTCTGGGAATTTTCTTTAAATGTATCTTCTAAATCTTCTCTGGATTTTTTGATTCATGCTGTAATTTTTTTCCCAAAGCAAATGTTTGCTCTCTGAAAGCTATTTTCTTGGTATCTATTTTTTGTTTGTTTTTTTGTTTTTGTCTGGTTGTTTGTTTTTTGTTTGTCATAGCTTTCTCTTACCTCTCTTATACTTTTTGCTAACATTTTCCCTGTTCATTTGTTTTAGTCTCTATCAATCATATTAGATGGCTTTCCCAAAAGCCTGAGAATCCTTGGATGTCTGCTCATATTTAAGTGTGGAGACCTAAACCCCTGTTTGGACATTCTGAGTATGCGTCTCTTGCCAGCAATAAACTTCTATAGTGTTGCTTCTAGCTGTGGCCTGGATGTTGAATTAGAAAATCTCCAATGATGATAACTTTAAATCTTCCTTCTTGGATTGATCAAAATCTCCAGAAAATATTCTGCCATTCTCTTTACTGGAGGGTAAGTCCCTGGCTGCTAGTATTATCAGAACCAAGTGGGAAGAGAAGGCTGGGTGCCCCAGTATCCAGTATGCATTTATCTACCCGACCCCTCCATTTTCAGCAAGGTGTCTTCTGCATTCAACTTCCCCAATAAGAAAACTTCTTCAGAGGATAAACTATAGTATGGAGTGGAGAATATTTTTTTTTCTTTTTCCAAGTTGGTAGAAGAGCCATGACTAGTTTTTAAATAGATACCCAAACAATCTCACTCATTTTAGCTCTTCCCCTTCACCTCTAGCTCTAGAGGCACATGACAGTGCCAATTCCTGAGTCTTTGGAAGGTTCTACTGCGTGGGTCTGGTTGTTTCTCAGCTTCCCCTTCTAGAAGCTTAGGACTCAATTATGTTGCTTCTAGTTGTCTGTCTCCATTCCAGTTTCTGCAGTGTTGATAGTGAAGCTCTTCTGCCTGTCTCTTCATCCTTGTGGGTTTAAATCTTAAGACAAATCCCTGCCTGTCATATTAGGAGGATCTTCAGAAACGAATGGATGTAGAAGAACGTGTTATATTCAGCATCTTTCCCTAGAAGGCCTTTTTTTCCCCCTGATCTGTAAGATAGGTATAATGATACCTACCTTACAGGAATGTGGTAGGTATTAAATGAGATAACATATATTAAAAACATATCTAAAGTTTAGTAGGCACTCAATAAATGGGGGCTATTTTTGTTCTTTGAAGGATGAGCTAACTATAGGAGCCAGAGGTACCCACCACTTTATCATTCACTGGCTTTGTGACCTTTACTAGTATTTTTAAAAATCACTTTTAGACATATATTCTCACTCAAATAAGGGGATCATAAGAGTTTTCTTGTTTATATCTCAGGATTATCTTAAGAGTCAAATTAGTAAGAGGATGAGCAAATATGGTGAAGTGTAAAGCTCACTCTTCTTGAGCTTTTGAGGCAGACAGAAGTGGGGTGAGGATTCTGCCTCTGCCTCTTCCTGGCTGCGTGAACCAGGACAGGTTTTCTCACTTGCTGAGTCTCAATATCTGCTCTTTAATGTGGCTGACCATTTCTTCACCATTTGTGATGAGAATAAAATGAGATAACCTAAGAAAAGTACCACATTTCGAGACCTACTCTTGTAAAGCATTGGTCTCTCTCATTTAACCTCGCAAATGCCTCTCAAGTTTTCTCTCTGATTCAGTGCTAAGTTTTTAAAATTGAGGGTCCCCATAAATGTATCCCAAGACAACTATGAATTGCTGAAGATGAGCAGAAGCACATTCTTAAACTTGGGGGGATAGCATGGACTTCTTTGGTGAATACATACATTTTCCAAAGAGAAAAAATAGTTCAAATACACAAAATAAGCTTTGTATATAATTTTCAGGGTTCCACATAATCCTACTTGTGAATTCCATATTAAGAATTAGATTTCTTCTAAATAAAAGATGCTATGCTCTAAACCAAAATCCTAACATAAAACCCTAAGCATAAGCCTCCTTCAGTGTTAGATATCAGTTCTAAATTTCTTTTCAAAGAATTAATATGTCAGTATGTTCGATTCTTTGCCTTCTACTTTTAAACTTAACTTTCTCATAAAGCAACCTTTTTTGATTACCTACTGCACCCTGACTCATTCTGATCGCCTACTCCACTCGAAGTCATTCTGATTACCTGCTACCTGCTGTGCCCTGACCCCCGCCAAAGCACTCACCCCATCATTCTCTTTAAATTAGCCAATCAGAATTAGTTTATCTTGTGCGGTCTAACCCTAGCCAATAGGGGGACAACACAGCAGCAAGGGCCACATGTGTCAGAGATAAGAACCCCTTCCCCTCCCTTGTCCGAGTGTGTGCTCACCATTGTTCCATGTGTAAGGGCGCACCCTTCTATATAGAAGTACCTTGCTGGGCTGAGAGTTAAAAAGAAAATTTTATATTCGAGTGCTCTTCCTTTTGTGGCACTAAAACTTTATATATAACAATTGGGGGCTCTTCTGGGATTGCATTCCCCTCTGGGGGTGGTCTCTGGTTGTCTCTCCTGAGGAGGTGCACCCGGTCCCCTTGTGGCAGCCTCAGGGGTGAGAAACCAAGACCCACCTAGTGGGAGGAATAACCCAAGCTCTCAGCAAGGCAGGAAAGAAAGAAACTGGTCAGCAACCTAGCTTAAAGGATCCTCACATACTGCAGCAACGACTCTGAGCACAGACCAAGGAAGGAGAAGCCACGGGAGCCAGTAAAGTGCTTCCTTTGTGGTCAAATTCTGGAGGGTTAAATGTGTGTGTGTGCATGAATGATCACAAACGACCTGCTTGCAGTGTTGTTTGTGTGGATGGTGACAAGTCCTACTGCTGGATGGAGTGAGTGAGTCCTCTCTGCAGTTCCCTAGCTGCCTCATATGGCTTAGGGTGTATCCTGCCATGGGCCTGCCAACACTAAGAGGAGCCTGATTCTGCCTTGGGGGAGCGGCCAGAGAGGACAGCATGAGTGGGAAGTGTGCAAAGGACCATCAGAGTGGGGGAAACAGGTCAACCTCCCAGGACAAGCAAGGCAAGACACCCCCTGGTTTGAGGGGTTGAGCCTTCCAGGACAGGCAAGACACCCCTTGGTTTGAGGAGTTGAGGCTTCCAGGGCAGGCAAGGCAAGACACCCCCTGGTTTGAGGAGTTGAGCCTTCTGGGACAGGCAAGGCGAAACATCCCTGGTTTGAGGGGTTGAGCCTTCCGCTAATTTCAAGAGTTGAACCTCTCATAAACCCCCCCTTTCTTCTTGGGGGAAGAAAGAGTAGCTCTACTCCCACCAGTCCCTCCCCTAGGGAAAGAGGAAGGAGAGGGAAGAACAGCAGCATAAGCAGCTGGCAGAGGCAAGGAAAGACCAGCAGAGAGAGAGACAGAGAGAGACAGAGAGGAGAGAGAGAGAGAGACAGGAGAGAGAGAGAGAGAGACAGAGAAAAGAGAGACAGAGGAGAGAGGCAGAGAGAGAGAAAGAGAGGCAGAGCTACAAAGAAGGAGTCGGAAAGAAAGAGAAAGTCAGAGAGGGAAAGAAAGAGATAGAAGTAGTAAAGAAAAAACAGTGTACCCTATTCCTTAGTTAATGGGTGCAGCACACCAACGTGGCACATGTATACATATGTAACAAACCTGCACATTGTGCACATGTACCATAGAACTTAAAGTATAATAATAATAAAAAAAAGCCAGGGTAAATTTAAAACCTGTAATTGATCATTGAAGGTCTTCTCGGTGACCCTATGACACTCCAATACCACCTTGTAAGTGTAAACAAGGGTATAGCCTGAAAGCACTGAGGCCACTGACAACCAGTAGCCTTCCTACCAAAATCCTTAACCCAGTAACCCGCGGATGGCCCATATACATTCAATCTGTAGCGGCAACTGCTTTGCTAACAGAAGGAAGTAGAAAAGTAACTTTTAGAGGAAACCTCATTGTGAGCACACCTCACCAGTTCAGAACTACCCTAAGTCAAAAAAAAAAAAAAAAAAAGTGAAAAGGTAGCTTACTAACTCAAAAATCTTAAAGTATGGGGCTATTCTGTTAGAAAAAGATGATTTAACATTAACCACTGAAAATTCCCTTAACCCAGTAGGTTTCCTAACAGAGGATCTAAATCCCTTCAGGACAGGCCGATAGATGGTTCCTCCCAGGTGATTGAGGGAAAAAGACACAATGAGTATTCAGGAAGTGATAAGGAAACACTAGTAGAAGCAGAGTCAGGAAAACTGCCTAATAATTGGTCTGTTCAAACGTGAGAGCTGTTTGCACTCAGCCAAGCATTAAAGTACTTATGGAATAATAATAAAAAAAAGCCATCTATACCAATTCTAAGTTAATTTTGGCTAAACAAGGTCTTATTAATAGCAAAGAATAATTGAAATCCCAAACTTAGAAGGTTTTCAACAAAAGTAAATTTTGCTAAAAGTTAACAGTGTAACATGTATTATCCTAACTTCAAATCCTGTGGCCTTAGACAGTCTAGTCCACAGACATGAAGGAAGTTGGCTTTGGAGAAGAATGATTATCTTAAAAAGAAAAAAAAAAAAGGAGAGGGAGAATGTATGTAAAAAAATGTTATATAGTAAATTCTTGTCCTAAAATAAATTAACTAGTTGTTTAAAGAAAGGGATGTTTGCAACAAGTCAGAAAGTTGAGGCATGTCAAAGAATTGTCTGTGAAAGTTGTGAAGGAAAAAAAGTTATAAAAGGGAATTTATGCAAGAACTGTTGTATAATTTAAAAGTAATTAAGCCTCCTGAATGTAAAGCTATTGAAGAAACAGTTTATGTGCAAGGTGTATAAGGAAAGTAAAATATACTTTTGGTAAAAGGATAATAAGGAGCCATAAGAATGTGGATTTTTACCTACATTAAAAGTTTAAAAATAAAGAAATATTTTGTTTTAAAGGTTTAAGCAAGTTTTGAAATGTTAATTGTAAAGGAAATTCTGTGTGTAAACATATTGGCTAAAGTTTAAGGGGTATCATCCAGTTTTTCTGTGAACTGGACATTAAAATAAAAGCACAACAGGTCTTTCTTAAAGCACTAGCCTGCTCTTTAACAAAAATTATAAAAGGTTAAAAAGAGTCTATAAAAATCGTACATTATGGTCAGATATTAAAAATTGGATAAATATGTCTACAAAGTTTTATTAAAGTTAAGTTTAACATTAATAACTCGCTAATATAAAGGTGAAACTTAGCTTATCTGGTATAAAAATCATACAGGAAGCACTGTTAAACATAAAATGGTGTTTGGCCTTCTTTGGTCTAAAAACTAAAAAAATAGGTGCTAAAGGAAATTTCTCAGTAAAAAGGCTCCAAGGACGATAAAGTCCACTGCTGATGTCCCCACATTTAAAACAAAAGATCTGTTTCTTAGAAATTATATACTTGGTTTATCTTCCACTTTCCTTTCCCTCAAAACTAAAAGTCTTTTAGCAAAGCTACCAACCCTAGAATTTCCGGTAAACCAACACCAGCCTGAAGATCACGTTCTCATCAAAGGGTGGAAAGAAGGAAAACTCGAGCTAGCCTGGGAAGGACCCTACCTTGTGCTGCTGACCACCAAGACTGCTGTTCCTACAGTGAAAAAGGGATGGACTCATCATACCTCAGTCAAGAAAGCGCTGCCCCCTCCAGAGTCTTGGGCCACAGCTCTAGGGGAAAACCCTGCCAAACTAAAGCTAAGAAAAATTTAACTCTCTTTCATCTATTCTATTACTCTTTCTTCTTTACTTGTTCTATGGCTGACCATGTAGTTATTAACATAACCAAGTCAATTTTGCCTCAAACTATTGCGCTTAATGCTTGCCTTGTTATAGCCTGTGGGGATTTGCCAAGTCAAAGAGAGCTCTCTACTTCGGAAAAAAATACCTCTGTGCCTCCTGACTGTCCTCAGACTGGGCATTAGTGAATTGGGACCATTTAATCCGGGAAGATTTTGATAAAGACCCCAGTGTCAACCCAGAGTCCTACCCCCCACCCCGCCCCCGACATAGAGCTTTTATGCTGTAGTTGGTCCAACGTTCTGTGGACCACTAAAGAGCAAGAAGGGATTGCCCCAACCGGTTTTTGTAATCTCCTAAGACCATACACTCATTTTACTAAAGAGACAGCCCTCTCCCCAACTGTCAGCTAAACCTATACAGGTTATTATCTATAATTCTATACAGGTTATTATCTCAAACCCTCAAATTTCTTCCCCTTTCCTAAGCCAGTCCCCTTCTTTAAGCCAGTTTTATGCTATAGGGGCTGAGGTTTCAGGGACAAACCCTATTAGATTATTTAAAATGCGTTTCTTTGATCCCCATCGCCTGCACCTTCCTCTAAGCCTTCTTCCAAAACCTCTCACAACGGAACAGTTGCTCCTCCTCCATTTAACAAGAAAACCAAGATAGCTATTGTAAAAATTAAAGACTTAAAACAGTCCAGGCTCAGTGGCTCACGCCTGTAATCCCAGCACTTTGGGAGGCTGAGGCAGGTGGATCACCTGAGGTTGGGAGTTCGAGACCAGCCTGACCAACATGGAGAAACCACCGTCTCTACTAAAAATACAAACTTAGCAATGCATGGTGGCTCATGCCTGTAATCCCAGCTACTCGGGAGGCTGAGACAGGAGAATTGCTTGAACTTGGGAAGCAGAGGTTTCAGTGAGCCAAGATTGCACCATTGC
Source organism: Hylobates moloch (assembly GCF_009828535.3). NCBI lineage: Eukaryota > Metazoa > Chordata > Mammalia > Primates > Hylobatidae > Hylobates > Hylobates moloch. The sequence goes on along the minus strand of NW_026652281.1, from coordinate 124,393,301 downwards.
ACTCAAGCCTGGGCAACAAGAGTGAAACTCCGTCTCATAAAACAAAACAAAACAAAAAACCCAAAGACTTAAAGCAAACTTTGGCAATTAAGACAGGATATCAAGATGCAAATGCCTGGTTAGAATGGATCAAGTATTCCAGATTGTCCCCTTTCCACTAGGGTGGTCCTCCAGTCAACCAGGCATGGGCTGCATGGTAGCTCTTTTCCAGGTTTCTACAGCCTGGAGTAATAAGTCGTTCCAAGCTCTCTCTCTGCTGTATCCCGAAGTCTGGTACCCTGCAGGTCAGCCCCTGAGGGCCATCCAGCTTCCGTCTCCCAACACTAAGTTCACTTTGTGTCTCTCATGACAGGGAGGAAACTTAGCATTCCTTGGAGACCTGAAGGGATGCAGTGAGCTTAAGAATTTTCAAGAGCTTATCAATCAGTCAGCCCTTGTTCATCCCCGAGCGGATGTGTGGATGTGTGGTGGTATTGTGGTGGACCTTTACTGGACACTCTGCCAAATAACTGGAGTGGCACTTGTGCTTTAGTCCAATTGGCTATCCCTTTCACCCTGGCATTTCATCAACCAGAGGAAGGAAAAATAAGACATCATAGACCGAGAGAAGCCCCTTATGGGTCTTTCAACTCTCATGTCTATTTAGACACAATTAGAGTCCCATGGGGAATACCAGATCAATTTAAAGCCCAAAATCAAATAGCCGCAGGATTTAAGTCAATATTTTGGTGGGTGACAATTAATAAAAATGTAGATTGGATAAACTACAGCTACTTCAACCAACAGTGATTTATTAACTATACTAGAGATGCTGTTAATGGAATAGCTGAGCAATTAGGGGCTACTAGTCAGATGGCTTGGCAAAATAAAATAGCCTTAGATATATTAGCAGAAAGAGGGGGAGTTTGCATCATAATTAAAACTCAATGTTGCACCTTCATCCCAAACAACACTGCCCCTAATGGAAGTATTAGAAAGGCACTGCATAGTCTGACTGCTCTATCCAATAAGTTAGCCAGCAGCAACTCAGGGGTAAATGACCCCTTTATAAGATGGCTAGAAAAGTAGTTTGGTAAATGAAAAGGAATAATAGCCTCAATTCTTACTTCCCTCACAGCCGTAATAGGTGTATTTATTCTTGTCGGGTGCTGTGTCATACTGTGCATCCGTAAGTAGATGCAGAGGCTCATAAAAATGGCACTTACTGAAACCTCCCTTAACTAACCTCCATCTTATCCAGAGAAGCTTCTTCTTTTGGAAAATGAAGCAAAACTACTAAGCCAAGGCATGTTAAAAAAAAGTTTGAAAAGAAAGCTGTAAGGAAATACAAGGGGAGGGATTGTTAGATATGAGTTCTAAATTCCTTTTCAAAGAATTATTATGTCAGTATGTTCAATTCTTTGCCTTCTACTTTTTTGTTTTGTTTTGTTTTTGAGGCAGATTCTCGCTCTGTCGCCCAGGCTGGAGTGCAATGGCAAGATCTCGCCTCACTGCAAGCACTGCCTCCCGGGTTCATGCCATTCTCCCGCCTCAGCCTTTTGAGTAGCTGGGACTACAGGTGCCCGCCACCACACCCGGCTAATTGTTTTGTATTTTTAGTAGAGACGGGGTTTCACCCTGTTAGCCAGGATGGTCTCGATCTCCTGACCTCGTGATCTGCCCATCTCTGCCTCCCAAAGTGCTGGGATTACAGGTGTGAGCCACCGCGCCCGGCCTGCCTTGTACTTTTAAACTTACCTTCCTCGTAAGGCAACTTTTTTGATTAACTACTCCACCCTGACTCATTCAGATCACCTGCTCCACCCCAACTCAGTCCAATTACCTGCTATCTGCTCTGCCCTGACTCCGCCAAAGCACTCACCCCGTCATTCTCTTTAAATTAGCCAATCAGAATTAGTTTAGCCTGTGCGGTCTAACCCTAGCCAATAGGGGAACTACACAGCAGCAGGGAACATGTGCGTCAGGGATAAGAACCTCTTCTCCTCCCTTGTCCAGGTGTGAGCTCACAATTATTCTATCTGTAAGGGCACACCCTTCTATATAGAAGTACCTTGCCTTGCTGAGAATTAAAAAGAAAATGTTATATTCGGGTGCTATTCCTTTTGCAGCACTGAAACTTTATATATAACATTCAGAAACCTAATAATAAAGCACTTGGGAACCCTTAGTACGTAAAGCAAAGTGCTAGGCATTTAACTTGCATTATTTCGTATAATCCTTATTAGCCCCAAAATACAAGTGAAACACTAAGACTTGAAGAGAGTATGTAACCTGCTCAAGCTCATAGAGCTGGTAAGAGTTGAAGCAGCAGTCAAACCAAAGGTGTCTCCCAAAAAGATAGGTTGAAGTCCTAACCCCTGGTATGTCAGAATGTGAAATTTATTTGAGAATGGAGTTGTTGCAGAGATAACATGTTCAGTTAAGATGGTACAGTATCAAAATGGAGTAGAGTGGGCCCTGAATCTTGTATGGCTGGTGTCCTTAGAAGGAAAATTTGCACACACACACAGATTTGAGAGAGTAGTCAAGCAGGGAAAGAGAGTAGTTTTTAAGATCTATGAAGAGAGGGTTCTAGAATTCCATGATATCTACTTGTGCCATGCTTAGCACTTGGAGGAGGGAGACCAAGAAAAAGTATTTCTGCTGTGAATTATTTTTGTCCTTAACTGAATCTGCCAGCCATTGAAATTCTTTGCTATCAGTACATTTTGAATGAAAATAAAATGATATATGTTTGTCTTCTAAGCACTCCCTCCTCCAGTATGGATAAGCAAAAGCTCTGGCATGTTCAGTAGTGCTACATGGGCCATCAACTAAGGCACAGTCCTGACTCTAATCATTAGCTGACTCCAGGGATCCTTCTTGAAATTATTTTGAAGGAAGTACAAACATTATTTTTCACCATCATGTAAGGATAAATGCAGGCTGGGCGTAGTGGCTCATGCCTGTAATCCCAGCACCTTGAGAGGCTGAGGTGGGTGGATCACTTGAGATCAGGAGTTCAAGACCAGCCTGGCCAACATGGTGAAACCCCCATCTCTACCAAAAAAATGCAAAAATTAGCCAGGCATGGTAGTGTGTGCATACCTATAATCCCAGCTACTCAGGAGGCTGAAGTGGGAGAATCGCCTGAACCCGGGAGGCGGAGGTTGCAGTGAGCTGAGATCATGCCAGCCTGGGTGAAAGAGTGAGACCCTGTCATGCAGTCCCACATAAATGCCTTTAATAGTTAAATGTTAAGAGTTTTGAGCAATTCCACTCCTAAATTCACATCCAAAATATTAAGAGCAGGAACTTAAATTCTTGTACACCAACGTTCACAGCAGCAGTATTCACAATAGTCTAAAGGTAGAAACAACTAAAGTGTCCAACAGCAGATAAATGGAGAAACAAAAGGTGGTATATATGTACAATGGAATAGGATAAATAATAAAAGGAAGTTCTGATATATGCTACAACACGAATGAACCTTGAAAATATTGTGCTAAGTGAAATACACCAGACAGAATAGGATTCCTCTTACAAGAGGTGCCTAGAATAGTCAAATTTATAGAGATGGAAAGAAGAATAGAGTTACTAGAGGCAGAGGTTAGGGGGAATTGAAGAGATCTTGTTAATAAGTACAGTGTCTCTGTATGGAAAGAAGAAAAAGTTCTAGAGAGAGATGGTGGTGATAGTTGTACAACATTATGAATGTACTTAATGAATTGTACACTTAAAAATGGTTAAAATGGTAAATTTTCTGTTATATATACATATTTCCACAATAAAAAATGAAGAAAAATAGAGCCAGCTTTGAGTAAATCGTACAGAAACCTCCACAGCAATTCAACTGACTATATTTGTTTTTTAAATAATATTCATACTGAAAATTAATCCTACCTAAATAAACCAACCAAGCTGCTTTAGATATTATTAATTGTAGAGATGATTTAAACACTCCAAAAGAAATACTAATCTCTTCCCTCATGCCACAAATTTTTTTTCAGGATCAAAGGATTATTGTAGAGATGATTTAAATACTCCAAAAGAAATATTCATCTCTTCCCTCATGCCACAAAATCTTTTTCAGGATCAAAGGATTATCAAAAGTTACAAAACTGCAATCTAAGAGAACTCAACTGTATTTTCACATTTAAATATGTTTAAAATGGTATGTATATTTAAGTAAATTATAGTATATGTTTTAGAATTGTACAACTGCTAAATTATTCAAGAAAATAAACAAATTTCAAGGAATTGACATAAACTACCTATGGTGTGAGTGAAAATCAGGATACAAAAGTATATTGAATATCATCCCAGATATATCAAGTGTCTTTTATACACATACACAGATTAAAAATAGATCATTAATGCATTCACTTAATCAACAAAGTAGGTGCTAAGGATACAAAAATGAACAAAATAGCAAAAATCCCTGGCCCTCATGGAGTTTACTTTCTAGTGAGAGGAAAAACATAATTAACAAATAATTAAGTAAATGTAAACAAGAAATATGGCGAAAAACATAGTGGGTAGGAGGGATGAGGCCTGCTAGAATGGAGATAGGGGTTGCAAATGAAAACAGACAAAACTATTAGCAATGGTTATCGCTGGGCTGAGGCATGATGGGTAATTCTTTCTTCTTGATTTTTATTTTATGAGCTTTCTACAACTCATATGCATTCCTTCTATAATTATAAATCTTGCTTTTAACTATGCATTTAAATACGCATTTCCTAAGAATAGCTGCAATGAAGTTCATCTACCTTTATATCAGATATCACCACAAATGTTAATGATAGGGTATTTCAGGACTATATGACAGTCTCAATATCATATCAGGACTACCAGAAAACGCACAGAGGAAAGCAATCAGGCCAATTCTAGTTATTGATTAGGAACATAAGACTTAAACAGAAGATCTTTTTAATACCTCAAGCCTTATTTTAGAGCCTTTTCCCTGGTATGTTATACTCTGGACAGAAAATGAAGAAGTTATCAAAGTGGCAAAAACTTCAATATTTTATAAAAATAAATAAAAATTATCCCACAAGGTATCATATTAACTAAGTTGATCTAAAAAAGGTTGAAGAGTGAGCAATGACGATGATGACAACGATGATGAAATAAATTGTTTTTGTTTTTGGTGAGACAGGGTCTTGCTCTGTTGCCCAGACTAGTGTGCAGTGGTGCAATTACAGCTCACCGTAGCCTTCATACCACCATACCCAACTAATTAAAAAAAAAAAATGGTAGAGATGGAACCTCACCATGTTGCCCAGGCTGGTCGTGAACTCCTGGGCTCCAGCGATCCACCTGCCTCAGCCTCCCAAAGTTCTGGGATTAGAGGTGTGATCCACTTCACCTGGCTCATAATGAATTGTTAAATACATGGATAAAGGACATTGGAATTGTTGTCCTTAGAATCCAAATGGGTAGAAGAAGCTAAGCAAAGCTCAAGAGTGGTGCTGAACTGGATGATTAACTCCAGGGAAGAAAAGGTGCTCTAGATGAAACGCCCAATACTTCATTAATAATGTGGTCTAAGGCATATGCATGTGAGTTACAGCAGAAGCGAAGATGAATGTCACTGTGAAATGAAATTGTTTTTAGCTCTCTGAAAGTAAGATTTTGAGTTAGGCACATAATGGGTGTTTGATGTATTATTGCTGAAGAGCAATTCCCAATGTTTGTTTTTGAAATTTTATATATGCATTCTGATTGGCCATCCTGGGAAGATAGCTATAACTGAAATAAATGGGATTCATTTTAGATCAAGATTCTGGATCTATCCATGTGACTATCTGACTTAAGGTCAGTGGCTTAATCTTTCTGTGCCTCTGTGTAGTCCTGCTATGTTTAAATTGTAAACTGATCGAATGATAAAATGCATTATGGTTGTTCGACAATCTCTGCCAACACTCCCTAACAAGAATGTTACTGGATAGTAAAGTACATTTTCACATCATTTGCTTCCAAATCGAACTCCCTGAGGTACCCAATATCTGGATATGGAGGTGGGTGTTGATGAGAGCCTAAGAGACAGTTAGAATTTGGAGACAGCAACTGCAGAGCATTAAAACCCAAATGTGATGTCCTTCTGGATATAAGGCCCTGTGTGTCTAGCCTGGTCCATACTGATGAAGCCAGTCCTGGTTCCTGGTCACCCAATTTAATAGATTTATATTACATGCTCTAGTACCTCATCTTAAAGAAATCCATTATATTATATTTAGCTGAATTATATTAGGCATCATCTGTTTGTTTATTTCTCTGCTTCCTTTTAGACCAAACTTCTTGAAGCTTGTCTATACTTGCCGTGTCTGCATTCTTACCTTCCATCTACTCCTAACTCATTATACTCTGGCTCAGGCCTCCACACTCCACTAAACTGCTTTTGTGAATAACAACATCCTCCATGTTGCCTACTCCCGTAGATTTTTCTCACCTACTTAGTCACACAGGAGCATTCAACATAAGTGAACTACAACAAGAGTAGTGTTGAACTGGGTGATCAACTATCTCTTTCCTTCCACTTTCCATAGCTAGACTGCTTTCCACTGCCTGGTTTCTAAATACTAGGATCCCTCTTCTCCTTGGTCTCCACACTCTCTCTCAGAGCAGACTTAGCCATCCCCATAGAATTAATACCCATGTCTTTCTGTCTCCATCCCAGATGTTTCCACTCATTGCTGGATACTCCATTCCAGCTCCTACTTGGCACCATCATTTAGCTGTCCCATAATCACTGTATGCATCCAAAAGTGAACTCTAGACTGCATGTGAGCAGGTCCCAAACCCCTCCGTTCCCATGCGTCTCCATCTCAGTAAAATGTCACAGTCATCCACATAACTACTCAAGCAAAAACCTAGGATTTATCCTTGATTTTGTTCTTTCCATCTTACCCCACATTCAAGCCATCAGTAACACCTAATTATTTTATATTGAAAATAAATGTTGAATAAACTCTCAGCTTTCCGTCTGCACTGCCACACTGTGAATCCAGATACTATCATCTTTCACTGAAATGAAGATGAGGCTACTTTTTGTTGTTGTTGTTGTTCATTTTTTTTTTTGAGATGGAGTCTTACTCTGTTGCCCAGGCTGGAGTGCAGTAGATCTTGGCTCACTGAATCCTCCACCTCCTGGGTTCAAGGGATTCTCCTGCCTCAGCCTCCCGAGTAGCTGGGATTACAGGTGCCCACCATCATGCCGGGCTAATTTTTGTATTTTTAATAGAGTCAAGGTTTCACCATGTTGGCCAGGCTGGCCTTGAGCTCCTGACCTCAGGCGATCCGCCCACCTCGGCCTCCCAAAGTGCTGGGATTGCAGGCGTGAACCACTGCACCCAGCACAATAGGCCACTTTTGATTTTTTTTCATCCCAGCAACTTAAATGAGTTTTCTACATAGCACTTATGGAAAATTACAATGATAAATTTGGATTTCACAGATCAGAAAATTCAGTCTCTGCCTCCCGCCCCCCAGAAAACTAGGGAAGAAAAGAGAGATCAATATCGGGTGACTTTTGTTCTTTTATTTGCCAAGTAAAGGCATTGGAAACCATGATGATTATATAATGATAGCAACAATAGCTAACATTTATTGAGCAATTACTGTGTGCCAGTCACTAGCTAAGCATTTTACCTGGACAATTTTTTTATTCTCACAAAAACTATGAGACAGATACTATTATTAGCCCCCTTCTACATATGAGAAAACGGGGGATCAGAGAGGTAAGTCACTTACCTAGGTTCTGACTATAAAAAAAAAAATTCTATTTCCACAATCCATAAATACTAAGCGCACACACACAAGAAATGACATAATCTTAAAATTAAATTTTAATAGGTTTAATAAGTTTATGGGATGCTTATTACATTGTCCTAATTTTTCTCTTCCACCATAGACTAAGAAAAGCTTTGTCATAGTTGCTACTTGTCTACAGAGAGTGACTGGGAACCACTGATTTAATCTGTAGTCCTCTGATGCCATGATATTAGTTAAGTTGAAGATCAGCTCTAGAGCCTATCACTTAGGATCCACTAATAAAAAAAAAGGTCACTTAACCAGCTCATCAGCCCTTCATCATTTCAAATGGTTGGCAGCAAATGGTTGCCACTAACACTTGAAGAGCTTGGTGGGTCCTTTAAGAATATAATTGGAGCTTCTCCAGGGAAGTAGTCTCCAAGGCCAATTGATGGCAGCTGTTTGCACTGTCAGCACTTCCCTTTTATAAAACACGGTGCCCCAGGAAGTCTGGGATTTGTCCATTCCTGGTGCCAAAACCAAGAAATGGGCAGCAACAGCTTCTTTTCCTGTTGCTGGACCCCAATTCATGGATTTGCTCAGAAGTCAGAAATACACAGACAATTTCTTTCAAACAAATTGCAAAGTAGAACAGTGGGGCAGGATGGGGGGGTCAACATCAACTGTTGGATGCTCCTCAATCGAATAAATGTCTTTAGTAGGAAGCAGATTCTGCCTAGTCATATTTTAAATGCATTACAGGTTGTAACCATTTAATTGAATTTAGGTTGTGTGGCCATTAAATAATATATCTCACAAAAATAGCATATTTTACCCTCAAACACACTAGATTTATTGGCCCAAGTATTTCCACTGGCTCACACAGATCAACTGAATGACAGGGAAGAATGAATTTATTAAGCATCTGCAAAGAACAGATTGTAGTCTTGGTGTAAGTCCAGGGTATTATGAGGGGATATCAGAAATCTCCTAGGGCATATGAAGAAATGTCTGCAAGATGCTTAGAGCAGGAGTCAGCACAATAAGGCCCATGGGCCAAATCTAACTCACTATCTATTTTTGTATAGCTCATGAACTAAGAATGGTTTTTACACTTTTTTTTTTTTTTTTGAGACAGAGTTTTGCTCTTGTTGCCCAGGCTGGAGTGCAATGGTGCAATCTGAGCTCACCGCAACCTCTGCCTCCCAGGTTCAAGCGATTATCCTGTCTCAGCCTCCCGAGTAGCTGGGATTACAGGCATGCCCCACCATGCCCAGCTAATTTTGTATTTTTAGTATAGACAGGGTTTCTCCATGTTGGTCAGGCTGGTCTTGAACTCCTGACCTCAGGCGATCTGCCCACCTCGGCCTCCCAAAGTGCTGGGATTACAGGCATGAGCCACCATGCCTGGCCGATTTTTACACTTTTCATTGATTGGAAAAAAAAGAATAATATTTGATCATATGCAAAAAATATTTTTGAAATTCACATTTCAGTGTCCATAAATAAAGTTTTATCAGAACAAAGCCATATTCATTTGTTTCTGCATTGTCTAAGTCTGCTTTTATGCTACAATGGCAGAGTTGAGTAGTTGTGACAGAGACTGTATTACTTGGAAAGTGTAAAATACTTAGTATCTGGCCCATCACAGAAAAAGTTGCCAACTCTGCTTTAAGTCATTCTCATAAATAACCAAAGGTATAGGTTACTCAAGTGTAAAACAAGGTTAATTTTATTTATTTTACTATATGCCTCCAGAAAGGACAGAAGACATAGTTTAGGAGGAAACAGAAAAGCCTATGCAAGGCTATTGGATTCAAAATCTATAGCCATAAGTTTTCTAGTCCTTTTCGCCAATGTCCTGTTTTAACAAGAATATTCTTCCATGACTGGCTTTTTAATGTCTGTGTTTCCAGATGAAACTTCCATGAATGGTCACATAGTAATGCATAGTAGAAATCCCTGTATATTTCATGGGACCTGAGTTTGTGAATTGAAGGCTAACACTGGTCACTCTAATTGAGTTGACATTTGCAAGGCCATACAGAAGTCAGCTCCCTTGAAGGCCTGCACTCCCATTTTCTTTGAATATAGTACACTGGAAGTGATAACCAAATTGTCTGAACAATGAAACTGGCTTGCAGATTTAATTTTTCAACCTAGGTAGTTGCAAGTTGAAAATTAAAAATGTCTATAGCTTTGGATAGTATAAAAAGTTAGGGTAGCATGAGTGTTACTTAACGATCAGCAACTACTTCACAATAATTTGTTCAGAAGACCCTCTTTAACTAACATGTTCTTGAGTTTTAAAAAATAATAAAGAAGCAGTGAATTTTCATAAAATCCAACTTGTACTTTAACTAGAAACATCCAACATCCCAGAATTAAACTGAGCTGTCTTGTGTTTTACTCATTAAACCAAATAGATATAAATTAAGCAACATAAAAACTTGTAAGGAAAACTTACAGAGGAGCATAACCACTTTTGATCATGTAATAAGAAAATTACATTTTTTCATATAAATCACATTACAAATATTTTACATGTAAAAATTTGTTGCCATTAAACCAGCAGGAAAAATCAATGGAAAGATGTTTCCAACAGAAAAAGAGTAGATACGATTATAATCTTTCGTTTCCCAAACTGAGATCCACAGAATATTATGAGCCACAGACATTAAAATGTTTTTCACAAAAATTATTTCATTTTGAAATAAATATTAAAAATGTCAGAAGACTGAGATTTCAATATTGTAGGTCATTTCAGAGACTTTAATATGCTAACAAACACTGGAAGCTCTAAAGGCAGGTGTGACTTTCCTAAATTTGTTTGAGTTGATTCTCCTAAACAAGTATTCATAACTCACTGCTCAGGGAACACTCCAGCGGGAACCACTAGCTCAGTGTTTGTGGTCTGTTTTCTGACTTTCTAGTTTGTTTCTCCAATCCCTTTGTATGGAGAAATAAAGCCCTTACAAATTAAAACCCTTGCCATAAATTGGACTTGAGGTTATTTATGACAAATGCCTTTACTAAATGTTAGGTTGTCCAAGATGACTTATTTTTTTAAGAAGCCAATTCGTGCTAGGGAAATTGTCCTTTAACTTTTCCAACCATTCGAATGCAAAATAATAAATACAAGACAACATTACTCAAGGCTGGTAAGGGAAAGTTGGAAATTCATTTGCCTATTAAATTGAGTGCAAATAGGCCATGATAGACATTCAAATAACAAAAGAAATTTTCGGTGTCCTTCGTAGCTGGAATCAATTTAGCAACCTCCTATTTCTTTTGGATTGCAAATCTGTGGCCAATTTTCTTGGCCCAACATTTTAAAAGATCCCATTGCCTCTGTCACTGAAGATGCTGGAAAACTGGAAACAGCCACATATCCTAGGAGATGAGTGTTGCCAAATAAAAGTAGAACACTGAGTTTTCAGCAAGTCCAAAGAATAATGCAATAATTGAACTCTCTGCAAACTCAGGGCATTGATGAACTCTTTAGAGCAGCTTTTTAGACTTAAGTCCAAATTTTCTCAGCTATAATACTCTAGAAGAAGGCTGTCTCTTGGTTTAACTAAGCCAACTTTATCACCTTTACATTCTTTGTATAAACTTGGATACACATATTACTCATAATGACTGCAAGATTTTTTCTTGTTGCCTCGACTCTGAATTGTAAACAAGTCCACTCTCTCCTGTAAAGATTTCTTTTTTCTAAATCAGCCTGAAAACCTCAATAAGCAAAACCATACCAACCAGCCACACAAACAAAAAAAATCTAGTGCATTCGGATAGAGAAAATAAAGTAGATTTTTAAAAAAAGGTTGTAAGCATTAAAAAGAAGTGTCACTTGCACACCTATTCTTTTATTTCAGAAAACAAAAAATGTTTTCCTGCATCATTAATTATTTCTCAGAATATCCATATGGTAGTTGAGAATGGGGGACAGTTTTCACTGAATCTGTTGATCAAATGGGATTACTTATTAGTCAGTTTGGGACTTAAATCGGATAAAGTAAACTTTAGTTATTTTCATCCCAATTAGTTCTTGATTTTGCCTTAAACAAAAATACAATAACCTCAAGGGGATAAAAAAGATATCAGATGAGATTATGTTTTTGTGTGGTCAATAACTTGGCTTCTTTTAAAGTGTTTTTATATAGGTTTTAACAGAATCCATAAAATCTGCCATTCTGTTAATCCAATCAATAGAAACATGAATAGGTCTAATCAACAGAGTTGCATTTAATCAATTTTGTTTCTCTCAGAACTTAAAGTACTTCGAAGAGTGCACACTAGGAAACTCTGATGTTAGTAAATAACACTTAATTAGCATTAATTGAGTGGTTACTTTATGTGAAATACCTTGCTAAGTGTTTTACTTGCGTTATTTATTCAATCCTCACAAAGACCTAATGAAGTATGCCCAATTATTACCTGCATTTTACATATAAAGAAACTGAGGCTTAGAAAGGTTAAATAAGTTTCCCCCTCAATTAATTCATTAGTAATTATTTAGGTTTGGAGACTTTTCTTGTGGTACCTCAAGTTTCCTTAGAACACCATATAATCAGTCAAACTGACTCTAGTGTCTGATAATGGCTGACCAGGCTATATCCCCTTTGACTCTTCTCATAGAAACATGTAGATTACTGGCATGTGGCACAGCTGAGACTTGAACCTGTGCATGCCTTTCCAATACTCTAGCTCATCATGCCAGGCTGTGTCCCATTACTAAAACACAAAGTGTAATTAGGTAGAAGACAGTATGATGGTTCCTCAGAGAGTCAAACAAGGAATTATATGATGCGGTGATTCTACTTCTAGGTATATACCCAAAAGAATTGAAAACAGGGACTTGAACAGATATTTGCACACCAATGTTTATAGCAGCCTTATTCAAAAAAATCAAAAGGTGAGGAAAATCAATGTCAACTAATGAAAAGATAAACAAAATGTGGTATATCCATACAATGGAATACGGCTCAGACTTGAAAGAGAATCTTGACACATGCTACAACATGGATGAACCTTGAAAATAAATGCTAAATGAAATAAGCCAGATGCAAAAGAACAAATCTTGTATGTTCCATTTATATGAGGTACACAGAGTAGTTAAATTCATAGAGACATAAAGTCAAATTGTTGTTAACAGGGACTGGGGAGGGGATGGAATGTGGATGTTATTGTTTCAGAGGTACCGAGTTTCAGTTTGAGAAGAGAAATGTTCTGAAGATGGGTAGTGGTGATGGTTGCATGATAACGTGAATGTGCTTACTGTCATAAACCGTATATTCTAAAATGATTAAATGGTACATTTTGTTATACATATTTTACCACAATAATAAAAAAAAGTAATTAGGACTTAAGATTAGCCCTAAAACATAAAAGCTAAAACCGCGCAACAAAACAATAGTATAATTTGAGATCTAATTTATGAAAGATATCTTATATAATCAAATAAGCAAGCCGTTTTTTTTTTTTTTTTTTTGGACAGAGTCTTGCTCTGTTGCCAGGCTGGAGTGCAGTGGAGCAATCTCAGCTCACTGCAAACTTCACCTCCCGGGTTCAAGCTATTTTCCTGCCTCAGCCTCCTGAATAGCTGGGACTACAGGCACACACTGGCATGCCCAGCTTATTTTTTTGTATTTTTTGGTAGAGACGGGGTTTCACCATATTGGCCAGGATGATTTCGATCTCTTGACCTCGTGATCTGCCCACCTCAGCCTCCTGAAGTGCTGGGATTACAGGCGTGAGCAACCGTGCCCAGCCCAAAAATCTTCTACTTCGTTTTCGCTGAATAAAGATCAACATAAGTAACTAATAAAATGATGTGTTCAAGATCAGATATCAGATGGAACAACGTGAAATACAAGTGTCAGGATGAATTCTGGCAAGAATAGCTTATCTCAAGGGACATCCAATAACCTCTTATCTTGCTCCTTAATTACCTTCAAAGTGAACAAAAACACTTTTTCCATGAGAGAGAATTCTGCAAATATTACTTGGGAAAATTATTGGTTAAATGTTCTTCTCATATCTATATATTGGAAATATTAAACAGTTTGAAGAAAATCTTTTTAAAAATCTTTTTAAAAATTTTAAAAAACTTCTTAAAAATCACATATTGGGATTCTTTTCAGCAATATTTTTTAAATAATTAAGTTGGCTCATTTTAGTGCCCTTGATACTGGCCCAGTTTGATTATACATTATGATTATGTATATAAAAATATGGATATCAAAAATGACATAGGCATTAATGTTGTTTGGTTGATCAGTGCTTTTTGGTTGCTTTTTCTTGGTCAGGAGCTTCACAGCAATCAGATACAATTTTACCTTGTGCTCAATCCAGATTTATGCGAAGAGTCAAATGAACTTCACAAAATGTACTGAATTTTAAAGAAAAGTAAATTCCCGAGAATGGCATACTTTTTCTCCCCAAATCAATGATCTTTTAAGGAAATAAGTTAACATGGCAATAAATGCAGTCTCTTTGGCAAACTCGTGCTCATGAGAGAACGTTAAGATATAGGCAACTATTCAATCCTGATTTTGTCATTATTTGGATTTTGGACTTGTTTTTCCTGTTCTTGAACTATTCTTTTCATGTCATTTCATAGCTGGCTTCTTCTCATCTTTCAGGCTTCAGCCCAAACGTCACCTCCTTAGAAAGACAACCGCAACCACCCTATCTAAAGTGGCCTCCTCACCATCACTGTCACTGTCTGTAAGGTCACTAGGAGTCATTTCCTTGGTGGCACTTTAAGGCACTGTGAAATTATCTGGTTCATGTATTATTTACCTGTTTATTGTCAGCCTTCCACCATCAGATCATGGGGTTCACAACGACAGAGCAAGGACCAACTTGTTTCCTCTTCTATTCTTCATGTCTAGAGAGTGACAGGTTTATAGTAGGTGGACTTGCCCTCCTACTTCCCTTGCCTTGCAACTGTCTGCATAAACAGACAGAGAGCCTAGCACCTCTGCGAGGCACAGACTTGTTGCTATGCTCAGATCCTCCCTTTATGGGTGCTGCAGTGGGTTCATCTCACCGGGCTGAGAAGCCAGGCAACAAAAAAGGTGGTGACCTAGAGGGTGTTAAGAAAGACCTGTCTGGTCCCTAAGCCTAACTCTCCTTCAACCTAGTTTTTCTAGAGTCCTTTAAAGTAACTAAAAAGGATTACCTTATTTCCCAATTGTCACAATTCTTTGGGTATATAGCTTTCTTGGGCATCCCACAAGAAGAAAGCCTGGCTGAATCAAAGAACAGTTAGGCATTTCTGTGTTGAAAGTATGCAGCTGGCCTCTCTTTTCCACCCTATTCTCTGACGACCAGCCAGCCTCATATACAACATTAGCTCTGAGTCCAGAGGAAGCAGAGGAAACCAACTAAATGAAAAGCAAACCTATTTGTCTTTCCATTTTAGAGACAGAAAAATTAATATCACCAGTCTCTAGATCTTTGCTTTTACTATTTGATAAATTAAAGCAAGGCAACCAAAATAGCCGTGAAAAAAAAAACGTTTTCTTAAGACCCCTTTCCAGCTATATAATTTCAAAGTTCCTATGAACTATTCTGTAGAAATAGTAAGAATGGGCCTCCAAACTGATAGTGAATAGCTTGAAACAAGGCGTCCTGATCAGCCATATTTTTGTTTGTTTGTTTGTTTGTTTGTTCGTTTTGAGACAGAGTCTCGCTCTGTCGCCCAGGCTGGTGTGCAGTGGCCCGGCTCACTGCAAGCTCCGCCTCCGGGGTTCCCGCCATTCTCCTGCCTCAGCCTCCCGCGTAGCTGGGACTACAGGCGCCCACCACCACGCCCGGCTAATTTTTTGTAGTTTTTAGTAGAGATGGGTTTTCACCGTGTTAGCCAGGATGGTCTCGATTTCCTGACCTCGTGATCTGCCTGCCTCGGCCTCCCAAAGTGCTGGGATTACAGGCGTGAGCCACCGCGCCCGGCCCATATTTTGTTTTTAAAAGTATTTCCATCCAAAGATTCAAAACTAAGATTGTTTGCCCCAACTACAGAAGACATAGTTGTCCCCAATCGTGACAAACTCCTAATTCTTCTTTTCTTTTGTAATAAAACAGAACTCCTTATTTTTAGAAGGTTCATGGCCACCCAAGATAACAAACTAAATTTCCCAGTCTTTCTTGTATCTAGGTAAGTGCAAGTGAACAAAAGTGACAAGCTAGAGCGAATCCTATAAATAAGTGGGCATAACCTCTCCTACTTTCCACCTTTCTCACTGGCTGGAATTTGTTGTGGTTGGTTAGCCACCCTGAGGGTACCACTCTAGAAATGGGAAGAGAGGGAAAAAGGCAAGTAGTTGGCGTCAGAGTCCCTAAGCTGCTGGAACCACACATCACCTGGATTACTTATGCCTAGATTGTCACATGAGAAAGATAAACATGTCCATTTGGCTTAAGCCACTGTTATTTGTAGTTTTCATTGCAGCAATCAAACTTGCATTCTAACCCAATAAACTTTCCTTGATGACTTTCCTTGTGAATTTCTTCAGAATTCACAAAGTTGCTTTAGGATCTCAAAATGATAAACTTCTTGAGTGGGAAGGAACCTATCTCCTCACTTTATTGATAACAAAATTGAAGATAGAGTCAGGAAATAAGCTGCTTGGGCCTAACGAGTAACTGGTAGTAGGACTGGTGTCAGATTTCCTGAATTTCAGTCCATTCTTTTCCTCCCTGTTCCAATTAGCAGAGCTCTCTGGGAATTACTCGGAAGAGCTCCCTCTCAGAGGTCTGGACAACTTACTACCTGGGGCTTGGGGCATTTTTTTCCCCGCAGACAACCTATAAACAGCTGCCACCTGCATACGCCAACGCTGTTCACACTTAACATATAGGAAGAAAGAGGGACATGAGGAGGCATTGCCCAGTTCCAGCATGCCTCACTGATGGGAGAATCAGGAGGACTCACGCCTTTACTCTTGTCTTGCTGAGTCTGGCCTGGAAAGTTTCCCTTTTCTCCAATAAAACTGATTCTTTTTTCTATGACGTAGCATTATGGTATTTGTCTAATATGCAAAACTTTGGCAGTTGGAAATTCAGAAGGCACAGCTTCATTCTATAATATTATGAGCACTGGTTATCATTCATGTACATGTTGATAATGTATTTTCTGTAACAATGAGCAATGGGGGTAACTTCAACTGCCAAGGAACAGCACAGAGGACAAACAAATCATTTAACTATCCACCACATGCCCAACTGCAGCTCCCTTTGGACAAAGGACATTGGTATAGTGGAGATTAGGAAAGCTGCCAAAGTTCCCATGGAAAGCGGAAGGTAAAACCTAGCTATGAGCCTACAAAGACCTCAGGCTCTCTCACACAGCTTTGCCTTTTTCCTTCAAGGCCCTACACACCATGCTTATGCTTAACTTATGAAACTAGAAGCATATACTTGAATTTTGCAAAATTCTATTTTTTATATGCCACTATCCCATATTTCTTACCATCTTCATTTTCATCAAACACTGGTGGTTTGCTTGAAGTGTTGGCTCCCATGGTTGAATCTGCCCAGACCTGGATCCTCGATTTATACTATCCGGGCAGAAACACCCATCTTCACTCAAAACATGTCTTGAAGCGTTAGTTGGATATCTAGGATAGGAAAAGAAAGAGTATCCTAGTAATATGCTGTACTCTAGGCACCCTGAGTATAGACCGTGGCCTAAACATAAACCTCATCTGTATCACTGTGGTGAAAATTTTTGTGTTTGAAAACCAACCATGATTTCAGAATAAAAACATCAAGCAACAGGAGAACACACTGCATGGCTCATCAATAGCAGACCTAGACTTACAAAATGGGAGGAAAGTAACATATTTTTCAAAGTATGTAGAAAAGTTTAGAATGAAGTCAGCGATACTTTATTCAACAGCTATAAAATGAAAATATTGTTGAGAAAATATGCTGATTTTATACTTTCTTGTTGTTACTGGGTAATCAACAACAAAAACTTTCTTTTTTAGTCATAAAGATGCACTAGCTATCTGTTTCTGCATACCCTAGAGGGTACTGCAATGTAAAAGAAGCAAGTTCTGGGTTGGACTTGACCACACCAGCAAATTGCTGAATTTCAATATATTTCTCTGTTTCCTTCTTTTGAACTTGGAGAAGATAATGGTCCTTTCCTCATGGAGAGTTGAATGGGATAGACATACATTTAACTCATTTTATATATATATATATTTATTTATTTATTTTTATTATTATTATTATTTTTTGAGACAGAGCCTCGCTCTGTCGCCCAGGCTGGAGTGCAGTGGCGCTATCTCGGCTCACTGCAAGCTCCGCCTCCCGGGTTCACGCCATTCTCCTGCCTCAGCCTCTTCGAGTAGCTGGGACTACAGGTGCCCGCCACTACACCCGGCTAATTTTTTTGTATTTTTAGTAGAGACGGGGTTTCACCGTGGTCTCGATCTCCTGACCTCGTTATCCGCCCGCCTCGGCCTCCCAAAGCGCTGGGATTACAAGCGTGAGCCACCGCTCCCGGCCTTAACTCATTATATATTAAGTTAAATGTATAATACACACATATATAACTCTTTGTGTTGTATTTATATATTATTAACTCTGTGTTGTATTATATAACTCTTTGTTAATATATATTAACATATGTTTATATATAACATTTATATATATATCAACTCTGTGTTGTATTATATAACTCTTTATATATTGAGTTACATAAATGTATGATATGCATACACTTAACTCGTTATATATTAAGTTAAGTAATACACATATATGTATAACTCTTATATCATACATATGTTATGTTATATCACATTTATATATAACTATGTATTGAGTTAAATAAATGTATGATATGCATACATTTAACTGAATACACAAAACATTTTCATAGCATAAGTGCTCAAAACTCTTAGCTGCTCTGAGGCTCAAATTAAATGATATGTGTGAACAAGAAAAAATCCTGAGAAAACTACGGCTTTGCTCCACTTAAAAACATAATGGTAAAGAGAGGCAGCATCCTGTGTTCCAGTCCTAAAACTAAAACTGACACTGATAATGCCTTTGGCCCAGTTATGTAACTTCTCACCTCTAGAATGAGGGAAATGACAGTGTCTACCTCAGGAGTGACAAGCTGGGATCCCTATAGGAGCCAGGCAGATGATGCAAATGAGTGAGCCAGACTGGGCATTTAACATTAGTGCATTGGGCAGACAATGGTGGCAATGGCTCCATCCAAATAAAGTAATTGTGCTCAGATCAAACAGATTGTCACCACATGGAAACATGAGCCCAGATCTTCAGATCCATCCCCCAAATGGGGTAAAGGTCTAGATTTTGTACAAAATAATATTTTTAAATTCTACTCAGCTATCTGACTTAAGAAAATTTCATGCTTAGCACAGATATGGTCATGGATACAGATAATGAGACAATGTATATAAGGTAATTGGCACAATGCCTAGCACATGATATGCAAAGAATGAATGTTAGCTCCTGCTATTTCTAAGAGTAGCAGAATTTCCTTATTGCATATTTTTAAAAAATAGTTGATTTCCTCCTGAGGTCTTTACATGTGAAGGGAATATCAATTACAGGCAGAATTGGAGAAAGTGCTAAGGATGAGTTATTGAAAAAGAACTTATGAAACCCCTAAGCAAGTGTAGAAGAAAAGCTCGTTTTCCCATTAGGAAAATGTAAGTAAACCCTTCGTTTGGAAGGCAGACTCATTAAGGAAATGCTACTTTTCATACTAAAAGCCAACTGCTGGCAAAGTGCCTTATGGACTTTAGCAAGAATCATTAAATAGAGAGCAAAGAGGGTCAGCAGTTAGGAAGCAACCAATTAAATGGTATGAGAGAGGGAGTGGGCAGGGGCAGGTGGTCACAGGTGGCTGACGGAAGCTCAGTGGAATTATTGAGACCCAGGAAGATAGAACTCAACCATTTCTCCAGGATAAAAAATCAAAAGGAGTTTAACTCCAGCGGACAAGGGAGTTAAGAAGTAAGTGGGATGCACTTTTTATTGTGAATGTTTTATTGTGAGTTAGGGAGAAGCAAATGGGGTGACCTTTGTGCTTTATTATTGCATTTAAAATCCAAATGAGGGATACTGTAAGGACTGAACCACTGATGGCACTAGAAAGAGATGAATGGTCCTAAAGAGAACATTAATTTTTTTTTTTTTTGAGACGGAGTCTTGCTCTGTCGCCCAGGCTGGAGTGCAGTAGCGCCATCTCAGCTCACTGCAAGCTCTGTCTCCTGGGTTCATGCCATTCTCCTGCCTCAGCCTCCCAAGTAGCTGGGACTACAGGCGCCCGTCACCATACCCGGCTAATTTTTTCGCATTTTTAGTAGAGACGGGGTTTCACCATGTTAGCCAGGATGGTCTCGATCTCCTGACCTCGTGATCCACCCACCTCGGCCTCCCAAAGTGCTGGGGTTACAGGCTTGAGCCACTGTGCCTGGCCGGGAGAACATTAATTTTAAGGATTTGCAGTTGTTAACTGCAGGCAGAGGTTACATTGTCTTTTATTTTGTGCTTAAAACCTGAGTACATGTAGTTTTCACACCGCACCCCAGTCCTGTCATTTTTATATCTTTCTTCACACCTCAGGTTTTTCTCAAGTAGCCCGTCATCCTGCAACATAAGATATACCAAGCACTGACCTTGCAAGTTGTCGAATCAGAAAGAGAAAGAGGAAAGAATATTATCGCAATTTTCCATGTTTCAGAATTTCATTCTGATGTGCAGACAATTTTGTTCACCACGGACCCAGTGATTTTTAGTGGGAAGATAATATGCAAACAGGGAACCATTTTTGTGTGTGTCTGCGGAAGGGGGAAGCAGATGGAACCACTGGGTGGTCATTTAGTATCTTCTTCATTGCACCTAACATACACAATCCAGTTTAAAATTATTTTTCATTTTCTCTCCCATGTGGATAACCAAATTAGATTTTTTTTTCATATTCAGAAAGAAATCTACCTTTCTCTCGCAGGAAAATGGAGACATGTCCTTTCCACTCTGCTGAAGAGCCCCATAGAGCTGTAGGACTCTCTTTTACCAACCCCCTAGCCCTTCCTGATCTCCAAGCACTAAGTCTGCAGTGTTACCTAAGCATCATTTTGAGATGTGAAGGGGACAGCTACCATCCATGAAAATGAAAATCCAAGGCATATGAAATGTAAAAGGAGGAGAAATTTGTCTTGCAGGGACACAGGGAGTTTTCAGAGTCTACCCTGAGCTGGCCAATTATCACATTATTAACTGGGAACTAGTTCCCTAATACCAACCTTTCGTCTTTGGCCTGTAATTTGGGGGTTGTCAACAGGTAAGCTTCTTTAAACACCAAGCCTCCCTAGATAAAGAGGTGTGGTCTTCTAGGATTGGAAAACATAGGACGTGATGTAAGAAAGTTGCAACTTTTGATTAAACATTTTAGGTTTCATTGTCACAGAATGTGCATAGACACAACTTATTTTGTTTGCATTTGAAAAACAGAACTTCTTAGATTAAGAAATATTTTAAAAATATGGGGAAAAACATGAAAAATGCCCAAGTTAATAACACTCTTAGTTAACAATTGTTTATATTTGGTCATCTTTATATCATCATTTTTATTTTTAAAACATTTTAGGGAAATATTATTTCTCCTTAACTCTAAAGTCCAATTGATTTCCCTTTCACACTTTCCAAAGACAGCCACAATCACGGATGTGATAAACATTTTACAGTCCCCGTTCTACGATTTTACAAACATGACAAGTGTCTTAAAATAAGTCACCTAAATGGCACAATAGAGTGGATGTATTTTGCATCTTGCTGTGTCTATCTACCATCATACTTCTGAAATCTAGGTACAGGCATGCTGATCCCTACAGCTCTGATTTTAGCTTTTTAAGTGCTGCATAGCAGTCCGTTGTGTGAATACATCACATTTTATTTTTTAAGTCCTGGGGGAAAAAGTCCTTGTGGAGATGAAGCAATCATCAAAGGCAGCTAGGTTTTGCTTGTTTAGATGCTGGAGAACAAGCAGAAACACCTCCACTCACTTGTCTCAATCCAGCAAATATTTATTGAAGTCTGTCTGGGTCTGCACATGAGTCAGTGCCAGGCAGGGGAACCTGGGTGGAGTGCAAAATAGCTAGAATTGGTCCCAGCCTGCATTTAGTTTTGTGAGTTATCTTGATCAGCAGCCTTTGTCTTCTCTTCTCCTTGCACTTCCTAGCTTCCCAACAGTACCCTTAGAATGCAGGTTTATTGTTATTATTCGTTAAATCTAGACCACCACTCACCTAGTCTCGATTCTTCCTTCATTCCTCCCATGAGGCTCGGAGCGATGCTTTCATCCAGGGAGCAGGGACTAAGAGAAGAACTCCAAGAGCAAGGAGCAAGGAAAGGCACCTATCTGCCTGGGAGCGGCGGAGGCTGCGAGCGCCGGGCTGGGCTGGGCTGCGCTGAACTGAGCTGGGCTGGGCTGGGCTGGGGAGGCACTTGCGGCTGCCAAGGGGTCCGAGCGCCGCCCAGCGCGCAGCTACCCCGGAGGGGCGGCTCCTCGGCCAGGGAAGGAGGCGGGATCCGCTTGCCAGCGGGCGTCCCCGCTTAGCGCTCTCTCCAGAAACCGCTGGGCAGTCGCCTGGGTGAGCGCCAGTCGCCTGGGGTCCTTTTGCCGCCTGCTGAGACTAGACAAGGACCCCGGGAGGACGAGGTGGGGGGAGAGGGCTACGGATGGAGGTCCCGCCGCGCTTGGGCCGGGTCCGGAGCCACAGGACGCACAGCGGGTGCTATTACTCCCCATATCAAGGGAGCTGCCTCACACCCCTGCGATGTGGATTCTAATAGCCGGGGAGCGGGGGGGGCGGGGAGAGGGCGGTGCTATTACTCCCCATATCGCGGGGGAAGCCTCAGTCCCCTGCGATGTGGATCGTAATAGTCAGCGGGGGAGAGGGGAATGCTATTAATCCCCATATGGCGGGGGTGTGCCTCACACCCCTACGATGGGGATCGTAGTAGCCAGGGAGGGAGAGGGGGGTCCTATTACTCCCCGTATGGCGGGGTGTGCCTCACCCTCTTGCTGTATGGGGATTAATAGCATTATCTCCCCTCTTGGATATTAGAAACAGTTCCACAGGCTGTGTGTACACAGCCTGCGATATTGAAACTAACATCATCCTCTCCACCTCCGGATATTAGGAACAATATCACAAAATGGTGTACACTCTTTGCAAGACTTGGAGTTCTATCGTGCTGTGTTTCCCTGAATATTCGTAGAAATATGACAGCGTGGATGTACACCCACTGCTATATTGGGAGTAACTTCGTACTCCACCCCCTGGAAATTAGGAGAAATATCACGGAAGGAGTGTAAAGCCACTGCGATATTTGAAGTAATATCATGCCCTCACCCACTAGTTATTAGGAACAATATCACAGGACGGTGTATACCTTCTACAGTATTGGGAGTAATATCATCGTCTCTTCCTTTAGATATTAGGAACAATATCAAAGGGGGTTGTACACCCAGTGTATTATTGGAAGTAATATCATTCTCTCTTCTAGATTTTACGAATCATATCACAGGCGGGGTGTATCACCCTTGTTATATTAAGAGTAATGTTATCTTCTTTCAACCTGGATATTAAGAACAATAAGAAATGCGTTCTGTACATCCTTTCAATATTGGTAATAATACCATCTTTTCCCTTCCTGGATTTAAGAAACGATATGACTGGCGGGGTGTCCACCCCTTGCAATATTGGGAGTAATGTCACCTCTCCCCATGTGGTTATTAGGGACAAAATCACAGGGTGGGTGTACACTTCCTACGTTATTAAGAGTAATATCTTCCATTCTTCCCCGGATATCAGGAACCATATCACAGAAGAGGTGTACACCCCCTGTGATATTGTCAGTAATATCATCCTCTTCCCTCCTGGATATTAGGAGCAAAACCACAGGGGGGATGTACGCCCACTGCGATATTGAAAGTAATAGCAGCCTCTTTCCCGCTGGATATTAGGAAGCATATCACAGGTGTGTGTGCACCTTCTGCGATATTGGTAGTAATATAAGCCTCTACTACGCTGCCTATTAGGAACAATATACAGCGGGGGGCGGGGGGATTACAACCCCTGCGATATTGGGCGTAATATTATTATCTTTTCCCTGATTTGATAGATTAAAAACTCTATCAAAGGGGTCTGTACACCTTCTGCGATATCGAGATCAATTTTATTCTCTCCCCCACTGAATATTAGAAACAATATTACAGAAGGGTGTACACTTCCTGCGATATGGCCAGTAATATCATCATCTCCTTCCCTGGATATTAGGAACAATATCACCATTTGTGTACATCCCTTGCGCTATTGGGAGTAACATTATTCTCTCTTGCCCTTGATATTAGAAATAATATCACAGGCGGAGTGTACACCCCACCCCCTGCGATATTGAAGGTAATATCATTCTTTTTTAACTGGATATAAGGAACAATATCACAGAGAGTGTGTACACTTTCTTCGATACTGGGAGTTATACCATCCTCTCAACCCGTAAAGAGTAGGAAAAATATCAAAGAATGTTTGTACACCACTTGCGATATTGGGAGTAACATCATCCTCCCCTCACCTGGGTATCAGAAAGAATATCATGGGGCGTGGAGGTACACCACCTGAGATACTAGGAGTAATATAATGTTCTATCCCCATGGATATTGAGAACAATATCACAGAGGTGGTGTACATCCTCTGCGTTACTACGAGTAATATCATCCTCACTGCCCCTAGATATTAGGAGCAATATCACAGGAGGATTATACACCCGCTGCAACATTGGAAGTAATATCATCCTTTCCCTTCTGAATATTAGGAATCGTATCTCATGGGGGTTGTACAGCCCATTCCATTTTGGGAGTAATATCAATTTCTTCATTGCTGGAAATAAAAAACAATGTAACAGTGGCGGTGTGTACAACCTGTGATATGGCCAGTAATAACCTAGACTCTCTCCCGGGATATTAGGAACAATATCAAAAAGGGGTGCATACTCCCAGTGATATTGGGACTAATATCATACTCTTCCCCCCTGGATATTAGGAACAATATCAAAGAAGGGGTGTCCACCCCTTGCCATATTGACAGTAATATCATCCTCTCCCTCCCTGGATATTAAGAACAATACCACAGAGTTGGTGTACACTCATTGCAATATTGAGAGTCATGTCATCCTCTACCCCCTGAATATTAAAAACAACATCATAGAGGGGATGCACAACCCCCGTGATATGGCCATTAATATCATAGTCTCCCCCACTGGATATTAGGAACAATATCACATGGGTGTGTACACCTCCAGCGCTATTGAAAGTAATATCATTCTCTCTTCCCCTGGATATTAGGAATAATATCACAGGTGGGGTGTACAACTCCTGCGATATTGGCAGTAATATCATCCTCTCCCAACCTAGATATTAGCAACAAAATAACAGGGGGGTTTACACCCCCTGCGATATTGGGATAACATCCTCTCCCCACCTAAATATTAGGAACAATATCACAGGGGTGTGTACACCCCTACGATATTGGGGGTAATATTATCCTCTCTCTCCCTGGGTATAAGGAACAATATCACTGGGGTACAGTACACCCTCTGTGATAGGGGGAGTAATATCATTCTAATCCCCCCTGGATATTAGGGACAATGTTATGGAGGGGCCATATTGTGAGTCATATTGTTTCTTTTCCCCTGGATATTAGGAACAATATCACAGGAGCTGTGTCCCCTGTGATATTGGAATAGTATCCTCTCCCCCACTGAATATTAAAAACCACATCACAGGGATGTTGTCCACCCTTGCGATATGGACAGTAATATAATTGTCTCCCCGCCTAAATATTAAGAACAGTATCACAAGAGGGGTGTACACCCCCTGCGATATTGGGAGTAATTTTATCATACCTTTGGATATTAGGAACAATATCACGGGGGTGGGGTGTACAACCCCCTGCCATATCGGGCATAATGTTATCCTCTCTTCCCCTGGATATTAGGAGCAATATCCTGGAAGAGGGAGGGAGTACAACCTCTTCGATATCTGCAGTAATAACATCATTTCCCTTCCTGGACGTTAAGAACAATATCACTGGGAGGGTGTACACCGCCTGAGATATTGGGTGTTGTATCATTCTCTCTTCCCTGGGATATTACGAACAATATCACAGGAGGGGTGTACAGCCCCTTCGATATTGGTCGTAATATCATCATCTCCCAATGTGGATATTAGGAAGAATGTCGTCAAGGGGGGATGTACACCTTCTTCGATATTGGGAGTAATGTCATCCTCTGCCGCCGGGATTGTAGGCAAAATATCGAAGGCGTTTTACAACTCGTGCGATATTGGGAGTAATATCATCCTCTCTGCACCTAGATATTAGGAACTATATCACAGGAGGCTGTGCACTTCTTGCGATACAGGGAGTAATATCCTCTCCCATCATGGATATTAAGAACAATATTACAAAGGGGGTGTCCACCTCCTGCGATATTGAGAGTCATATTATGCTCTCCCCTTAGGGATAAGAACAATATCGCAGGAGGTGTGTACAGCCCATGCGATATTGCCACTACTGTCATCGTCTCCCTCCCAGGATCTAAGAAACAATATCACAAGGGGGTGTATACCCCCTGCGATATTGGGAGTAATATCTTCCTCTCCCCAGCTGGCTATTAGGAACAATGTCACAGAAGGGGGGTACACCCCCTGTTATATTGGGAGTGATAGCATCCTCTCCTTCCCTGGATATTAGGAACAACATCACTAGGGAGTGTACACCTCCTGCGATATTGAGGCTAATATCATCCTGTCACCGCCTGGATATTAGGAACTGTATTACAGGGGTGGTGTATATCCCCTGGGAAATTGGAAGAAATATCATCCTCTCCACCTTTGGATATTAGAGACAATATCACAGGGGAGGTCTACGCCCCTTGCGATATTGGGAATAATATCATCCTCTCCCACCCAGGATATTAGAAACAAGATCACAGAAGGGATGTACACCCACTGCGATATTTGGAGTAATGTCATCCTCTAGCCCCTGGCTATTAAAAATAACATCATAGGGGGGTGTACACCTTCTGTGATGTTGGGAGTAATATCAGCCTCTCCCCACCGGATATCAGGAAAAATACTATTGATTATTAATATTAATACATATAATAATGATTAAGAGAAATCATTGATAATAATAATGACAAAATTAATATGACTTAATCATAACGCACATGATTAATTCATAGTAAAATCATTAATAATGAAATAATCATATCAGCAATAACCGTTAATTAAATCCATCATAAATGAAATGTTGATAATAAAATGATAATTAATATTAAGATTAATAATATTGATAAATAACATTAATATCAACAATTAGTTATGCTCATACAAAATCTTAAAATTAAAATAATTAATACTTAATAATATTGTACTAGTAATTAATATTAATATTGATAATTGCTGATTACTAATTATAATAGTATCACTCCTCATACATCAGGGGGTGTACACCCACCTGTGTTATTGTTCCTAGCATCCAGGGATGGAGAGCATGATATTAGTTTTAATATCGCAGTAGCTGTACACTCACCCTGTGACACTGATCCTAATATCCAGGGGGTAGAGTATGACGTGACTCCCAACATCGCAGTGGGTGTACATCCGCCCCGTGACATTGCTCCTAATATTCACGGAGGAAGTGTATGATATGACTCCCAAATCGCAGGGAGTGAACACCTCTTCTGTGATATTGTTCCTAGTATCTGGAGGGGGAGAGGATTATCATACTTCCAGTATCACAGGCTATGTTCACCCACCTTGTGATATTGTTATTAATATCCTGGCAGGAAGAGGATGACATTACTCCCCACCTAGCAGGAGGTGTACACCCAGCCTGGGATATTCTTCCTAATAGCCATAGAGGGCAGAGGCTGATATTACTCCCAATATCGCAGGGGGTGTATATCCACCGTGTGATATTGTTCTTAATATTCGAAGGCCGAGAGGTTGATATTACTCCCAATATCGCAGAAAGTCTACACCCCCGTGTGATATTGTTCCTGATATCCAGAAGGGGAGAAGAGGATATTACTCCCCATATCGGAGGAGGTGTACACCCACTCTGTGATATCTTTCCTAATATGCAGGTGGGGAGATGATAATATTATTCCCAATACCGCAGCAAGTGTACACTCCCCCCTCCCGGTGACATTGTTCTTAATATTCCAAAGCGGAGAGGATGATATTACTCCCAATATCGCAGAGAGTGTACACCCCCCAGTGATAATGTTCTCATGATTCAGGAGGGAAGAGGATGACATTCCTTTCAATATCGCAGGGGTGTACACCTTCAGGGATACTCTTCCTAATTTCAACCTGGGAAAGGATGATATTCCTCCCAATATCGCAGAGGTTATAAACACTCCTTTGACATCGTTCCTAATATCCAGGGGGTGGAAAGGATGATATGACTCCCTATATTGCAGAGGGTGTACACCCGCCTTTGATATTGTTCGTAATTTCTAGAGGGGGAGATGATATTCCTCACAATATCGTACACGCGTGGTGTGTCCACCGTGGATCGTAATATCCAGGGCGGGACGTGACTCCCCATACCGCGGGGGATGTCCACCCCGCCTGTCATATTGTTTCTTATATCCAGGGGGGAGAGGATGATATTACTACCAATATCAAAGAACTGTACACGCCCCATGTGATATTGTTTCTAATATCCACGTTGGGAGAGGATGATGTTACTCTCAATATCACAGGAATTGCGCACCCCGCCTGTGATATGATTCCTACTATCCAGAATACGAGAGAATGATATTACTCCCAGTAGAGCAGGGAGTGTACACCCCCCATGTGAAATTGTTCTTAAAAGCTAAAGGAAGAGAAGATAATATGATTCTTTATACTGCAGGGGGTGTACACCCACCTGTGATATTGTTCCTAATATCCAGGGAGGGAGAGCATGATATTACCCTCAATATCTCCGTGGGTGTACACCCACTTTGTCATATTGCTCCTCATATCCAGGGGTTAGAGTATGACATTAATCCCAGTATCACAGTGGGTGTACCTCTACCCGGGGATATTGCTCCTAATATTCAGGGAAGGCGAAAATGGTATGACTCCCAATATCACAGAGAGTGTACAACGCTTCTATGATATTGTTCTTAATGTCCGAAAGAAAGACGATGATGTTACTTTCAATATCGCAGGCTGTGTACCTCTACCCTGTGACATTGTCCCTAAAATCCAGGAAGGGAGAGGATGTTACTTTCCATATAGCAGGAGGAGTACACCCACGCTGGGATTTTGTTCCTAATATAAAGGGAAGGGGGGAGAGCGTAATATTATTCCCAATATCGCTGGGGGTGTAGATCCCCCCTGTGATATTGTTCTTACCATTCAAACAAAGAGAGGATGACGTTACTCCGGATATCAAAGAAAGTGTAAAACCCCTGTGATAGTGTTCCTAATATCCAGAAGGGGAGAAGAGGATATTAATCCCCGTATCGCAGGAAGCATACACTGATACTGATATTTTTCCTAATATGCAGGGAGAGAGGATAATAATATTGCCAATATCGCAGGGGTTGTGCACCCCGCGTGAGATTGTCTTTAATAATCAAAGGCGGAGGGGATGCTATTACCTACCAATATCGCAGAAAGTGTACAGCCCCAAGGATATTGTTCCCATGATCCAGGAGAGAAGAGGGTAATACTTTAAATATCACAGAAGTGGTACACGCGTCCAGGGATATTGTTTCTAATTTTAACGTGGAAGACAACGATATGACACCCAATATCACAGGGAGTATAAACACTCCTGTGTTATTGTTTATAATATTCAGAGGAGAAGAGGATCATATGACTCTCAATACTGCAGAGGGTGTACACCCGTGTGTGAAATAGTTGGCAATTTCCAGATGGGGAGATGATATTACTCACAACATCGTAAACAGGCTGTGAGTCCACCGTGGATTGTAATAGCCGGGGGGGTAGAGGGAGAGAGGAAGGGGTTATTACTCCCCATATGGCGGGGGGGGGGGGGGCTCAGCCCCCTGCGAAGTGGATCGTAATAGCCAGGGGGGTGAGGGGACTATTACTCCCCGTAAGGCAGGGGGATGGCTCACCCCCTTGCCATGTGGATCATAATAGCTAGAGGGGGTAGAGGGGGTGCTGTAACTCCCCATATCGCCGGGGGTTGCCTCAACCCCCTGCGATGTGGATCGTAATAGCTGGGGCGGGCGAGCGGGGTGCTATTACTCCCCGTATGGCAGGGGTGTGCCTCGCCGACCTGCGATGTGGATCGTAATAGCCAGGGGTGGGAGAAGGGGGTGCTATTACTCCCTATTTCCCAGGGGGGTGCCTCACCCCCTGTAATGTGTATCGTAATATCCAGGGGGGGAAGTGGGGGTGCTATTGCTTTCCATATCGCAGGAGGGTACCTCCCCAACTTCCCGGGCCGGGCTCGGGTTCCTCTGAAGAGACGCGGCCTGCGTCGCCATGGTGGTGGGCGTGGGCGTGGCGGGTCGGAGCCTGCTGATCTTAGAAAGGGAAAGGCAAGATTGCCATTAAGACTTCCCTTGGGGTTATGACGGGAGACCAAGACAGTGCTGAGAATTTTACAGGATCCCAACAGGAAAGATCCTTAAAGGACAGTGGTCTGGTAGATTTTTTTTTTTTTTTTCCGTTTTATTGCAGAAGGAATTGAGACACAAAGACAGAAAATACTTGCCCAGTGTAGCATAACAGTTAGTGGAGAGAACCTTCGGTAGGCCCATACCGCCTGGCTCCCAGCCCCCAAATTTCCCAGGCACCTTTGTTGCTCTTGCTCTCTGCGGGTGGAAGTGGGGGCCGGACGGGGTAGAGATGAAGACCGTAGTGCTGGAGGTTTCTCTGTTCTTGCCCATGGCAGCTCTCCATACAGCTCTTTGTAATAATCGACACGATTGAAATTATTTCTTATTGTTTCCATCTCTAACCCAAGAGTCACACACACCTAAGCCTATGCAGAATGGTCACATAGGTTGCCTATGTCATGGTGACGGTGGGCGGAGTCGATGGAGAGTGTGGGTCTATTCTAGAAGTGGGGCGAGGACAGCTTCTTTTCAGCTCCACCTTTCCCTGCCATGTGGGAATGCCAGCTCAGCACTGCTAAATATTCAGATTTTTCAAGAGAAGCTGGAAACGAGAACTTTTGGATGAAATCTTCCTTATTTTTAAATATGGACAAAATTTTTAAATACGAAACTAAAGATGGTAAAACAAAGTGTGTCTGTGGCTGACATGTCTGTTTCAGAGTTCCGTTGTTTGATCTATGGGGATGTAAAGTTCCACAGATTGAAGGAATCCTATTGGTTTTGTTTAACATTTTTGGGTCCAGATCCTAGGAGAGTGCCTGTTACACCTGAAATATCTGCTGAACTTGTTGGAGTGCTAGTGGTCGCCTTATGGTCAAGAGCCCCATAATGGATTCAATTAAACGAATACAAGATAACACTATTGTTATCTAGCCCTTTTCCTCTTCTTTCTCTCATCCCAGTCATGGACTACACACTACACTAGTATTTTAAAACTTGGAATAGTCTTTAACTTTCACTAACTCACTTGTTTACTTTAAATTTGGGGTCCTGATGAAGAGATTTGCCCCAAGCTGCACAATGTGATGGTGGCAGAGCTGGGTAAAACACACCCCCCTGCTATTGCCCTACCACCTTCTGTTGTTGCCAATGCCTTACGAAAAACCTGAGAGAGGATTAGATACTATGAATGAACATTTGGTGTGCAATTAGGGGCAAGTTGCAAAAGAGGGCTAAACACAACCAAGTTTAGGAAAAAAATAGACTTTTTAAGGAATTCATTTTTGCGAGAGGGTTTTCTTTTCAGGCAAAAATCAGGCACCTGGCCAAAAAAAAAAATACATTGCCTTTGTATAACACTTGGGACTTGACAAAACATTTTGATTATCTTCATGGCATTGGAGATGCACTACAAATTTGTTGGGTCTGTAGTCTCTCTTTTTCCCCTGGGGAAATAACAATCAAGGAAATTGAAACTGCAAGAAAGTGATCTGAGACTTGAACTGAAGTCTATGGAAAATTCTTTAATTTTGTGTTCTGGTTGGCATGGAGGGCTTTGGAGTCAAGCATTCTTTCATCCAAATGGCAGCTCCACCAGTAACATATCTGAGATGTTGGACAAGTCACTTAAAGGCCCTAAACCTCAGTTTTCCATTTTCAGTAAAGGAAACAGTGGTCATCTCTATCAGCTAGGATTAATGAAGGATTAAACGAGATTTTATATATATATGTATATATATATTGTACTTAACACAGTGCTAGGCGGCACAGAGTTAACTGTGAACTCAGAAACTGACAACTGTTAAGGTCATTTTAATTAGCAGGCCACCAGGTTATGCCCAAATACCTCTCATGTCTGTTTTCTAAATCTTTCTTCTGTTGGTATAGTCACTTTGACTTAAAATAAAACTAGCCAGTCATAATGTATCTGTTCATGTAAAGGCATGGCATACCATAGGTTCTATAGAAAAATAGTGACTCTTATTTTGCCTCATATTCATGCTGTCAAATGCAGAACTGTTTCACAGAGCTGATTGTGTTTTTATCTTTTATTTATTCAGTTGTTCATGCTCTCTTGTTGGTGTTCCCATCTTAAACATAGCTAGCTCTTGGGGAAATGCAGAGACTGCCACAAGAGGGGTGCTTGGGAGACTAGACTGCACACTTGCAACAATCTCTGGAGCCCCCCAGTGGAGAGGGGAATGAAGTAAAGACTAAGCCAGTGAGAAAATCTTGTCCAGATAGATTCACAAATTTTTTTACAATTAAAAAAGTAAATAACGGCTTACAACACAAATGTGAATACCATGCAGTTTCAACTATATTACTGGTGGCTTAAAACTGTATGCTGGGTTCCACTGCATTTAGACAGGGCCTGATACTGTCCAATCCCTGTCACTCTGTCCACCTTTATCTATGATCTGTTCACTCCACTCTAGCCCACCAGCCTTCTGCTTTTTGCAGATCACACTGAGCTTGTCCCCACCCCAGGACATTTGAGTGGCTCTTATGCATGAACGCAGTTCTAGACTCTTCCTCATTCAGCTGTCTGCTCATATTTCTCCTGCTCAGGAAGACCTCCCCTCAACTCTTCTGATGTTGTTTCCTCACCACTTCTCCATTCTCCACTGTACACTCTAATTTCTTCCATCATATCACTCATCATGAGCTATCATTATTTTGCTTGTGTAACAACTTTGCTGTGTTTCTCCTCATTGAGTGCAGCTTCCATGAGGATAAGAACATCTCTCTTGTCCACCATCATATATACAGCACTGAATCCAGTATTTGGCACATTAAATAAATTGCTAACATAATTACATGTTTATTATTTCCATCATTCTTTTCATTGAGTAATTTAGGAGGAAAATACAAAGAAGACACCTTATACTGCAAAGCAGTAACCATTCACTGGTGAAGTACACAGACCTTTTACAGGGCTATGTTTAAAGGGAACAAAGAAAAGCTGGAAACTGTTACTGGACCTGAGGATTTTGTGGTTTGGATAGAGGCAGAAACCACAGCCTGAGATTGACAGGTGCCTGGCTGGGAGCCCTCGCAAAGCACTGACCAGATCAGCTATCTCTGCCTCAAAGAGCCAGAAGCCTCAGTGATCTGTGTCTTGAAAGATGAATGGAGTGTCACTAGACAGGGAGGAGGGCATTTGAGGTTTGGAGAAAGGAGGCATAAAAAGCATAATATCTGGGGAGAATTATTAGAAGTTTAGTGTGATTGTGGTGTAGGGAGTGTAGAGATGAGGGAAAGATCTTGGAAAACCAAGTCTTCTGCGAAAAAGTTTACAGTTTAAACCATACCAGCAATAGGAAGACTTTCAGATGTGTTAGCAGGAAAATAGACCTCATTAGAGTTGAGTTTTAGTAAGATTACTCTGCCCTCTTTACACATGGCGAAGCCTTATTTTCTGCTGGCTGGATATGCAAATTACTGTTACTAAAAAGATGAGTTATCATAACAAAAAGAAAATTCTCCTTAATTATAAGAAAATAATCAGGTCCTAGAACAATGTCTCATATTTAGGAAATTATCTATTAATTGTTGACTCCAACTCAATGTTGTTTTATCTGCTTTGCTCACTTCTACAAATACCATCACATTGAGAGAGTACATACAATAACCTCCCACAGAATATTTTTCTTTAGATATTATCTTGACAGAGATCATCCATTTTATTTTCCAATTTCATTGAGTGATTGGAGTTTACAGTTTCTAAACAGCCGTTACAAATTCTGTAACCTCAAGTTCATTATCTGTTTAATAACCCATTCCCACAGTTTTGATCATTTGTCTGCAGTGGGGAAGACACCATGCTTGGAACTGGAGATACAAAGATAAATAAACCAGTCTTTGCTTGAGGAGCAAGCATTCTAGTGAGCTCACAGTACATATCACGCTGCCTTCACTACTAGTCACCCCTGTGAGTTTGACATAATTTAATTGACAGAGAGAGAGGGAAACAACCCTAGGAAGTAATGGGGACATTTTATTTCTAGGGCTGCAAAGAAAAGCTAGAGATAGTTTTAAAATATTCCCTATTACATGACTATTAGAAAAATATTATTACCTGAGAAGGAGAAGGAAAGTGGATATGAGTTATGGTTTCTAATGTGTGTGCGTGTGTGTACTCATTTATTCAACTGCATTGAGGTGTGAATAATTTAATTGCTCCCCAGAAAACTTGCATAGTAGAGCATTGTTGTTGAGCAAAAATAGTGTTAGCATCAAATTGACCCAAGTTTATTTCCTCATTTACCACCTAGAGCTTCATACACTTGTGCAAGTCATTTAGACCCTGAGAGTTTTTGTTTCTTAAACTGTATAATATATGGATACTAGTAGAGTACATACTCCTGAAAAGCATTGGGTTGATTAAGTGAGATAATGCATGAAAGCACTTAGTGTAATGCCTTGAGCAGTATGGGTATACAATAAGTTTATTAATGTTATTACCAGATGCCTATCTTTTGTACAAAAAGCGTGGAAGTGTTTGCCTCACTGCACCCTCATCAGCACTGACTATTTTGAAAGATCATTGCTGAAAGTCATACCTATGACATTAAACAATATGGATTCTTATTTTAAGGAGATTATCATCAATTAAAAACCTGAAAATTTTAATACGGGGTAACAAGGTCATGATAGCAGAAGTGAGGGTGCTTTGTGAGCACATAAATGAAGTAGCCACTCTAGTGTAGGGATGTCAGCAAAGGTGTCACCAAAAAAAGTATCCAAACTTGGTCTTAAAAATAGAGTGCAAGTTAGTTGTGCAAAGAGAAGGGGATGACAGTCTTCCAGCCAGAGGGAACAGCATGAACAGCCAGAGGGAAAGCTGTGTAGGCAAGAGAAAGTTAGGTATGTTCAAGAAAACCAAAGAGTTTTAGTGTAGACAGGTTATGGAGGAGGCAGGCACTATATGCACAGAAAACAGCCAGTGCAGTATCCTAGATGTGATAGAGGCCATGTTCAATCGTGTCTCTTTATAAAGTATGCATGGGAAAACCATAAATCATGTGTTGCTATCTTCTGTTTTCAGGACAGAAAATAGAAACAAATGGTTTAGGTAAGTTTCCCAAACTTCCAGGTCTGGTTTACTGCAAAGCCAATATCAGTTTCACTATACTATAAGCTTCCACTCTGTATGACATGTGTGTGGTGTGTGCATGTATATGTATGTTGTAATATAATTTTAATCAGTTTTTCTATATCATAAATATAAGATTTAAAAATACAGTCTTAAAAAGATAACATTTCCATGAAGTTGTTTTAAAACAGGACATATGAACCTTGTCTATCTTATGTCAGTTATTCAGAGTATTCCACCAAATGTTCTATAAATGATAGCTCAAAATATATAAATGGTTTAATTCTTAAACAAATTCTATATTATAAAGAAAGAAGTCAGACACTCATATCTTGACTTTGTTTTCCACATTTTTAGTTTACCTCATTCTTTTTCTGTTTTACATATAACATAACATTTATTATCTTAACCATTTTTAAGCATACAGTTTGGTGGCACTAAGTACATTCATATCCTTGTGTTACCACCATGACCATCCATTCAGAGAACTCTTCATCTTGCAAAACTGAAACTCTGTACCTACTAAAAAATAATTGCCCATTCCCTCCTCCTCCCAACCCCTGGAAACCTCTATTTTACTTGCTATCTCTGTGAATTTGACTACTCTAGTACCTCATATAAGTGGAATCATACAGTATTTGTACTTCGTGACTTACTCATTTCATTTATCACAGTGTCTTCACAGTTCACTCATGTTGTTGCATGTGCCAGAATTTCCTTCCTTTTTAAAGACTGAGTGCTATTTCATTGCATGTACACATCATATTTTGTTTATTCATTTATTCCTTAATAGACAGTTGGATTACTTCTAACTTTTGGCTATTGAGAAGAATGCTTCTATGAGCATTACTTACAAATATCTCTTCATGTTCCTGCTTTCAGTTCGTTTAGGTATATATACCCAAAGTGGAATTGCTGGATTATATGGTAATTTTATTTTATTTATTTATCTATTTTTTATTTTATTTTCTTTTTTTAATTATACTTTAAGTTCTGGGATACATGTGCAGAACGTGCGGTTTTGTTACACAGGTATACACGTGCCGTGTTGGTTTGCTGCACCCATCAACCCATCATCTACATTAGGTATTTCTCCTAATGCTATCCCTCTCCTAGCCCCCAACCCCCTGTCAGGTGCCAGTGTGTGATGTTTCCCTCCCTATGTCCATGAGTTCTCATTGTTCAACTCCCACTTATCAGCGAGAACATGCCGTGTTAGGTTTTCTGTTCCTGTGCTAGTTTGCTGAGAAGGATGATTTCCAGCTTCATCCATGTCCCTGCAAAGGACATGAACTCATTCTTTTTTATGGCTGCATAGTATTCCATGATGTATATGTGCCACATTTTCTTTATCCAGTCTATCACTGATGGACATTTGGGTGGGTTCCAAGTCTTTGCTACTGTGAATAGTGCTGCAATAAACATACATGTACATGTGTCTTTATAGTAAAATGACTTATCATCCTTTGGGTATATACTCAGTAATAGAATTGCTGGGTCAAATGGTATTTCTAGTTCTAGATTACTGAGGAATCGCCACACTGTCTCCCACAATGGTGGAACTAATTTACACTCCCACCAACAGTGTAAAAGCATTCCTATTTCTCCACATCCTCTCCAGCATCTGTTGTTTCCTGACATTTTAATGATCACCATTCTAACTGGCCGTAATATGACATCTCATTGTGATTTTGATTTGCATTTCTCTAATGACCAGTGATGATGAGCATTTTTTCATGTTTGTTGGCTGCATAAATGTCTTCTTTTGAGAAGTGTCTGTTCATAGCCTTTGCCCACTTTTTGATGAAGTTGTTTGTTTTTTTCTTGTAAATTTGTTTAACTTCTTTGTAGATTCTGGATATTAGTCCTTTGTCAGATCGGATGGGTGATAGATTGCAAAAGTTTTCCCCCATTCTATAGGTTGCCTGTTCACTCTGATGATAGTTTCTTTTGCTGTGCAGAAGCTCTTTAGTTTAATAAGATCCCATTTGTCAATTTTGGCTCTTGTTGCTTTTGCTTTTGGTGTTTTAGACATTAAGTCTTTGACCATGCCTATGTCCTGAATGGTACTGCCTAAGTTTTCTTCTAGGATTTTTATGGTTTTAGGTCTTATGTTTAAGTTTTTAAACCATCTTGCATTAATTTTTGTGTAAGGTGTCAGAAAGGGGTCCAGTTTCAGTTTTCTGCATATGGCTAGCCAGTTTTCCCAACATGATATATTAAATAGGGAATCCTTTCCGCATTTCTTGTTTTTGTCAGGTTTGTCAAAATCAGATGGCTGTAGATGTGTGGTGTTATTTCTGAGGCCTCTGTTCTGCTCCATTGCTCTACATATCTGTTTTGGTACCAGTACCATGCTGTTTTGGTTACTGTAGCCTTGTAGTATAGTTTGAAGTCAGGTAGTATGATGCCTCCAGCTTTGTTCTTTTTGCTTAGGATTGTCTTGGCTATATGGGCTCTTCTTTGGTTCCATATGAAATTTAAAATAGTTTTTTCTAATTCTGTGAAGAAAGTAAATGGTAGCTTGATGGAAATAGCATTGAATCTATAAATTACTTTGGGCAGTATGGCCATTTTCACGATATTGATTCTTTCTACCCATAGGCATGGAATGTTTTTCCATTTGTTTGTGTCCTCTCTTATTTCATTGAGCAGTGGTTTGTAGTTCTCCTTGAAGAGATCCTTCACATCCCTTGTAAGTTGTATTCCTAGGTATTTTATTCTCTTAGTAGCAATTGTGAATGGGAGTTCACTCATTGGCTCTCTAGTTGTCTGTGATTGGTATGTGCTTGTGATTTTTGCACATTGATTTTGTATCCTGAGATTTTGCTGAAGTTGCTTATCGGCTTAAGGAGATTTGGGCTGAAATGATAGGTTTTCTAAATATACAATCATGTCATCTGCAAACAGAGAAAATTTGACTTCCTCTTTTCCTATTTGAATACATTTTATTTCTTTCTTTTACCTGATTGCCCTGGCCAGAACTTCCAATACTGTGTTGAATAGGAGTGGTGAGAGAGGGCATCCTCCTTTTCTTGTGCCAGTTTTCAAAGGGAATGCATCCAGTTTCTGCCCATTCAGTATAATATTGGCTGTGGGGTTGTCATAAATAGCTGTTATTATTTTGAGATATGTTCCATTGATACCTAGTTTATTGAGAGTTTTTAGCAAGAATGGGTGTTGAATTTTGTCAAAGCCTTTTCTGCATCTATTAAGATAATCATGTGGTTTTTATCATTGGTTCTGTTTATGTGATGGATTACATTTATTGATTTGCATATGTTGAACCAGCCTTGCATCCCAGGTATGAAGCCGACTTGATTGTGGTGGATTTTTTTTTTTAATTATACTTTAGGGTACATGTGCACAATGTGCAGGTTTCTTACATAGGTATACATGTGCCATGTTGGTTTGCTGCACCCATCAACTTGTCATTTACATTAGGTATCTCTCCTAATGCTACCCCTCCCCCAGCACCCCCATCCCCCGACAGGACGCAGTGTGTGATGTTCCCCGCCCTGTGTCCATGGGTTCTCATTGTTCAATTCCCACTTATGAGTAAGAACATATGGAGTTTGGTTTTCTGTCCTTGTGACAGTTTGCTGAGAATGATGGTTTCCAGCTTCATCCACGTCCCTGCAAAGGACATGACCTCATCCTTTTTTATGGCTGCATAGTATTCCATGGTATATATGTGCCACAATTTCTTAATGCAGTCTATCATTGATGAACATTTGAGTTGGTTCCAAGTCTTTGCTATTGTGAATAGTGCTTCAAAAAACATATGTGTGCATGTGTCTTTATAGTAGCATGATTTATAATTCTTTGGGTATATACCCAGTAATGGGATCACTGGGTCAAATAGTATTTCTAATTCTAGATCCTTGAGGAATCACCACACTGTCTTCCACAATGGTTGAAATAATTTATACTCTCACCAACAGTGTAAAAGCATTCCTATTTCTCCACATCCTCTCCAGCATCTGTTGTTTCCTGACTTTTTAATGACTGCCATCCTAACTGGCATGAGATGATATCTCATTGTGGTTTTGATTTGCATTTCTCTGATGACCAGTATGATGAGCATTTTTTTTTATGTGTGTGTTGGCTGCATAAACGTCATCTTTTGAGAAGTGCCTGTTCATATCCTTTGCCCAATTTTTGATGGGATTGTTTGTTTTTTCTTGTAAATTTGTTTATGTTCTTTGTAGATTCTTGATATTAGCCCTTTGTCAGATAGATGATAGATTGCAGAAATTTTCTCCCATTCTGTAGGTTGCCTGTTCACTCTGATGATAGTTTCTTTTGCTGTGCAGAAGCTCTTTTGTTTAAGGAGATCCCATTTGTCAATTTTGGCTTTTGTTGCCATTGATTTTGGTATTTTAGTCATGAAGTCTTTGCCCATGCTTGTGTCCTGAATGGTACTGCCCAGGTTTTCTTCTAGGGTTTTATGGTTTTAGGTCTTACACTTAAGTCTTTAATCCATCTCAAGTTAATTTTTGTATAAGGTGTAAGGAAGGGATCCAGTTTCAGCTTTCTACATGTGCCTAGCCAGTTTTCCCAGCACCATTTATTAAATAGGGAATCCTTTCCCCATTTCTTGTTTTTGTCAAGTTTGTCAAAGATCAGATGGTAGTAGATGTCTTGTGTTATTTCTGAGGCCTTTGTTCTGTTCCATTGGTCTATATATCTGTTTTGGTTATGGTGGATATGCTTTCTGATGGGCTGCTGGATTCGGTTTGCTAGTATTTTATTAAGGATTTTCGCATCGATGTTCATCAGTGATATTGGCCTGAAATTTTCTTTTATTGTTGTCCCTCTGCCTCATTTTGATATCAGGATGATGCTGGCCTCATAAAATGAGTTAGGGAGGATTCCCTCTTTTTCTATTGTTTGGATTAGTTTCAGCAGGAATGGTACCAGCTCCTCTTTGTACCTCTGGTAGAATTTGGCTGTGAATCTCTCTGGTCCTGGACTTTTTTTGGTTGGTAGGCTATTAATTACCGCCTCAATTTCAGAGCTTGTTATTGGTCTATTCAGGGATTCGACTTCTTCCTGGTTTAGACTTGGGAGGGTGTATGTGTCTAGGAATTTATCCATTTCTTCTAGGCTTTCTACTTTCTTTGCATAGAGGTGTTTATAGTATTATCTGATGGTAGTTTATATTTCTGTGGGATCAGTGATGATATCCCCTATATCATTTTTTTTTCTTTTATTTATTTATTTATTTTATTTATTTATTTATTTATTTTTTATTATACTTTAGGTTTTAGGGTACATGTGCACAATGTGCAGGTTTTTTACATATGTATCCATGTGCCACGTTGATTTCCTGCACCCATTAACTCGTCATTTAGCATTAGTTATATCTCCTAATGCTGTCCCTCCCCCCTCCCCAAACCCCACAACAGTCTCCAGAGTGTGATGTTCCCCTTCCTGTGTCCATGAGTTCTCATTGTTCAATTCCCACCTATGAGTGAGAACATGCGGTGTTTGGTTTTTTGTCCTTGCGATAGTTTACTGAGAATGATGTTTTCCAGTTTCATCCATGTCCCTACAAAGGATATGAACTCATCCTTTTTTATGGCTGCATAGTATTCCATGGTTTATATGTGCCACATTTTCTTAATCCAGTCTATTGTTGTTGGACATTTGGGTTGGTTCCAAGTCTTTGCTATTGTGAATAGTGCCGCAATAAACATACGTGTGCATGTGTCTTTATAGCAGCATGATTTATAGTCCTTTGGGTATATACCCAGTAATGGGATGGCTGGGTCAAATGGTATTTCTAGTTCTAGATCCCTGAGGAATCGCCACACTGACTTCCACAATGGTTGAACTAGTTTACAGTCCCACCAACAGTGTAAAAGTGTTCCTATTTCTCCACATCCTCTCCAGCACCTGTTGTTTCCTGATTTTTTAATGATGGCCATTCTAACTGGTGTGAGATGATATCTCACTGTGGTTTTGATTTGCATTTCTCTGATGGCCAGTGATGATGAGCATTTCTTCATGTGTTTTTTGGCTGCATAGATGTCTTCTTTTGAGAAATGTCTGTTCATGTCCTTTGCCCACTTTTTGATGGGGTTGTTTGTTTTTTTCTTGTAAATATGTTTGAGTTCATTGTAGATTCTAGATATTAGCCCTTTGTCAGATGAGTAGGTTGCAAAAATTTTCTCCCATTCTGTCCCCTATATCATTTTTTATTGTGTCTATTTGATTTTTCTCTCTTTTCTTCTTTATGATTCTGGCTAGCAGTCTATCTATTTTGTTGATTTTTTCAAAAAACCAGTCCTAGATTCATTGACTTTTTTGAAGGGTTTTTCATGTCTCTATTTCCTTCAGTTCTGCTCTGATCTTAGTTATTTCTTGCCTTCTGCTAGCTTTTGAATGTGTTTGCTCTTGCTTCTCTAGTTCTTTTAATTGTGATGTTAGGGGGTCAATTTTAGATCTTTCCTGCTTTCTCTTGTGGGCATTTAGTGCTATAAATTTCTCTCTACTCACTGCTTTAAATGTGTCCCAGAGATTCTGGTACATTGTGTCTTTGTTCTCATTCTTTTCAAAGAATATCTTTATTTCTGCCTTCATTTTGTTATTTACCCAGTAGTCATTCAGGAGCAGGTTGTTCAGTTTCCATGTAGTTGTGCGGTTTTGAGTGAGTTTCTTTATCCCGAGTTCTAATTTGATTGCACTGTGGTCTGAGAGACTGATTTTTATGATTTTCGTTCTTTTGCATTTGCTGAGGAGTGTTTTACTTCCAATTATGTGGTCAATTTTAGAATGAGTGCAATGAGGTACTGAGAAAAATGTATATTCTGTTGATTTGGGGTGGAGAGTTCTGTAGATGTCTATTAGGTCCGCTTGGTCCAGAGCAGAGTTCAAGTCCTGAGTATCC
Organism: Hylobates moloch; assembly: GCF_009828535.3. Lineage (NCBI taxonomy): Eukaryota > Metazoa > Chordata > Mammalia > Primates > Hylobatidae > Hylobates > Hylobates moloch. The sequence continues at coordinate 124,350,918 of NW_026652281.1, read as the reverse complement.
TTTGTTAATTTTCTGTCTCATCATTCTGTCTAATATTGACAGTGGGGTGTTAAAGTCTCCCACTATTATTGTGTGGGAGTCTAAGCCTCCTTTTAGGTCTCTAAGAACTTGCTTTATGAATCTGGGTGCTCCTGTATTGGGTGCATATACATTTAGGATAGTTAGCTCTTTTTGTTGCATTGATCCCTTTACCATTATGTAATGGCCTTCTTTGTGTCTTTTGATCTTTGTTAGTTTAAACTCTGTTTTATCAGACATTAGGACTGTAATTCCTGCTTTTGTTTTTGCTTTCCAATTGCTTAGTAAATATTCCTCCATCCCTTTATTTTGAGCCTATTGTGTCTTTGCCCATGAAATGGGTCTCCTGAATACAGCACACTGATGCATCTTGAGTCTTTATCCAATTTGCCAGTCTGTGTCTTTTAATTGGGGCATTTAGCCCATTTACATTGAAGTTTAATATTGTTATGTATGAATTTGATCCTATCATTATGATGCTAGCTGGTTATTTTGCCTGTTAGTTGATGCAGTTTCTTCATAGTGTCGATGGTCTTTACAATTTGGCATGTTTTTGCAGTGGCTGGTACTGGTTGTTGCTTTCCATGTCTGGTGCTTCCTTCAGGAACTCTTGTAAGGCAGGCCTGGTGGTGACAAAATCTCTCAGCATTTGCTTGTCTGTCAAGGATTTTATTTCTCCTTCACTTATGAAGCTTAGTTTGGCTGGATATGAAATTCTGGGTTGAAAATTCTTTTCTTTAAGAATGTTGAATATTGGCCCCCATTCTCTTCTGGCTTGTAGGGTTTCTGCAGAGAGATCTGCTGTTAGTCTGATGGGCTTCCCTTTGTGGGTAATCCGGCCTTTCTTTCTGGCTGCCCTTAACATTTTTTCCTTCATTTCAACCTTGGTGAATCTGAGGATTATGTGTCTTGGGATTGCTCTTCTTGAAGAGTATCTTTGTGGTATTCTCTGTATTTCCTGAATTTGAATGTTGGCCTGTCTTGCTAGGTTGGGGAAGTTCTCCTGGATATTATCCTGAAGAGTGTTTTCCAGCTGGGTTCCATTCTCCCCATCACTTTCAGTACACCAATCAGATGTAGATTTGGTCTTTTCACATAGTCCCAAATTTCTTGGAGGCTTTGTTCATTCCTTTTTATTCTTTTTTCTCTAATTTTGTCTTCTTGGTTTATTTATTTATTAAGTTGATCTTCAATCTCTGATATCCTTTCTTCCACTTGATTTATTCAGCTATAGATACTTGTATATGCTTCACAAAGTTCTCGTGCTGTGTTTTTCAGCTCCATCAGGTCATTTATGTTCTTCTCTAAACTGGTTATCCTAGTTAGCAATTTGTCTAACATTTTTTCAAGGTTGTTAGCTTCCTTGCACTGGTTTAGAACATGCTCTTTTAGCTCGGAGGAATTTGTTATTACCCACCTTCTGAAGCCTACTTCTGTCAATTTGTCAAACTCACCCTCTGTCCAGTTTTGTTTCCTTGCTGGTGAGGAGTTGTGATCCTTTGAAGGAGGAGAGGCATTCTGGTTTTTGGAATTTTCAGCATCTTTGCGCTGGCTTCTCCCCATCTTTGTGGATTTATCTACCTTTGGTCTTTGATGTTTGTGACCTTCAGAGGGGGTCTTTGAGTGGACATGCTATTCCTGTTTGTTAGTTTTCCTTCTAACACTGAGGCCCCTCTGCTGCAGGTCTGCTGGAGTTTGCTGGAGGTCCACTCCAGACCCTGTTTGCCTGCATATCACCAGCAAAAGCTGTCGAACAGCAAAGATTGATGCCTGTTCTTCCCTTTGGAAGCTTCATCCCAGAGGGGCACCAGCCAGATGCCAGCCAGAGCTCTCCTGTATGAGGTGTCTGTCTGCCCCTAGTGGGAGATGTCTCGCAGTCAGGATACACGGGGGTCAGGGACCCACTTGAGGAGGCAATCTGACCATTAGCAGAGCTCGAAAGCTGTGCTGGGAGATCTGCTACTCTCTTCAGAGCCGTCAGGAAGGGCTGCACCCACAGCTGCCCCTTCCACCAGTTACTCTGTCCCAGGGAGATGGGGGTTTTATCTATAAGTCCCTGACTGGGGCTGCTGCCTTTTTTTCAGAGATGACTTGCCCAGAGAGTAGAAATCTGGCAGTCTGATCACAGCGGCATTACTGAGTTGCAGTGGGCTCCACCCGGTTTGAGCTTCCTGGCAGCCTTGTTTACACTGTGAGGATAAAACCGCCTACTGAAGCCTCAGCAATGGTGGACGCCCCTCCCCGCACCAAGCTCCAGTGTCCCAGGTCGTTCTTAGAATGCTGTTGTGCTAGCAGTGAGAATTTCAAGCCAGTGGATCTTAGTTTGCTGGGCTCAGTGGGGGTGGGACCCACCGAGCCAGGCCACTTGGCTCCCTGGCTTCAGCCCCTTTTCCAGGGGAGTGAACTGTTCTGTCTCCCTGGCGTTCCAGACACAACTGGGGTATGGAAAAAAACAAAACAAAACAAACAAACAAACAAACAAAAAACCAAACTAAAACAAAAAAACTCCTGCAGCTAGTTCAGTGTCTGCCCAAACAGCTGATGAGTTTTGTGCTTGAAACCCAGGGCCCTGGTGGGGTAGGCACCGGAGGGAATTTCCTGGTCTGCAGGTTGCAAAGACCAGGGGAAAAGTGCAGTATCTGAGCTGGAGTGCATGGTTTCTCAGGCTCAGTCCCTATGACTTCCCTTGGGTAGGGGAGAAAATTCCCTGACCCCCTGTGCTTCCCGGGTGAGATGATATCCCTCACCCTGCTTTGGCTTGCCCTCCGTGGGCTGTACCCACAGTCCAGCCAGTCCCAGTGAGATGAACTGGGTACCTCAGTTGGAAATGCAGAAATCACCTACCTTCCGCAACAATCTCACTGGGAGCTGCAGGCCGGAGCTGTTCCTATTCGGCCATCTTGCCGGCAATCCAGTTTACTTCATTCTTATGAGAGATCAAATAATGTTGTGATATAGAAAGTGAAAGAGAAGCAATCTTATTCACCTATAAACAAATTAATTTGACTCCTTAGGTCTCTGGTTCCCTTCCTAGCCCTTCTCTCCCAACACACATGCACACACACACACACACACACCCTACAGAGTCATACCCCAGCATATACATATATATCTATATTGAGACTCAGGAGCATGAAAGAGAACAGGCATTGAACTCGATATTTACCTAGATAACAAACTAAATGGCACTCAGTCTACCATTTTCACCTTCCTTCTTTTTTCTTTTCCTTTTTTTTTTTGTAATGATATCTTTGCAACGTGCTGGCCTCACGCATGACCCAGAAATTAACAGAATGACAAGGACTTGTGCTCTGACAATGGAGAATGCATCTGATTACATTATGTTTCTTTTTTAAAAATTACCTAGAGACATATTTTAAAATCCATAAATATATAAATATACATTTTTCAGGTGTAGGGTGAAGGTTAAGTTTCATTTGGTGTGTATTACTCTGAAATCTTGTTTCTAAAGTTAGGAAGTTCTAGGAATAGTGCTTTTTTCCCTTTAAAAATTTACCCTGCTTACACGCAAACTGTTTCTCAGTCTGGTCTATCCATGCTGTAAGTAGATATTTTCTCGAGTTGTGAGTTTTTCTACTTTTGGAGGCCATTTCATTGAGAAGCTTAGAAAAGGCAAATATGAAACAATCTAGGGTATAAGTCAAACTAGGAAACTATCCATGAAATTAAGGGTAAAATACTGTACTTTGCTCCACAAATCACATCTCTATTTGATGCACATCCAAGAAAGAGTGCTGTTAGTCTTCAGAGGTACTTATACTGTTTTTGTTTTCTAGAATTCTGTTGAACTTATCATTTTGTACATTCCTGAGTATAAAAGTGACTTACATTTTTAACAAATGAAAATGTTGAACTATAAAAGTGGAATGAAAGAAAGAGAAATTCTGGATTTTGCTCTTTTGGATTCCAAAGCAGGGCTAGGCCAGGCACGGTGGCTCATGCCTATAATCCCAACACTTTGGGAGGCTGAGGCGGGAGGATCGCTTGAACCCAGGAGTTCAAGACCAGTTTGGACAACATAGGAATACCCTGTCTCTACAAAATAGATAAATAAATTAGCCAGGTGTAGCAGCACACACCTGTACTCCCAGCTACTCAGGAGGCTGAGGTGGGAGGATTACTTGAGTCCAGAAATACAAGGGTGCAATGAGTTTCTATAATACCACTGCACTCCAGCCTGGGTGCTGGATGACAGAGCAAGACCCTGTCAAAAAAAAAAAAAAAAAAAAAGAAGAAGAAGATGAAAGAAGAAGAAGGAGGAGGAGGAGGAGAAAGAAAGAAAGAAAGAAAGAAAGAAAGAAAGAAAGAAAGAAAGAAAGAAGAAAGAAAGAAAGAAAGAAAGAAAGAAAGAAAGAAAGAAAGAAAGACCCAATCTTCTGAATACTGGGTATATTTATGAAGTATTCCTTCTCAATCTAAATTTTGTTCTGCAAACCCTGTTGCTGTATCATTTGAATATGTAATCATCTCAAATATACTTCCTCTTTATTTCAGGATGGCCATCCTTTGGTGAGTGCTCTTAATAGTTAGGCCTCTGTAGAAAATGTCTCAAGACGTAGAGAGTAGTAAAGATTGAGCATTTTGAAAGGAGCCATTTAGAAGAACCTAGTGGAATATGCTGAAGCTGAATTACTAAAGAAATTTGCATGCATTTTTCATAGTCAAAGAGACATCTTTTCAAAAAAGGTCTGTAAATTGTTCAGCTCAGAGTGACACAATTTCAATGACTTATTTTAAGAAAATTCCAAATGTGAAACACTATTCTTTGATGTTCTTAAAGTCCACATGATTTTAGTGAAAATCCAAGGATGGGTCTTATTATGCTAGGTTGTGCTTCCTTGCTGTAAGTAGCAAATAATAATGATGATGATTATATTAATAGTGAGGAAAGTAAAGAGGAGAAATAGATGAAAACTATCAATAATAACAAATATTTATTTCATGTTTTTTATGTGCTAGGCACAGAGCTCAACATTTTATTTGCTCCCTGTCATTCAATGCTAATAATACCAATATTCAGTGAAAAATACTGGAGCTTAAAGGTCAGATCACTTGTCCAGAGTCACAGGATAGAAGCCCAGGTAATCTGGTATAAGAGCCAGGTTTTTTTCTACTACAACATTCTTCATCCTGTATGACATTTTGAAATCTGGAATTAGAAGACTGGAGTTCATGTGTCACCTGAAATGCTCCTCAGGGTTAGCACTGCACCTGTGGGGATGTCATTACCTCATACCTAGAATCTGACTTTCCATCTGTAAAATAAAGCTAGACTCTGTAGTTTCCCCACACCCTTCTAGTGCTGCTATTCTATGACCATGGAACATATCTTATGACGTATGCTCAAGGTGACTGTCTTGGTTTGCCCAAGATTGAGAGATTGAGAGAGTTATCAAGATGTGGACTTTTCAGTCTGGGAAAACCTGGATTGCTAGTCCCCTACTACAATATCTGATATATTATCTATATTTTGGACACAACCATTTATTGATTTCTTAAACTTCTTTGGGGTTCTTTTGTTTCTCAAAGTCTTAAAGAACTGGGACAAAGAGTAGTAAGACTTTGTGTTTCTGAGATCAACTGTTGAATATCTGGAACATAGGGGAGATTATTTTGAAGGGACCTGCATTTTCCTACCTGGACATGTTATGCTCAAGTTGTTGGGATGGTTTTCCCCTTCCTTTCCTTTTACTTGAAAACAGTTGGCTGGTTTGTTTTGTTAAATTTGCCGTTGCACTGATAGTTGAGGAATGCTTAGTGACAAGAATATAGCATTTGTAATCCATTTGAAACTTCCTCCACAGATGAAAGGGAATGGTTGTGTAGTAATAATAAATTCATTTCTTTAAAAAACACTTTACATGTACTAACTGAATCCTGAAACAGCTGTAATTCCAGGTAGCTATCATTGTCCATACTTTAAAGGTAAGAAAACTGAGACTCGGGTAAGTTGTAATTTATTGAAGTTAACAAATCTAAACTGTCATTTGAACTGTGGTGCCCCTAAATCAGAGTCCCTGTTTTTCCCATGCAAATGATTATTTCTGTGGTTCAAACAGCTAACATTTCTAGCTTATTGGAATATGAGTACTGCTTATGGTCCTAAAGATTTCAAGTGAAAATACACTTAGATGTCTGGCTTTTTGCTTTCAATTCCTGACTTTCTTCCCATACAGAATAATCGCATCATTTCTTCAACAGATATGAAACAAGTACTTTACTTACTGCTGTACTTTTCCCCAACTTTGAAAGTACCTGCTTATTGGGACAAAGCTTTACTTCCAGTTCTTGTTAAACAAAGATGCATCTTTATCGCTAAAATAAAAACACAATGACAGTTATAAAATTTCCATGGATCTGGATAGTCCAGGCAACAAGAAAGAACATTTCAGTGAAGGCATGGCATTTAACAGAGTGTACATATGAAACTACAATTTTAAATAATATGAACTACAATATGTGTCTATTTACATCCAGTATATAATATTAGAAAATTTATAACTTATTTTTAAGTATAAAAAGTATGCAGATCTTTGCCAGGTGCAGTGGCTCACGCCTGTAATCCCAGCACTTTGGGAGGCGGAGGCGGGCAGATCACAAGGTCAGGAGATCAAGACCATCCTGGCTAACGCGGTGAAACCCCGTCTCTACTAAAAATACAAAAAAAAAATATTAGCCGGGCGTGGTGGCGGGCGCCTGTAGTCCCAGCTACTCAGGAGGCTGAGGCAGGAGAATGGCGTGAACCCGAGAGGCGGAGCTTGCAGTGAGCAGATATTGCGCCACTGCACTCCAGCCTGGGTGACAGAGCGAGACTCCGTCTCAAAAAAAAAAAAAAAAAAGTATGCTGATCTTACTTTTTTCATGATTAATTAGTATTGACACTCTTTTGCAGTCTCTAAACAAAACTACAAAATTATGGGAATATTACAAACATTTATTGCTTGTCTACTATGTGAATTTAATCCGCACAGAAACCTATGAAGTAAATAATTTCTCCCATATACTAATGCAGAATGTAGAGTTCACTGAGGTTAAATTATACAATTAAGAAACATAGGAGATGGTATTGAGGACCATACTGAAACCTGGGTTAATCTGACACCACTAGGGTATGTTATATTAGAATTATTCCAGAAATTTCTCTATTTTTGAATTGTTTTGGATGCTATATTGTATATTAGAGTAGATCTAATTAACTCAGGCAACTTTACCACTTGTGGCCTTATTTAAATTATGCAACACGTCGGTAATCTAGATTCTATAATGGACGTTTTTATGTGACTTTCACCATCCAAGCTACTCATATGCAACTAATTAGGAGTTTGAAAAATGTCTGAATTATTAACCCAATTTTCCTATTTTTATTTGTATTTTAGGCATTCTGTAAATGTGGTCTATTTCCAACTTCTATCATTATTGAAAGCCATCTTTCTTCCAACCATAGAAAGTTAGATGAACTTTTCTGCAGAAGACATTGTTTATCTTAATTATGTGATTTTAATATTTTCTTCTTTCTAGACACTTAATATGTTTATTCTCCTGCTCAATTGTTGTTTTCTTCTCTCTCAGTTGTTTTTTTCCAGTAATAGGAACTGAAAGTTACCCAAATATTAATGAGAGTTAGAGAAATTGCAAATTGTGTATCAACTAATGATAACTATGTTTCTTTATATATATGGAGTTACTAACAGCTCCAAAACTTTTTAACACAAGAAAAGGTTAGTTTGAAAAGGTTTTAGAATGTAAATAGGTTCCAACCTAGTTAAATGTGAACTCATATTGACAGTTGATATTAAATAAGCAATTTTCATTTTGCATACATCAGACTTAATCAGAAGCACAATGATTAAATTTGCATTGTTTGAATCAAAGACTTGTAAAAGCATAAGTAAGCATATGATTAAGCAATTTTAAAAAGATTATTATCCTAATATTAAACATAGATATCAAAAATTATACTTTGACTTAGAGCATTTTTCCTAAAGATTCTTTCCACCATCCCTGTGAGGGAAGAAGGGACTGATTTCAGCTTATGAAATAGAAGAGTATGGAAGTTATGTTAGTTGCTTTTTGTAAATGTAAAAATATTTTAATCAGTAAACTGAACAATTTCAAAAATAGAACACAATGCATCTTTCCCAAGCAGAGTATTTGCTGAATTCACAACTTAACTCGGTTATGAAATACTGACAAATTTCATGTTGAATTTACATTTCACAGTAGCCTCTAACATGAAACCTGTAACATTTATGTCAGATTATCTTTATGGGCCCCCGTAAAGGCCTGGTTCCTTTTTATTTTTATGTTTGGAACTTCTCTCTTATAAAACATTTTATAACAAAATAATAAAAATGTTATAATGAAATTCACATTTTAGAAGTGTTCCATTGGATGACTTTTTGACAAATATTCATGTTATTGCACTTGCTTTTGCCTCATAATCCTTTAAACCTCTATGTTAAACATTTCTTTTGACCTGGCATTCAATCCACAATTTTCTCACCATACTCTGGTTTCAACTTTTTCTGTAAAGAATCAATTAGTAAGTATTTTAGGTTTCTGGGACATATGGTGTCTGATACAACTACTTAACTCTGCCATTATAGTGGGAAAGTAGCCATAGAGAATATGAAAGTAAATAAGCATGACTGTTTTCCAAGTATTATTTATGGACACTCAAATTTTAATTTTATATTTATATGTCATGAAATAGTATTCTTTGGATTTTTCCAATGTTTTAAAAATGTAAAATGCGTTTTTAGGTCCAAGGCTATACAAAAACTGATGGCAGCATAGATTTGATCATCTGGCCTAGGTTTGTTGATCTCTGCTATAATCTAAAAGATAATAAAATCACAGAATTTCAGAAAAAGGTCTGGAGAGTATCTCATCTAAAGTTTTTTTTTTTTTTTTTTTTAGCCATAAAGGTGACTGAAGCTCAAAAATAAAGGACCTAAGTGGTTTAAAAAATGTCATATGGCATGTCAGAGGATCTGTCCTGGTCAACTGGTAGTGGTTGCCTGGAGGATTGTGTTGGGATAGGACTATGAAGTCCAATCTGAGTCTCATGGGAGGAAAGTCACGTTGTGATTGATTGAAGATATCTGCTTAGTATGCTACAATGGAACCATACCAAGGGAGTATTTAATGTTTGCAAATTCACATTTTTGTGCTCTGCTAAGGAACAGATTGGTGGATAGGAAGGATCAGAGAAACAGAAATCAAGATTGTGTGAATGGCAGCTTGGAAATGAAAAAGAGAACAAATGAATGAGCAATTAAAATATTGCAGACTCTTCTGATTGCCATTTCATGCAATGAATACATGCCTCTAAGTGAGTGTGAGAACCTTGATAGAATTTCCTGTTCTCTCAGTCAGGAACATATCTCCATGCAGAGTATGATTCTAGGCTTTAAAGCTACTTTTCTTTTCTTTCTTTCCTTTTTTTTTTCCAATGCAACATGTCCCAGATGCAAGCTACCTACATTAGTTTGCAGTGTTAAATTAGGGTGGGGGAAACACAGTATGTTTCAATAGGGGAGGCAAATTTGGCAATATTGAATGTTTTGAAACATGTTTATTAGGTTTTCATATGCAGTTTTCCTCAAGGCAATTTTGACTTGATGCATTTTCATCTATATTATGTACTTACAAACCACCCCCTTGAAAGGTGTGTCTCTACCGTACGTCATAAATGTGATATCCTCTAACAAGCCCAAGGTAACATCAGGCATTAAATACTCAATGTTACCTTTAATTAGTACCCTCATCTGCAAGAGTGCAAGTGATTGAAGATTGCAGCAAATGCTTATCCTATTCCTTTAAGTCCCCAGAATGACTGTCTAGACCAATGTCCTCACTCATTCCTTATTCTTCTGAGGCTTTGCTAACTGGAGTACAGGAGCAGTCAGCAGGCCCAGAGAGTATGTTTTACCTTTCTGATAACTTTATTGGATGATCAAACCACTGGTTTACCTTGGCCATTTGAATGTCTGTACTAAGTGCTCACTCTGCTAGCCACCCTACAGAAAGAAAGGGATCAGGCCAACAGGAGTTCAAACAATGACCCATAACTCTAGCATTATAAGCTCAGGCGCTAAACTAGGGTCATTCTCAGTCTAGGTCTAGTTGTCAGCTCATAACCATACTAGTCACAACTTATGCATTCATGTGTTATACCTGCCTGTTTTTGCTTCTAAGGGGATTTTGTTATCAAACAGAGATGGAACATGTACACAGGCAGATAATAATTCTAAATATAATCCCTTTTTGCCTTCAGAAATTTCTATAAAGCCTTTGAAAAATGCAAAAGTGGCTTATTTTAAGTAAAAACTGGAATATTAATCAGAAATTAAAGATACCTGGCTTGTATTTCAGATTCTGCCTTGGATTGCTGGTCGTATTCAACATCTTCTTTATCTGTGGCATAAAGAGACTACTGTGTCTGTCTCTTTTGGCACAAAAGCGATGAAGATAAAAGATATACTGTGCTTGAGTGTAATTCCTTTGTTAATTGCAGTATTATATAAACATTGTGATAATAAACATCTTGCTCTACCATAATTATTATCTGTGATTTATGACAGATAAGCTTATTTTCCTCAGTTAGTTTTAATTTAACAGCAGACACCCCTTTCTTCTTAAAGCCTATAACTATCTGCTAAGTACACCCTTTCGAATTATTGGTTGGGTAAGAAAGAAAATTCAGTGCCCTTGCTGTATATTAACTTGATAATATGGCACAAATAATCTTTGTGTTATAAATAGTTCCTTTCTTACCAGATGCAACTAGAAAGTCAAAGAAAATAATGTTGTAGATGAAGAGAGGCATTATTTCTACTTTCTGGAGTGAGCACAGTGCTGCCAGTGTTCAACATTTTTTCCCCTTTCATGACTTCCACTGACACTGACTCATTGTGCAGCCTTGGTGATTTTCCATAAGAGGCTTGCCAACAATTGAAGGACCATATTTTTCTGGGAGCAAAGAGAAATGATAGCTCTTTTTTACAACCTGAAAATTCAATAATTTCTGTTTGTTTTTCAGAAAGTTAATGCTATAGACCAAAGTAAATGTCTTTCTAAAATTTTAACTTTGTTTTTTGGGGGGATGGGGGACAAGGGAGGGAGAGCATTAGGACAAATACGTAATGCATGCAGGGCTTAAAACCTAGATGACGAGTGAACAGGTGCAGCAAACCACCATGGCACATGTATACCTATGTAACAAACCTGCACATTCTGCACATATATCCCGGAACTTAAAGTAAAATATTTTATATTAAAAAAATAAAATCTTAAGTATATTTTTTAAAAAATTATATATTATAAGGTAGGATTTTTCAAGTAAAGCATTATTGAAATATAATATCCCTGTAAAACTGCACTTATCATAAGTATATAATTATTTGATTTGATCTTTTATTTTCCATATATTATGCTATTTTTCTAATTTTTTCCAAAAAATATATATTTTAACAAAATTGTTTTGTAACTTGACACTGAAAAGTTAAATAAAAAACTAACATATATCTTGAATTTTATTTTTAAATATATGCATTTAATTTGGGAAGAATATATAGCAACATGTTTATAGCAGTAGAAGTCACTGCTGCTTTGTGAGACCAAGGTAATTTGCTTTTTTAAAAAGAAAACCTTTCTTTGTAATTTCTAAGTTATCTTCAGCTAATACACATTACTTTTGTAATCAAGAAGAAAGCCATAAAAATTACAGAGAACTCCAATCCCCCAAATTGCAATATTTGTCTCCTTTGGGTACAATTGAATTTTTACAAATCATACTCATTTCTCTCAGCATATTGAAATTACTTCTCTATGGTTTCATAATTATTACTAAATCCAGCCTAGGTTTTGCTAGAGCCAAATCCAGATTTGGGCACACATGGACATTTATTCATTTGACTTAGTTTTGTAGAAATATCTCTGTTTACATAGGGATGAACTGGGGAAGTGTTTCCCTGTGTTCTAAAAGTTATGATTATCTCTCACAGCATGATATTACTCCACTCCTCCTCCTAAAAATGCCCCATGACTTATTGGTATGAACCAAATTAATGTGTTTCTGGAAATTAAGTCTTTATTTGCAACTATCTGCTGTGCTCATTAGAGAATCATATGCTAATTCATTGCCAGACATCCTAGTATTTTTCAAAATGTGAACTTTTTATTAGCCTCAACAGATTCATTTGTGGACTGGTTAAAATGCAGATTCTTAGGTTTCAATCCAGCCTTCTGAGTCAGAATGACTGGAAAGTGGGTTGTGCTCTTCAAGTGACTGATTCTAATGCATACCTTTCAGTTCAGACAATCTCAACTTTTCTTTCAAGAGCTGGACCCCATTCTGCAATTAAAAATTTAGGTAGAATTCTAACATATAAAATAGCTAAAAAGAAGTCACTCTGGCTTAAGAGAGTTTTAAAAGCTTTACCTATTAACTCTTTTTCCCCGACCTCTGCTACCCAAGGTAACCCCTTGTCTTAACCTGTTGTGTGCTGCTACAATAGAATACTTGATACTGGGTAATTTGTGAGAAAACAGACATTTATTTTCTTACAGTTTTGGAGGCTGGAAGTCCAATATCAAGACAGTGGCAGGTTGGGGCCCAGTCTCTCTGCTTCCAAGATGATGCCTTGAATACTGAGTGTTCTGGAGGGGAAGGATGCTGTATCCTCACATGACAGAAGAACAGAGAGGGCAAACCCACTTCTGCAGTTTTTCTTATAAAAGCATTTAACCATTCACGAGGGCAGAGCCTTCATCACCTAAACACATCCCATTAGGCCCCACCTCCCAATATTGTTACGTTGGGGATTAAATTTCCAACACATGAATTTTGGAGGGAACACATTTAAACCATAGCACCCCTGAAATGCCACAGTTTAGGAGCCACTGATAATTTAGCATCTTCAAGGATTCAGAGGTCCAGAGTCACTGACCTAAGCAATGGAGCCCATTAGAGTCTAACTTTCACAATGGCTGGAATTGCTTCTGTTTTGTTCATTGGCTCCCTCATGCATAGAACAGTGCCAGGCACACAGCAGATTCTCAGTATCTATTTGGTGAATGAATGAAAGAATACAGTATCTAGTAATCGAACCCACATTTTTATCATTTTTCTGACCATGATATTTAAGTTTTAGGTTACTCATTTGTCAGGTGAGGTTTGGATTAGATGGTCTCTAATATTCCTTCTTTCTAAACACAGAGCATCCTGTAATTGAAATTCTGTTGTTGTGTCACAAAGCCAATGTTGAAATTCAGTGTCTACAATACTTGAGACTTGGCTGTGATCTTCAGTTTTCATTATATAGAAGTTAGTACCTTTGGAGTGCAGATTATGTTCTGTTAAAATATTGGTTTCAATTTTAGTAACAAAATGATATTCACTTATTTTTTTTTTTATTTAAACCATAGAGAAATGTACAGAGGAAAGGAAACTCCTTCCCTCTGAATCCTTCTCCCAGGAAATAGCCTTTTTTACTTATTTGGTTTGTTTCCTTTCTAGCATTTTAGTGTGCACAGAGTGGTTACTCTTAGACATCTATCATATCAGAGATCTTTAGATTAACTATATCAATAGTCGTTTTGCTGATTGAAAAACATTCTCAGGAAAGAATAAGATAAATCCATTAATCTAAAGCAATTTCTATCCAAATTAAAGATAATTTGGAAAACAAATAAAATGCCAATGAATCACTCTTTATTATAAAAGAAAAACATTGCTTTGGCCTTTACTTATAGAAATACACAATAAAAAATGTAAAAGTCACTCAGAATCTCAATATTCTAAATAGACTACATTTTAAGTGGTAACTTCCTCTATGTTATGGCTTGAATGTATCTCCAAAATTTATCTGTTAGAAACTTCACTGCCAAAGCCACACTGTTGGGAGGTGGGGTCTAATGGGAGGTGCTTAGGTCATAAGGGTTCTGCCCTCAAAAATAGACTAACGCCACTATAAAAAGGACCTGTGGTAGTGGGTTCACTCTCTTTTGCCCTTCCTCCTTGTGCCATGTGAGGAACAGCAAGAAGGCCTTCATTAGATGCTAGCACCTTGAAATTAAACTTCCCAGTCTCCAGAACTGTGAAGGAACTCATTTCTCTGCTTTTAAAATTAGTCAGTCTCAGCATAAAACAGACTAACACAGAAATTTGTACCAGGAGAGGGGTGTTACTATAACAAATATCTAAAAATGTGGAAGGAACTTTGATACTGGGTAATGGAGAGAGGCTAGAATAGTTTTGAAGTGAATGCTGAAAAAAGCCTTTATTGCTATGAATGGAGCATGGAGGGTGATTCTGGTGAGGGCTCAGAAGAAAAGAAGAGCTGTAGGGAAAATCTGAATCTTCTTGGATATTATTTAAGATGTCACGACCAGAATGCTCATAGACATATAGACAATAAAGATCATTCAGATGAGGTCTTAGATGGAATGAGGAATGTCTTATTGGAAACTGGAGGAAAGGCCATTCTTGTTACAAAGTGGTGAAGAAATTAGCTAGCCAGTCACAGTCGGGCATACCTGTAGTCCCAGCAATTTTGGAGGCCAAAGTGGGGGGATAGCTTGAGGCCAGGAGTTTGAGACCAGCCTGGGCAGCAAAGTGAGACCTCCTATCTACAAAAAATACAAAAATTAGCCAGGTGTGGTTGTGCACACTTGAAGTTCCAGCTACTTGGAAGGCTGAGGGAGGAGGGTCGCTTGAGCCCAGGGGCTGGAGGTTGCGGTGAGCTGAGATTGTGCCACTGCACCCAGCCTGGGCAACAAAGCCAGACCCTGTCTCAAAAAAACAAAAAAGAAAATATAAAAAAACAAACAAACAAAGAAATTGACTAAACTATGTTCCTGTTCTGGAACTTTGTGGAAGGCAGAACCTAACAGCATGAATTAGGATATTTGGCGGATGAAATCTCTAAGAAGCAAAGCATAGAGAGTGCTATGTGACTTCTCTTAACTGCTCGTAGTAAAATGTGAAAAGGGAAAAATGATTTAAAGATGAATTTATGATCAAAAGGGAAACAAAACATAGAGATTTGGAAAACTCAATCTGGCCACGTAAAAAATAAAAAATAAAAAAAAAAGTTTGGGAAAGAAAACCAAGGATGTAGCTAAGCTACCATTTGATGAGAAGAATAGAAGGAAGGTGGGTGCTATTTATAAGACCCACCAATTCTCCAATGGGAGAATGAAACCAAAGGCATTTTAGAGATCTTTGAGGCTGTTCCTCTCATCACAGGCCCAGAGTGCCAGAGCCTTGAGGACAGAATGGTTTGGAGGAAGGGACCTAGGGGACACATTGGACCACAAGGCTCACTGCCCAAGGCTGCTTTAAGTCCCTGCTCCACACATTTCAGCACAATGCTCCTCAGTCACTCTAGTTGTGGCTCAGGGTCCAGGTATGGCTTGGGCAGTAAGCCTTGGTAATATCTGAGTGGTGCTAATTCTGCAGGCATGCAGAGCACAAGAGCTGGGGAGCCATGACTTTCTCCATCTAGATTTCAAAGGATGCCCAGCTCTCTTATTTCTCTATCTCTCTTTCTTATTCCAAAATCAACATTTAAAAATAAAAGCAAAAACAAAATACATGTCACATTTTTTAATCCATTCATCCTGAGATGGACACTTAAGTTGATTTCATATTTTGGCTATCATGAATAGTGCTGCAATAAACATGGGGATATGGATGTCTCTTCAACATACTGATCTTATTTCCTGTGGGTATATACCCAGTAGTGAAACTGCTAGATCATATGATAGTTCTATTTTTAATTTTTTGAGGAAACTCCTTACTGTTTTCAAGAAAGGCTATACTAATTTACATACCCACCAACAGTGTATAATACTTCCCTTTTCTCCATATCCATGCTGACATTTGTTATTTTGTGTCTTATTGATGATAGTCACTCTCACTAGGGCGAGGTGATATCTTATTGTGGTTTTCATTTGCATTTCCTTGATGATTAGTGATGACGAGCATTTTTTTTCTATACTTGTTTGTAATTTGTATGCCTTCTTTTGAGAAATATTTGCTCAGTTCTTTTGCCCGTTTATTAAATTGGATGATGTATTTTGCTATTGAGTTGTGTTCCTTATAGATTCTGGATGTTAACTACTAAGTACCTGTTAGATTCATAATTTGAAAATATTAATATTTTTTCCTATTCTGTAGATTGTCTCTTCTCTCTGTTAATTGTTTCCTTTGCTGTGCAGAAGCTTTTTAGTTTGATGTAATTCCATTTGTCTATTTTTGCTTTTGCTGCCTGTGCTTTTGGGATCTTATCCAAAAAATCCTTGCCCAGACTAAATTCATATACACAATGGAATACTATTCAGCCATAAAAAGAATGAAATGCTGTCATTTACAATATGAATGAACCTAAAGGATATTATGTTAAGTGAAATAAGCCAGACATAGAAAAAAATATGCCTGATCTCATTCATATGTGGAATCTAAAGAATCTCCTAGAAGTAGAGAGTAGAATATTAGTTATCAGAGGCTGAGAAGGATAGTGGGGAGGGATAAGGAGAGACTGCTCAACAGGTACAAAGTTACCCATTGATCAGAGAAATAAGTTCTGGTATTCTATTGTACAGTAGGGTGACTATGGTTAACAATATTGTATATTTCAAAATATCTAGGAGAAAGATTTCAAATCTTTTCACCACAAAAAATGATGACCATATTAGTGATGAATATTCTAAATGCTCTGATTTGATTATTACACAATGTATATATGTATCAAAACATCACACTGTACTCCATAAATATGTATAATTATTATGTTTCAATTAAAAACAAAAACCAAAATACTTAAAAAGCTAAAATCACCTATAATCATAATACTGAGTATTAGTCACTATTAACATTCTGATACATAGGTACATGTACAGTGTACATGGACATGTTTCTATGTTATATGTATATACACTCTCTATGTAACTGGCATGTAGAACATGTTGCATTTTATCCTTAGGCTATAGCTGACATTTATCATCTCCTCCCTTCACCACCCGTTCTAGGTTTCCCTCATTCTCAGTCAGGTGGTTGAGTTACCCAAGCCTTCATAACCAGAGTGTCTGAGCACTTGTTGGACTGTGCTTACTGCAGTTTCTCATTTACAATTACCACTGCACCTGAGAGTACCAAGAGATTCCTGAGCCAAAGATTACGATTTCCAACTCCCAGCTCCTCAGGGTAATCAGGATCAATAACTCCTGCAAATATAGTAACTTTACTGCTTGCTTGCCCACTGGTGTGAGAAGTCCTAAATAACCAGATGGTGGTCATAGCTTAAAGTTCAAAGTAACCTTTACTGAATAGTGTTGTTAAAGTTCCAATAACAGGAACCTGAACTTCTAATCCAAAAAGATTCTAAATTTGTAGGGACAGAAAACAAATTATTCAAGTAGGTCTCTAGCAGTGTTGGTATGAATAGTTAATCCTGTTTTCATCCTTGGTTCTCAACTCATGTATTCTAGTTGCTTGGGGACACAGCAGTATATGGTGGCCTTTATTCAATGAACATGTGGCATTTTGGAAGACAGCCGTCAAACTATACAGGGTGTCATTCATACATGCCCCTTTGTTGCTCTGCTGCCCTTATTATTAAATATCAGGGCTGGTTTTCAGCACGGTTTCCCCATGGTTATAGGAGATTAAGACCATGAAATTGTTCCATGGAGCCCAAATGACTTTCACGGTGCATCTTGACTTGATAGTTAATTAGCCTGAGACTGTTACATTTTTTTCCCAAAGCTTCTAAAGCCTTTGGTAAAAAAGTAGTTAACTTCACAATTCTTACAACTACCATTGTCCCTGTATCATTTACCTAACCTACTACCACATGAGCCAATGCTTTGCCTTCCACTTCCATGTTATCCCAGTCCACCATTGCTGAGCATCTTGGTGATTGGGAAGCATCCACCTCCAGGGATTATCTTCATCTACTGACCACTGGCCAAGGGATCCTGATTACTGTCTGACCAGTGAGTGATCCAGGTCTAGAATCCCACCCTGAGAATCTGATATTTACATCCATTTCTTGTACCAGCTGTCTAGGCTGTTTTCCTCTTAAGAAGAGAGCATAAAACAAGGGCCCTTTTGCAGGCAGCCTATTTTGAAAAGTGATTAGGAATGGGGAGTGGAAGACTGAGAAGACTGAACAGGGAAAAGAGGAAAGATAATAGGAGAGTGGATTATTGACCTTGTCACCCCGTGGAGCCCCATTCCTCTGTGGAGCCTGCAGAATAGTCTTCAGCTTGGTCCACCTGAGGACAGACAAGGGGGTTAATTACCACTACATGTTGCTTCAGGCTATTAGAATCCCTAGTAATTAAATTCTCCCCCTAGACCATTCCTGAACACCATAGTCTAAATCTTCTCTCACCAGCGTCTCGCACAATACTTTGAACACAGAAGGTACTTAACGATAAATATTTATTGAAAGAATGAATCCATGAATGTGCTCTGCTCTACAGTTATTCTGAGCAGAGAATGGAGTTACTGAAATGCACAGTGTACATTGTCTTTCTCTTGGGTAAACTATAAATATTAACTTATGCCTTTTCCCCTTTTAACTAAAAAGTGTCAAATTTATTCTCTACTTCTTGACCAGAGCTACACTGATGAAGTGGGCATTTCAGTGTCTTCCATACTTACTCTCTCTATGCATTTGGGCAAGTTGTTTAATTTCTCTGTTTCAATGCCTATAAAATGCTGATAGTTCTAGCAGCTGCCCTGCTTGACTATCATGAGAATTATAGATAACAAGCCACGGAAATTTGCAAATAGGTACATGTTCCCAAAATGAGTCACTTTGTTCATAATACATAGTAACAAAAGCACTGTTTGGGCAGGGGAAATACTTGTGAGTATCTCACAGCTCCTGCATCATTCTGAGGATATATTATCAGAGGCAATGCTGAAAATATTTAACAACTCTCTGACCTGGGCATTGATTAAACAGAGTAGTCAGTAATTATTAACCATCATTATAGCCATGCTGGTGTGTGCAGGCTGAATATAAGCATGCAACTCCTTCAGAACATTCCCAAAACACAGGACTCCTCTGGTTCCCTCCTAATCCCACTCCCTATCTGCAGGTTTACCACATCGTGGGATGGTTCAGGATCGTGCATAACTCTATGAAGGCAGATTCAGATGGAGACAGGCTCCTGAATGGTTGATAACAGAGAAAGGATAGTTGCTTCTGAGCAATAGCATTGATTATGGTCGGGGGAGCCCACAGAGCCACTCTTAGGCATTCTCCTTGCAGTTTCAGGGTATCAGGTGTGTACTACTATTGAGAGGACATAGGTCTCCATGCCCATGACACCATCAGACCCACCTGGAGTCCACACCTCAGTTCTGCTCCCTCAGCTGCCCAGCAGCAAGCATGGGAACTCCCACCTCCCCCTTATATAAGAGCCAAATGTCGGGACAGCTTTCAGGCTACTGCCACGACAGTCTGACTGCATGGCTATCAGCTGAAGAGGAAAAGTTTCTTTTTATTATTAGGTTGGTGCCAAGTAATTGCAGTTTTTGCCTTTACTTTCAATGGCAAAAATCACAATTACTTTTGCACCAACATAGTAACTGTTGTGGACTGTATGTGTGTGTCCCCCACACAAATTCATATGTTGAAATCCTAACCCCTAATATGATGGAATTGGAAGGTGAGGCCTTTGGGAAGTAATTAGGTCATGAGGGTAGAGCCCCTGATGGGCTTAGTGTCCTTAGAAGAAGAGGATGCAAGTCAGCACTCCCTCTCAGCTCTCTTTGCACCCTGTGAGGATACATGTGGAAGGCAGCTGCCTGCAACCTGAAAGAGAGCCCTACAAGAACCTCACCATGCTGGTACCCAGATCTCAGATTCCCACCTGCCAGAACTGTGAGAAATAAATTTCTGTTGTTTAGAAGCCACTCAATCGTCTGTAATCCCAGCATTTTGGGAGGCTGAGGCGGGCAGATCACAAGGTCAGGAGATCGAGACCATCCTGGCTAACATGGTGAAACCCCATCTCTACTAAAAATACAAAAAAATTAGCCGGGCGTGGTGGCAGGTGCCTGTAGTCCCAGCTACTCGGGAGGCTGAGGCAGGAGAATCACTTGAACCTGGGAGGCGGAGCTTGCAGTGAGCTGAGATAGCACCACTGCAGTACGGCCTGGGTGAAAGAGCAAGACTCCTTCTCAAAAAAAAAAAAAAAAAAGAACAACGAAAAAAAGAAGCCACTCAGCCTATGGTAATTTGCTATAGAGGTTTGAACCAAGAAAGGAGGCACAACAGTGACTACCATAGAAAGCTTACAGACATCTGATTTCGGAATAGGGACAAACTTTTATCCACTGCCTCAGTTGATGAAACCAATAGCTAAAGTGTAACAAATTGCTACTCCATGATTGCAGGATCAATGGGTGCATTTGAAAAGGGAATGAGGAAACTCTTTTGCATAATCTTTTTGCCTTTCTAAGTTCTCAGTCTTCAAAGCTGAAAGCATGACCTTATAAATTTGAATCCCTGAAGACCATTCAAGATCCGTGCTGCTGGATTTTCTAATTCTCCTCCCATGAAGCTTATCTCATCAAAAAAGGTGGTTTTGCTTTGCATTTCTCTGCTGACCAGTGATGACGAGCTTTTTTTCATATGTTTGTTGGCTGCATAAATGTCTTGTTTTGAGAAGTGTCAGTTCATATCCTTCACCCACTTCTTGATGGAGTTGTTGGTTTTTTTCTTGTAAATTTGTTTAAATTCTTTCTAGATTCTGGATATTAATCCTTTGTTAGATAGACAGAATGCAAAAAATTTCTCCCATTCTGTAGGTTGCCTGTTAACTCTGATGATAGCTTCTTTTGCTGTGCAGAAGCTCTTTAGTTTAATGAGATCGCATTTGTCAATTTTGGCTTTTGTTGCCATTGCTTTTGGTGTTTTAGTCATGAAGTCTTTGCCCATGCCTATGTCCTGAATAGTATTGCCTAGGTTTTCTTCTAGAGTTTTTATGGTTTTACGTCTTATGTTTAAGTATTTAATGCACTTGAGTTAATTTTTGTATAAGGTGTAAGGAAGGGGTCCAGTTTCAGTTTTCTGCGTATGGCTAGCCAGTTTTCCCAGAACCATTGAATAAATAGTGAATCCTTTCCCCGTTGCTTGTTTTTGTCAGGTTTGTCAAAGATCTAGATGTGTGGCTTTATTTCTGAGGCCTCTATTCTGTTCCATTGGTCTATATATCTGTTTTGGTACCAGTATCATGCTATTTTGGTTACTATAGCCCTTATAATATAGTGTGAAGTCAGGTAGCATGATGCCTCCAACTTTGTTCTTTTTGCTTAGGATTGTCTTGGCTATACGGGTTCTTTTTTAATTCCATATGAAATGTAGAGTAGTTTATTTTAACTCTGTGAAGAAAGTCATTGGTAGCTTGATGGGGGTGGCATTGAATCTATAAATTACTTTGGGCAGTATGGCCATTTTCATGATGTTGATTCTTCCTATCCATGATCATGGAATGTTTTTTCATTTGTTTGTGTCCTCTCTTATTTCCTCAATTGGTAGTTTGTAGTTCTCCTTGAAAAGGTCCTTCACATCCCTTGTAAGTTGGATTCCTAGGTATCTTATTCTCTTTGTAGCAATTGTGAATGGGAGTTTACTCATGATTTGACTCTCTGTGTGTCTATTATTGGTGTATAGGAATGCTCGTGATTTTTGCACATTGATTTTGTATCCTGAGACTTTGCTGAAGTTGCTTATCAGCTTAAGGAGATTTGGGGCTGAAACGATGGGATTTCTAAATATACAATCATGTCATCTGCAAACAGAGACAATTTGACTTTCTCTTTTTCTATTCGAACACCCTTTATTTCGTTCTCTTGCCTGATTGCCCTGGCCAGAACTTCCAATACTATGTTGAATAGGAGTGGTGATTTGTTTTCTTCTGATTTTCAAGGGGAATGCTTTCAGTTTTTGCCCATTCAGTATGGTATTGGTTGTGGGTTTGTCATAAATATCTCTTATTATTTTGAGATATGTTCCATCAATACCTAGTTTATTGAGAGCTTTTAGCATTAAGGGGTGTTGAATTTTATTGAAGGCCTTTTCTGCATCTATTGAGATAATCATGTGGTTTTTGTCATTGGTTCTGTTTATGTGATGGATTATATTTATTGATTTGCATATGTTGAACCAGTCTTGCATCCCAGGGATGAAACTGACTTGATCATTGTGGATACCCTTTTCGATGTGCTGGTGGATTGAGTTTGCCAGTATTTTATTGAGGATTTTCGCATCAATATTCATCAGGAATATTGGCCTGAAATTTTCTTTTTCTCTTTTGTCTCTGCCAGGTTTCAATATCAGGATGATGCTGGCCTCATAAAATGAGTTAGGGAGGAGTCCGAGAGGAGCTATTAGAGCTTTACAGGTAAGCGATTTTTACAAATCTTTGACTGGTGAAACATTTTGTTTCAACATTTTTTATCACAAACTTGAGCAAATAGGTATTAACAGGGAAGTTGTCTAATCTGATTTGAAGAGCTCGTCAATCAAAAACTCTTTAATATGAACTGTGTCAAGTTACTATTTAGGGGTTACACAAATTAAAAATTTAGAGCAATCACTAATACTTTGTATTTTATTTTTCTGATGCTACAATAAAATGTAATAAAAATTTCCCAAGCCCATTTAGATACTCTCAAATCTCTCTCAGTTTACTTCAGCGTTCTGCATAAATGTTTTGATTTTTATTTATCCCTTAATGGGAAGTGGTGTGGAAGATTGCCTTATAGGATAGTTTTGAGGCTCTACTGAGAAAATTTGTAAGAACATGCTATGTAAGTAGCAACTTTATATAACACTTATTAGCCACCCTCAACACAATTTCTTCCCTCCTCAACAGCCCAGTTGAGGCTCCAAATACTTCATCAATATCTGCCTTGTTAACACACACACACACACACACACACACACACACACAGTGGCACATAGAAGCACACAAGGGCATACACTTTTATTCAAAATATCGTGGAAGCTGGAATCTTTCTGAGTTGAGTAAACAGAAGGCAATTCCTACTAATATGATCGCCCCAAAAGACATGGTCTGAAAAATTCCGCAGGCCAAAACCTGGACAAATACAACTGCTTCTTTAGTTTATACCTGCCTCTCCCTTTTTTTTTTTCTCGATAGTGAAAACCTTTGTGGTCAATATGTCTATCCAGTTTTATCTTCTTAAGGATGTGTTTTGTTTAAGTTTCTAGAGATCAGGAGCAAGTTTGAGAACTCTGGAAAAAAGTATATATCAGTTGGATAAGGTAGATTTTAACCTTCTGTCCCAAGAGAATCAAATAATTTACTCTTACTTTTCTGGGTCTCTACAAAGTAGGTGAGGACAACAGAACATTCTAATCACAATTTCCATTTAAAACACAGAGGCACTAGAGACACTGAAGAGACAATATAGCATACTGGCTCTGTCCATTCAGTATCTAAAATGTGCACCGAATCCACCCCCTTTTTTAAAATTCCATTCCCCCTCTCTTCTCTGATGTAACCTTGGTCTAAGCCATCATCATCTGTTACCTAAAGTACAGTTGTCTCCTAACTGGTCTCTTTGCTGTGGTTTCCATATTTGTGTCCCTGCTAAAATTCATATTGAAACTTAATTCTCATGGCTGGTGGTGTTAAGAGGTGAGGCTCTTCGGGAGGTGATCACGCCATAAGATTCCTACCTTTATGAATAAGATTAATGCTTTTATAAAAGAGGTGCAAGGGCAATAGCAAAGACTTGGAACCAACCCAAATGTCCATCAATGATAGACTGGTTTAAGAAAATATGGCACATATACACCATAGAACACTATGCAGCCATAAAAAAGGATGAGTTCATGTCCTTTGTAGGGACACGGATGAAGCTGGAAACCATGATTCTCAGCAAACTGTTGCAAGGACAAAAAAACAAACACCGCATGTTCTCACTCATAGGTGGGAATTGAACAATGAGAACACATGGACACAGGAAGGGGAATATCACACACTGGGGACTGTTGAAGGGTAGGTGGAGGGGGGAGGGATAACATCAGGAGATATACCTAATGTAAATGACGAGCTAATGGGTGTAGCACACCAACATGGCACATGTATACATATGTAACAAACCTGCACGTTGTGCACATGTACCCTAGAACTTGAAGTATAAAAAAAAAAAGAGGTGCAAGGGAACTGTTTGCTCTCTTTTTTGCCCTTCTGTCCTTTCTGCCATGTGAGGACACAGCGTTCATCTTGTCTGGAGGAAGCAGGGTTCAAGGCACTATCTTGAAAGTAGAGACCAGGCCCTTACCAGACACCAAACCTGCTGACACCTTGATCTTGGACTTCCAAACCTGCAGAACTGTGAAAAGTAAACTTCTACTATTTATAAATTACCCAGTCTATGGTCATTTATAGCAGTGGGCATGGACTAAAACATCCTCTCTCGATTCTTTACAATGTATTCCCCATGTAATAACGAGATCACTCTTAAAAATATAAACCAGATTATATTAGTCCCCTGATTAGAATCCTTCAATGATTTCCCACCTTGCTTGGAAAGCAATCCAAGGTGTTTACCGTGGTTTACTAGGTTGGATGGGATCTGGCTCAGCGAGGTTGCCCTCTGTCTGCTGCTCTATGCTTAATGTGCTTCAGCCACACTGGACTGATTACTGACTCTTGTCTGCCCAGAGCCTTCATACTTCACAGTGTGTGCGTTTGCAGTTCCCTCTGCCTAGCATCGCCTCCCTCGGACCTTCACACAGCTTCTTCCTCAGCAGCCAACTCTCCTAGTACAAAGAATTTCCATGGCCATCCTGATTAGAGTAGCCCTCCAGCACAGGCCCCTTTCACTATAAAATTGCTTTATTGCCATCATAGCACCATTTTTAGCACTCAGTCCAAACTATTTTGTTTAACTATTTGTTTCTGAATTTATTGTCTAACTTCTCCAATGAAAGATAAACTCCTTGAGAGCAGGCAACTTGTCCTCCTTTCTCACCACTGAGTCCCCAGCAGCTGTGAGAGTACACAGCCAATAGTACTCATGCAATAATTATTTGCCGAATGAAGGAAGGAATGAATGAATGAAGGGTACAATGCCAAGAACTCTGAAATGGTTATAATAGCTTTTTGGGTCAGAGTTTCCCCTGCTGGAGAGACAGAAAGAAAAGGAGTAGAAATTGCGAAAATGTATGCTATTGTGAAAGAAAATAGAATTTTTGAAACCCCAAAATCACTATGCCAAAGGGAATGTTAAATTGGGGACTGAGTCACACAACACTGCCCTTATTTCTTTCCTTCCCCAAAAGAGAGCTGTAATTTCACAACTCTGTGTCATAGCCTCATCCATAAGCCAGGTTCCTGCAACTAGAGAAGGCCACGTATCTCTCCAGATGGTCTTCCTCACAAATTACTCACAAGGAAATTCCTTATGGTCCCTAAATCTTTCAGGATACATATTCTATCTGTAAACTATCCCTAATACCAAGTTCTGTTGAATCTCACCCTGAAATTGTCCATTACCAGCTTTTCTTCACAGGTACAGGACAAGGACAAGAAGAGAAATCATCCTTCTGCCTACCCTGAGATGGATGCATAATTGACTTTTTCCTCTACTCCACTCATGCAGATTTACTGAGGCTAATCAGAGGCTCACAAGAATGTAAGCATTTGCCTCACTGCTTCCCTTCCCTTCCCTCTCTTTTTGTCTCTTCTGCTTGCTCTTTCTCCTTTAAATACTGAAGCTCCTGAAACCCTATGCAGAAAAGCACAAGTCACAGATGCTCCTGTGGCCTGTGTTTTTCCCTCAAACTTTGATTACGGTAATCTCCATCCATTGAGACCTCAGTCTCAGTCACTTTCTGGTTAATACTATCAAATGGTAACTCTTCACCAGTGGGAAGTAGAGCCTGTCAAGAGAAAAGGAGGTAAAGAAACTTTTTTATGTTCACTCTACTAACAGTCAGGCTGGGATCCAAATCTGAGGCTTTGAAATGCATGGTCTTTTTGTTGTACAGCACTGACTGTAAGTGGCCAGGTTTCTTTCACTTAAGACGTTGTCTAATAGCATAGTGATTTATATTATTCCACAATTATGTAAAATGTCATCAGCTCTCAATGGATAATTCATGGTGTTTGAGAACCATATTATTTTTTAATAAATATTACACTTTTCTTCCTGTGAAATTATTTCAAGTGATTTGCCAAACCATGGGTCAGTGGTATGCTTATTCCCTGATGAAATAAGGCTATATCTGTAGTAAATTTCCTATATTCTGGACCACAAAGACATGTGACGAGAAGATGGGTTAAAGAAAAATGCATTTGGTTGGAAATAAGAAACTAATTCTGGGAAACAAATTTAATTGCCTGATTGGAAGCTATCCCAGATTTTTAAAAGTTACTCTTTAAAATAAAAGGATGCTCTAAGAAATTAGATAACTGCATATAAACCATGGATGATTTCACCTCTCATTTCAGGAAGGACAACCACCGTTGTGTAAGAGGTAAATATTCTCCCTTCAACTGTGAAGTTCTCAATTCAGAATCACAGCCAAGCAAGTAGTGTCAAAGTCTACAAATGAATCCAAGTATTCACTGGGCAAGAATTGTCTTTATGTGTTCTATCGTTCGTATTATCAGCTCTAGTCAGTTCTATTGTGCCAAGTATTTTGCCAAGTGCTTCTGATATTATCTCATTTTGTTCTCATGGCAACCCTATTCTCCTATTTAATCTACTATGAAACGGAGTCTTAGAGCAGTGAATTGACTTGCCCAAGGTCACATAGTTAATAAAAATCAAATTTTAGAAACCAAACTTTAAGTGGTTCCATTATACTCCCTACCTTTGAGGAGCACTGTAGTATAATGGCGTGTTCTCACAGTTAAAGAATGTGCCGAATCTGTTTTTATTTTTTATTTTTTATTTTTTGAGATGGAGTCTTGCTCTGTCGCCCAGGCTGGAGTGCAGTGGCGCAATCTCGGCTCACTGCAAGCTCCGCCTCCTGGGTTCACGCCATTCTCCTACCTCAGCCTCCCGAGTAGCTGGGACTACAGGCGCCCGCCACCACGCACAGCTAAATTTTTGTATTTTTAGTAGAGATGGGGTTTCACTGTGTTAGCCAGGATGAATCTTTTAAATGGAAAAAAAAATCTCATAGCTAGTTCATTTTACTGCTAATGTCACTTATTATAGGCAAAAACATAAATCTAGTCTATGTTTCTTATACGTACTGTTCATATGAACTTGGGGACTGAAGTGGCCATTCAAATATTCAACAAGTGCTGATAGTGTTTTAGGATATTGAAATGAATTTAAAAATTTTAAAAATGTTTGGAGAACTTGCAGACCTCAAAAGTATGTCCCTGGACATCCCAAGAACCTACAGGTTCCAATTTGGGTAACATCTTCAGCTGATCTGTTTGAATTGAAATGACAACATTACTGATTCATTAATTGTGTAAATTGGGTGCAAGTTACTTAATTCTCTGTTTCTCCATCTATAAAATGGGGATAAAAAGAATGCTGCTCTCCTAGAGTTGTGAGGATTGAATGACAATGTATGTAAATTGCTCAACCCATAGGTGAAAAGCTCTATGAATATTTTCTGTATTATTCATATGATTATTAGGTGATTATGGTATGCTGAGTGAGGAAAGCAGAGATGCAGGCAACTAAAATTACCCAGAGAAAAGTACTTTGTATCTTTATATACAAAGTGCTCTTTGAACATAGACAAGACCTTGATAATAGCAAATTTAAAGAGCTGGTAAGTGGCAAAGCTGGGATTCAAACCTGGGCAGTCTGGCTCCCTATGTTGTGCTTTTGAGTTCTAGAAAGAGATTTACAAGTTAAGTAGAAGAGAGGAATATCATCAGCAGAGTTGGTCCATCTGACTCTAAAACCCACAAACATAAGCACTGTGCTGTGTTGTCTCCTCTAGCAAATGCCCCAGAAGCCTCAACTGTAAAAGCCCCATTCAGTCTTGGGGCATCTTTTCCTGGCAAGTGCTGCTGTTGCTCTGGGGTTCCCCGACTTCATACATCATACATTTTCAAAGGAAAATTGTACTCCTGTGTTCATGCTGATGCAAATCACTTCGTCCCAGCATGAGCAAGCAAAAGGATCTAAACTGGTCTTCCTCTGCCCCCTCAGAAGAGATGATTATTTCCAGCACAAAGTTACAAAATGGAATGAGTTGTCAGCATTGAAATATCAGCAGATTTTATATAATGATCCAGGTTTCACCATCTCCTGAAAAATCCGAGTATCTACCAACCTTGAGCCTCATACCCACATGACAGCAACTGAGTGGAGCTGAGCAGCAAAATGAGCATGTGAGCTACGTGTTGCCATAGCCTCCTCCTTAAAAATCTCTGGCCTTCAGTAGTAGCCTGGTTCACATAGGTATGAGGCATGAGACTAATGGAAAGCACTCTATGGATGTCAGCTGCTATTATTTAGCCTTTGTTGTTGTTGTCTGGCTCATATCCCCCGTGTTTTTTCAGAGCCTGAAACTCAGGAAGTGTGGTAGTTTGCAAAAATAAAAATTGCCACTAATTTCCCCTATGCTTGTATGCATGCTCCTTTGCAATATGATTTTGCTGCTCCTCCAAACAAGATGGGGGCCCATCTCTCCATCCTGGGCTTGGCCATGTAATTTGCTTTGACTAATGGGATATTGGCAAATGTGTAGTAATCAAGTGCTTGGGGGTTGGGGCCTGCTGCCCTGTCTTGCTGGTGGAAATTCTTGGCCACCATACGATAAGCCCAAAGTAGCCTATTGGAGGATGAGTGACCATGTGGAGGGAGGGCCCAGCTATGCAAGCAAGGCCATCTGAGACCGATGGACCAGAGGAATTAATCAGCAACCTTTAGAATCAGGACAAGTAAGAAGTCATTATTGTTCTAAGCCACTAACTTGTGAGTTGGCTTTTTCACAATAACAGCTAACTGACATGGAGGCAAAGGCTTATTAATGCCTCTATACAACAGATCCTGCAGCATAGGTGGTGGTTTTCTGGATAGTCTTTAAATTAGGCATTCTCTCCTTACAAATAAGGCCTAAAACAAGCTGACGCTTCTGTTTCAGTTTTTATTCCACTCTTATTGAATGAAAAAAGGACAGAAGTAAAATCAATAGTAAGAGAATTGTTAGGGTGTTTTTATAAGTGGAGAATGAACATTTAGGCAAATATACAGGAAGCTAAGTTAAATATACAGAAATGGTACACAGCCATGCACTGCATAATGACAGTTTAATCAATGACAAAAATATATAACCCATATACAAGAAGGTTCCCATAAGATTATAATACTGTATTTTTGCTGCGCCTTTTCTATGTTTAGGTATATTTAGCCATACAAACCCATCGTGTTACAATTGCCCACAGTATTCAATACAGTAACATGCTGTTTAACAAGCTTGTCCAACCTGTGGCCCATGGGCTGCATGCAGTCCAGAACAGTTCTGAATGCGGCCCAACACAAATTCATAAACTTTCTTAAAACATTATGAGGGTTTTTTTGCGATTTTTTTTTAGCTTTTTATCTATTGTTAGTGTATTTTATGTGTGGCCCAAGACAATTCTTCTTTTTCCGGTGCGGCCCAGGGAAGCCAAATGGTTGGACACCCCTGCTATGGGTTTGAAGCCCAGGAGCAACAGGCAATATCAGATAGTCTGGGTGTGTAGTAAGCTATGCCATCTAGGTTTGTGTAAGCACATTCTAGGATATTCATACAGTGTTGAAATCTCCTAAAGACACATTTCTTTAAACATATCCCTGTTGTTAGGTGATATAACTGTAAACTTTCTGTAAATATGCAGAAAAAATTAAGGTAAATATACAGAAACTTCTTACAGAAGTAATAGAATATATGGAAAATGCATGTCATCATGTTCCTTGATAATTTTCCCAATTATGAAGACTTCATGTGCATATTAGTATTTTTGACGAAGTTATCATGATGGCAATAAATGCAACGATGAGAAGAGTTTCTATATTGAGCTCTGACACACCCAGCACTTTTCTAAGGACTCTTACATAGATTTTTTTTCTTTAATCCTCAAAACAACCCTATAAGGAACATCTTATTATTGTGCCCATTTTACAGTGGGGGAAAATGAGTCTCAGGGAGATGGGGGTAACTTCAGAGTTCCAGAGCTGAGACCTAACCTGCAGTTTTGTTAAAAGTCCATGTTAACATCTACACTTTACCATTTTCTTGTGATAGCAGTCATAGCGTCATAGTAATTAAAGGGTTTAAAGCCTCTAAAGGATGACCTGAATTTGAAAAGAAGGATTTTCGCATTTCTTTCATCTGTTACGAGCTCCCTTTGCAGAGCAGAGACACTTTTATTTGTATCCACCAGGGGGCAGTCTAAGTCAGAGTTTGATTCTGAAATCAACAGTCTTCTGAGCGTTACTCCGCCGCGCCTTCATAGCTTCATTTCTATCGTTGTTTTGTTTTATCTTGTTTTTCATTTTAAAATGCCTTAAGATTCCCCAGCTTTTCAGGACACTATTCTTTTTCAACCAGCAACGTCAGCCGTGGAAACACTGCTGGATAAAATGCCAGGATACTTGCTTACTTTGTGGTCCTGCGTTAGTTACTCGCCGACCTTCGGAATCACTCTGCTTGCGGGATCAGATTGATTTTGACAATGAAACGATGAGGCTGGGCAAGTTTTAGGGATTACTTAGACTCTCACATTCTACCACTTCTAGTGTAGAAGGCGGCACGAGTCTTAACACGGTACGAACAAGGGGGTGCAAGAAACGTCACATTTGTTGTTCATAAATCAAACTATGACTAAGTTCGCATCCTGCCAGATTGATGAGAAGTGTAATCTGTCATTATTGAGGCTCCGCCCCCCCAACTCTCCCCACCCCAATTACAAAGGTGCCAGAGAGTCCAGGAGGTGCCTGTTCTGGGAACCTCTGTCCACACTGGGTACCGAGCGATGTCCACTGTCCAAGCCTGTCTGCTCTCCTGAGATCAAGCACCTGCTGCTGTGTTTCTTGCCTGAAGGACCCTTGCCTGTGTTGGGAGTCTAGGCCTGTTTCTCCAGGTATATCTCCGAGTCAGGAAGCCTTTGATCAACAGCAGCAAAGATGTATTAGAGATGATAGCCTTTCTCTGGCTGTAGTAGTCCCAACTACTTGGGAGGCTGAGGTGGGAGAATCACTTGAACCAGGAGGCAGAAGTTACAGTGAGCCAAGATTGTGCCACTGCACTCCAGCCTGGGTGACAGAGCAAGACTCTGTCTCAAAAACAAAATAAAATAACCCAGTTTGGGATATGTCTTTATTAGCAGCATGAAACAGACTAATATGATCAAAGCCCAAATTATCACTCAAAGGAGAAAGAAGGAAGAAGAGAGAATGGGGAGGGAGGGAATAGAGGAGAGCTGTCCTCAGCGACCTCTACTTTACCTTTGCAAAAATTCCTAGGAAAAGGAAACACAAAGAGCCTGGCTATCTTCATGGAAGGGAGAGAGAAACCATGAAACAAAACATATTGATGTTTAAATAAATAGTGCCCAGCCACTTCGTAAGTCAAGAGCCTTGAGACTAAAACAGACAGTGTCTTGAGCTATATTTATTTTTCACAGTCTTATAACCAAGATTCCACTCAATGCCTATTGGATGGTTAATTTTCTTTTTCATTCTGAAAGAGAAGAGGAATAATGGGCAGGATTAGTTTTTGAAACAAAATGACCAGTATTGAAGCTGAAAACGAAGCATAGCTGTGAATCCTGGCACCACAGCTTTCTGGCTGTGAGACCTTGGAGAATACTGACTCTTCCTTCTTCAACATGGAGGTATATAAATTCTGGATCTAGTTTAAAGGGATTTGGTGATTGCTTGAAATTGACTCAGTATCTGTATTACCTCCTACCCCCAGGGGAGGCTGCAGACACTTTTATGGAGTGCTACAGTCAGGCTGAAGAGAGCATTGGCGATTCTCTCCTCCTTTGTTGTGACCCTTTCTGCTCTGTTCCTCTGTCCACGTATCCAGACCTCCTGGTCTACGCTTGATCCTGGGGGATTGATGCTTTTCTGGCCCTCTGCTTTATCTCTGAATACAGCCATTTGAATCCCATGTGTTACTCACTCTGTAATCTGAGATCTTGCTCCAGATTAAAAAACCATAACCCACATTCAAAGCCCCAAGGCTCCCAAAATTGTTCATTAAAAAAAAAACAAATGTGTACTGTACCAACGCAGCTGTACTAATGTACATTACTATTAGCAGTGCATGATGGGTACATGAAGGACCTGCTCTTGTCCTTGAAAATATTTGGTACCCACAGACTTCTAGTCTTTGCTATTCTGGTGAGGGTGATACTGCTTTTCAGCGTGTGTGTGTTTTATCATTATGGTAAAAAAAAAAAAGGCATAATATGAGATGTGTACCCTTTTAACCCTTTTATGTGCATACTGCATTTTGATCATGTTTTTAACATGAGTATCCTGATTGCTAAGAAATTTAGCATTTTTTAAACAAGTTTATCTGATTTTCTCTTCCTCAATTGGCCTGTTCAAAAACCATTTCCCATGTTTCTGTTGTGTTGGAGTTTTTTGTTTATTCTTTTTATTGATTTATAAAAATTCCTTATATGTCCTAGATACCAGTCCTTTGTCAAATAAATGGGTGACAAATGTATACTTCTAGTCTATAGCTCTTTTCATTTTGCTAATTGAACCTGTTGATGTAGTTTAATATGCTGACTCGCTCTCTCTCTCTTTTTTTGTTTTTGAATTGTGTTCTTTGTATTGTGTTTAGCAAATTTTTTCTGCACTGAAAAACTGGGTGGCATCAAATTTTAAAGAGCTTTGCCTCCCCTGAAAAGACATTTCTAAGATGTTTTAGCTAATATTCCAAAAATTGACAATGACCATCTTAAGAATATTTGTTGTGTAAGTGCTAAGTCAACTAGGTATTCACAATAAAGACAATAAAGTTAGATTCCTACTTTGCTCTATACTTAAAAAATGCCAGGGACTTGAAAGTGCTATATATGAGGGGAACAAAACTCAGTAAAATATATAGAAGAAAACCTCTCATTTTTCTAAAAGTTTTTCTTTAAACTTAAAAATTAAAAAAAAAAAAATTGTCGGCTGGGCAGGGTGGCTCATGCCTGTAATCCCAGTACTTTGGGAGGCCAAGGCAGGTGGATCACGAGGTCAGGAGATCGAGACCATCCTGGCCAACATGGTGAAACCCCATCTGTATGAAAAATACAAAAAGTTAACTGGGTGTGGTGGCACGTGCCTGTAATCTCAGCTACTCAGGAGGCTGAGGCAGAAGAATCACTTGAACCCAGGAGTTGAAGGTTGCAGTGAGCTGAGATCATGCCACTGCACTCCAGCCTGGTAACAGAATGAGACTCCATCAAAAAAAAAAAAAAAAAAAAAAAGAAAAGAAAAAAAAAGAAAACAAATTTGTCCCCCTTCTATTAGTCAGAAGGTATGATCTGATATTGTAGCTGCAATGAGCAAGCGTAACAGAGCAGAGATGGTGACAGAAGTGGCCACACATGTGTCTGTCCACAGGTCAGGGCCAGATCATAAAGGCTGTGGTGTTGGAATGTCATCAAGGATAATAGACAGCCAGAGAGGCTTTACATAGCAGAGTGATGTGATTATCAGATTCACTTTAAGAAAGCTCCAGCATCCTACATAAGGCTAGCCAGTTTTCCCAGCATCATTTGTTAAATAGGGAATCCTTTCCCCATTTCTTGTTTTTATCAGGTTTGTCAAAGATCAGATGGTTATAGATGTGTGGTATTATTTCTGAGGACTCTGTTCTGTTCCATTGGTCTATATCTCTGTTTTGGTACCAGTACCATGCTGTTTTGGTTACTGTAGCCTTGTAGTATAGTTTGAAGTCAGGTAGCTTAATGCCTCCAGCTTTGTTCTTTTGCTTAGGACTGACTTGGCAATGCAGTCTTTTTTTTGGTTCCATATGAAATTTAAAGTAGTTTTTTCCAATTCCGTGAAGAAAGTCATTGGTAGCTTCATGGAGATGGCATTGAATCGATAAATTACCTTGGGCAGTATGGCCATTTTCACAATATTGATTCTTCCTATCCATGAGCATGGAATGTTCTTCCATTTGTTTGTGTCCTCTTTTATTTCGTTGAGCACTGGTTTGTAGTTCTCCTTGAAGAGGTCATTCACATCCCTTGTAAGTTGGATTCCTAGGTATTTTACTCTCTTTGAAGCAACTGTGAATGGGATTTCACTTATGATTTGGCTCTCTGTTTGTCTGTTATTGGTGTATAAGAATGCTTGTGATTTTTGCACACTGACTTTGTATCTTGAGACTTTGCTGAAGTTGCTCATCAGCTTAAGGAGATTTTGGGCTGAGACAATGGGGTTTTCTAGACATACAATCATGTCATCTGCAAACAGGGACAATTTGACTTCCTCTTTTCCTAATTGAATACCCTTTAATTCTTTCTCCTGCCTGATTGCCCTGGCCAGAACTTCCAGCACTATGTTGAATAGGAGTGGTGAGAGAGGGCATCCCTGTCTTGTGCCAGTTTTCAAAGGGAATGCTTCTTTGAATTCCTTTTTGAATAGTTTTTGCCCATTCAGTATGATATTGGCTGTGGGTTTGTCATAAATAGCTCTTATTATTTTTAGATAAGTCCTATCAATACCTAATTTATTGAGAGTTTTTAGCATGAAGGGTTGCTGAATTTTGTCAAATGCCTTTTCTGCATCTATTGAGATAATCATGTGGTTTTTGTCTTTGGTTCTGTTTATATGCTGGATTACATTTATTGATTTGCATATGTTGAACCAGCCTTGCATCCCAGGGATGAAGCCCACTTGATCATGGTGGATAAGCTTTCTGATGTGCTGCTGGATTTGGTTTGCCAGTATTGTATTGAGGATTTTTGCATCAATGTTCATCAGGGATATTGGTCTAAAATTCTCTTTTTTTGTGTGTGTGTCTCTGCCAGGCTTTGGTATCATATGTAGAAAGCTGAAACTGGATCCCTTCCTTACACCTTATACAAAAATTAATTCAAGATGGATTAAAGACTTAAATGTTAGACCTAAAACCATAAAACCCTAGAAGAAAACCTAGGCAATACCATTCAGGACATAGGCATGGGCAAGGACTTCATGTCTAAAACACCAAAAGCAATGGCAACAAAAGCCAAAATTGACAAATGGGATCTAATTAAACTAAAGAGCTTCTGCACAGCAAAAGAAACTACCATCAGAGTGAACAGGCAACCTGCAGAATAGGAGAAAATTTTTGCAATCTACTCATCTGACAAAAGGCTAATATCCAGAATCTACAAAGAACTCAAACAAGTTTACAAGAAAAAAACAAACAACCCCATCGACAAGTGGGCAAAGGATATGAACAGACACTTCTCAAAAGAACACATTTATGCAGCCAACAGACACATGAAAAAATGCTCATCATCACTGGCCATCAGAGAAATGCAAATCAAAACCACAATGAGATATAATCTCATACCAGTTAGAATGGCGATCATTAAAAAGTCAGGAAACTACAGGTGCTGGAGAGGATGTGGAGACATAGGAACACTTTTACACTGTTGGTGGGACTGTAAACTAGTTCAACCATTGTGGAAGTCAGTGTGGTGATTCCTCAGGGATCTAGAACTAGAAATACCATTTGACCCAGCCATCCCATTACTGGGTATATACCCAAAGGACTATAAATCATGCTGCTATAAAGACACATGCACACATATGTTTATTGTGGCATTACTCAGAATAGCTAAGACTTGTAACCAACCCAAATGTCCAACAATGATAGACTGGATTAAGAAAATGTGGCACATATACACCATGGAATACTATGCAGCCATAAAAAATAATGAGTTCATGTCCTTTGTGGGGACATGGATGAAGCTGGAAACCATCATTCTCAGCAAACTATTGCAAGGACAAAAAACCAAACACCACATGTTCTCACTCATAGGTGGGTATTGAACAATGAGAACACATGGACACAGGAAGCGGAACATCACACACTGGGGCCTGTTGTGGGGTGGGGGGAGGGGGGAGGGATAGCATTAGGAAGAATACCTAATGTAAATGACGAGTTAATGGGTGCAGCACACCACCATGGCCCATGTATACCTATGCAACAAACCTGCATGTTGTGCACATGTACCCTAGAACTTAAAGTAAAATAAAAATATATATATATTAAAATAAAAAAGCTCCAGCAGCAACAAGGTGCAGACACTGGAAGAGAAACAGGAGTGAGAAACAATGGTGAGAAGGCTATTGTGGTCGGCAAGGTGGAAGTGATGGGGCCTTGAGTCTGGGCAGTGTCTGTTGTGATGGGCAAAAGAAGAGGTGAATTTGAGAGCCTTTAAGGACAGGCAATTGCTGGGAGCTAGTTAATGTAAATTAGCTTCTTCCTGACCACAAGAAATTGGCCACCAAAATATAAAATTTGGGGTTGGGAGGCAAATGCAGAAACCCAAACTCCTTATATGAGGTCAGCTCTGGGGTGGAATAAACCATTCCCATTTATCTGTTTCCTATTTCAAAACTCCTCTTTTAAGGAGATGTAAGAAACATCTATTTTTTGAGTATTGGTGTATGATTCTTTGACAACAGCATTTTAATACTAAAAAGTAAGTTATTTACCTTATTTTGCTAATATTTCTTGCTTTACATGTAAAAAGTAGAGGCCTAAACAGTCAGTGGCACTTCTCGGTGAAGGAAAAGGTGCTTCCGACTTACAAAGTAAGACGAATCCCAGAGAGCACAAGTCCATTTCGAGGAATTATGCTTAACAAACGTTAATTTGTAAAATGCAGTAGTAGGAAACGTCTCTCCCCGCGTGCCCCAAAAGTCAACATGAAGGTTTAGTGCTTTAGGAAATGAGACAACGAGGCGAAGATTAGATGGCCTTTTCATACAAAGTAGTTGGATGCAATAATATTAGTGATTTAGGGATGAGATAAAGATTAAATATGCAAGTTTAAATGAGGATGTCCTAAAAATAATCACCTTCAAGAAGGGTGGAGGATCATCAAATGTTGGACAGAAACTGTCAAAAACTTGAGCATAATAATATAAATAACATTTTTTTTGAGATGGAGCCTTGCTCTGGTGTCCAGGCTGGGAGTGCAATGGGTTGATCTAGGCTCACTGCAACCTCCTCCTCCTGGGTTCAAGTGATTCTCCTGTCTCAGCCTCCTGAGTAGCTGGGAATATAGGCACACACCACCATGCCTGGCTAATTTTTGTAGTCTCTAATTTTAGTAGAGATGGGGTTTCACCATGTTGGCTAGGCTGGTCTTGAACTCCTGACCTCAAGTGATCTGCCTGCCTTAGCCTCCCAAAGTGCTGGGATTACAGGTATAAGCCACTGTGCCCAGCACATTTTTTTAAAGTTTTTATTACTTTTGATATCATCAGTGTTGTCTGTCCTATGACCACCCTCCCTTGCAGTGGACAATGGCTATCATTGTTTCAGGCTTCTCAGCTACATAGCATATCATCAATACTCACCTAATTGGTCCAAATTCAGTTAAATCTCCTAGTTAGGGGAATACATGGGCTGCTTGTCTTAAGTCAAAGTTAACTGAAAGAATCACTATGTTCAGGGGAATTAGATTACTTTGATTAACTTAGACCTGTCAGTGTCCATCCTTGAACCTGGGGATGAAGGCAGCTTAATCTTGTATTAGTTCTCATGCTGCTAATAAAGACATACCCAAGACTGGGTAATTTATAAAGAAAAAGAGGTTTAATGGACTCACAGTTCCACCTGGCTGGGGAGGCCTCATAATCACGGCAGAACGCAAAGGGGAAGCAAGACCCATCTTACATGGCAGCAGGCAAGAGCGCATGTGTAGGGGAACTTCCCTTTATAAAACCATCAGATCTCATGAGACTTATTCACTATTATGAGAACAGCACGGGAAAACCTGCCCCCATGATTCAGTTACCTCCCACTGAGTCTCTCCCATAGCATGTGGGGATTACGGGAGCTACAATTCAAGATGAGATTTGGGTGAGGACACAGCAAACCATATCAATTTTTTTTTTTTTTTTTGAGATGGAGTTTCACTCTTGTTCCCCTGACTGGAGTGCAGTGGCACAATCTTGGCTCATCACAACCTCCGCCTCTTGGATTCAAGCAATTCTCCTGCCTCAGCCTCCCAAGTAGCTGGGATTACAGGTACAGCTAATTTTGTAGTTTTAGAGGAAATGGGGTTTCTCCATGTTGGTCAGGCTGGTCTCGAACTTCCGACCTCAGGTCATCTGCCCACCTCGGCCTCCCAAGCTGCTGGGGTTACAGGTATATAAGTCTTAAAGTACAGGGCTGTCTGGGAAAAGGCTGGATACGAACAATGATCTGAGTCCTGCTATAAAGGAAAGTAGGGAATACATTATTAGTCACAGCCTTATCAGCACAAGTGGGAGAGACTTGGCGTTTTCTAATTGTTGATGCCAGATAAGGAAACTTAGCTGAAATATGGTGTAAATATGAATCCCTTATGTCTTCATACTTTTCAAAGTTCTTTGACATTGAATCTCTTTGGTTCTTCACACAAACTGTTGCAGTTTTCAACAGAGAAAATATGATTCTCTCTTTTTTTTTTTTTTTTGCAGATGGAGAAACAGAGGGAAGAGGGAAGAAGAGACTTGGAATCACTCTGTCCTGGCTGTGAGTCTATGAAAAAGAATGTGGCCTACTGCTAAATACATTGATTTTGAAGCTAGATATCTCTGGTTTTGGGGAGCAAGTTATTTGATCTCTCAGAGACTCAGTTACCTCATCAGTAAACAGAGATTACAATATCCACCAGTAATGGCTATAGGAGTAGTAATAGGGATGATATAGGTAAAAGCACTGATCACTGAATGATTCCAAAGACAGGTGCAGAGAAGTTCAGGCATCAGACGGGCTACCTGGATCCAAATCCCAGCTCCATCATTTACTACTTTCATGGCCTTTACAAACCACTAAACTTCTCTCTGAGCTTCAGTTTTCCCATCTGTAACATGGGAACTAATAAAATGAAACCTTCCTAATAAAGTTGCCAGGAGGATTCATCAAGACACTGGATGTAGAGTATTTAACTCAATATAGAGCACAGGGGAGCACCAAATAAAATTCAGGTGTTACATTTTAAGCACGTGTTCACCAAGGCTCCCAATTCAGGTGGTGAGGATTCTATAATGATCAATTCCTCCTGAGGTATTTGTAAAATGACCCACCAGATTACCAACCATTCCTATATTTCCAGAGCCCTTTGGAAATCCTTTATGTAACCTGGGAGAGCTGTTATTCTTTTTCTTTTGATAGAAGTGAAATCCTGCAGGAAAACGTGCTCCATTTTGGTTATTTTTGTTATGTCACAAGGTGGGCTGGATAGCAAGTTTTGGAGGCACTGAACACCCACACGGAGCTGGCTGCTCTCAGGCGGGGAGGCATCTTCACTAAGGAGGTGAGTGAAAAACATAACCCAACACAAATCATGCTTCAATTATATCCATTTCCTATAGTTGGGGGAAGGCTGCAGTGCTATCTTTTCCTCATTTGAAAAAGAAAGTAGAACATTTGGTGTGAATAAAGGCAGTGGCAAGAATGACATGTTTGGACAGCTATTTCACACTCTTGTTAAACACATTAGCTTTTCTCCAGAATCAAAAGACAGAGTGGAGACCAGCCTTATGTCTAAATGTCAAAGAGCACCGAAATTCAAATGCAATTTTTTATGCTCAATTTATAGGCCTATTTCACTTTTTTGTCATCTGTTTTTAATTGGTAAGCTTACAAAAGATTGGGATATTGTCCTGTTTTAAAATTGTTTTCTCAAATAGGTCAAATGGTATTGTATACAGAGATGCAGCTCTGAGTATTTTTCTGAGTCTATTTGCTTCTTAAAGACACATCAGGACAAGTGGACTGATTGTCAGTATTTATTACAACCATGACATTAGAAAATATTTATTAATTCAGATTCA
The DNA here is from genome assembly GCF_009828535.3 of Hylobates moloch. Lineage (NCBI taxonomy): Eukaryota > Metazoa > Chordata > Mammalia > Primates > Hylobatidae > Hylobates > Hylobates moloch. The sequence goes on along the minus strand of NW_026652281.1, from coordinate 124,310,846 downwards.
TTAAGGGCTAATTATCTTCACTAGGGAAAATGGAGCAGAAAATACAAATAAAAAACTAAAAGCAATCATAATTCCAAACCAGCTGCGTAACTACCGTAACATTTTCTTGTATCTCTTTCCACTCTTTAACTTTGCACGTATGTTTTCATGATCACTGAGTTTTTTTAATGGGTGGTGCCTGTGTGTGTTAGTATATATTTTATGTATATAAGTATGTAAGTTTATAAGTATACGAGTATGCTTATATTTTAAACATCTTTCAATGATGGTATAAACTTTTTCTCTTTAAAATTTATTATTACAAATACAATTATTCTGGACATACAAAAAGATACCGAGAACTGTATAACAAACATGAGGTATGCACCACCATTTAAGAACCAATGTCATGACCAATCCTGTTGAATCTATTCTCTGACTTGCAAAAGTAACTGCAAATCTAATTTTGGCATTTATCATTTTTGTCAGGTATATATGCTTTTACTACAAATTTATGTTAGCTTAAGTATTTTTAGGATTTCCTCACTTGTTTTTGAAATTTTATATAAATATTGTCATATAGTAGTTTTCCTGTAGCTTGCTTTCCCCCCCCCCCAATGTGATTTTTTTTCCAGATTCATCTATATTCATCCCTACAGTTTTGGTTATTTTTAATGCAGTATAAGATTCCATTTTATAAATATTTGTCACAAATTATTTGTCCACCCATCAGAGGATGAACATATGGAAATAACTTTGTATTCCAAGAAATGGAATTGCAGGGTTATAGGGTATAAATAGTCTCAGCTTCATTAACTTTATATGTTGGCAAATAGTTCCCCGAAGAACTGTATCAATTCTTCCCTGAAGAATTGTATCATTTCATCCCTGAAGAATTGTATCATTTCATCCCATCAACATGTAAAATATCTTATTTCTTCAAATTCTAAGTCTTTTAAATATTTCTGCCTATCATACCAGTGTGAAATGTTTTTGGTTGCAGTATTCATGATCACTTTTATGACTACTGGTGAGATTGAACACATTTCGTTTGTGCTTTTTCTGTTCGAGTTTCTTGTATGTGTTTCATATAACAATGTTTCAAATGTATTACTACTTATTTATTGGCATTTAGAAAACATATGTGCATGTGGGATACACACACACAGATGTATAGGAGAATTAGATCCACGAAAATCAGGTGCTACAAAGAGTTAGGTACAAAACTATAAAGAAAGTAGAGAAGGATTGACTTGATACAATACGCTTGTGGAGAGGAGACTGGTTGATAAAACCTGGGGAACAATGATCTAAATAACAGGTAAAGAACAAACAACTAGACGTCACTCTTATTTAAGCCAGAGGAAGAAAGTAAAAAAATCTTAAACTTTTTTTTAAACAGTTAAATGGAGTATCCATTTAGAATTTGTCAGGTGGAAAGCTATCATGAGAAGTTATTACATTTTTTCAGTAAAAGGCTTACTTATGGATAATGAAGACCTTTGTTTGAATAACACTTCAACATTTGGAAAACTCTTTGGCTTTATAATCTAAATCTGCCATGAGGCAAACATGACACAATTAGCCTGTAAGACAGTTAATGTGTGAAGTAGGGAGGTAAGTAAGATTTGGTTCTTGCCTTCGAGGAGTCCATAGCCTACTGATAGAGAGGCACAAAGTTTTATAATTAAAAAGGTACTTTTGGAAGGTGGTGTTGCAGAGAAAGGGACCAATGCTACTATGTGGTGGGGAGAGGGAAACTTTGCAGGGGGTGTGCGTCTCATAGGGTAAGTAGTGCTTGGGAGATAGAAGAAAAAACGGACATTCCAGACAGAGAAGCACATTCCTAAAGGCAAAAAAAAAAAAAAAAATGTTGAAGTGATGGGAACTTATTTGAAGAACAATAGAAAATGATTGGGGCTGCAAATTACTTGACATTTCTCTTGTTCAGAGGTGCAGTCTGTGTCCCCCTCCTTGACTCTGAGAATCTCTATGATCAACAGAATGCAGAAAAGTGACACTGCATGGCTTCTGAGGCTAGGTCCAGAAAAGATGATGCAGCTTCCCCCTTTGTGCTGAAATGCAGTGCTTGGACCTCAGAGCTATTGACTAAGAAGTCCATGCACCCTGAGCTTCTCATGCTGGGGAAGCCACGTGCAGGCATTCAGTTCCCAGCCCAGCTGAGCTCCATCCTGGCTGCAACAACAATTGTTCTCATGAGGAAGCCATCTTGGACACCCAGCTCCATGGAGCCTCCACGTGTCACCAGCCCCACCTGACATCTATCTCACTGCAACCACAGGAGAGCCTCCAACCAAGAACTGCACAGCTGAACCCTTTCTAAATTCTTGACCTCCAAAAAGCCATGCACAAAATAAAATGGTTGTTTTGAGCCACTAAACTTTGGAGCCTCGAGTAGGGGAGAAGTTCCTTCGGGTAGGTGTCATTTTCCTAGGCTACCATCCATTTTCTCTTATTTTGGTGATAGCAGTCTGATTTATGTGTGTGGGTGGGTCGGGGGTAACCCTGATCTTAAGTCATGTAGTTCAGGTGCCTCCTGGATGTGCCTACCTAACCATCATATCCCCTCTACGGTACAGTGTTTGTAAAGAGTTGAGCAAATAATCCAGGACAGACCACTGAGATTCTGCCTTGTGACTTTTGTTAAAATTAGTGAGAAAAAGTCACTCTCGGGGCAGGCTGGAGTAAAGAGGGATTGCTAAATAGGTACTAGGTAGGCCTGAAACTGCTGGGGGCCAATTTATTATGAAGCAGGAAGAACCTAATGAGGAATAAAGTTACTCTGGAGGAAAGCCAAGCAAAGGATGGTGAGAGACAGCTTCCCGATGAGACTGAGCTTTGGACCCAGTTTTGCCTGGAACTTCGGCAGGCTGTTTTAGTTTCGTAAGTTAATACGTACTCCTTTTTGATTAAGCCTATTTCAGAGGTGTCACTTGCATCTGAAAGATTCCTAATACAGATAGGTAAGATCAGGTCATGGAGGGCTTTGTGCCCTGTGATGGTAAAGTTTTACTTTATTCTGTAAAGAATGAGAACTATATTTTAATCAGGAGCAGGATGATGAGACGTACACTTTAGCAAGACACCTGAATGCACTGAGAAGGGATATTTTGGTGTTAGGAACAGGGAAATGGACTAGGAGTATATAGTGTTAGTTTAGGACATTATGATGCCAACTAATACAGCTGATGGGATTGGAGATGCGATTTGAGAAATATTTAAGTCATGGAATCAACACAATTCAGACAGATTGGGTGGCGTTGGGATAAGGAAGAGAGAAGAAGAAGCAAGGATGACTTTTAGATGGATGGCTTATATACAAGCTGGACTATGTATCACTAAAGAGAATATTAGCTCCAGTTTATGTCTGATGACTCAGAAGTTAAACAACCTGCCCAAGGTTGTATACCTAGTAAGAGCAGAATCAACCAGGTCTTTAGGCTCCAAGACTTTTATTCTTTGAATTGTATCAGGCCACTCACTGTGTTCAGGCCGCCATGTGCACTGCATTCCCAAGAAAGCATAGCACACGGGGCTACTTGTTTTTCAGCACATCATGAGGAAGGCAAAATTATTAATGATTTCTTTTGGTCTCCTTGCTGTGTCTGACTTGCTACCAAACAAAACCTCTGCAGCAGGGCATTTGTACCATTCAGGTTTTCCTGGCTGACTTATCAGCATTTGTGAAAAGTACAGACGATTCTGTTCCAGTCTTTCTGCATTCTGACTTCAGAAGCTGATTACAGATGCAGAAACATGAAGGGAGGTGAAATCTATTTCCCAAGATGGACTATTGATTGGTTCTAAAGATCAAAAGGGTGTGGCTTTTCAATACAAACAACAGAATCTGGGAGTTTTTGCACGGTGGAAGAGAAAGGCAAGTAGTAAGGGTGGTAAAGTTCTCATTAGGAAGAAAAGTTAACAGGAAAACTTGGTTTAAACCAAGGCAGATATGAAGAGAAGGTTATCAACTTTATGAAAAAGAGGACTAGAGAAGGTGAAGTGGCAAGCTGAGTGCTGCTTATCATATATCCAGTTAAAATTTCTTGGTCTCATTCTTCACCATTGTTAAAATAGTTTAACATATTTTATATACACTTAAATATCTGCCCATTTCTAGTAATATATTTTATGTCTTTTACCATCTTTGAGACACAATGATCTCAACTGTGAAATGGGAGCAGTAACAAATTGCACCATATGATTGTTGTGTTAAATAACGGCATGAACGTGCTTAGCCTGTTGCTTGTCACGTGGAACATGCACAGTTAATGCTCATAGCCTGTAAATATTCCCATCCTCTTTGGCAAGCTTTTATTTAATGACACAGTTATGAATGGGAAACTCCTGCAAGAATGATCAGTGTGCATTGGATAGATAGATGTTAATTAGGTAGGACAGCCAGCATTACGTTCATTTGAAGGAGAAAAAAACTGAGGTTTTCAGAGGTTAAGTAGCTTGCTGCAAGGTGCTTAGCTATCAACAAATAGGAGGTGGTTTTCTCCAGAGGGCCCCAGGTGAGATGCACAGGTGTTACCCAGTGCAGACTTTTGGTCATCTTCACTTAACATGGCGATTGTTATCAGATGAGAAAGAAGATACCCTGGAATTGAGAACGTGCCATACAAGATGAGGTCATTGCAAGGAGGAAAAAAGAGGCTCTGTGTGAGGCTGGGAAGACAGCACAACAATGAGCCCATGGCTTGCCAGGAAAGGATCAGAAATGGGAGGAGTGTTGTAGGCTAGTGGGACATTCTCAAGCTTCAGATCAGGTGAATCTGTGCTCAAATTATCACTCCTCCATGTATTATCTGTGTGACTTTGAACAAGGTTGTGTAACCTTTCTAAGCCTGTTTCTTCTTCCTTTTTTTTTTTTTTTTTTTGAGATGAAGTCTCACTCTGTTGCCCAGGCTAGAGTGCAATGGTGCGTAATCTCGGCTCACTGCAACCTCTGCTTCCCAGGTTCAAGCAATTCTCCTGCCTCAGCCTCCCTAGTAGCTGGGATTACAGGCAAGCACCACCATGCTGGACTAACTTTTGTATTTTTAGTAGAGATGGGGTTTCACCATGTTGGCCAGGGTGATGTGGATCTCCTGACCTCATGATCCACCCACCTCAACCTCCCAAATTGCTGGGATTACAGGCATGAGTGGCCGTATCCAGCCTTCTTTCTTCAATTTGAAAATGGATATAATAATGTCTTATTTAATTACCACTGTTAGTATAAATTGACATGTCTTGTAAAGTACCCATCCAGTCCAATTCCTTAGGAAATGCTCAATAAGTAATAATAATTATGAGCCTAATTATTGTTTTTATTTTGGAGCAAGCCTTAGCTGAACATTTTCCCTGTGGAATAAGATTGTTTGAATGGGCATTAACCAATCTGGAGGGATTTATAACATTTCAAAAAGACTGTTATAAAATGAGGGATAGTTTGCCAGAACTGAAAATCAATGCATTTAATGTTCAGCTGTTTTGAATGAGGAGGTAGTGCAGGTAACAGACACTTGGCAGCCCATCCCCATTCCTGTTTCAGTCCTGAACCCAGGCATGGGCTTAATGTGAGAGATAGAAATAGGGCAATCGATGACTGAGATTCAGAAATGGGGCAGAGCCAGAAATGTCTGTTGTAAATTAATTAATTTTAAAAAGTCAGTTAGTGAAAGTGTGTTTTCACATTTTGAAGCCACTACTTGACTTGTCTGGAAAGCCTGAGATTAAGAATCACACTTTGGAGGTAAGGGGATACATTAGTCTGCCCTTGCACTGCTATAAAGAACTACCTGAGACTCGGTGATTTATAAAAAACGGAGGTTTAATTGGCTCATGTTTCCACAGGCTCTCTAGGAAGCGTGGTTGGGGAGGCTTCAGGAAACTTGCAATCGTGCAGGCACACGTTGCATGACTAGAATAGGAGGAAGAGACTGAAGGGGGAGACGCTACACACTTTTAAACAACCAGACCTCGTGAGAACTCACTATTATGACAACAGTAAGGGAGCAATTCACCCCCAAGATCCAATCACTTCCCACCAGGCCCCTCTTCCAACTTTGGGGATTACAATTCGACATGAGATTTGAGTAGGGTCACAAATCCAAACCATATCATGGGACAAGTGATTGAAGACTCATCACATTCTGTTCTGAATGAATTTTATGACCAACTTGCTGTGTACAGGGAGACATTTGCCAAATTTCATTCATAATGGGTTCTGCATACAGAACAGCTCAGATTCCAGTTAGCCATTATTATTGTATGAGCTTGCATAAGTCACTTAAATAATTTGTGACCTTATGTACTCATCTGTAAAATGGAGATACTAATAGTAACTTGTTTGTAGTCTTTTGTGATGTTTAAATAAGATTATTTTGTAAAGTGCTTAGGCTGGTGTCTGGCATTGAATATATGCTCAGGAAATATTAGTCACTTTTAAAAGTTACCATCTCAGAAAGAGAACTGAGATTTAGCTTAAGCCTTGTAAAACTCCCCGTTGATAGTTGTGCTCATCTGCTTTCTGCTTCTCTGAAAGACTTTTAAAACGAAAAGGTGTGAATTTTGAAGACATCTTGTTTTTAAGTCAGCAACCAGGTTGGGGGAAGCTGCTATTAGCACACAGACTTTAGAGGCTAAAACCTCACAGCATGAGGAGTGGGATGGCAACCACATTGAGAAAATAGGTCTAGGCCAAAGAGATGGGCCTGGGGGCTCTTCAAGGTGAAAAGTGACCTCATACAAGTTTAGAGTTGGATCTCAGAGAATGTGTCAAGTCTAATATCTTCCCCTTCTAATGTGTGGAGACCACTTGAAACATTCCTGGCAAGTGAGAGTTCAGCCTCTTGTTTATTTAAATAAATTTTTATTTTAGAATAGTGTTAGATTGACAGAAAAGTTGCAACGACAGTACAGAAATTCCTGTATACCTTGCGCTCAGTTTCCCCTACTCTTAACATTTTACTTCAGCATGTAGCTCTGTCACAACTAATGGACCAATACTGATACGTTATCATTAACTAAACTTCATAATTCACTTGGATTTCGTTAGTTTTTCATTAATGTCCTGTTTCTGTTCTGGGATCTCATTTAGGATACTGCATTACGCCAAGTCAATACGTGTCCTTGTGTTCCTCTGGGCCGTGACTGCTTTCTCAGGCTTTCCCTGTTTTCAATGACCTTGACAGTTTTGAGAAATACTGGCCAGGTATTTTGTAGAATGCCTTCTTCCTGGGATTTGCCTGATGCTTTGCTCATAGTTAGACTGGAGTTAGGGATTTGGGGGAGGACAACCACTGAGGTAAAGTGCCCTTCGCATCACATCATGGTGAGGGTGTGAACTGTTGGCATGACTTATCCCTGCTGTGGACCTGGATCACCTAGTTGAAGTGATGTTAGGCTTCCTCATTGTAAAGTTACTCTTTTTTATGCTTCTCCACACTGTACTCTTTGGAAGGAGTCACTCACTAAGTATACCCCATGCTTAAGGGATTGGGGAAACACCTTTTGCAATAGATGGTAAGAAGATCAACAATATTCATGGACATAAGTTATGGGCTTATTCTGTGCCAGAGTCTACATGACTCTTCCTACAAGCTAACTCATTTCTTCCTCAGGGCAGCCCTAAGGAGAAACCCAGGCTCAGAGAAGTTACGTGCTCAATGTCACACCACTAGTGCCTGTGAGGGCATAGTTTTAAATGCAGGGCTCTTTGCTAATGTACCTCTCTCCCATAAGTGGGGTTCCTTTTTTTTTAATTATGCTTTAAGTTCTAGGGTACATGTGCACAACGTGCAGGTTTGTTACATATGTAGCCATGTGCCATGTTGGTGTGCTGCACTCATTAGCTTGTCATTTACATTAGGTATTTCTCCTAATGCTATCCCTCCCCCCTCACCCCACTGCATGACAGGTCCAGGTGTGTGATGTTCCCCACCCTGTGTCCAGGTGTTCTCAGTGTTCAGTTCCCACCTATGAGTGAGAACATGCGGTGTTTGGTTTTCTGTCCTTGCGATAGTTTGCTGAGAATCATGGTTTCCAGCTTCATCCATGTCCCTACAAAGGACATGAACTCATCATTTTTTATGGCTGCATAGTATTCCATAGTGTATATGTGCCATATTTTCTTAATCCAGTCTATCATTGACAGACATTTGGGTTGGTTCCAAGTCTTTGCTATTGTGAATAGTGCCACAATAAACATACGTGTGCATGTGTCTTTATAGCAGCATGATTTATAATCCTTTGGGTATATACCCAGTAATGGGATGGCTGGGTCAAATGATATTTCTAGTTCTAGATCCTTGAGGAATCGCCACACTGTCTTCCACAATGGTTGAACTAGTTTACACTCCCACCAACAGTGTAAAAGCCTTCCTATGTCTCCACGTCCTCTCCAGCAACTGTTGTTTCTTGACTTTTTAATGATGGCTGTTCTAACTGGTGTGAGATGGTATCTCATTGTGGTTTTGATTTGCATTTCTCCATCAGTGGGGTTTCTAAATGCTGTGCTTTGATCTGTACAGTCTGGTGTTTATTTTCTACTTGATAAATCAGAGTCTCATGTTTTCTCAAAACTGGATATTCTTGCTAGGTTCCTGTGTGAGTTCAATGTGAATGTCATCATCATCCGCTCCCCCGCCTGGCCTGTGGCGCCTGTGATGTGGCCTCTCAGACATGCCAGGTTGAACTTTGCTCCTGCCACATGCTGGGCCCTTGGATATGTCTCAGAGGTCAGCATGGCCTTGCCTCCAAGCCAGGCTGTTCCTCCCCAAATACATGATTTGCAACAGTGTCATCTTTTATCTTTCTTATATCTCTAGTGTTCATTTGCAGTAACGAATATTTGGCAGCTTTTTTCTTTCTTTTCTTTTCTTTTTTTTTTTTTTGAAAAAAAAGGCTAGTTGACTTCCATCAAGAATGCTTTATTCTATTTTGTTCTGAAATCCCTTGAGAAAAATGAAGTAAGTTTTTCCCTATGAAAATGCTGCCATGAACATTCCTTGGAGACAAATCTTTACATGCTATTAACGACTCTCGGATTGTCTTGTGCTTTTAGTGTCTGTTCCCCTGTATTTACATAGGTAACTGAAAATCAGCAGCACCTTCAACAGAGGTAAAGACAATCTCTCATTGAAGAATAATAATTCAGCCTGTAGCAGGTGCCTATGGCAGGTTCATAATCTTTCAGAGCCTCACATGATACATAAGGTTAAAAATCCTTGGTGTGTTTTTATTACAAAATATGAATTTGTGATGACAATAAAGAACCAGGTACAAAGTGCATAAAGAACATAGCCTGGGCTTGGAACTAGATGCCTATTCTCGGTGTAGCCCTTGGCTCAGTTTATGACTTTAGTGAAGTCACCTCTCTGTCCCTGCACCCATCAGGTGTGACACCTTGTCCCTTCCTGAGACAGAGCTGCGTGAATGAAACCACGTTGCTAAGCCATAATGTGGCCTTTTTGAGTATAAACACTACAGACATGGGAGTATCCGACTCTGCTGGGCTCCAAACTTTTGATTATAGTACAAAATTATGTTTTGTAAAATTATGATGATAGTACATTACAGAGAGATGAAAAACAAAAAGCACACTCCTGGAGATAATAAGATGCTTTGAGGGCAAAAGGGTGGGCTTAATCAATAACTATAGCTTCCTCTTGACAATTAGTTTGTTTATTACTAGAATTAGGTTTACAGGTCTAACCTGGGTTATTGCATTTGGGCAGGATTTATCTTGTATTTCCCAGAAAAATGACAAGGCTTGTAAATGAGCAAAGGTCTCTGTGCCATAGTTGAGGCAAGGCCACAGAGCTCTTAGTCATGCTGGGAAGTCAGAGCTGCCCAGCCAAAACTGTCCTTAATTGCTACAGTTACAAGAAGTGAAAGCTCCTGTTTCTAGGGAAATTAATGTTTAATGATAAGCTGAGTACTTGAAAGAGTAGTTCAGGATGCAATAAATACTCCACTGAAGCAAGGTTGTTACTCACTTAGTTTTTGCTTCTATTTCAGAGAGATCCACTGAAGCTAGATGAAATGTGTTGTGTTGTGTGTGTGTGTGTGTGTGTGTGTGTGTGTGTTGTGCGTGTGTCTTTCTCCCTGAGGCTTCTTTCATTTCCAAACTTTGCAATCATTGGTGGAACAGAGAGGATTCTGACTTAGGTATCCTTGGTTGGTTATTCTACTATGATTTCAATTTGGGCCAGATTTTGTATTTGTATATGAATATGCTGTCATTGACTACTCATATATAATAACAGCTGTGCCAAACACTGGTGGCTTCACACTTGAACAATGCACGTGCTTCACGTGCCTCAATGTTGACTGCGTAAGCATCCCAATAGTCTTGAGAGAAAATCTAGAGTGAGGAGCAGAGCTGTGGAGTTAGGAAGAAAAGGAAGAGGAGAAACTGCTTTGCAATACAGGGACTCCATGTTCAATCACACCCCCCTGAGTGCCTTAAATCACATCTTGTAATTTTGTTGTTTTACACAGCCCACTTTTTAACCATGTAGCTACCTCATATGCTTATGCAAAGTCCACTTGTTATAAATGGAAACTTCAGAGAAAAATAACATGCCCAAGGTCTGATAGCGAGTCATCAGATCCTGAAACAGGAAACCATGGTTTCCAGAATGAACAGTGCTGAGTGAGCCACCTCTCCCCTGAAGCTGCATTGCAAGCCCAGTAAATGAAACTATGTCCTTGTCCATGCTGTGACAGGAATGCCCCTAGAGAAGCATAGCCAATGCAAGGATCACAGGTGTAAGAGTGAAAACAATGAGCGTTCAGATCCTAGCTGTGCTACTTCCTAGCAGCAACCCTGATGTGTTGCCTAAGTTCTCTGAACCTTTGGTGGATAATAAGGCCAACCTTGCAGGGACGCTGTATGTGGGCCACAATCAATTGTGATTTACAAAGAAAATCATATAGATTAACTATTGGATTTCTGCTTTGGTGAATGGAGTATTTGATCTGTGGTGGAAGACCTAGATTGCTTGGGCAAGCACAATGGATATTTTAGAGGTTATAGGGAGAACACGAGAGGAGAGACCTGGCAACAGGGCAGTCACACAGAAAAAATTTTGAGAGAGGACTGAAATGTTGAATGATGGGATGACTTTAAATTTTGTTGTTTGGAATAGAGCAGTACTATCCTCTGTTCTTTTGTAAACACCCTCATTAATTACTAATGCTCTTGAAATTGTGCGTGATGAGTGTAACTGAGTGTAATGTAAGGGAAACAATGATGTTCTGAGACATGACAGGGCTCCAAGCAAGCACGGGGGAAGAGAGTCAGGACACAAAGTCAGTTCACAATGTATGTAATATGTGCAAAGTCCCTGCATATAGCAACCATTCAGTAAGTGTTAGCTAATATTACCATTATATTCAAAATCCCTTGAAATTCTTGGTACTACTCAGAAAGAACAATGTATGTTCCTGAACTAAGAACTATGCAGTGATAGCAACCATTCTGTGGTTATCTTTTTAACAGATTTATGCAACAATCAATGAACTATTTATTGAGTTGACCATGTGCTTGATACTGTGTTAGGTAAAATAGTAGAGATAAATAAACATCTACTTCTGCATCTCTGTAATCTCTATAGCCACATTCCCACACACATACCAGAATTGCCTTGAAGTTACTGATGGCCTAGCTGTAGGGAGACTTATACAACAGAGGATGCAATAAGGATCAAAGGAAGAATGTTAAGATCTACAGTGACTCAGAGAAAACTCTATTGGCTGGTATCTTCGGTCACATCGGGTAGTCTCCCGAAGGCTCACTATCTTGCTCAGTAAAGCCAAAGTCCTTGTGTGGAACACAAAGTCTATACTACCAGGCCCTTTGTTACTCTTAGGACTTTATCTCCCAACCTTGTCCCCTCAATCAGTCCCTCCACTTCAGTTACCCTGGCCTCCTTCCTGTTCTGTTTTCAGAACAGAAACAGAAATCCAGTTAATCTCAGTTGACTTCTGCCTCAGAATCTTTGCACTTGTTGTTCCTTTGCCTGGAACACATCTGGACAATGCATTCTCTCATTTCTTTGAGGATTCTGCTTAAATGTCACCGTATCCCAGAGTGCTTCCTTGACCACCATCTAAAACAGCAACCCTGACTCCCATCCATTTACACCTTATCCTACAATTCTTCACTATTTGTATCCCTCCCTGAGGTATGTGTGTTTCGTTGGTTGGTTGGTTGCTGTCTGCCTCCCCCTTCAGGATAATACCACCATGGAAAAGGTAGTCTTTCATTAGTGTCGAAACCCCAGCTCCTAGAACAGTGCCATTTAAATGTTCGATTCCATTCCATAACAATATCCTGAACCTACAATCAAGAATTACATAAAATATTTTAAAGCTTCAGGAAACATACATATTGGGTACAATGTACACTACTTGGGTGACAGGTGCGTTAAAATATCAGACTTCATCCCTATACAATTCATCCATGTAACCAAAAACCACTTGTACCCCAAAAGCTATTGAAATAAAAAAGATTTTTTAAGTGCAATGGATTTTAATGTAACAATGTAACAGAATACAGTAAGTTTATTGAAATGTTTTAGATTCTCCATCAGGACGAACCTTTAAGAAACGTCTTATCTAGTTTTGGTGTAGTGTCAAAGAATATCTACAACTCTCTAAAAAGGTTGTTAAGACATTTCTCCCTATTCCAGCTCTATGCCTGAATGAAGCTGGGTTTTCTTTGTATACTTCGACCAGAGCAATAAATTGCAGCAGACCAAATGCAGAAGTTGACATAAGAATCTGGCTGTCTTCTCTTAAGACAGACATTCAAAAGATTCACTAAAATATAAAGCAATAACACTCTTCTCACTTTTTTGTTTTGAAAAGTATAGTTATTTTCATTAAAATGTTATTTATGTTTAAAAAGTTTCATGAAATAATACTCTTACTGCCTAAGATATACTGTGATATTTTCTATTCTGTTTTATTCTATGTCTTATTAAAAAGTGTTGGCCATGATCGACTAATGGGTTACAAACCACAGACTTAGAACCATTTCTGGAAGATATTAGACACTCAATTCTAGATGCTACAGTTCTGTAAAATTGGTTATACAACATGAATTCTGAGTAAAGGAGCCATTCTTCAATAAAAAGAAGTGTAATTGATGGATGACAAGGTGTGAGGACAGTAGGTACGCCAAATCTCATTGGTGCAAAGGAGTCTTTTAGAGCAGGGGTCTCCAACCCCCAGATCATGGACTATGACAGTCCATGGCCTGTTAGGAATCAGGCCGCACAACAGGAGATGAGTGAGTGAAGCTTCATTTGTATTGACAGCCACTCCCCATTGCTCCCATTATCACCTGAGCTCCACCTCCTCTCAGATCAGCGGCATTAGATTCTCACAGGAGCAGAAACCCTACTGTGAACTGTGCATGTGAGGATCTAGGTTTCAAATGCCTTATAAGAATCTAATGCCTGATGATCTGTCATGGTCTCCCATTACCCCCAGATAGAACTGCCTAGTTGCAGGAAAACAAGCTCAGGGCTCCCACTGATTCTACATTATAGTGAGTTGAATAATTATTTAATTATACATTACAATGTATTAACAGAAATACAGTACACAGTAAATGTAATACACTTGAATCATGCTGAAGCCACCCCCTCCCAAGTCCATGGAAAAATTGTCTTCCACAAAACCAGTCCCTGTTGCCAAAAATGTTGGGGACTGTTGTTTTAGAGGAAGCCCCAGATATATTTTAAAAAGTAACTTGAAAAGAGATTGTTGAACACCAGACATATTAAGAGAGCTCTTTCATTAATTGCCAAGTTGGCATTAGCTGGTTTCTGCACGAATGACTTGAATTCAAACATCCTTTGAGGATCTTGCAAAAAAATTTTGAGGCTCTTTATTTCTTATACATTTATTACTTGGTCCAAAATAGTGGTAGAAATCTTCATAAAATAGCCCTTTACTAAAATAATGCTGTTTTTGTTCCAAATACTAAAAAATAAACAAAAAAAAACACTTTTTTTTGAGGAAGACACTTATTATAAGCTTAATTTACTAAAGTGATTAATGTGGATTGAGTGCTTGCTAATTCTATAACTTAATCATGGTACCATATCAAATCAATTTTTATCTATTCTCTAATATAAGAAAAACTAATAGCATCCTCAGGAGAAAAAGGAAAGAAACAATAGCACATTAATTATTTACATTGCAAGATTTATTCTACTTTCAGATATATTTAAGTACCCTAATATGGAGGAAATATGATACTTAACATTTATTGAGCAGGTGCCAGGTGATATGAGAAATGCTTTATATCTATTAATCCCTTTATAATATGAGACAAATAACTGTTTAGGAATGTTCTAGCTACAAACATTAAGTTTAACCATATAAAACTACTATTTTTGTAAGTTAAAAATATTAATTATTGACAACTAATAAAATAATGCTTGACCTTAGTATACTAAACATAGTTAATTTTTCTCACAAAAAGAAATTAAGAGATAAATGGGCATTGATACTTGTCAATAAGCATTTTTAACTTTACAAAACCATATGAAGTTGGTTTTATAAGTCAAAAATTCTTGACAACTTCATATGGTTCCACCTGATAAAAGAACACTTGACCTTGGCATTCTAAATGTAGTTTATTTTTCTCACAAAAAAGACATTAAGAGATAAATGGCCACTGATAGTTGGCTATCAAGATTAGCATCTCCGTGAGTATCTTGGTCTCACTCTCATGGTAATTTCCTCATGGTTACAAGATGGCAGCTGTAGCTCCTGGCATCACATCTTCATTTAATTCAAGAAGAAAGAAGGAAGAGGGCAGTCACAATTATTTTTTTTTTTTTTGGAAGGGAGAGTTTACTGAGAATCACCCAACGGATTTCTACTTTTACCCCACTATCCAGAAATGTAACTTCATTTCCCCTGGCTAAACTTAGCTGCAAGAAAAGCTGGGAAAGAAACTATTTAACTTTTTTTTTGAGGCAGAGTCTCACTCTGTCAGCCAGGCTGGAGTGCAGTGGCACAATCTCAGCTCACTGCAAGCTCTGCCTCCCGGGTTCATGCCATTCTCCTGCCTCAGCCTCCCAAGTAGCTGGGACTACAAGTGCCCGCCACCTCACCCGGCTAATTTTTTCTATTTTTAGTAGAAACAGGGTTTCACCGTGTTAGCCAGAATGGTCTTGATCTCCTGATCTCATGATCCACCTGCCTCGGCCTCCCAAAATGCTTGGATTAACGGGCGTGAACCACCACACCCAACCAACTTTTTTCCTTTTTTGTCTCAAATAGACATGAGCAAGGAGCAAAGAGTTTTGAAATGTAGATTATATTGGCAACCAGCTTGTCCATCATAGTAATATTATTTTCATAACCTCCATTTTGCAGATGAAAGAAGGGAACCCTTAGAACGTGTTACTTGTCTGCAGTCTCATGTGCAGCAGGGCCAGTATTTGAACCAGATGCCTTTTGCCTCCAGAGTCTGAGCTGCCAATTACTGTGTTACAGTGTATAATTTTATCAATTATTACCATTTATATAAAATTTTAAGTCATAAAACCTTAATATAAGTTATGTAGTCATTTCTATCTTAAATATAGTTAAGGAAAAATGACCTCTTTGCTGATTGAGTTTTCCCCTCTCCTATCATTCATTAATGAGCTTGAAAGTAGTGACATATTCAAAGGCATATAGAGAAGCCAAACTATAATCATATTTGGAGGGAGGGAAGAAGAATAGGAAGAAGGAAAAATGAAAAGGAAGCAAGAGAAGAAGGGGGAAGGGAAGGCGGGAAGACAAGTCCTATGGGCAGTTACTACCTGAATGAAATCTCTGCTTGTCCAGTATAATTTGAAAGCAAAAGGCCAAGAACATTAGGTTCTCCTTTAAAAATAAAAATTAGTGAGTACCATCCCTGCTGCTTCATGGTCTTTTTTTTCTCCCTAGAGACTGCCATGAGGCGGTGGCTAAGTGGGCGGGGCGTCTCACCTCACAGCTCAGTTACGTCTGTGGCTAGAACAGCACCAAGTTGCTGACGTTTGCTACGAACCTGGGGACTGTTCCAGAAGAACTTTCTCCAATGTCCACAGATTGTCTGAAAGATAGCACCTTAACCAGGGTTAGAAATCATAATGAAGAGTGAAAAGAACACTGGCACGAGATCCAAAACAGCTTCAGTCCCAGCTCTGTCACTGTGACTAAAAACACAACAAAAACTTCTTTTTTTCTCTGGGCCCCAGTTTTCTCCTCCATAAAATAGCGGAATTAGGTGATATTGAAGATGCTGTTAGTACTCATATTCTGTATCAGTTGGGATTTGTTTTCAGGCAACAGAAATCTCAAAGAATTGAAGAGAAAATTGAAGAACCCGTCCTTGGAAAGGACAAGAATCACAGAGCTTTGGGAATCTGGGAGCAGTAATGAATGTCCATTTTGTTCAGCAGGCTTGCTTTCAGGCTTTTGGTTACCATCTAGAAAGGAAGCATCCGATTGACCTTGCCTTGGACTTCAAGCCCTCTCTGCAGGGGAATGACAAAATTCCCCTCCAAAATTGTACAATTGGGAAGGAATCATTCTCCAAAATAGAACTAGCACATAATTAGCAGCAGAAGAAGGAATAAGCGTTGGGCAGATAAACACAATGGACAATCAGCCATGTGATCTGAGTCTGGTCTTGATTGGTCATCTTTGCTTCATTAATGAAAACAAAAACTTTCATTTATTGAGCACCTACTATATGCCAGAAATGTTGCAGAATACACTAAGTCTATTTTTCTTTAATCTTCACAAGTTAGGTGTTTGCCATCTACATTTTTGGAGGCGCTAATGAGATTAATTTGTATGCAGACATCTATGAGGAATCAATCAGAAAGTCATTCATTGGCAGCTCTGAACACTCCACTGCCTCCCATGTCCCCTGCCTTCTTCCAATAAAGCCCTCCCTTTAACTGTGTAAGTGCTTTCCTTTGGTGTTGTACAATTAGAATGTCAAGATGGCATTTCTTGGGAAAACTGATGACATTATTTCCTCAAAGGAAGAGTCATTGATACAAATTCTAATGTCTCTTTGTTCTCCCACCTTTTCCTAAGAAAAGCCTCAGTGTCTGTATTTGTACAGACATATTGCCATTCCAATTTCCATACCATGTAATTCAATAAAGGCAACAATAATAGCAGCTCTGTCAGGGAGGGAATAACTTGAAATGTTATTATTTTGTCCTGAAGTAAAGATCTCTTAACACTGATATCCAGTCAATTGACATTCAAATGCAATAAGTTAGCACAGCATTTTAATAATTCACACAAAGTCCTTAGGTGCTTTGTCCATGAGAATAATTAACATCCCCTGCATCTGTGCACTTGGCAATCTTCTCCCAAAGCCTTCTGATTTTTATTGTGAAAATACATTTCCATGTGCTCTTTGCCAACACAGGGCTGTAAAATGCATCAGTAGGATTCCAAGACTTGGGCTAATATTAGCATCAGCCTCTGTGGATTTTCCTTACGCCTTTCACAGATCACAATGGTAGTGTTCTGAGTTATTTCCATGGGTCTTAGGAAAGAACTCATTGCTTTATCCCAAGACTGTCCTGTCTCCATTACTTTCCATTTTGTTGTAGAATATTAAGAGACTAAAACAGAATGTAATTAAATTTTAAACTCATCAGTGATATGGGCTCAATGATCTGTCCCAGCTAAACAGAAGCTCTTGCCAAACTGAATGACTTACTATTCCCATGTACCTCTTTCTAGCCTTGGTCTTTGCTCAAAATTTTCCTCTGCCTGTCACAAGGCATGCCTTCCCCTTTGTTTCTGGAGAGCTGATTAAAACACAGATTCCTGGGCCTCAGCCTGGAAAATTCTGATTCAGTAGGTTCGTGGAACGGCTCAACAATTTGCATTTTTAATAATCTGTCAGGTGATGCTAATGCTGCTGGTCCTAGATCATAATTTGAGTATGGCTCTTGCATATATTACGACAAGAAGAGTTGAAAGGCTTGTAGAAATCAATTCTGGGTTATGGGTTTACAATGAGGGTTTTTTAATGAGATATAACTATTCTGAAGGTATGAATGAAATGTATGCACATATCCAAATTTGCAATATATCGCTTTATATGCTGGAGTAATTTAAGATAAACTACAAGTCATATGATAGCAGGAAACTGCAGAGAGGAAAAATAGAAGTAAACAGAAATAATCGCAGCGGGGATCTCCAGAAAAATGGTGACATTGAGCTTCCATTTTTAAGCTTGCACAATGAACAGGTGATCAAGTCTACACCCCTTAAAAGGTTGGGAATGAAATAGGAGATCCCAACTCCTGGGATCCCCAGAGGGCTCTATCTTCAAACTAAGAGGAAATGAGAAATCAACTCAGTGTTCAGATAAAACAGTACTGAATGAAGGGGAAAAATAGAATATATAAACATTTTCTTGAAATTTTCATAACTCCACGTTAGTCCTTATGTGGGTTTGTGGCCAAATTTATATTGCTTGTAGTGTATAAAACATCTCCAAAGAGGAATTTGATAAAAGAGTTTTCCTAAATCAGTACTATACTATAGTACTATACAGGTAATATATCCAGGGAGGAAGTACAGTTTTTCTCTTAAGAAGTGCAACCTCAAGTCAAACCCTCCTCAAATTCCTACAGATAAATTTGCAAGGAACATGAACTCACAAACACATAAATATGCCAATGCACACATACCTCTTACATACATGAAATACACATGGAAATAAGGCAAGGTGAAAAACAACAGGCAGCAAAATAATACTTGCAAAAACATATTTTGGCATTGTTAGTAAGGCCAGTAAAAAATTTGTAATATGTTTAAAGAAAAGATCATTTAATGAATCATCTTTGTATTTCCCAAATACTTGCATATAACGATTACTCAAGCCATATTAGTTGACAGAATAAAAAGCCCAGATAACTGCTTCTTTAATGAAGAGCATCAAAATAGTTATTTATGTTCTCCCAGCAACAAATAGTTGGCATCAAGGAGCATATTACTCCTGAAAGTTATTAGGCTCTTAGACTTTCCTGAAAGTTATTAGGCTCTTACCCTATTAGAGTGTAATCTTATACCCTCTTCAAGCCTGGTAGAGCAGCTCTTCCCAATAAAAGGATTATTTTTTCACAAAGTCGAATATCGAAGGGAAGTTCTGAAGGAGCTGATCTCTTTGTTAGTCCTGGGCACACATCTATTAATCTGAAAGACTTCCCTTAGGACTTTGACATAAGCTGCTAAGTCACTTGGTAGTGGAGGAGCAAGAATGGATGGCTGCCCAGGCATACAAGAAATCCAAAACTTTTATTGTTAGAAATAATACATATTTCCCCTAAAACTGAATTCAGAAATAGATGAAACTTGGGATTCATAGACGTCTAGGGGAACCATTACTGGGTTTCAGGGGCCTGTGTACTTATGAAACATAAAAATTTACACATTTTGGGAGAGAAGACTGAAATTTTTTTGGATTTGCAAAGGTTCTCGAGTCCATGATCCCAGAAAATGTTATAGAAAGATTTCTTTCTATATTTTCCCCTTTAATAAACAGGGAAACTGAGGACCAGAGAGCTGAAAAGATTTGTCTAGTATCTCAAGTTCACACATGCGTGTTTGTGCTCAGAATGCCAGTCGTGCCCCAGGAGAAAAGTTTATCCATGCAAAAATTTTGTCTTCAGTTAAGGCACCAAAGAGTGGGTTATGAGTATTTCCTGCAATGACAGCTCTCTTGAGAACATCTCTGAAGCTTCCCAACTTCCTCAATAATTTGCCATTTTAAAACATATTTGTAAGAACACATTAATTTCCTTATGCTTTTCAAGTATGCTACTGTACAAATGCAGGATTTCTCCATTATGCTTGGAGTGTTCTACTTCAGGCATCCAAACCAGCACCTGGGGTAGATCCTAAATGTCTATCGCCCAGCAAATACATACATCTTTTGTCAATGTTTGCACAGCAAACCAAATCCAGGGTTTGGCTTTGACAGTTTTTCAGAGTTGATCAGAAATCTCTAAAACTCATATTGAGCCTGTTGAGAATAAAGAGTTGTCTTCTCCAGAAAGATATAATCAATTAGCATTCCAGATACCTTACAAACTAAGTTTTCCACGGGTCTATTTTCAAGTGTGCTTTGGTAGAAAGAGCACAAACTGGGTTTGCCACTTACTAGCAATGGGGCCTCAGAAGGTCACTTAAGCTTCCTAAGCCTCAGTTTCTCATTTGTTAAATGAAATTGAATCACATTTAAAGTATATTGGGTATGATTTTATGTAAACCTAAGCATTGGAAAAGGTCCTTATTTCACTGAATATCTGCTGAAAAATTGCTTTGCCATTAGAGGTTATGTGCTATGAAAAATGGGTATTTCATGTGTGGTTCTCTCACTAAGCACTTAAAATTGAAATTGTAAAAATCAAACAGGCATAATCCATGATGCAAGTAATGCTACTGCTTATCTCACTGGGTTGTTGTGAAGGGTGAATAGGTTACAGTGACTGAGCCTACACTAAGGCTGGGACTGAGTTCTGGTTATCTTTATATCCAGGCTCTACAAATTACCCCTTGTGTGATATTGGCTAATTTACTAAACTTTTCTAGCCACATCTTTTATGGTCTATAAAATAGAAACAGTAATAGTAATCTTACAGAGTCATGATGATTAAATCATTAAATGGCATATCCTTAGAACACTGGTAAGTTTTTAATAAATATTATTTTTATCATAACCATCATCACTCATGCATAATGTCTATTACCAGGCTTGATATTTATAGATGACCAATGGTATTTTAAAATTAATTAATATTGAACAGCCAGGTTGGCACATAATAGGTGCCCAGTAAACTCATTTTGAATGATTGAATGAACTAATTCAGTATTTGTCACATGGTAGGTGTTTGAAAATCAAATGGGTTTTCTAATGGCCCTACCTTCTCCTTGCCCTATCTTTGCTATCTAATCCTCACTCAGAGGAGCCAGCGGCAGAAGAGGCTCCTGGAAATCCCAGGCCAACTCTTCTCTCAGCCCTGCCTTAATCAGTGAAAAAACCTTTGGCAAAATGAAAGGGTGCACCTGCTGGAAATAGAGAAGGAGGTCATGATGCATGACTCCACAAAGGAAAGGCAATATATCCCTTTGGTGTTGGCAGCTGCAAACCTGAGATGACAGACGCTGGCCAATTTCCATCCTCAAGCATAGTCAGACCTCTTTGGACTCCCTAGGCACATTTTGGTGAGCTAAAGATGGAGGGGCTCTTCCTAAACCCCAACATCCCAGACACTCTCTCATGAGTGGGAGAAAGGAACTTAACGATTCCCTGATTACCTATAGCCTCCCTTGGTAGCTGGGTAAACTCTGAGAGGCTACTTCTATATCTGTGTGCTTCATTCATCTCTGAACTGGGAATAAAAGTAGTGCCTGCCTCATAGCATTGCTGTGATGAAATGTGTTAACACACGTAATGTGCTAAGAACAGTGCCTGAGATACAGTATCTGGTAATGCTAGGAGCAATGAATGCTGGTTGTTACGAATTACTGTTCTGCTCAGGACACAGGATCTTTGAGCATAGTGTGGGAACAGATGGGGATCCACAGTTTCTTACTGTGGAATGGTGGGACGTTGGAGTTTAAAGTCTCAGGCTCAATCCCTGGCTGTTCTACTTACCAATGAATTAACTTTGATCAAGTGGATACCTTGTCTGAGTTTCAGTTTCATCATCCTACATTGGATAAGCCACCCACTTCCCTTCCTCACAAAACTTCTGTCCAAATAAGACAGTGTTTCTAAGCTGTGAAGGGTTAGCTATTGCTATTCCCTCAAACAGTTGGGCTTCCTCCAAATACTGCGGCCTTCTCATTCAGTGGAGAGGCTCTGATGGTGATGCAGAGAAGGAGGATCTCAAGTGCCCCTCACAACCCTGTGATTCTAAGAAGGATTCATTCAGCTTTGGGCTGGGCATCTTGGCCCTTGTGTAGTCTGCATGCAGTATTAGCCTGGCTTCGGAAAGGCAGCGTCACTTCTTTTAAAGGGTTACTTGGCTAGTTTTGGACTCATAGCTTCTTCGATATGCTCATAGAAGGGAGTCTCAATAGCAAAGTAAAGGATCGTCTTAACTTTGCTAGTTTGATAACAATAATATCTGATTTATTCAGTACCTGCTGTGTGTCAGGCCCTACTGTAGGTACCAAGGATTCATTAAGTCCTGCCTTCATGGAGCTCAGCTTCTCTTTAGAAACCGTTCGTCTCAAAGATGAAGTAACTGAAGACAGGCCTTCACAGGCAAAAGGGCTTGTGCACATTATGTCTTAATTTTGTGGCTGAGTCGAATCCACAGCCTAGGTTCTCAATAGTAGTCCAGACTAAGCAAATTAATTCTCCTTTTCCTCCCTCTGATGGTACCTGTCAACTTCCAGCCTCAAAAGAGTGTGGTATACAATGACTGTAAAAAACCTGAGCCTTTAGAAAATGGAATCATTATTTTACATCAGACTCATTGCTCTCTGCATTCTGCTGACAGCATTATTTTTGCAACATAGCTTTTTAACAAAAGAAAAGATGCTGGGGGCACAGCAGATAAGATTACTAAAAACTTGCTCAGCATTAGGAGTGACCCCACTGCCTCTTGGGTCTTCCACCTTTGCTATTTTCAGCTGCATCCTTTTCTCTGGCTTGTTGCTATGATTTGGGAATTGCTAAACATTCAAGGGCTTTGTGGGCCTGCCTGTGCTGGCTTCCATAGCGAGGGGTGGTTCCGGGTATGGGCACGCTCCTGCACTAAAGGAAATGAGATTCCCCTATGCAAATACCAGTGGCTCCTTACCACCCCTCCTTAGCTTCAGCAAAGAACAGAACTAACAGAAAAACATCAACTCACATTGAACATTTTATCCCTTCAGTTTAAGTACTTAACCTTTGAGTCTTCATTTACTAGGCACTTGTTTGCATTTAGATATCTCTGTTGGAACCATCCCTGTGTGAAAGCTCTTTACCGCAGGACCAGCTACCACCATTGAGTGCTTTCTGCCATCCAGTATGGTGCTCAGTGGTTTACCTGCATTAGCTCACTTAATGCTCACAAACCCCAAAGAGATAGATAAGGGTAATAGATAAAGATAAACATTTTGCATATAAGGAAATGGAGCCCGAGAGAAGTCAAACCCTTGTTCAAGATTGTACGTTCAATAAATGTCAGGCCTGGGACTGGTACTCAAATCTGCCTGACTCCCAAGTCTGATTGTTTTTTTCTTTTCTTTTTTTTTTTTTTGAGACAGTCTCACTCTTGTCAACCAGGCTGGAGTGCCGTGGTGCGATCTGGGCTCACTGCAACCTCCGCCTCCCGGGTTCAAGCAATTCCTCTGCCTCAGCCTCCTGAGTAGCTGGGATTACAGGCACCTGCCACCATGCCTGGCTAATTTTTGTAGTTTTGGTAGAGACGAGGTTTCACCATGTTGGCCAGGCTGGTCTCGAACTCCTAACCTCAAGTGATCTGCCTGCCTTGGCCTCCCAAAGTGCTGGGATTACAGGCGTGAGCCACTGCGTGCGGCCCCCAAGTCTGAATTCTTAACCAGTTACTGGGGCTGCCACTCTACGGACTTCTCACTGGAGGCATTCAACAAAAGGAAACAAAGAGCATGGCACACTGGTGAAAGCCAGGTCCCTCCCAGTGTCTGTCATTATGTCAGTGCATTCCCTGAGTTCCTATTCTGTTCTGTTTCTGGAGTTCAGTTATTTTTAATGGGATGAATATTTACTGCAGGGCAACTTCATTATCTTAAATTATTTTGTTGAAAGCCCAGGCTGTATTAGTGAAATACAGTCTAAATATAAGACTATTATAAAAAGAATTAAGACAATGTCTCAGACTTCTCTATTCCTTCCAGTTTCCAGAGAGTCACTGCATACATACGTAATTTTCCTATATCCTTCAAAGAACATGCAGCTGTTGACAGGGTAGAGCTCCAAGTGGCTTCACTCTGAGTCACTAGCTTAGGGGTTAAGGACAAGCGTTTTGCAGTCAGGTGAAAGTGAATTTGAATTACATCTTACCCATATGCAAGTGTGAACCTCCAGCAAGCTACTTAGCTTTTCTAAGCTTCAGATTTATGTACAAAATGGGCATAATGATCCCTTTCAAGGATTATATGAAGGATCAATAAATAATGTAGTGAGATTTTAGAATTCTTAGTATTATACTTGCAAGGAGTAAACACTCATTAAGCCTTGTCTGTTGAGCTACTATTCACCCGATATCATCCATATCACATACACATTTCAATATTCAAGTAATACCAACTATTGAATTCTATAGTGCCGTATGTCATCCCTCATATTTAGTATAATTGTATATACTTAATAGTAATTATTTTATAATGTAAATTCACTAAGTCTAGGTTTTAGTATAACAACAATAATGACAGTAATGGGTTATACATTGAACATTTGCTAAGATCCAATACCTGAGCTAAATCTATAATTTCAGAAGACAAATTTTAGACTCCAAGGTGTAAGATATTATGACTAATCATCGTAACAACTAACATTTACTGAGCCTCTGTTTTGAATGAGGCACTTTCTTAGGACTTACAAACATCATAGCTCATCAGTCCTCATGATAAACCTACCAACTAGCCATTATTTTCCCACTGATGAGAAAAAAAAACTGAAACTCAAAAAGGTTATGTAACTTGCTTAAGGTTGTACAACCAGTGAGTTGCCAAACTAAACCTGTCAGCTGTTAAAGCTACTGTGCTACCAATTGCCCTACTGTGGCTCTTGCAATCTCCTGGAGGGACTAATTCCTTATTATCAAGGGGAGGTGGCCTTAAATACTAAGTTAAAGAAGGGGTGAATAAGTTACTAGTTAGAATAACTTGTATGGTAGTCTCTAAAGGCAAGAAGGATTTTGACTACAGTCTTCTTATTTTTATTTATTTTTGTATATATTTAAGATACACAACATGATGTTTTGGCATATTTATGCATAATAAAATGGTTACTATAGTCAAGCAAATTAACATATTATCTCACATAGTTGCCATTTTGGATGTGTGACAAGAGCACCCAAAATCTACTCTGTTAGCAAAAATTCTGAATATAATACAATATTACTAACAATAGTCCTCATGTCGTACATTAGATCTCTAGACTTATTCATCCTACATATCTCCAACATTGTATCCTTTGACCTAACTCTTTTCATTTCCTCCCAACCTTCCACCCCTGGTAACCACTGTTTTATTTTGTTTCTATGCATTTGACATTGTTTTTTTTTTTTAAAAAAAGATTTCACATATAAGTGAGATCATGCAATATTTCTCTTTTTTGTGTCTGGCTTATGTCATGTAGCATAATGTCTTCCAGGTCCATCCATGCGTGGCAATGGCAGGATCTCCTTTTTAAGGCTGAATAATATTCCATTTTATGTATGAACAGACTTCAAAAAGTACATGGAATGAAATTAAAATTAAAAATGTATATAAACTTCTCAACATAAGCTACATCAAGTTCAAGACACTTTTGTAGGCAACAATACCGGTTATTTAGTCCATCCCTAAAGAACTGAGGGTCCTGGGAATTTAATCATGTCAATGCAATCTCTTTTACTTATTAACTGAAGAAAAATGGGTGCCCTTTAAAGATTTTTTAAGATTAGAAAAACAAAAAGAAGTCAGAGGAAAACAAATCAAGAGTGTAAAGAGGATGCCTAATGAATCCCCATCAAAACTCTTGCAAAATTGTGGTTTGATAAGAGGAATGAGCAGGAACATTGTTGTGGAGGAGTCTCTGATGAAACTTTCCCAGGCATTTCTCTGCTACAGCTTTTGATTTTCTCAAAACACCCTAATAATGAGCAAATGTTATGATTTCTTTGCCATCCAGAAAGTCAACAAGCAAAATGCCTTGAACATCTCAAAACACTGTTGCTATGACCTCTGCTCTTGACCAGTCTGCTTTTGCTTTGACTGGACATTTCTACTTCCTAGTAGACATTGGTGTGATTTGTGCTTTGTCTTCAGGATCATACTGACAAAGCCATGTTTCATCTCCTGGTTCAATTCTCTGGGGAAATGCTTCAACATCTTGATCCCACTTGTTTAAAATTTCTATTGAAAACTCTGTTCTCACTCTGGGGACTGTTGTGGGGTGGGGGGAGGTGGGAGGGACAGCATTAGGAGATATACCTAATGCTAAATGACGAGTTAATGGGTGTAGCACACCAACATGGCACATGTATACATATGTAACAAACCTGCACATTGTGCACATGTACCCTAAAACTTAAAGTATAATAATAATAATAAAGAAAACTCTGTTCTTGGCTGAGTATAGTGGTTCATGTGTGTAATCCCAGCACTTTGAGAAGCCAAGGTAGGTGTATTGCTTGAGCCCAGGAGTTTGAGCGCAGCCTGGGCATCATAGTGAGACCCCATCTCATATAAACAAACAAACAAACCAGCCACCCACCCACCCATCCATCCATCCATCCATCCGTCCATCCATCCATCCATCGTGGCATGTACTTGTGGTCCCCGCTACTTGAGAAGCTGAAGTGGGATGATCACTTGAGCCTGGGAGGTCAAGGCTGCAGTGAGCTGTGATCACATCACCTTACTTCAGCCTGGGTAACAGAGCAAGACCCTGTCTTGAAAAAAGAAAGCAAGCAAATTCAGCTGTGTATCTGAAGCTAGACTGGGTGCAATGGCTTTGGCACCCATCAAGTGGAAAGTTTGCTCAACTTTAATTGTGTAAGCTGAATCAATTGAGATGTCTCTGGTGTTGGCTGCTATTTCTGCTGTTGTCAGTCCTCTCCAATTAGAATGAACAGAATTATTTTTTGCAAATTGATGTGGACAGTCTGCTGCTGTGGGCTTTGTCTTTAACATCATGTCATCCCTTGTTAAAACTAGTTATCCATTTGTAAACTGCTGATTTCTATGGGGCATTGTCTCCATAAACTTGTCATAAACCATTAATAATTTCACCATTCTTCCACCCAAGCTTCACCAAAAATTTGATATTTGTTCTTGCTTCAATTTTAGCAGAATTCATGTTGTCCCCTAGGGCCTGTTTTCAAACTAATATCTTATCTCTCTGAGTACCTCAAACTACATCCTGTTGAAGCATGTTATAACAAGTTAGTATGAGATAATTTTTGTGCAAAAAAAATTGAAATCCACTCATAGTTTTTTCTTAATATGCATTTCCATGAACTTTTTGAAGATGCTGTCACACACACACACACACACACACACACACACACACACACACACACCACATTATTTATCTAATTATCTGTCAATGGATGCTTAGGTTGTTTCCGTATCTTGGCTATTGCGAATAATGCTGCAATGAGCATGGGACTTCACATATCCCTATAAAATATTGACTTCACTTCCTCTTGGTATATACCCAGTAGTGGCATTGCTGGTTCATATGGTAGTTCTATTTTCAGTGTTTTAAGAAGACTCCATATTGTTTTTCATAATGACCGCACCAATTTATATTCCCACCAATAGTGTACAACAGTTCCATTTTCTCCATGTCCTTGCCAGCACTTATTATCTCTTGTCTTTTTCATAATAGTCACCCTTCATTGTAGTTTTGGTTTACATTTCCCTAATAATTAATGATGATATTAAGCAACTTTTCATATACCTGTTGGCTATTTGCATATCTTTTTTGGAAAAAAAAATGTCTATTTAGGTCCTTTGTCCATTTTTAAATCAGGTTATTTTTCTACTGTGTTGTGTGAGTTATTAATATATTATGGATTTTGCAAATATTTTCTCCCAATACTCAGGCTGCCTTTTCATTTGGTTAATCCTCTCCTTATTTTAAAATCTTCTTTAGTCTGTTCTTCTATACGCAATTCATTTATCTTTTAGTACAATTCCAATTAATCCCTGTTTTGTAGTAGATTAAGGCAATTCTATGATACAGTTTTTCTTTTATCTATTTTTAAATAAGTTATCAATAGTGGAATATTCCTACTATCTCCAAAGTATCAGAAATATTTTTATTTGTCTTTAACTATCTGGAACATTGGCATATGCACCCCTTATGCCTTCGTATCTCAGTTTTCTCCAAAGGAAGGAACAAACTGTTGGAGGTGGCATTTGAGAGCTAATCTCAGCTCTGATTCTCAGTGTGTGGGTGCTAGGCTTGTTTTCTTCATAGAAGCAGGGACAAGATTTATGAAGATGGGGAGAAGAACCCACAAACTGCTGAAGTATTAGCAATTGCCATCCAACCCTAAAACACAGACAGGCAGAGAAATAGCACTAATGGCTGACTCAGAGCCATTTTGCTTATCAAAGAAGACTCAACATATCAACACACAAATCATCTACATAATTAAGAATCTATCAAAACGGTTCTGTTTTTAATTTTTCTCTTTTTGATACCCATATAGGTACTTTCAAGAAGCAAAGCAATGCATTCTATGCAACAGGATAAAATCCTACCGTATCTTGCCTCCATCACTTCCTAATCATTCAGTTTTAGCCATTAAGGTGGCTGTGGGTATTTAAAAAGAGAATATATAGAAAGTGCTTGAATCATAGGCATACTCAGTGTTTTAAATGCTATTATCATCATTGCTATTGTTATTAGAATTATAACAAATTATGTGAAGCAGCAGATCAAATTATTGATTATACATGTACTCACTTCATTTTTTGTCATAATCTAAGAAGGAAAATAAAAACTATTAAAACTAGAAAAATGCCATTGTTTGGGTAGCTTTGAACTTCTGAAATACATTACGTTACTCCCCCTTTACAGCAGTTAAATTCTTCTTTGCTGAAGCATTTCTGTATTCATGTTTAGGCTCACTCAGACTAAATTTGTTTCCACTGTGAATAGAATAAAATGACATGTGAAAATTCTCTCATCTCTATTTTTCCTTATTAGTTATATAATGTGACATTTTTAA
This sequence comes from Hylobates moloch, assembly GCF_009828535.3. Classification (NCBI taxonomy): domain Eukaryota; kingdom Metazoa; phylum Chordata; class Mammalia; order Primates; family Hylobatidae; genus Hylobates; species Hylobates moloch. Next base: position 124,281,891 of record NW_026652281.1, on the reverse strand, counting down.
AGAGTGAGGGCTGGGATTTCAAAAAAATTTCATTTTCTGAATCTCAAAATTAAACAGAATGAAAATGTATACCTCAATGATAAAAGCTTTAATTGCTCATAATATGTAAGAAATATTGGGAGCATGTCATTTCCTCCTCAACAGGATTTTAAGTTTCACAAAGAAAGGTGTGAGACTGTCTCTCTTCCTTTTATCAAGAAGCTGTCAGTTTTCTGCTTTCAAAAGAGGCTTGATAATTGTATAAATACAGATTTTTTAGCTGAATATGGAATAAATAATTCATTTCAATACTTAATAATGAGATATTAGCACCTAATAGGTAGAGCTAAAACATTTCCTGCTTACTATGTATGATTCATTGTGAGGAGTAGACAGTGTAGGAGCATATTTATTTCTTAAAGTTCTTGTTAGTCACAAACAAAACACAATTGCTACCATATTTGAGCCCCTACTGCGTAGCAGGTCTTATGGTAGAAGTGTTATATATGATATTTCATTTAGTCTTCTTCCAGAAGGTGAGATTATTATTATTGTAGCCATTTTACAGGTTATAAAACTAAGACTCAAAGAGAAGTGGCCTCTGTGGTTACTAGCTAGGACGTACTAGGACTGGGATTCTAAACTGAGTTTCCTTGGCTTTCAAATCCACATTCTTTTCAGGAATGCCACAGCTCTTCTGTTTATGCTGGTTGGGCCTATTCTGCACATGTATTCAATATGACAAATTATTAATGACATATTTTAGATCCTTCTGTCATATTGTCTTCAAAATCCAATGTGTATTTTGCAGCACATTTTAACTTTGACTAGTCACATTTCAAATAATCAGTAGACATATGTAGCTGATAGCTACCATATTAGAAAGCACAGCTCTGGATAGTTTCTAAGAGTGTAAACAAATGGTGGTTTCCACGTCAAGGAACGAACAGTGGAAAATGCAGACAACACAAGGCAGTGATTGCAGAAGTGTAAAAATTGTGATGTTAGGGAAGTACATAGAGCATGCTGGGATCACTGAAGAGGGGCCCATAATTCAGCCTGTAACAGGGGGAAAATTAGGGAAAAAAATAGGAAGTCTGGTGGTCTGGCCTACCAATGTGTAATAATTAAAAACCAATGTAAGACCCCGTATAGCCACTAAAAACAAAAGGAAAAAAGAAAAGGGCACACATAAACAGCCAATGAAGACATTTAGAAGAAGAATTAGCTCAGTAAACAAAATAAAAATTTTTAAATTTTTCTTTTTCAATTTTTAGGTTCTGGAGGTACATGTGCAGGCACTCCCTTGTTACATAGGTAAATTACATGTCACTGGTGTTTGCTGTACAGATTACTTTGTCACACAGGTTATACGCATATTACCCAATAGGTAGTTTTTTGACTCTCAACCTCTACTGCCAAGTAGGCCCCGATGTCTGTTGTTCCCACCTTTGTGTCCATGAGTACTCAAGGTTTAGCTTCCACTTATAAGTGAGAACATGCCATATTTGGTTTTCTGTTCTTGCATTAAGTCACTTAGGATAATGGCCTCCAGCTACATCCAAGTTGCTGCAAAAACATGATTTCATTCTTTTTTTATGGCTGCATGGTATTCAATGGCATATATGTACCACACTTTCTTTATCCAGTCCCTCATTTGTGGGTGTCTAGGTTGATTCCATGTCTTTGCTATTGTGAATAGTGCTGCAGCTGAACATATTATTTCATACATCTTTTTGTAGAGTCATCTACAATCCTTTGGGTACATACCAAGTAATGGGATTACTGGGTTAAATTATAGTTCTGTTTTAATTTCTTTGAGAACTATCCAAACTGCTGTCACCAGTTGCTGAACTAATTTACCTTCCCACCAGGAGTGCATAAGCATTCTCTTTTCTCTGCAAACTTGCCAGCATCTGTTTTTTTGGTTTTTATTTTTTTTTAAGCTTTTTAATAATAGCCATTCTGACAAATGTGAGATGGTATTTCATTGTGGTTTTGATTTGCATTTCTCTAATGATCAGTGATGCTGAGCATTGTTTTACATGCTCATTGTCTGTGAGTATGTCTTCTTTTTAGAAGTGTCTGTTCATGTCCTTTGCCCAGTTTTCAATGGGGTTGTTTGGTTTTTGCTTGTTGATTTGTCTTAAGTTCCTTATGGATTCGTATATTAGACCTTTGTTTGATACATAGTTTGTGAATATTTTCTCCCATTCTGTAGGTCATTTGTTTATTCTGTTGATGGTTTCTTTTGCTGTACTTTAGTTTAATTAAGTTCCACTTGTCAATTATTTTGTTGTTGTTGTTGCAGTTGCTTTTGGAGACTTCATTATGAAATCTTCGCCAAGGCTTGTGTCCAGAATGGTATTGCCTAGATTTCCTTCTAGGGTTTTAAAAAAGTTTTAGGTTTCATATTTAAGTCTTCAATCCATTTTGAGTTGATTTTTTTATATGGTAAAAGGAATGGGTCCAGTTTCAATCTTCTGCATGTGGCTAGCCAGTTATCCCACCATCTTTTATTGAATAGAAAGTCCTTTACCCATTGCTTGTTTTTGTCACTTTGTCAAAGATTGGATGGTTGTAGGTGTGCAGCTTTATTTCTTGGTTCTCTAAACTGTTCCGTTCATCTATGTGTTTGTTTTTGTACCAGTATCATGCTGTTTTGGTTACTGTAGCCTTGTAGTAAAGTTTGATGTTGGGTAGTGTGATGCCTCCAGCTCTGTTTTTGTTTTGTTGTGTTTGGCTTAGGATTGCTTTAGCCATTTGGGCTCTAACACAAGAAAGTTTTAGAAATAACCTTCTCTGTGTACTTAAAAATACAAAATTCAAAATAAATAAAGAGGGAGAAAAGAGATCCAAAGAAGAGACAAGAGAAAGAGATAAAAGTGAGCTAGCAGAGCTCTAGAAAAGAAGTTGAAGACAAAATTATTCCAAATTATTCCAAAATTGAGATGCCTATTAGCAATAGCATGAAATGGTATAGATGCTGCTGAAAAAAATAGTCACCTGAAGGACAAGTTATTTAAAAAAACCAATAATACAAAGAGTAAAAAGTAAAAATAAAAGTGTGTTGAGAAAAGATGCTATGTTTAGAAGATGAGCAAGGGGAACAAATACATGGCCAGTAGTTACTGTAGAAGTACAGAGTACAAAAGGTATTCAAAGGTGTGATGGGAAGCAAAATAAAATAAATTCTCTCTGGAATAGAGGAAGATATAGCTTTGTATATTAAGAAGGTACATCATATTCCTGGAAAAAAATGGATAGAAAATGACCAGTACCTAGGACATGAACTAGAAAATTAGCTGAATGATAAAGAAGGAGTCCTTTGCACATCTTGAGTCAGTCTTATTCAGAGCAATGATCAGTTCCAGATGACAGTTGAATAATGTGGGCAAAGTCCTGGGAAGAGGAATAGAAAAGAGCTATCCAAGAATTTAAAGGGAGCCCGAATTACCACTTATATATTGCCCAACAGGAAAATATTTGTAAACATGCATGGCCATGGGCAATGCAGCTCTGATATTAGTTGGGTTGTGTCCCCCCAACCCCCACCAAATTCATACCTTCAAATCCTAACCCCCATATCCCAGAATGTGACCTTATTGGAAATAGAGTCACTGAAGATATAATTAATTGAGATAATGTTATACTGGAGTAGGGTGAGACCCTAATCCAATAAGACTGGTGTCTTCATAGCAAGGAAAAATTTGGACATAGAGACAGACATACATAAAGGAAAGATGATGTGAAGAGACCCAAGGAGATGATGGCCATCTACAAGATGAAGAGAGAGGCCTGTAGCAGATCATTCTTCCACCTTCCTCAGAAGGAACCAACCCTGCTGACATCTTGATTTCAGACTTCTAGCCTCCAAAACTGTAAATTTTTGTTCTTTAAGCCACCCAGTTTGTGGTATAGTCATGTATCACTTAATGACAGGAATATATTCTGAGAAATGTGTTCGGTGATTTCATTGTTGTGCAAACATGAGAGTGTGCTTACACAACCCTGGATAGAACAACCCACTACACACCTAGGCTATATGGTAAAGTCTATTGCTCCTAGGCCACACAGCTATGCAGGGTGTTACTGTACTGAGTACTATAGACAATAGTAACACAATGGTAAGTATTTGTGCATCTAAACATACCTAAATATACAAAAGGCACAGTCAAAATATGGTATAATAGATGAAAAACAGTACACCTGTATAGGCACTTACCATGAATGGAACTTCAGGGGTAGAAGTCAGTGAGTGAATGTGAAGGCCTAGGACATTACTGTACACTACTGTAGACTTTATAAATACTGTGTACTTAGGCTACACTAAATTTATAAACATTTTTCTTTAGTAATAATTTTTGCTTAGTATCAATTTTTATTTTATAAACTTTTTAATTTTTAAAAAACTTTTTGACTGTTTTGTAGTAACACATCTTAGAGCACAAGCTCATTTACAGCTGTATAAAAATCTTTTCTTTATATCCTTATTCTCTTTTTCCTATTTCCAAAGTGTTTTATTCATTGTTTTTCACTTTTTTAACTTTTTTGTTAAAAACTAGCACACAAACACCCATTAGTGTAGGCCTACTTAAGATCAGGATTATCAATATCACTTGTTTTCTTCCTCCGCATCTTGTCCCACTAGAAGGTCTTCAGGGCCACTAGCCCATATGGAGCTGTCATCTCCTACAATAACGCTTTCTTCAGGAATACCTCCTGAAGGACCTACCTAAGGCTGTTTTACAGTTAACTTAACAAAAAAAATAAGTGCAAGGAGTGCACTCTAAAATAATAATAAAAAGAATAGTAGAGTGAATATGTAAACCACTAACACTTTGTTCATTGTCATCATCAAGTATTATGTACTGTATACAATTTCCTGTGCTATATTTTTATAGACTGGAAGCGCAGTAGGTTTGTTTATACCATCATCACCACAAGTGAGTGAGTAATGTGTGATATTTGATGGATACAATGTCACTAGATGATAAGAATTTTACAGCTCCTTTGTAATCTTATGGGACCACTGTCATATATGTAATTCATCATTGACCAGAATGTCATTATGCAAGTGCAGGACTGTTCTTTTTATGGCAGCCTTAGTAAAATAATACAAACTTTCATGAGCCTGTCTTGTGAAAACTCCACCATAGAATCTAGCCAGTAGAGAGATGAATTTAAAATACAGATCTGTAAAGACAGCAAATAGTAAATCCTATGGCTAAACAACTGTGAAGGCTAAGGTTACAGAATAGAAAGCAGTCATTTAAAATATCAATAATGTAAAATTAATAAGAAAATAAATTGGCATGAAAGAGATAAATGGAAATGCAAATCCATCAGTGTCCTCATCTTTCAAAGTCATGCCTCAGTAGATACATGTCTAAAGTTAATACAATGAAGAAAAATTTAAATGGCTAGGCTTAATCATTTTGGGTAAAATTAGGGACAAAATAAAAATGCTTACTATAGTGATTATTTAACACCATTCTCAATGTGTTTGTCAGTGCAGTTAGGTATGACACAGAAATTATGGTTATAAATGTTGGAAAAATCTCTTGGCACAGGACAAGATTGTTGTCATAAAATAATAAGTATTCAGATAAATATATAATATCCAAAATGTTTTATGTTAGAAATAAACAAAAAAAACTTTAAAAATCCCAATTAAAATTGTTAGAGCAACACAAAATCAGGGATAACTCTAGAAATAGTATAGACTTTGTGTGAACAAAGCACTATTACCTGTTTAAAGACATAAAGAATGACTTAAGTAGAGTAACATATCATGTACTATGGGAGACTGAATCCTGTAATATGTCAGTCAGTCTTTTCAAATAAATGTATATGTTGAATGTAGTTCCAAGTTTAAAAAGCTGGGATTGGGGCCAAGATGGCCAAATAGGAACAGCTCTAGTCTGCAGCCCCCAGCGAGACCAACACAGAAGGTGGGTGATTTCTGCATTTCCAACTGAGGTACCCAGTTCATCTCATTGGGATTTGTTAGTCAGTGGGTGCAACCCACAGAGAGGGAGCAGAAGCAGGGTGGGGCATTGCTTCACCCAGGAAGTTCAAGGAGCTGGAAGGACCTCCCTCCCCCAGCCAAGGAAAACTGTGAGGGACTATGCTGTCCAGCCTGGATACTACACTTTTCCCATAGTTTTTGCAATCTGCAAATTAAGAGATTTCCTGATGTGCCTACACCACCAGGGCCCCGGGTTTCAAGCACAAAGCTAGGCAGCTGTTTGGGCAGACACCAAGCTAGCTGCAGAAGTTTTTTTCATATCCCAGTGGCGCCTGAAACCTCAGCAAGACAGGACTGTTTACTCCCCTGGAAAGGGGGCTGAAGCCAGGGAGCCAAATGGTCTCACTCACTGGGTCCCACTCCCATGGAGCCCAGCAAGCTAAGAAATACTGGCTTGAAATTCTTGCTGCCAGCATAGCAGTCTGAAGTTGACCTGGGACAATTGAGCTTGGTTGGGGGAGGGGCATCCACCATTACTGAGGCTTTAGTAGGCGTGTTTTCCCCTGGCAGTCTTAAGGAGGCTGGGAGGTGTGGACTGGGCAGAATTCACCACAGCACAGCAAAGTGGCTGTGGTCAGACTGCTTCTCTAGATTCCTCCTCAATGGGCAGGGCATCTCTGAAGGAAAGGTAACAGCCCCAGTCAAGGGCTTACAGATAAACTTGCATCTCCCTGGGACAGAGCACCTGGTGGATGGTGTGGCTCTGGGTGCAGCTTCAGCAGATTTAATCTCTCCTGCCTGCCAGTTCTGAAGAGAGCAGATGATCCTGACAAGAGGGATTCTCCCAGCACAGCACACCAGCTCTGTTAATGGACAGACTGCCTCGTCAAGTGGGTCGCTCACCCCCGTGCCTCCTAACTGGAGAGACCTCCCAACAGGGGTTGACAATTGATACAGGAGAGCTCCAATTGGCATCAGGCTGGTGCCCCTCTAGGGTGAAGCTTCCAGTGGAAGGAGCAGGCAGCCTCCACTGGTGATACCCAGGTGAACAGGGTCTGGAGTGGACCTCCAGCAAACTGCAGCAGACCTGCAGAAGAGAGGCCTAACTGTTAGAAGGAAAACGAACAAACAGAAAGCAATAACAGCAACATCAACAAAAAGGACCCTCACACAAAAACCCTATCCAAAGGTCATCAGCCTCAAAGATCGAAGGTAGATAAATCCACAAAGATGAGGAAAAAACAGCACTAAAATGCTGAAAATTCAGAAAAACAGAGTGCCTCTTCTCCAAATGATCACAACTCCTCTCCAGCAAGGGCACAAAACTGGACGGAGAATGAGATTGATGAATTGACAGAAGTAGGCTTCAGAAGGTGGGTAATAACAAAGTTCTCTAAGATAAAGGAGCATGTTCTAACCCAATGCAATGAAGCTAAGAACCTTGACAAAAGGTTACCAGAACTGATAACTAGAATAATTAGTTTAGAGAGGAACAAAAATGACCTGATGGAGCTGAAAAACACAGCACAAAAACTTCGTGAAACATACACAACAAGTATCAATAGCTGAATCGATCAAGTGGCAGAACAGATATCAGAGATTGATGATCAACTTAGTGAAATAAGGCGTGAAGACAAGATTAGAGAAAAAAGAATGAAAAGGAATGAACAAAGCCTCCAAGAAATATGGGACTATGTGAAAAGACCAAACCTGCAATTGATTGGTGTATCTGAAAGTGACAGGGAGAATGGAAACAAGTTGGAAAACACACTTCAGTATATTATCCAGTGAGGTATTGCTCATCACAAGAGGGCATTAGCTGCGAAGGTCTGCCCGCAGACCCTGACCCAAAAGACGGATGAATAAAATGTATGCTAACATACAGATATTCTGCTTTGCCAGTCCAGCTGAGGGTCCGAGGCCACTCAGAGACTCCGAGGACAGTCCTGTAAAGAAGGCCCTGAGCAGCTCGCACTCCAGGCATTTATTTAGTATACAATTAACAACAGAAGCTTGAGTAAACACATTTGTGGATAATTAACATGGTTAAGAGAGTAGTTCTATGAATGATAAAACCACCATCCCCCACACACACCCACACACCCACCCCCAGAGGGCCATCTGTCTCAAAGGTTAGTTAATGGAGGTAGGGTAAACAGACTTAACTGGGTAAGCCTCTATTGTTCCTAGTATTTACCCTATGACCTAATGCTCTAAGGTAAGAACCAGCCACCTTCAGCCTGTTCACATATTACAACCTATGTAACCTTTCAGCCTTCCAAAAAGGTTTGTGACTATTCCCTATAACTTTCCCTAATATTTCTCTTTAATATTTCTGCCACCATCCTGAGTGAATCCCAACAATCCAGGAGAACTTCCCCAACCTAGCAAGACAGGCTAACATTCAAATTCAGGAAATACAGAGAACACCACAAAGATACTCCTCAAGAAGAGCAACCCCAAGACACCTAATTGTCAGATTCTCCAAGGTTGAAACCAAGGGAAAAAATGTTAAGGGCAGCCAGAGAGAAAGGTCAGGTCACCTACAAAAGGAAGCCCATCAGACTTCTCTGAGAGAAGACTTCTCCCAGAGAGACAGTGGATCTCTCTGCAGAAACCCTACAAGCCAGAAGTGAGTGGGGGCCAATATTTGACATTTTTAAAGAAAATAATTTTCAACCCAGAATTTTGTATCCAACCAAACCAAGCTTCATAAGTGAAAGAGAAATAAAATCCTTGACAGACAAGCAAATGCTGAGAGATTTTGTCACCACCAGGCCTGCCTTACAAGAGCTCCTGAAGAAAGCACTAAACATGGAAAGGAAAAACTGGTACAAGCCACTGTAAAACACACCAAAATAAAAAGACCGATGGCATTATAAAGAAACTGCTTCAACTGGTGTGCAAAATAACCAGCTACCATCAGGATGACAGGATCAAATTTCCACATAACAATATTAAATGTAAATGGGCTAAATGTCCCAATTAAAAGACACAGACTGGCAAACTGGATAAAGATTCAAGACCCATGGGTGTGCTGTATTCAGGAGACCTATCTCATGTGCAAAGACACACATAGGCTCAAAAAAAAGGGATGGAGGAATATTTGCCAAGCGAATGGAAAGCAAAAAAAAAAAAAAGCAGGGGTTGCAATCCTAGTCTCTGATAAAACAGAATTTAAACCAACAAAAACCAAAAAAGACAAAGAAGGGCATTACATAATGGTAAAGAGATCAATGTAACAAGAAGAGCTAACTATCCTAAATATATATGTACCCAACACAGGGGCACCCAGTTTCATAAAATAAGTTCGTAGAGACCTACAAAGAGACTTAGACTCCCACACAATAATAGCGGGAGTCTTTAACACTCCACTGTCAATATTAGACAGATCAACAAGACAGAAAATTAACAAGGCTATTCAACTGGAACTCAGCTCTGGACCAAGTGGACCTAATAGACATCTATACAACTCTTCACCCCAAATCAACAGAATATACATTCTTCTCAGTACCACATAGCACTTATTCTAAAATTGACAACATAATTGGATGTCAAACACTCTTCAGTAAATGCAAAAGAATGGAAATTATAAAAAACAGTCTCTCAGACCACAGAGCAATCAAATTAGAACTCAGGATTAAGAAACTCACTCAAAACCACACAACTACATGGAAACTGAACAACCTGTTCCTAAATGACTACTGGGTAAATAAGGAAATGAAGGCAGAAGTAAAGAAGTTCTTTGAAGCCAATAAGAACAAAGAGACAACATACAAGAATCTCTGGGACACAGCTAAAGCAGTGTTAAAAGGGAAATTTATAGCAGTAAATGCCCACATCAGAAAGCAACAAAGATCTGAAATCAACACCATAACATCATAATTATAAGAACTAGAGAAGCAAGAGCAAACACGTTCAAAAGCTAGGAGAAGATAAGAAATAACTAAGACCAAAGCAGAACTGAAAGAGATAGAAACAGAAAAAACCCTTCAAGAAAACCAGTGAATCCAGGAGCTAGTTTTGTGAAAAGATTAACAAAATACATAGACTGCCAACCAGACTAAGAAGAAAAGAAAGAAGAATCAAATAGACACAATAAAAAATGATAAAGGATATGTCATGGTTGATCCCACAGAAATGCAAACTACCATCAAAGAATACTATAAACACCTCTATACAAATAAACTAGAAAATCTAGAAGAAGTGGATAAACTCCTTGACACATACACCCTCCTAAGACTACATCAGGAAGAAGTCAAATGCCTGAATAGACCAATAGCAAATTCTGAAACTGAGGCAGTAATTAATAGCCTCCCAACTAAAAAAACCCCAGGACCAGACGGATTCACAGCCAAATACTACCAGAGGTACAAAGAGGAGCTGGAACCATTTCTTCTGAAACTATTCCAAACAATAGGAAAAGAGGGGGACTCCTCCTTAACTTATTTTATTAGGCCAGCATCATCCTGAAACCAAAACGTGGCAGAGACACAAGAAAAAAAGAAAATTTCAGGCCAGTATCCCTGATGAGCAGAGATTGGAAAATCCTCAATAAAATACTGGCAAACTGAATCCAGCAGCACCTCAAAAAGCTTATCCATCACAATCAAGTCAGTTTCATCTCTGGAATGCAAGGCTGGTTCAACATATGCAAATCCATAAATGTAATCCATCACATAAAGAGAAGCAATGACAAACCACATGATTATCTCAATAGATGCAGAAAAAGGCCCTCGATAAAATTCAACACCCCTTCATGCTAAAAACTATCAATAAACTAGGTATTGATGGAACATATCTCAAAATAGTAAGACCTATTTATGAGAAACCCATAGCCAATATCATACTGAATGGGCAAAAGATGGAAGCATTCCCCTTTGAAAACCAGCACAAGACAAGGATGCCTTCTCTCACCACTCCTATTTAATATAGTATTGGAAGTTCTGGCTAGGGGACTCAGGCAAGAGAAAGAAATAAAAAGTATTCAAATAGGAAGAGAGGAAGTCAAATTGTCTCTGTTTGCAGAAGACATTGTATATTTAGAAAACCCCATCATCTCAGTCCCAAAACTCCTTACGCTGATAAGCAACTTCAGCAAATCTCAGGATACAAATCAATGTGAAAGAATTACAAGCATTCCTATACACAAATAATAGACAGTCATAGAGCCAAATCATGAGTGAAATTCCATTCACAATTGCTACAAAGGGAATAAAATACTCAGGAATAAAACTTACAAGGGATGTGAAGGACTTCTTCAAGGAGAACTACAAACCACTGATCAAGGAAATAAGGGAGGACACAAATGGAAAAACATTGCGTACTCATGGATAGGAAGAATCAATATCATGAAAATGGCCATTCTGTCCAAAGTAATTTATAGATTCAGTGCTATCCCCAACAAGCCACCATTGACTTTCTTCACAGAATTAGAAAAAGCATCTTTAAATGGAACCAAAAAAGAGCCAGTATAGCCAAGACAATCCTAAGCAAAAAGAACAAAGCTGGAGGCATCATGCCACCTGACTTCAAACTATACTACAAGGCTACTGTTACAAAAACAGCATGGTACTGGTACCAAAACAGATACATAGACCAATGGAACAGAATAGAGGCCTCAGAAATAATGCCATACATCTACAACCATCTGATCTTTGACAAACCTGACAAAAACAAGCAAAGGGGAAAGGATTCCCTTAATAAGTGGTGTTGTTAGCTGTGCATGGTGGCTCATGTCTGTAATCCCAGCACTTTGGGAGGCTGAGGCAGGTGGATTACCTGAGGTTGGGAGTTCAAGACCAGGCTGACCAACATGGAGAAACCCCATCCTACTAAAACTACAAAATTAGCTAGGCATGGTGGTTCATGCCTGTAATCCCAGCTACTTGGGAGGCTGAGGCAGAAGAATTCCCTGAACCCGGGAGGTAGAGGTTGTGGTGAGGCAAGATCGCACCATTGCACTCCAGCCTGGGCAACAAGAGTGAAACTCTGTCTCAAAAAAATGGTGTTGGGAAAACTGGCTAGCCATTTGCAGAAAACTGAAACTGGACCCCTTCCTTAAACGTTATACAAAAATTAACTCAAGATAGATTAAAGACTTAAACATAAGACCTGAAACCATAAAAACCCTAGAAGAAAACCTAGGCAATACCCTTCAGTACATAGGCATGGTCAAAGACTTCATGACTAAAACACCAAAGGCAATGGCAACAAAGGCCAAAATTTACAAATGGGATCTAATTAAACTAAAGAGCTTCTGCACAGCAAAAGAAACTATCGTTAGAGTGAACAGGCAACCTACAGAATGGGAGAAAATTTTTGCAACCTATCCATCTGACAAAGGTCTAATATCCAGAATCTTCAAGGAATTTAAACAAATTTACAAGAAAAAAAAACTCCATCAAAAAGTGGGCAAAGGATATGAACAGACACTTCTCCAAAGAAGACATTAATGCTGCCAACAAACATATGAAAAAAAGCTCATTCATCATCACTGGTCATTAGAGAAATGCAAATCAAAACCACAATGAGATACCATCTCATGCCAGTTACAACGTCAATCATTAAAAAGTCATGAAACAACAGATGCCTGCGAGGATGTGGAGAAATAGGAATTCCTTTACACCATTGGTGGGAGTGTAAATTAGTTCAATAATTGTGGGAGTCAGTGTGGCAATTCCTCAAGGATCTAGAACCAGAAATACCATTTGACCCAGCAATCCCATTACTGGGTATTTACCCAAAGGATTATAAATCATGGCCAAGTAAGAGTTCCCTTTGAAAGATTGAAGGTTGCTTTACCATTCTAAAATCATTCTATGTAATTCATTATAGAAACAGAATAAAGGGGAAAATTTTGATGCTTTCAAATAGAGATGATCCCTAACTAATGGTGCCTCAAATGACAATTTATTTACCTTTTTTTTTTTTTTTTGAGACAGTCTCGCTCTGTTTCCCAGGCTGGAGTGCAGTGGCACAATCTCGGCTCAGTGCAACCTCCACCTCCTGGGTTCAAGCAATTCTCCTGCCTCAGCCTCCCCAAGTAGCTAGGACTACAGGTGCACACCACCAAGCCCAGCTAATTTTTGTATTATTAGTAGGCACGGGGTTTTGCCATGTTGGCCAGTCTGGTCTTGAGCTCCTGACCTCAGGTGATCCGTCTGCCTCATCCTCCCAAAATGCTGGTATTCCAGGTGTGAGCCACTGCACCCGGCCTTATTTAATTTTTGAAGGGTTTATTGGCATGGCACACCATCATAAGTCAAGGAGCATCTGTAAATGAAGAAAACATTTGACAAGATTAAAAATCTATTCATTACAAAAATTCCAAGCAAATCAAGAATAGAAGAAAACTCTCATTCTTATAAAGGGGATTTATGAAAAATCTACAACTAACTTTATCCTTTACTGAATTATTAAGCACATTCCTTCAAACCAGGAAAAACAGAAAAATGTTAATTCTAATCACTTCTATTTAGCATTAAATTTAGCCTCTATTTAACACTCTAGAAGGTCCCAAATGTTGCAATATTTTTTTAAAAAATAAAAAGTATAAAAATTAGAAATAATTCTATCTCTCCAGAATTGAAGTAATTCCTTACATTGAAAGTTCTAAAGTGTATAAAAATCAACTACAGTACGAGAAATAAGTGATTGTAGCAAGTAGCAGGATACCAGGATAATATATGAAAATCAATAATTTGTTTATATAGTAAAAGCAAAACATCAGATATTAAAAAGCCATTTTATTTATAGTGGCATTAAATATAAATATAAAATATTTAGGAATAAATTGAAAAAATGGCATACAAGACTTCTATCCTATAAACTTCAGAATAGAGAGGGGCTTCAAGATGACTAACTAGAAGCATTTTATGCCTGCCTTTTCCTCTTAGAAGAATGAAAGTAGCATGTAGAAAAGCACACTTAAAATACATTATCCAAGAGAGAAAAATGAAATTCAACAGAAAGGTGACAGAAAACGTGAAAAGCAAGGAAAGAGAAGGAAGAGAGGCAGTCTGCTTGGCTGGGATCTGAGAATAAGTTCCCAATGTGGGAAAAAGGTAAGCGAGAGATTTCCAGTGGCCCACATCCCCACATTAAAATTGTGCAATCCTGGCCACAGGAGAACCCTTTGGTCCTGCCAAGTCTGAAACTAACACAGGGAACTGCTACGAGGGAGGGAGCTCATGCTGGGTCCCACACCCTTTCTGAGACCTAAGCAGGTAGAGCAAAGTGCCATTTTCAAACTCAGCACTTGGCCAACTGTACACTGTCCTAGGGCCCAGCAGAGCCAGGTCTGAGGTGTTAGGGAAACTTGGAATGTTGCTGCTGAAACTGGTGCACAAGATGGGAGCCCTCATGCAGGCAGAGCTGAGAAGTAAGCAAGGCATGGGTTACAGCTGCTGGTGCTGGGAAGTAAGCACCAATGGGACTGAGACCAGGACATGAGCAGGACACAACTTGCCACTGGAATTTACCTGCAAGCTGGGCCAGGAGTTCCTGCAGTTGGGGCTGAGATCATCAACACACACTGATGTGGACCCAGAGAATTATCCTGCCACTGCTACTGCTATTGCTCATACCACCCTGGCTGCCCAGGGGCCCAAGAACCCACCCACCCACCTGGTCCACCACTGCGACAAATGGAATTCAAGCAAGCCACCTGGAACCCCAAGAATTGCTCCACCAGTAACCATCAACACTGGTGCCAGCATAAACTGCCCTGGGACATGAGGATAGTCATGCTCAAATTAACCACTGCCACCACTGGGGCTTGGAGACTAGTCCACCTGGCATCCCAGTCCCCAGAACAACTTCAGCACAGCCTCCACTAATAATCATCCTCTAACACATAGAGGAAATTTTTACAGCCAAAGAAATCATACAAAGACTACACTACTGTAGATACTCAGAATCATAGTGAAAGTACCCTACCCAACCAATACCATAGGTTTATCTTCAGTAAAAAGTTCTCCTCTACGAAAGCAAATCAAAAATAGGAAGAAGTGACTGTTGCACCAGATGTACTGATATCAATGTAAGGATATAAAAAACATGAAAGAGCAAATAAATAAATAAATAAATTAAAAAATTAAATAAAAATAAAAAAGACACTTCCAAAGGAACACAATAATTCTCTAGCAATAAATTTGAAGAAAAACAAATTTCAAAATCCAAGATAAAGAATTCAAAATATTAATTTTAGAAAAGTTCAGAGAGACAAAGGAATTCTGAAAAGCAATACAATACAAATAATTCACAAAAAAAATTCAGGATATGAAAAAGAAATTTACCAAAGAGATAGACATGTTTTAAAAGAACTAAATATACATTCTGGAACTGCAGGATTCATTGAAAGAAACAGAAATATATTAGAAAGTGTCAGCAGTAGACTAGATCAAGCAGAATAAAGAATCTCAGAAATTGCAGACAGGTCTTTTAAAACAATCATAAAAATGAAGAAAATATTGAGCAAAGACTTTGTGACATTTGGGACAACATAAAGCAAATGAATATTTGAAGTATCAGTATCCCTAAGGGCAAAGAGAAAAATTAAAGTATTAGAAAATTTACTTAATGAAATAATACATGAAAACATTCAAAGTCTAGCAAGAGATTTACTTAATGAAATAATACTTGAAAACATTCCAAGTTTTCAGTTCCAGGAGTCTCAGTGATCCCAAGGAAGATACAATGCAAAAAGGTCTTCTTTATGGCACATTATAGTTCAGCCCCAAGACACATAATTAGCAGATACTCCAAGGTTGAAATGGGAAAAAAATGTTTAAGACAGCTAGAGAGAAATTTCAGATCACCTACAAAGGGAAGCCCATCAGGCCACTAGCAGACATCTCAGCTGAAACCCTACAAACCAGAACAGATTCAGCTATGATGTGGTTTGGCTCTCTGTCCCCACCCAATTCTCACCTAAAATTTTAATCCCCATAATCCCCAGGTGTCAAGGGCAGGACTGGGTGGAGGTAATTGAATCATTGGGTGGTTTCCCCATGCTGTTCTCATGATAATGAGTGATAGTGAGGCCCACTTCAGCCTCCCAAAGTGCTGGGATTACAGGTGTGATAGTGAGTTCTTATGAGATCTATGGTTTTGTAAGTGTCTGGCATTTCTCCTGCTTGCACTCACTCCATCCTGCCAACCTGTGAAGAAGGCACCTGCTTCTCCTTTGCCTTCCACCATGATTGTAAGTTTCCTGAGGCCTCCCCAGCAATGCAGAGCTGTGAGTCAGTTAAACTTATTTCCTTTATAAATTACACAGTCTTGGGTATTTCTTCATAGCAGTGTGAGAACAGACTAATACAGTAAATTGGTACTGGGAGTGGGGCATTGCTATAAAGATATGCAAAAATATGGAAACAACTTTGGAACTGGGTAACAGGCAGAAGTTGGAATAGTTTGGAGGGCTCAGAAGAAGACAGAAAAATGTTGGAAAGTTTCAAACTTCCTAGAAACTTGTTGAATGGTTTTGACCAAAATGCTAATAGTGATATGGACAATGAAGTCCATGCTGAGGGGGTCTCAGATGGAGATGTGGAACTTGTTAGGAACTGGAATGAAGGTGACTCTTGCTATGCTTTAGCAAAGAGACTGGCAGCATTTTGCCCCTACCTTAGAGATCTGTGGAACTTTGAACTTAAGAGAGATGATTTAGGGTATCTGATAGAAGAAATTCCTAAGCAGGAAAGCATTCAAGAGGTGACTTGCGCGTTCTTAAAATAATTATGTTTTATGTATTCACAAAGATATGGTTTAGAATTGGAATGTATGTTTAAAAGGAAAGCAGAACATAAAAGTTCGGAAAATTTGCAGCCTGATGATGCAATAAGAAAGAAAAACTCATTTTCTGAGGAGAAATTCAAGCTGCCTGCAGAAATTTGCATAAATAATGAGAAGCCAAATGTTAATTGCCAAGACAATGGGGAAAATATCTCCAGGGCATGTTAGAGGTCTTCATGGCAGCCCCTCCCATCACAGGCTTGGAGGCCTAGGAGGGAAAAATGGTTTCATGGGCTAGGCCCAGGGCTGCTGCTTTGTGCAGTCTCAGGACTTGGTGTGTCCCAATCATAGCTAAAATGGGCCAATGTATAGCTCAGGCCATTGCTTCAGAGGCTGTGCAAGCCCCAAATCTTGGCAGCTTACGTGTGGTGTTGGGCCTGTGGGTGAACAGAAGTCAAGAATTGAGAACCTCAGCCTAGAGTTCACAAGATGTATGAAAATACCTGGATGTCCAGGCAGAAGGGTGCTGCAGGGGCAGAGCCCATGGAGAACCCATGCTAGGGCAATTTGGAAGGGAAATGTGGGGTGGGAACCCCCATACAGAGTTCCCACTGGGTCACTGCATAGTGGAGCTGTCAGAGGAGGACCACCATTCTCCAAACCCAGAATGGTAGATCCACTGACAGTTTGCACCATGCAGCTGGAAAGGCTGCAGACACAGACACTTAACACCAGCCCATGAAAGCAGCTGGGATGGGGGCTGTACCCTGTAAAGCTACAAGATGAAGCTGCCCTAAGCCATGGAGCCCACATCTTACATCAGTGTGACCTGGATGTGAGACATGGAGTCAAAAGAGATCATTCTGGAGCTTTAAGATTTGACTGCCCTGCTGGATTTCAGACTTGCATGGAGCCTGTAGCCCCTTTGTTTTGGCTAATTTCTCCCATTTGCAATGGGAGCAATTATTCAATGCCTGTACCTGCGTTGTATCTAGAAACTAACTTGCTTTTGATTTTACAGGCTCATAGGCAGAAGGGACTTGCCTTACCTAAGATGAGACTTTCAACTGTGGATTTTTGAGTTAATGCTGAAATGAGTTAAGACCCTGGTGACTGTTGGGAAGGCATGACTGGTTTTGAAATGTGAAAAGGCATGCGGTTTGGGAAGGGGCAAGGGCAGAATGATATGGTTTGGCTCTATGTCCCTACCCAAATCTCATCTCAAAAGACCATTACCAGGCACTACAAAAACTCATCAAAATACACAGACCAGTGACACTAAAAAGCACCCGCATAAAAAAGTCTGTAAAATAACTATCCAACATCATGATCACAGGATCAAATCCATACATATCAATACTAACCTTAAATATAAATGGGCTAAATGCCCTGATTAAAAGACACAGAGTGGCAAACTGGATAATGAACCAAGACCCATTGGTATGCTGTCTTCAAGGCACCCATCTTACATGCAGTGACACACATAGGCTCAAAATAAAGGGATGGAAAAAAATGTACCAAGTGAATAGAAAACAGAAAAAAACAGGGGTTGCAATCCTAGTTTCTGACAAAACAGACTTTAAATGAACAAAGATCGAAAAAGATAAATAAAGGCATTACATAATGGTAAAGGGTTCAATTCAATAGGATCTACCTATCCTAAATATATATACACCCAACACAGGAGCATTGAGATTCATAAAGCAAGTTCTTAGAGGCCTTCAAATACATTTTTAGATTCCCACACAATAATAGTGGGAGGCTTTAACACCCCACTGACAATATTAGATCATCGAGACAGCAAATTAACAAGGATATTGAGGATCTGAACTCAGCACTGGATCAAATGGACATGATAGATATCTACAGAATTATCCACCCCAAAACAACAGAATAAATTTTCTTCTCATCACTACATGGCACATACACTAATATCAATCTCGTAATTAGAAGTAAAACACTCTTCAGCAAATGCAAAGAACTGAAATCATAAGTCTTTCCTATCATAGTACAATCAACTAAAAATCAAGACTCAGAAATTCACTCAAAACCATACAATTACATGGAAATTGAATAACCTGCTCCTGAATAACTTTTGGGTAAATAATAAAATTAAGGATGAAATCAAGAAGTTCTTTGAAACTAATGAGAGCAAGGATAAAACATAACGGAATCTGTGGGACACAGCTAAGGCAGCGTTAAGAGGGAAATTTTTAGCAGTAAATGCCCACATAAAAAAGTTAGAGAAATTTCAAGTTAACAACCTAACATCACATCTAAAAGAACTAGAGAACCAAGAGCAAACAAATTACAAAGCTAGAAGAAGACAAGAAATAACCAAAATCAGAGCTGAACTGAAGAAGACTGAAATACAAAATAACCATTTAAAGAATCAATGAATCCAGGAGAAGTTTTATGAAAAAATTAATAAAATAGATATACTGATACCTAGACTTTAAACAAGAAAAGAGAGAAGAATAAAATAGTCATAATTGGAAACAACAACAGCATTATTACCACTGACCCCACAGATATACAAACAACCATTGGAGAATATTATGAACACCTCTATTCACATTACCTGGAAAATCTAGAAGAAATGGATAAATTTCTGGACAAATACACCCTCCCAAGACTGATTCAGGAAGAAATTGAATCCCTGAACAGACCAATAATGAGCTCTGAAATTGAGTCTGTAATTAATAGTCTGCCAACAACAACATAAAAGCTCAGGACCAGATGTACTCACAGCTGAATTCTACTAGATGTACAAAGAGAAGCTGATACCATTCCTACTGAAACTATTTCAAAAAATTGAGGAGGGATTCCTCTCTAACTTATTAGATGAGGCCAGCATTATCCTAATGCCAAAACCTGGCAGAGATACAACAAAAAATGAAAACTTCAGGCCAGTATCCTTGATGAACATTGATGCAAAAATCCTCAACACAATACTGGCAAACCAAATCCAGCAGCACATCAAAAAGCTTAAACACCATGATCAAATAGTCTTTATCCCTGGGATGCAAGGTTTGTTCAACATATGCAAATCAATGAATGTGATTCATTATATAAACAGAACTAAAGACAAAAACCACATGATTATCACAATAGATGCAGAAAAGGCTTTAAATAAAATTCAATACCCATTCATGTTAAAAAACTCTCGGTAAACTAGGTATTGAAGTAACATGATTCAAACTAATGAGTCATACATGATGAACCCATACCTAATATTATACTAAATGGGCAAAAGCTGGAATCATTTCTCTTGAAAATTGGCACAAGACAAGGATGCCCTCTGTCACCACTCTTATTCAACATAGTACTGGAAGTCCTGGCCAATCCTGAGCCAGGATTGCCCAGTCCTGGGAAATCAGCCAAGAGCAAGAAAGAGCATCCAAGTAGGAAGAGAGAAAGTCAAACTCTCCTTGTTTGCAGATGACATTATCCTATATCTAGAAAACCCCAGAGTCTCAGCCCCAAAACTTCTTAAGCTGATAAACAACTTCAGCATTTTCTCAGGATACAAAGTCAGTGTGCAAAAATCACTAGCATTCCTATACATCAACAGTCAAGCAGAGAGCCAAATTAGCAACACATTTACAATTGCCACAAAAGGAATAAAATACATAGGGATACATCTAACTAGCAAGGTAAAAGAGCTCTACAAGGAGAACTACAAAACACTGTTCAAAGAAATCAGAGATGACATAAACAAATGGAAAAACATTCCATGCTCATAGATAGGAAGAATCAATATCGTAAAAATGGCCATACTGCCCAAGCAATGTATAGATTCAATGCTATTTCTATTAAACTACCATTAAGGTGCTTCACAGAACTAGAAAAAAACTACTTTAAAATTAATATGAAACTAAAAACGAGCCAAATAGCCAAGGCAATCCTAAGCAAAAAGAATAAAGTTGGAAGCATCGTAATACCTGACTTCAAACTACACTATAGGGTGACAATAACCAAAACAGGTTGGTACTGGTACAAAAACAGACACACAGACCAATGGAACAGAATATGGGACCCAGAAATTAAGCTGCATACTTACAAATATCTGATCTTTGACAAACCTGAGAAAAACCAGCAATGAGGAAAGAATTTCCTATTCAATAAATGGTGCTGGATAACTGACTAGCAAAATGCAGAAGATTGAAACGGGATCCCTTTCTTAAGTCATATACAAAAATTAACTCAAAATGGATTAAATACTTTCTTTAATGTAAAACCCAAAACTATAAAAACACTGGAAGACAACCTATGCAACACCCTTCAGGATACAGGCATGGGCAAAGATTTCATGATGAAAGTAATGGTAACAAAATCAAAAATTGACAAATGGGATCTAATTAAACTAAAGAGCTTCTGCAAGACAAAGGAAACTATCAACAGAGTGAGCAGAGAACCTAAGCAATGGGAGAAAATTTTTGCAAACTATGCATCTGACAAAGGTCTAATACTTAGCATCTATAAGGAACTTAGACAAATTTACAAGAAAAAAACAACTTCATTAAAAAGTGGGCAAATGACATAAACACTTTTCAAAAGAAGACATACATGAAGCCAATAAGCATATGAAAAAAAGCTCAGCATCACTGATCATTACAGAAGTGCAAATCAAAACCACAATGAGATATTATCTCACACAAGTTAGAAGAGCTATTATTAAAAAGTCAAAAAACAGCAGATGCTTCTAGGGTGGTGGAGAAAAAGTAATGCTTATACACTGTTGGTGGGAGTGTAAATTAGTTCAACGATTGTGGAAGACATTGTGGTGATTCTTCAAAGATCTAAAAACAGAAATACCATTCAACCCAGCAATCCAATTACTGGGTTTATACCCAGAGGAATGCAAATCTTTCTATTATAAAGACACATGCTTGCATATGTTTATTGCAGCACTGTTCTCAAAAGCAAAGACATGGAATCAACTTAAATGCCCACCAATGATAGACTGAATAAAGAAAATGTGGTACATATACACCATGGAATAGTATGCAGCCACAAAAAAACAAGATCATGCCCTTTGCAGGGACATGGATGGAGCTGGAGGCCATTATTCTCAGAAAACTAATGCAGGAACAGAAAACCAAATACCGTGTGTTCTTACTTATAATTGGCAGCTAAAAGATAAGAACACATGGACACATAGAGGGGAACAAAACACACTGTGGTCTATTGGAGGGTGAAAGGTCGGAGGAGAGAAAGGATAGGGAAAAATAACTAATGGATACTAGGCTTAATCCCTGGGTGATGAAATAATCTGTACAGCAAACCCCCACGACACAAGTTTACCTATATAACAAACCCAACATGTACCCCTGAGTATAAAATAAAATTTATAAAAAAGTGTTGAAAGAAAGGAGTGAATATCCAGCAAATTTATCCATCATAGAAGAAAGAGAAATGAAGACTTTTCCAGACAAGCAAATGCTGAAGGAATTCATTACCACCACTAGATTGACCCTACAAGAAATGCTCAAGGGAGTCCTAAACCTGGAAGCAAAAGAACAAAATTTACCATCATGAAAACACATCGAAGTACATAACTCACTGGTAAAGCAATCACACAAAGGAGGAAGAGAAAGGATTCAAATGGATACCACTAAAGAAATCTACCAAATCACACAAACAATAAAAGAAAAAGGAACAATATATAAAACAATCAGGAAACAACAATAGGATAGAAACAAAACCTCACATATCAATGATAACCTTGAATGCAAGAAAATTAAATTATTTACTTAAAAATATAGAATATTTTTAAATTAAAAATATAGAATATTTTTAAATTAAAAATATAGAATAGTTTTAAATTAAACATATAGAATAGTTTTAATTTAAACATATAGAATAGTTTTAAATTAAACGTATAGAATAGTTTTAAATTAAACGTATAGAATAGTTTTAATTTAAAAATATAGAATGGTGGTTCATGACTGTAATCGCAGTATTTTTGGAGGCCGAGGTGAGCAGATGCCTTGAGCTCAGGAGTTTGAGGCCAGCCTGGGAAACATGGCAAAACCCCATCTCTACGAAAAAATAAATTAGCTAGACATGGTGGTGCACACCTGTAGTTCCAGCTACTAGGGAGGCTGAAGTGGGAAGCTCGCTTTAGTGAGGAATATATACGATTTCTCTCTCTCTCTCTCTATATATATTTATATGTATATTTAAAGATCCATATTTACATATATATACACACATACATAAACATATATACACACATACACATATATAGATATATGTATTTAGCTATATATACATCTATATACATACACACACACATATATACATATGGATATTTCCAAGAAAGGAATAGTATGTCCAGCAAAATTATCCATCATAATTGAAAGTGAAATTAAGACTTTCCCAGACAAGCAAACACTGAAGGAATTCATTACCACTGCTAGATCAACCCTACACTCTCTCTCATATATATATAGAGAGAGTGAGAGCGTGCGTGCGAGAGATAAAGAATGGCTGAATGCATTTTTAAAATAATCTATTTGCTGCTTACAAGAAACTCATCTTACCAGTAAAGACATATACAGATTGAAAATAAAGGGAAGGAAAAAGATATTCCACAGAGATGGAAGTCGAAAGCAAGCAGGACTAGCTATATTTATATCAGATGAAATAGACTTTCAGTCAAAAACAGTAAAAAAAAAAAAAAGACTAAGAAGGTCATCATATAATAACAAAAGGATTGATCCTTTGAGAGGATATAACAATTCTAAATATATATGCACACAACACTGGAGCACCAAGATTTATAAGGCACTAGATATAAAGGGAGACTGAGAAACAATAATAGTAAAGGACGTCAGCATCCCACTCTCAGCATTAGATAGATCATCTAGACAGAAAATCAACAAAGAAACATTGGATTTAAACTGAAATTTAGACCAAACCCAAATGGTCCTCACAGATAATTATAGAATATTCTCTCCAACAATTGCAGAATATACATTCTTTTCATGAACACATAGAACATTCTGCAGGATTGACCATATGTTAGGCCAAAAAACAAGTCTTAAATTTTAAAAAGATTAAAATTACATCAAGTATCTTCTCATTCCCAATGAAATAAAACTAGAAACTAATATCAAGAGGAACTTTGTAAACCATATGAATACATGGAAGTGAAACACATGCACCTGAATGACCACTAGGTCAACAAAGAGATTAAGATAAAAATAAAAAAAATTCTAGAAACAAATGAAATGGAAATACAATATAGCAAAACATGTGGGATACAGCAAAAGTAGTGCTAAGAAAGAAGTTTATAGTGATAAATGCTTATATCAAAAAGCAGAAAGATTACAAATTAACAATCTAACAATGGACCTCAAAAAAACAGAAAAGCAAGAACAAAACCCCAAATTAGCATAAGAAAAGAAATAATAAAATCATAGGAGAACAAAATTAAATAAAGACTAAACAATACAAAGGATCAACAAAATGAAAAATTTCTTCTTTGAAAAGGTAAAGAAAATTAATAAACTGCTAGCTAGATTAACCAAGAAAATAAGGGACAAGACTCGAAGAAACAAAATCAGAAATGATAAAGGAGACATCACAACTGACACCACAGAAGTACAAAAGACTAACAGAAACTATTATGAACAACTATATGCTCACGAACTGGAAAACATATAGGAAGTAGATAAATTTCTGGAAACACAACCGACCAGGGTTGAATCAGAAAAAAATTGAAAACCTGAACAGACCAATAATCAGTAGTGAGATTAAATCAGTAATAAAAAGTCTCCCAACAAGAAAAGCTCAAGACTGGATGGATTCACAGGCAAATTCTACAAAACATAAAAAGAACTAATACTAATCCTCCTGAGAGTATTTCAAAATATTGAAGAGGAGAGAATTCACTCTAACCCATTCTACAAGTCCAGGCTCACCCCAATATCAAGACCAGACAATAACATGGCAATAAAAGAAAACTGTAGACCAATATCCTGGACGAACTTAGATGCAGAAACCCTCAACAAAATACTAGCAAAATGAATCCAACAGCACATCAAAAAGATAACGCATCATGATCAAGTGTCATTTCTTTCTTTTTTTTTTTTTTTTCGAGACAGAGTCTCACTCTGTCGTCCAGGCTGGAGTGCAGTGCTGTGATCTCGGCTCACTGCAAGCTCTGCCTCCTGGGTTCACGCGATTCTCCTGCCTCAAGCTCCTAGGTAGCTGGGATCACAGGTGTGTGCCACCATGACAGGCTAATTTTTTTTTTTGTATTTTTAGTAGAGACAGAGTTTCACCATGTTGGTCAGGCTAGTGTCCAACTCCTGACCTCATGATCTACCTGCCTCAGCCCCCCAAAGTGCTGGGATTACAGGTATAAGCCACTGTGCCTGGCCAAGTGTAATTTCAAACATATGCAAATCAATAAATGTGACACACCACATCAACAGAATGAAGGGCAAAAATGATATGATTATCTTCATAGATGCTGAAAAAGCATTTGATAAACTTCAACATTCATTCATGATAAAAACTCTCAACAAACTAGGCATCAAAGGAATATATCTCAAAATAATAAGAACTGTATAGGCAAACCCACAGCTACCATTATAATGAATGGGGAAAAGTTGAAAGCCTTTTCTCTAAAATCTGAAATAAGACAAGGATGCCCACTTTCACCACTCTTATTCAACATAATACTGAAAGTCCTAGCAAGAGCAATCAGGAAAAGAGTAAGTCAAATTATCCTTCTTTGCTGAGGATATACTTATATCTACAATAACTTAAAGCTTCCACCAAAGATCTCTTAGATTTGATAAATGTATTCAGTAAAGTTTCAGGGTACAAAATCAATGCACAAAAATCAGTAATGTTTCTGTACACCAATAATTACCTAGATGAAGAAAACGTCAAGAAGGCAATCCCATTTACAATAGCTACAGAAAATGCCTAGGAATAAATGTAACTGAGGTGGTAAAATATCTCTGCAAGGAAAACTATAAAATGCCAATGAAGAAATTGAATATGACACAAACATGGAAAAGCATCCCATGCTTATGGTTAGGAAGAATTAATATTATTAAAATGACCATATTCCCAAAGGCAATCTACAGATTCAATGCAATGCCTATCAAAACACTAATGTCATTCATTCTTCACAGAATTAGGAAAAAAAAATCCTAAAAATTTATATGGAGTTTAGAAAAATCCCAAGTAGCCAAAGTTGTCCTGAGCAGAAAGAACAAACCTGGACCCATCACATTATCTGACTTCAAAACATATTACAAGGCTATAATAACCAAAGCAGCATGGCATTGGCAAAAATATAGACACATAGATCAATGGAATAGCACAGAGCACCAAGAAATAAAGCCACATATTTACAGCCAATTCATCTTCAGCAAAGCCTACAAGAATTAACACTGGGGAAAGAATACCTTCTTCACAAATTGTGCTGAGAAAATAGGATCATTACATTCAGAAGAATGA
The DNA here is from genome assembly GCF_009828535.3 of Hylobates moloch. Classification (NCBI taxonomy): domain Eukaryota; kingdom Metazoa; phylum Chordata; class Mammalia; order Primates; family Hylobatidae; genus Hylobates; species Hylobates moloch. Next base: position 124,255,715 of record NW_026652281.1, on the reverse strand, counting down.
AACTGTGTCCCTATCTCTCACCATATACAAAAATTTACTCAAAATGGATTAAAGGCTTAAACACAAGTCCTGAAACTATATAAAGGCTAGAAGAAAACCTAGGGAAAACTCCTGGATATTGGTCTAGACAAATTTGTGACTAAGACCTCAAAAGCACAGGGAACCAAAATAAAAATAGACAAATGGGACTTAATTACACTGAAAACATTCTGCACAGCAAAGGAAATACTCAATAGAGTGAAAAGACAACCTGTTTTATGGGAGAAACTATTTGAAAACTATTCATCCAACAGAGGACTAATATTTATAATACACAAGGATCTCAGATAACTCAACAGGATAACAAATCCCATTAAAAAGTGAGCAAAATATATGAATAGACATTTCTTGAAATAAAACATACAAATGATCAATAGGTATATAAAAAATGCTCAACATCGATAATCATCAGAGAAGTATGAATCAAAACCACAATGAGAAATCATCTTACCCCAGTCAGAATGGCAATTATTAAAAAGAAAAAAAAATAACAAATAGTGAGAATGCAGAGAAATGGGAACTCTTATGCACTGTTGATGGGAATGTAAGCAAGTACAGCCACTCCAGAAAACAGTATGGAGGTTTTTCAAGAAACTAAATATAGAATTACCAGTGGATCCAGCCATCCCACTACTGGGTATCCACCCAAAGGAAAAGAAATTAATATATCAAAGGGATTTCTGCACTTGCATATTTATTGCAGCACTATTCACAACAGCAAAAATATGGAATCAACCTATTTCCATCAATGAATAAATGGATAAGAAAATGTGGTATATATACAAAATAGAATACTCTTTGGCCCATAACAAAGTATAAAATCATGTCATTTGCAGCAACTTGAGTGGAACTGGAGGTCATTCTTTTAACTGAAATAAACCAGACCCCCAAAGACAAATATTGCATATTCTCACTTACATGTGGGTGCTAAAAAATTTGAACACGTGGAAGTAGAGAGTGGAAAGATTGATAACAGCGACTGGGAAGGGCGAGTGGGGGAGAGGTGGGAGGATGAAGATAAGTGGGTTAGAGAGTACAAACATACAGTTAGATAGAATGAATAAATTCAATGTTTGATAGCAGAGTAAGATAAATATAGTTAACAAAAATGTATTCAGGTGATGGACACCTTTAAATACTCTGACTTGATCACAATGCATTATATACCACTTACATTTAATATGTGCCCTATAAATTTGTACAAACAAAATATTATTGTAGCAGAAAATTAAACTACAGAACACTGCTGAGAGAAATTTTTTAAGGCTTAAATGTTCATAGATTTGAAGATTCCATATTGTCAAAATGTTATTTATCTCCAAATTGATCAATAGATAAATGTAATCACAGTTAAAATCATAGCATATATTTTTTAGAAAATCGGTAAGCTAATCTAAAAGTTATATAGAAAAGCAAAGGATTTAATTCAAATAAACCTTGAAAAAGAAGAACAATGTAAGAATACTTGCATTACTGGGTTTCATGACTTATATAATAATAGAGACAGACTAATGGAAGGATTGGCAAATAAATCAAAAGAACAGAATGCAGACCTCAGAATGAAATCCTCATGCACGCTTACTTTTTTCAAATTTAAACAGTAAAAATAAATAAGAAAGAAAAGTCTTTTCACCAACCAAGTGGAAATAACAATATCCATTTTAAAAAATAAAATTCAACTCCTGTATAAACCATATAAAACTTTAGAGTAAAACATAGCAGTGTATCTTCTTAACTCAGAGATAGCAAAATACTTATTGGGAAAACTACAGAAAGCAACAATCGTGAAAGAACAAAAAAGATAAATTATAATTCTTCCACATCAAAAACTGCGTGTCAAAATATACTATTTAGAAAATGAATAGAAAAGCCACAAACTAGGATGAAATATTGTCAAAACATATATCTGGCAAAAGGCTGGTATCTAGGCCCTATTAACACCACTTGCCCCACAAAATTGATTAAAAGATCTGAACACTTGAAAAAAATATATTAATGGCCAATAAACACGTGGGAAAGTGCTCAGCTTCATTAATCATGAGGGAAATTAAAATTACAACCATATGAAATGACTACATACCATTTGGAATCGCTAAAATTAAGATGCCTGACACTAAACGTTGATGTGGTTGTGGAGGAACTGGACCTGTCATGTTGCTGGTAGTAATATAAATGACACAATCATTTTGGAAATGTTCACACTACCTCTTACAGAACTAAATATACACCCAAAAGAAAGAAAAATAGGAGTTCACAAAAGACACATACAAGAAGCCTTAGCAACTGTGTACTTAATAGCCCAAACTGGAAGTAGGTCTGGGGTTAATCAGTACAAGAACAAATAAACAAACTTTGGTATACTCATACAATAAAATACTACTCAGCAGTTGACAGAAAAATTACTAACACACACAACAGAATGGATGACTGTCAGAAACATTATGCTGAGTGAAATAAAGCTAGTAGAAAAGAGTGCATACTATATGACGACATTTATATGAAATTCCAGTCCAAGTAATAGTACTCTAAGGTGAAAAAAAATTGAAGTAGTTGTTGCCTCTGGTAATGGGAAGGTGGAAGAGGCTATTGACTAAGAAGGTGCATAAAGAAATGTTCTGGGATGAAGGTAATGTTCTGTATCTTGACAGGGGTTTGTATTACACAGGTGTATAGTTTTATCAAAACTTTGTGAATGAATAGTAAGGTCTCACCTAATGTCATCAATTCTTGAAAACTGTGACTTTAAGTGAAACAAGTAACAAACCCAATTTTTCCCCCTCCTCGTCATTGTAACAAAACCATGTTGAACAAAACGATGTTATTTGAAGACCTGCTGTATGTTAGTTCACTTAAAGTCAATTCGTAAGAACCTATCAACAACATGAGGTGAGGGCTTACTGTATAGTTTTAGATTTGTGGACTTTATTGTATGTAATTTTTACATAAAAATATTAAGCTGTAGTGCGTGATATGCATAGTGAATATTTAGGAAGAAGCGTTCCAATATTTGCAATTCGCTTTAAAATGTGTCAGGAAATAAAATGGTTTGATGAATACACAGAAGAATAGATAACTGAATAGATATAAGTTAAAACAAATTTAGCAAAATGCTAATTGTATATGGGTGAGTATGTGGGTATGTGATGGTTAGTTATATTTGTTAACTTGAATGCACTAAGGAATGCCCAGATAACTGGTAAAACATTTTTTTTCTGGGTGTGTCTGTCAGGGTGTTTCCAGAAGAGATTAGTGATATGGTTTGGCTCTCTGTCCCTACCCAAATCTCATGTCAAATTGTAACTCCCATGTGTCAGGGGAGGGGCCTAGTAGGAGGTAGTTAGATCACGGGGTCAGATTTCCCCTTGCTGTTCTCATGACAGTGAGTGAGTTCTCTGAGAACTGATGGTTTAAAAGTGTGTGGCACTTCCCCCTTCACTCTCTCTCTCTCTCCTGCTCTGCCATGTAAAGATCGTGCCTGCTTCCCCTTCAACCTCTGGCATGATTGTTTTTTCTAAGGCCTCCCCAGCATGCCTCCTATACAGCCAGCAGAGCTGTGAGTCAATTAAACCTCTTTTCTTCATAAATTACCCAGCATCAGGTAGTTCTTTATAGCAGTGTGAGAAAAAACCAATACAATTAATATTTAAGTTTTTAGACTGAGTAAAGAAGACTGCCCCCATTAATGCAGGTGGGAATCAGGTTGAGGAACTAAACAGAACGCAAAAGCGGAGGAAGGGTGAATTTGCTCTCTGCTTGAGCTGGAATATTCATCTTCTCCTGCCCTTAGGCATTAGTGCTCCTGATTCTTAGGCCTTCGGGTTTGGCTTGGAACTACATCACTAAATTCCTGGGTCTCCATCTTGCAGATGGTAGATCCTGGGAGGTCTCAGCCTCCGTAATCATCTGAGTCGACCCCTCATAATAAATCTATATGTGGGTATCTATATATATTCTCTCCTTCTCTGTGTATCTATATATCATATTGATTCTATTTCGCTGGGGACCCCTGACTAATACAAGGTGTTTGGTGTAAAATTCTTTCAATTTCGCTGTGTGTGAAAATTGTTATAATATTGAGAAACAAAGCTTGAGATTTCCATTCGTAGGTTTATTAATAGCATTACCTGTCTCTGTCACTATTGTGTTGTGTGACCTTGAGCAACTCGCTATTCTGTGCCTCAGGTTTTGCAGTGTGAAACTGAGAATAGTAATTTGTAGCTGAGCAAGGAGTGGAAAGAAGTGACTATGTGTGATACCCAAGAATCTGCTGTAGACACAATAAATAAGTCCTGTGCTTCATTCTTTAAAGCCATTCAGTAAATTTTCACATAGAGAATTATAGGTTGTGGTGAGATAATTACCATAGCTCCTTTAAGATACTTCGCCTCGTTTGATTACTTTTCGCTCAGTCAAAGATAACAACATATATCCTACCTACATTATGGAATCTTTGTAAAAGTCAAATGTGTCTAGGTAAAAAGAAATTGTAAAACACAGCCTGTTATTAGAATCCTGTACATTTGGATGAACAAAGATGGGAGAGATCAAGTATGCTTAATTTTCTGTCCCGGAGACTGATGTATATGTGCACAACAAAAGGGCACTACTGGCTGAGCTTGATGGCTCACACCTGTAATCCCAGCACTTTGGGAGGCCGAGGTGGGCAGATCACTTGAGGTCAGGAGTTCAAGACCAGCCTGGCCAACATGGGAAAACCCCATCTCTACTAAAAATACAAAAATTACAAAAATTAGCTGGGTGTGGTGGCACATGCCTGTAATCCCAAATACTCAGGAGGCTGAGGCAGGAGAATTGCTTGAACTCGGAGGCGGAGGTTGCAGTGAGCCAAGATCACACCACTGTATTCCAGCCTAGGTGACAGCAAGACTCTGTCTCAAAATAAACAAACAAATAAAAGGCACTACCAAGTCTATCCTATGGCTTGCTTCTTCCAGAGGAGAATAAAAATTTAAATATCTAGAGCCAGAATTTTGCAAAGTTATGCTAGTCAAGAAAGTCAGGTTCTATACAAATCCTCTTTCCTTTAGGTAACCGGCAACTCTACTATGTAGGAAGGAGTTGAGAAGGGAATAATGTTTCCCTCCTGCATTTTCAGGGGAGAAATAGTCAGTCTGATTAAGGGCAATCTTTACCAATCTTTAATCCAATATCCTGGCTATTTATTCTTCCCACAGTAATATCAGTGCAGCCACAGACAGCCCTGTTAAGGAAGGCTAATGCAACCTCCTTCTTATTTGAAGACACTAAAATCCACACTATTGCCAAAGAAACCATTTGCATTAAAATTAGCATCCATTCCATTAAGCACATCCATTATTTAACAGCCACACCCATGCAGATTTTTTCATGTAAAAGATCTTTTTTGAGAAACACTTATTTGCAAGTTGTTGATCAGTTTATTACATTGGATATAAAATATCGTGGCAGCAGATACTTCAGCCCCATGGATGTGCCAACAAGTGGAGAATTCCAAAGCTTTCTAAGGCTGTTTTATTCAAGGGAGGCCTATCCGACCAATGAAGAAGAGATGTATCATTGTTTAAAAGGCTAAAAAGTCTGCTCCTCTAAATGATATTGTCTTAAAGCATAAATGGTACTAACTTAACAGGTGCTTATTTATCTGTTTTAATTTAAGTTTCTCAAAGGAATATTACTTTTAACCATAACACCCAAAGTGATATTTTTTCTGTCATTGCTGTTTCAAGGGCTGAAGATGACAATCACACATATGACTTTTGAAAAAATTAGTCATTTTTAGTTTAAAACTGGGGCCAACATCTATGCCTAATATTCACTCTCAGAACAAAAGCGGACTGACAGCAAGTTTCAGTGATTCATTTGAAGCATGAAGCCTTTTCATATGTCAGGGATTCAAAGAAGAGGGCACAGTGAAATTACCGGTATAAATAATGCTGACTCTTTTTCAGATTTTTTTTCAAAATGAATTGATTTGCTTCATGATAATAAACCTCATTTTAATTTCTGCTCTTAAGTATTGAGTTTACAAACTCTTTCATTCATCCACTGAGCTATTCATTTTGCCAACATTTAATAAGTGCTGAGTATGCTAATGTACTGTGTCAAGAAATGGGTATTTAAAAATTCATAAGGCATAACCCCTGTCCCCAAGAAGCTCATATTCTAACCGGGAAGATGACAAATAAATAGTTCACTACATTACAATATGAGATTTATACATTTCATGTGGCATTTTTTATTTTTTTTATGTTATGAGGCAACTAAGGAAGCAATTATTAGTCTCATTTTATAATTTATAGCACACTGAGGCCCAGGGGTGTGACTTCCCCAAAGTCACACAGCTAGTTACAAGCTAAAACTGGCAGTAAAACTCGGGCCTTTTCTTTGCTAACCCAGGCCTTTTTCTGTCGAAGCCCACTGTCTATATTTAGTGATTATGCCTACTGCTTTAGTTAACTTTGAATATCTGCTTTGTGCTTAAAAAAGAATCCAAATCACTTTTGCTTCAAGAAAAAAGCTGACTTTCCTAATTGCAAGTTTAACCAAGTACTAGAGTACACATGCCTTGTGCATAGATCATTACCAATTAAAGTTTGTAGAAGCAGCTGATGTAGCTAATCTTGCAGAAACTAATATGGTAAAATTGAAGATACACTGCTCTGGGTGCTCATGTACATGCCTAACAAAGTAGCCAGTTTGTCCTGAAGAAGCAGATCCCACAAGGGCATGTAAAGTATTAAATTTTAGACAGAATTTCTCATATTCTCAATAGGCTGAAAACACTCTTGGTCCAACCTCTAGAACAAAGATTGGCAAGCTAAATCCTTCAGTGCAAATTCAGCCTACCTCAACTTTTATAAATAAGGTCTATTTATAGACCATGACCATTCTTTTACATATTGCCTATGGCTGCTTTCACACTACAACAACATAATTGACTGGTTGTAATAGAAACTGGCCTGCAAAACTTAAAATATTGACTGTCTGGTCCATCACAGAAAATCTTTGTCAAGCCTCGTTCTAAAATAAAAACATTTTCTCAACCTTTCACACTACACAAATGAGTACAAACTGTTGCATACTTTCAAGAAAGAAAAGTGAACACTTGTATTAAGAAAGTTTAACAAAAATGCGCTCATATTCCTTAACGTAGTAATTCCTCTTCTGTACAACATGACACTAGTTGACCAGGGATGGAGTGGATTAAATTATTGCTGAGCTCTTACTACATACAAGGTGTGGTACTGAACACTTTACAGATGTAATCTCATCCTAGTATCACAACTCTGTAAAATAAGTGTGATTATTATTTCCATAGTACCAAAGCAGAAACTGTTTTAAGGAGTTTAATTTCCCAAAATCACGCTAGTAAATTATAGACTGTTTTGATACCCTGATTGTAAAGCCAAATGATCTGAAACACTATGTTGCATTGTCTGTGACAATAAAGAGGAAGTGTAATGGTTTTCTATAGCTGTGCAACAAATAACCCTAATTTTAATGGCTTAAACAATCATTTTGTTGATAATTTTATAGTTTAGGGATTTGGGCAGAGCATAGTGGAAATGGTTCATCTATGTTCCACAAAGACTCAGGCTTCAGCTGGGTTGTCTCAAATGGCTGGAGATGTCTGGGAAATCTTCAGTGACAAAGTATGTCTGGAGTCTTCGTTCTGGTCGTTGGCTTGGTTCTTTGGTTTTCATCCATTTGCTCCTGTTGAAGCTAAAGTGTCCAAGATGGCATCATGCAGTTGTCTAATACCTGAGTCGTGGTTGCTGGGCCAACTGGAGCTAGCTGAGCATCTTCCTCTTTCCACACAGCCTCTCCACATGGTTATCTTGGGCTAATGTGGCAGTTGCAAGGTATTCCGGTTTCTTACATGGCTACTGGGTTCCCCCAAATGGAGTGTTTCAAGTGACCATAAATGGAGTCTGTCATGTTTTTAAAGTTTGTGCCCAGAAGCTGGTACAGCATTACTTCCCCAGTAGTCTGCTGATCAAAGCAGTCATAGAGCCCACATAGATTCAGAGAGTATGGGAAGTAGAGTTGAAGAATTAGCAATCATCTTTATTCTGCAATAAGGTTTTCCAGAGCAAATAAGTTTTGGAAACATTGATTAGATTATTGCCACTAGATGATACACAATATATACTTGTCTATTAAAGACTAATTCCCAGAATGAACAAAGCTGTTTTCCAAATATATTTAACAATATGATCTTATTTTTGCATTATAACTCTTAACGTCTCCCAGCACCGACTTTATGAAATATTTTTCTAAGAAAAATATTTTTTAATTTTCTAAGAAAAAATATTTCCTTATAAGTGAGATACAGTTTTATGCACAGAGGTATTCTTTGCACTGTTATTTGTGATATGGTAATGTAGCACACATCTCAATGTTGAATATCCAATATTAGGGAAATTATTAGGTAAATAATGTTTCAATAATAGGATATTATATAGGCATTAAAATTATGTGTACTGAGAATGTTCCCAGCTAAAATGGTATTTATATGGTAAAATGCTTATGCTGTATTTTGATTTCATTTTGATTTGTCTTAGCTTTTTATTTTGAAATAGATGTAGGTTCACATGCAGTTGTAAGAAATACTACAGAGAGTTTCCATACATGCTTTACCCAGTTCCCTCCATGGCAACAACCTGTAGAACTATACTGTAATATTATAACCAAGAAATTGACATCGATGCAATCCACTGACATTCAGATTTTCCCAGTTTTACATGTACCCACTGTATGTGTGTGCTTATTTCCATGTAATTTTATAACATGTATCTATATTCATGTAAAGACCAATACAGTCAAGGTACAGAACAGTTCCATCGTAAGTATCCCTCCTGCTTCCCTTTTATAGAAACGGCACCTCCTTGTCCCACTTCTCCTGGCAGCCAGTGATGTGCCTTATACTTCTATAATTTATTTCATAAATATTATATAAAAACATATAATAGCTAATTTTTTAAGATTGGCTTTTTTGACTCAGCATAATAATCCAGGTTAATCCAAGTTTTTGCATGTATAATGATTATTCCTTTTTATTGATGAATAGATCAGTTCTATGGCATGGATATACCACAGTTTGTGTGACTTTTCAGAATTGAAAGATATTGGGATTGTTGAAAGCTTTGGGCTACTGCAAATAAAGCTGTTATGAATATTCATGTAAAGGTTTTTATTTAAGTGTAAGTTTTCATTTTTCTGAGATAAATGCTCATGACTGGAATTGCTGGTTTGCATGGCTGTAATTTTAAGGGAAACAAAATGACAGAACTTTATATGAAAGCTATGTAAAAATATATAATAAAATACTGGAAGCAAATATATTCTGAATATTAGCAGTGGTTACTGCTTGCTGATAGAATTATGAATAATTTTTAAATCTCTTTATATTCCCTTGAATTTCCAAATTTTTCATAAAGACTTAACAAGAGTTTTCAAAAAAGAAATAAATGCATGTAAGAATGAAAGAAAAAATACTGAAATACAGTGACTATTTGAGTAATGAGATTAGATCATTTTATTTTTTATTTTTTTCCAGACAGTCTCACTCTGTCACCCAGGCTGGAGTGCGGTGCTGTGATGTCAGCTCACTGCAACCTCCACCTCCAGGGTTCAAGTGATTCTCCTGCGTGAGTCTTCTGAGTAGCTTAGATTACAGGTGCCTGTCACCATGCCCGGCTAATATTTGTATTTTTAGTAGAGACGGGGTTTCCTCATGTTAGCTAGACTGGTCTTGAACTCCCGACCTCAAATGATCCTCCCTCCTCAGCCTCCCAAAGTTCTGGGGTTACAAGCATGAGCCACCATATCCAGCCTTAATCTTCTTGAAACGTTTAGGAATTTTCCAAAAGGTATTCAATGGACATTTATTACTCTGAAAATTAGGAAAATATGTTATCTGTTTTAAATGTTGATATCGTTCTTGTGTAACAGATTTATATTAGTCTCCATTTTTTCTATAGATCATATCTGTTTGCAGCAAGTTCCAGAATCTCATACTGACAAATGCTTATTTTATTTCCTATTGTATCCTGAAGCCCATTTCTGTACAAAATCTACTACCATGTTTTTCTGTTTCAGTAGACATCTAGTGCCATCCATTACTCTTTTCCTAAATTCTCCACATCAAGCCAGAAGTAGTCTTTGGAGCCCTTGAAAATTAATTAAAGTTGTTTGGTCTAAGCTTTCACACTTAATATTGATTAACAATTTTGAATCTTTCCAAAAACGACAGTGGCAAACAATATTTCAACAGAGTGATGTCCTGTGTCTAATGGAGTATATGAGACTAAAAAATAAATTAGTAGCCAATAACATCATTTCAAGCCTTTTTCAGTGCAATTCCCACTTCTCATCTGATTCTTTTTGTTACCACATGAACAGGTCAGCCCCTTCACTCAGTAACCTATCACCAAACCATCTAGCAACTAATACCGATTTTATAGTTACCTTAAGAATAAAAATTCATAGAGTTTTGATGTTTCCCTAGCTAAGTTTCTATAGTTGAGTATTTGTTTGTTTGTTTTTTGAGAAGTAGTCTCACTCTGTTGCCCAGGCTAGAGAGCAATGGTACGATCTCTGCTCACTGCAACCTCTGCCTCCCAGGTTAAAGCGATTCTCCTGCCTCAGCCTCTGAGTAGCTGGGATTACAGGCATCCACCACCATGCCTGGCTAATTTTTGTATTTTTAGTAGAGACAGGGTTACACCACATTGGCCAGGCTGGTCTCGAACTCCTGACTTCAGGTGATCCACCTGCCTCGGCCTGCCAAAGTGCTGGGATTACAGGCAGGAGCCACTGCTACCAGCCCATAGTTGAGTTTTTATCATACAAATAGGATATTACCTACCAGTGATGTTAAATTCTAAAACACATCTTTGCTGATTCTTCAACAGTGTGGCTTCTCTTAGCTTCCAAATTCATGAGTAGACAGAATTAATTCAAGTTAATTTTAAATAAAAAGTATATTGAACATGGGCAATTTTCCTTCTAGAAAAAGAAAAGTTGAACTTATAAGAATTCAGTCTTGGAAGGAATTTACTGTTATTGATTCATTAATCCTTGTCAGAGGACCCGAAGCTCACCTCTCCTTTGTAGCTAATGGAAGAGATGAGCAGTACAGTGAAGGGCCAAGGAGAGTTAAGTGGCTTTGACAGGGCATAAGAAAATCAATGATTCTGAATTTATAATATCTAATTCCCATGTTGTCTTAGTCTGTTTTGTGCTACTATAACAGAACACCACTGGGGATTTATAAACAACAGTGGTTTATTTGGTTCACAGTTCTGAAATCCAAGATCAGGGGGCTCCATCTGGTGAGGGCCTTCTTGCTGCATCATCCCATGGCAGAAAGCAGAAGGGTAAGGAAGTATGTATGAGAGAGAGGGGAAGGTGGCCAAACTCATCCTTTTATCAGGAACCCACTCCCACAGTAACTAACGCACTCCCCTCAATAACGGCATTAATCTATTCATGAGGGCCCTCATGACTTAATCACCTCTTAAAATTCCCATATATTAATGCTGTCAAAATGGCAATTAAATTTCAACAGGAGTTTTGGAGCAGGCATTCAAACCATAGCACATGTTCATGTTCAGATAAAAGTGAGACAAGAATGAACCTCGTATCATATTTATGACACCTTATTAGAAGAAACAACACTGAAGTGGGGTTAGTTTCTATTTTTATTCTGTCATTAACCCCTGTGCAACGAGACGATTATTATCATTAAAAACTCACTGGGCCAAAAGTGTAGTAGAGTTGAAAAGGGAAGGTAAATTACCTCGACAAGGCTCTGCTAAATCAGTTCCCCAGCTGATTCTGTAAGGGGCAATTTAAAATTCTTCCAAAAATTGGCTGTATTTCTTCCATCATATGGCTCCAGGGCTCAATGTATAATTTCAGGGGCCAAGAGCTAAGAATTTTTGCCATATTCAGACATGAATTATTTCTGCCCTGGTGTTTTTACCAAGAAACATTTCAAGTAAGGAAGCAAACAGCTAATGCTTATGGAAAACTTCTAGTTGGCATAGGCTAAAGCTAATCACACTAATGAGTAACTTTATATTCCGAAATTCCAAATCCCATTTCAAATATGCATTCCCAAGGAAGATGGGGTTGACTTACGCATGCAAAACTGTTACAAGTGTCAAATCAATGGTTCATCCAGCGTAGTGAATACTTTTCTTCCTGCCTCCCTCTAGCAAACATTTATTAAGCATCCTGTCAGCATGTGTGATGCACTATACTAGGTGTTGTGGCCAAGATGATAGGTAAACACATTCTCTAAAGGGAGAGTCATATTTCACATTTGCTGCTTCCATGAACCCAGTATATAGTTGCCTTCCTGATTCCAGATTGGATATTCCTCTGGGAATTACCCCTTCTCTATTTTTGGACCCGTGCTTTGTTTTTACTCCATACCCAGCCCTGGGATGGAGCATGTGGCCTAGACCTAAACCAATCAGTGTATGCCACTACTTTGGGCAGTGATTGATTCAGTAATAGACACAAGCCTCAATTAGAGCCCATGAGAAGCCAGGAAATTCTCATGGGATCTTGAGAAAGATATTTTTCTCTTTTCATTAGAAATGAACACGAGACTGGCCAGGCGCAGTGGCTCACGCCTGTAATCCCAGCACTTTGGGAGGCTGAGGTGGGTGGATCACAAGGTCAGGAGATCGAGACCATCCTGGCTAACACGGTGAAACCCCATCTCTACTAAAAATACAAAAAATTAGCCAGGCGTGGTGGCGGGCGCCTGTAGTCCCAGCTACTCTGGAGGCTGGGGCAGGAGATCGCCGTGAACCCGGGAGGCGGAGCTTGCAGTGAGCCAAGATTGAGCCACTGTACTCCAGCCTGGGGGACAGTGAGACTCCGTCTAAAAAAAAAAAAAAAAAAGAGGGAATAGGAGACAAAGGCAGGAGCTGTAATAGCTGTCTGGTAAGCAGTAGGACTGAGAATGAAGTAAATGTTAAGGATGTAGTCAAAGAGATGGAGAACAAAATCCCATTCTGTTGGCATCATTTGGACCTCAGATCAAACCATTTCTAATGGAGAACTAGCCTGGACTGTTCAGTTTTTTTCTTTCTTTTTTATTTTTATTATTATTTTTTTTTTAGTAGAGACAGGGTTTCACCGTGTTAGCCAGGATGGTATCAATCTCCTGACCTCGTGATCCGCCCGCCTCAGCCTCCCAAAGTGCTGGGATTACAGGCGTGAGCCACCGCACCCGGCCTGGACTGTTGAGTTTTGTGAGCTGATAATTGTTGTTTAGTTGGGTTTTTATTTCTCCCCAGTCCTTTTTTATTTAGGGTTTCTGTCATTTATATAAGAATCTTGGATAACACTAAGAACAAAGAGGCCAAATGGCAAGTACCATGGCAGATACAGAGGCTAAGTAAAGCAAAAGTTCAGAAGACAGAAGGATTCCTTCTGCCCAGGGCTTGGGGAAGAAGAGGCAGTGACTAAGAGGACAGGATGATACTAGACCTTTATGAGTCGCCACCCCTGAATTAATCGAAAAAAAATTTTTTTTTTTTGAGACGGAGTCTGGCTCTGTTGCCCAGGCTGGAGTGCAGTGGCGCAATCTTGGCTCACTGCAAGCTCCGCCTCCCAGGTTCACGCCATTCTCCTGCCTCAGCCTCCCAAGTAGCTGGGACTACAGGCGCCCGCCCTCCACCACACCACGCTAATTTTTCTGTATTTTCAGTAGAGACAGAGTTTCACCGTGTGAGCCAGGATGGTCTCAATCTCCTGACCTCGTGATCCACCCGCCTCAGCCTCCCAAAGTGCTGGGATTACAGGCGTGAGTAAACTTTAAAACTATGTGGATTTCAAGCAAATATTTCCACATTTTTAGTATCTAGCCACAAAATGCCAATCAGTTAGAAGGAAAAACAGATTAGGATTTAGGTTGAAGGTTTAATACATAAAAATCCATTCATCTCAAAATGTACTGTGAGTACCTGCTGCGTTTTATATTTTCATTTTTTACACTGTGTTTAGAGCTAAGGTAGTAACAGAAGAAAAGCGAGATCTCTATAGAGGCTTATTCCCCAACCAAAGGCTATTGCTCTTATTCTAGAATTTCTTTTGGGAAGTTTTTCCTCAGCTTCACTGGGCTCAGGTGATTGGATGGGGCTCACTACGTGCGCATTAGGCCTGGGATGGGCACATAACTGAAGTTGCCTACACTGAGATATATGTAGGAGCAGCTAGGGAAAGGCAGTGTATTTTCCACTGCCTTTGTTGCTGTGAAATATGAACACAGCCCCCTAACACAAGGTATGAGCCTACCTGGAAATAGCAGAGGGAAGCAGATCTGAGAAAGGGAAGTAGATCTGAGAGAGGGAGACTGAACCCCGATGGCAACATGTGAGACCCCAGACCCAGCTGTCCCTGACTTATCCCTGGACTTTAGGTTACATGAACAAATAGATATATTTGTTCAGGGCTCAGAGTCTTGACTTATTCAATATCATCTTCACATACCAATATTTGTGGGATGCCTATTATGTTTATGATATTAAAGTCTGCCTACAGGTAGCTTATTAATCAGGGAAATAAGTTTCACAAACATGGAAGAATTACAGAATATAATGATTGCTGTTTCAGAGAAGGTAGACATCAATGTGGGCCAAAGGCTTTTGAAAGGAAGTGGGACTTGAGCTGAAAATATGAATTTATGTACAACCACACTTCATTTTTTCATTAAATATGTCAGCAGAGCATATTGGGACCTTTTATTCACAGCAAAACTGACACACATCTGCTCAAATAAATTGATGTTCCAATCTCAAGTGACTCATTTGGTAGGAAAAACAATTTCATTTCTTATTATAAATAGAAGGAGTAAAAGAACACATAAGAAAATGAAGATGTAGAAAAGACATTTTAAAAGTGTATGAAGATGGATAGTAATAGCGTAGTTGTAATTGCCATGGGGGTAGTGGTGGTAGTTGGAAGAGGAGGAGGAGGAGTAATGGTAATAGAATGATGGTAATAGTAATAATAGTGGTAGTAATATGGTGGTGTTGATAGTGGTTACAGTAGTAATAATTATGTGGTTCTTACTATTTAGTTCTCACTATCTGGTGGCTTTGCTAAGAGACATAAAGGCATTTTCTTATATAACCCTCACAACAGCCCTAGGAAGTGAATATCACTAATATTTTCACTCTAGATAGAAGGCCCAAGACTGAGATGCTGGGGTCTAATCTCAAAACTTTTGTATTTCACCACTACGCTATTCTATTCCATTTCTACCTCTAAAAAGTTACCATTCAGTGTATGTATAGATACCTATAAAGGTACAAGAATATTTCAGACCTCAACTTGGATATGGCTTCTAAAGGCTGCATCAGAGGCAACTACTGGACCAGCTATCATTTAGGGCCCTACAGTCACTGCAGGTGTCCCTGTCAGGGGGCTATCATGCTAGTGAGAAACAGGTCAGTCTCCTCTGGAGAATAGGCTTTCAATAATACTCCATGAAAATTGTTTAGGCAAAATAATTTTGGGTAATAAAATTGTCACCCAGAAATGATGCATTACTGTCTTTAAATTTGAATGCTTTCTGGAGTGCAGCTTATGTGTTTTACTTGGTAAATACACATTGGATAGGAAAATGATGTTTTGAAAACACCTCTTACCAAACCATGTTTATCAAATATAATCGAATTGAGTCTATTCGACTTTATTTTGGACCTCCTGCTTATTCAGATTCTTCAATTTAACAGTGATTTTTAGATTCTGAATCTAGTTCTAATATGTGACAAATAAAATTAGAGAGCATTTATTAAATTGGATTTGTAATTATTCAACTATCCCAGTGGTTGTCTCTTGAAATCAGTTTTAATATTAAATGTCAGTAATGAGACTTGGGTCTAGGACTCTGTTTTACTCTCTTGTCTCCCTAGAGTGGTGATGGTTGAATTTTTCATGTTGACTGACATTCCCTATCAGCCCTCCTATATATTTATGTCACCTCCATGATGTGGAAAACCTGGCCAATGAGACATCCTATTTCTAAGCCCATATATGAGAGGCATCCAATAGGAGAGAACATTAAAGGAGATGAAAACAATCTGATCAGAGGCAGAAACAAGAAAGTGCCTGTCTCCATGGTTCCCTGATTTATTCGCTGTATATGACTTTGAGCAACATACCTAGCCTCTCTAAGCCTCAGCTTTCACTTTTGCAGAACAAGAAGTGGAGCTCTTAGGGTTGCTGTGAGGATTAAATAAAATTATGGCTGGCACACCTTAAGTGATTAGTGAAGGCTACTTGCTATCATCATCATCATCTTAATTTCAGGAGCATAGAGATGGGAATTATTCAGATCACCAACTAAGACAAAGATGCTGTCCTTTGCATCTGCTGAGGCAGATGAAGACCAGAGCCAGCTGATGACTCAGTCACTGTGCCCTGCAACAAAAGCCTGAGCAAGCAGAGAGGAGAGGGTGACTGGAGAAACGAAGAGTATTAGCTATAGGGGCAGATGCCCACATTTCCGTGAATAACAATAGCAACAGGGCAATGAAAACAACAGACAGGAAAATGACCCTGCTTTTCTGTAGGGTGCGATCTCACGTGTTCTTGTCAGTGTTTCCTGGGGGATTTTAAACTCCCAGAAGACACCCTGTATGCTTTTTTGAAAGCAGACCAAGGCTAAGTAGTGAATAAATAAATAGTCTTTTGGGTACAGTGCCCAGCAAATGAGTGTTATGCCAATATCTTTTAATTTTTTTTAAAGACTATTGCTGATGAAGTAGAATGAAAAAGGAGAACATCTTAAATTAATTAGGAAGATGCTTTTGACTGAATGGTGTCCCTCCAAAATTCATATATTGAAGGCCTAACCCCCAAGGTTATGATGTTTAGCAGTATGACCTTTGGGAGATCATTGGTTCATGAAGATAGGACCTTCATGATGGAATTAATGCCCTTATAAAAAGAGACATCAGAGAGCTTGCTTCCCCACCCCTGACCTGTCAAGTGAGCATAGAGCAAGAAGGTGACCTCACCAGAAACTGACCATGCTGGCACCTTGAACTTGGACTCCAGCTAGCTTCCAGAACTGTGATAAAATAAATTTCTGTTGTTTCAGCCACCCAGTCTATGATATTTTGTAATGGCAGCCCAGGCTAAGTCAGTGGGTTCTCTGCAGTCACTGATAATAGATACACTCCCACACTCCCTTAGGTGGAACAGGGGAGATGGGACGCTGAGACCAAGGTGGTGGCCAGAGCCAGAGCAGTTGACCCCAACTGGGCCCTGCAACAGCACAGCTGAAAAGTCCACTCCCGCTGCATCAGAATCACCCGGGATGGGCGCAAATACTCCAGATTTTAAACATGTTTTCCAGTTGTTTCTGACAGGTGGCCATGTGTGAGAGCCATGGGTCAAGTGGAAAGAGTCATTCAGCTTTGGATTGAAACTGACCCAGATTTTACAAACAGGTGTTGCCAGGCATGAAGGCTCAGTTCATCCACTTTCTCAGAGAGACTGTATTTCTTCATATTGTAGAAAAGAGATAATAGTGATGCCAACATTTATTGAGGCCTGGCATCTTCTAGGCACCATGTGTCTATCACACATTATCTCATTTAATTCTGACACCAAATTTTGTTTTTTTAAATGAGAGAGAATGAATGAATCTAAATACTTATTGAAAATTCCACAGCTGCTAAATGGCAGAGTTAGATGCAAATGTAGGCTTATTAGTCGCCAGAGCTGCAGTTTCAATGAGGGTTAATTGTGTGAATTTTCAAGTGCTGAGCATGGTACCTGGTGTATAGAACTTGTTCACTAAATTGTTGTTGTTACCTCTGTTAAATATCAATCATCTTCCTCATTGTTATTTAGGACAGAGCTGGGGTTAGTCTGGATTTTATTGCAGGCTCTCATGGATTGGTTGTGTGGCCCTACACCACAGCAAAGGGCTTTCCAGAAAAACAGATGTTTCAACTTGTCCCTAGATGGAAACTAATTCTCATAAAAGATAACAGAGTGGTTGATTAAGCTTTCTGATTTTGGAATCCAAAGGCCTGGGTTCAAATCCAGACTACCAGCCACTAGCTGTGTGATCTAGTCAAATTGCTCAACTCCTTTGTGACTGTTTTTTAATCTAAAAAGTAGACTTAATAAGAATTCCTCCCTCAGAAAGTGGTTTTAGGAATTAAATAAGATAATTCTGGTAAAACATCTAGATGGGTGAATGATAAATACTCAATATGTGGTAGTTACTACTAATATTTTTTATTATCTTTCAGGAAAAGTCTTTGACCTCTGTTACACAGTGGCTGACCCTGTTGCACAAGTGAGAACAATTTAGGCTATAAGCCATCAAAGTCTGCCTTTGATTTCTATTCTAGAATGGAAGAAAGTCTGAAACACAATACACATGACCTTAAGTTATGCAGCATAGCCCCCTAAACTCAGGCAGGATGGCACTGAGGGAAGGCCAAAGCATGCGCCCCCTACCCAGCTCCCGTACCCAGACAGCTGTTTCAGCACTAAAGATCCAATTAGGGCCTGTCACTTCTACAGCAAATCTACACTCATTGTTCAGCTGGCATTGAATCAGATTCTCACCATATTTGTGAAAAATGAACGAACTTCAAATACTACATGATGGTCTCCTACACACAGGCACCTCTCACTGAATAGAAATGTGCTCCAGAGAATTTGAAGCTGCAGCAGTCTATGAATTGAACCAGAAAAATAAGAGCTGAAACCCCACAGAGGCCCTGAGCTGCCATCATCTGGGGTTCCAGGTTTTTCCATCTTTAACTTTTATAGCCTGAAACATAAGGCTATTGATTAATAACTTATTAATAACTGCCACCATTTACTGAGAATTTACTATGTAGCAGGCAGCTACTAAGTCCTACATACACACAGCTATTTCATTTAATCATTACTCTATGAGTAAGTACTGCTACTATCTCTACCGAAGGGACCAGGAAACAAACTCAGGGGCTAAATAATTTATATTAATACTACTTTGCACAGAAAAAAAAATGTGACGGAGCCAGAAATGGAATCAGGCAGTTTGATTCCAGAACTGTGAAACATTAATTCTAGTTTTCTCAGAAATTTTTCAAACACTTGATTTTGAAAGTATGCTTTTTTCTAAAGTTTGATTTCTTATATTCAGAGATCCATTTCCTCCCATTAATATGACATCTTTTGTGTTTATCATGAAAGCCAATGAATTGATCAGAGTTACTTTAAAATTTTGCTTTTAGACAAGCCTTGCCCAAACACATCCAATTCCTTTAAGAAAGGGCGACCTGGAGTGATGATATCTAAGATAAGATCATTTCTCTACAGAGACAGACGAATGGGGAGAGCTGACCAATTACCTGGAAAATACAATCGATGCCAGCAGGCAATAAGAATAATTTAAACCAATAAACTCTTTCCTCTCAACTGCAGGGTTGGGTGTAGGATTTCCTTTCTCTGTCTTTTTGTTTTGCTTGCCATTGGTTGTGCTTTCCAAATAATTGTTCCATCTGTCCACTTCAGTTTGCCTGAGTAATCACAGCCAGAGGGCACTTAGAAGTCAAACGTCAGACATGCAGGGAAAACTAATGCGTGGGAGGCTGTGGGAAGAGAAATCGTTGTCTGTTCTTTTTCCCTGCAGCTGGGCCAGGGATCTGGAAGTAAATTATAAGCACCAGTTGCCCCAGGGAGGAAGCTACTGTTTGGAAATGGAAATGGGAAAGGGATTTGTTGGACTCCACTGTCAGGAACGTTGGCTCCCAGGATCAAATGTGCTTAGCAATGGGATTAAGTCAAGAGATCACAGTCAAGCCAGAGATTAAAAGTGTGGAGACAGGAAATAAAAAACCAGAATCCCGGGACAGCTTTTTTTCTGTGCCATTTACTCTGAAGTAGGCCCCCTGCTGGTCACTCCATGTGCTTTAACTATTTTGATCCTCCCTGCAGTTCTGTTTCACAGATAAAGAAACAAAGGCCCATAGAGTTCAAGTAACTTGCCCAGGACCACACAGCTAGTAAACGGCAGAACGAAAAATTGAATTCAAGTGTATCTTAATCCAATGCTCCTGCTCTTATCTACTACATCTGGCTACTCTAAACAAGGGATGATGACCAAGGGTGAAACAAGAGTCCTAGAAAGGACAAAGGTGCAAAGGTGAGCCCAGATTATAAAAATGTGGATAATATGTATTACATATAAAGATATTTTACATGCATTAGACGTAAAATGCTTAGATTTAAAAACCAATATAGAATTTCAATTTATAGATGCACAGAAAGGTTTAGTAACTCACCTGAGACCACAAAGCCAGTAAGTAGGTTAGTGGGGAATTGAATCCATGTCTTTGAACCTGGTCAAAGACTACACTCTTTGGTATATAAGGCAGCTTCCTTCCTTTCATGCTATTAACTTCTGAGTAGAGCAAGTTAGTTCAGCCTCTTATAAATTATCTTCTACAGAATGCCATGTTTCTAAAGACATTTAGTGACAAATAAAAATAAGTTTGTAAAAATGTTATATTAAACAAGGTTAAGCAGCATTGTAAAATCTAAAGCTTCTCCCTGCATCTAAGCTGCTCATGTCCATTGTAAATATGCAAGAGAAAGATGATAAGCAGAAGGTTCCCAACTTAGTTGACCATGTAGCCCTTTTTATTCTTTAAATAAAGGCTGGCTAGTGTGTCAACCATGGATGATGACTTGACTCCTATGTCTTTGCCTCTAAATAGCAAGATGAACTTTTTTAAAAAAAAAACACCAGGAATCACAGTGTGTACTGCCTAATACCTATATCTTATGTAGGGTTATCAACTGGGGAAATGGTGAGGTCAACCTTATTGCTCTCACACTGCCCCTTCAGGACTCCACTCCTGACTTTTATTCTAAATGCCCTTATATTAACCATCCTTCCTAGGTGCAGCTAGCCACATAGAGATCATTTTGTTTTGAATAAATATTAATTGAAAGTAATGGCTTCATTTGTTAACCCACTTTATTGAAGAGCTCATGAAAAGGGAAAGTCAATGCAGAGAAATTCTTCTTTGTGCTGGACTCTTAAGCGTAAGATCAACTGTGCCTTAGAAAATGAATAGGAGAGTTTTCCTTGTGCTAAAGTATAGACCACAAACTACTCTGACTATGAATAAAGCTAGCACAAGCATGAGAGAGTTTCAGAGTATGATGTTGGGGGTGCAAACTGTAGAGCCAGGATGGTCTGGCAGGTTGAGTGAGATCACAAAGGAACCCTAGAGTAAATTTTCAAGTAGACCTATATGGAAAATTTAAGATTAGGCCGCCATAGTGGCATAAAGTTGAGGAAATTCATCTATAATATTATGAAGAAAATGTATTTTTCTCATATTCTCCTAAATTTCGTAACAGTAAAATAATATCAGCATTTAAGAACCTTGAATTGAAGGTCTGACCTGGACCAAAGGGAAAGAGGAGGCATTGATGCCAGGGGCATCTTCATCGGTCATACCACCTATGGGAATCACACTTGACCAAGATGAGCTGTGGAAGCAGTTGGTCCAGTTCTGTATGGAGTTGTTGGGAAGTCTCACTTCTTCACTTTTTCATTCAGTCATCCATTCACTAGTCACTGAGTGTCTAGTTCGTCAGGCACTGTGCTTGGTGCTAGGAATACACAGAGAGAAATCGAAACAGCCACTGCTCTCATGCAACTGCACTCCAATGTGAGAGATGAATGTTAATAAAATTCAGACATCCTGTTAGAAAGCTTTTGCACAGAAATCTTGCACAGATTAAGGAGTCACAGCATGTCAGGGTGATGATATGTAACGCCTAGTTCATATCTAGTGGACACCTGAAACAACACAAACGAAATACCTTCTAACCTGCCTGTCCCCATCTCAGTAAATAACTCCATTCTTGCAGTCATATAAGTGGACACATCTTGGCATCATTCTTCACTACTGCCTTTGTTGTGTACCCAATGTCCAACACTCCTCACCATCTCCACTGCTACCATTCTGGTCCATTTCTCACTTGGATTATTGCACTAGCCTCCTAGTGACTTTTTTTTTTTCTCCTGTTTTCACTCTTGTTTCTTTTCTGCACAGAAGCCAGAGTGATTTCTTTTCTTAAAAGTCCCCAATGGCTTCTCATCTTATTCAGAGAATAAGGTAGAAATTCTTATAATGACACTGTCCTGAGTGTTTAAGCCCTGTCTGACATGCTTTGCTTGCCACTGTAGCCTCTCTGTCTTTGTCTCCTACTGCTCCCCTCCTGACTCTTTGCAGCCACTCCAGCCTCCTTAATGTTCCTGGGACACAAGCACATACCAGCCTTAGGGATTTCACACTGATAGTTCCCTCTCTCTGGGATGTCTTCTCCTAGCTGTCTGGCTCACTCACTCCCTTCTTTTAGGCCTCTATCCAAACGTTGCTTGTTCAGAGGGGACTTACCTGACTTTCTTATGAAAACTTGTATCCCTGTAGCACTTTATTCCTCTTAACTAGTTTCTTTTGTCTTCATAGGTCTTACCACTACTTAACGACGCATATATATGTTTATCTCATCATCATCTATCTGCCATTGTCTATCTCATCATTGTCTGTCTATCCTAGAATGTAAGTTTCATGAAAACAACATCCTTGCTTGTCATATCCCCGCAGCCTTGAACATAGTTGGCCCTCAATAAATATTTGAATGATATATTAGACAAATAAATGATGCATTAAGAAACAGTACCACATCAGCCCAAAAGCTTGGAGAAACGGGCACAATTCCTATGACATTCAGCCGCTTCATCTCTCGTGCTGTTTTCATTGTCCTTCCTACTGTCTGTTATTCGCGCATCGTACTTTGCACAAAACTGTAGGAGACAGAAAGCAGCTTATGCTCTTCATATTGGGATTTTCCCCAGAAGCCCCTCTCCCTGCTGATTCTCCTGAATTTGGTTCACTGGGGCTTGTTCAACAGGTGAGCCAGGTGTGTCTAGTCATGTTGACGCTTTCCCCACACCTGTTCGTTTCAGAAGACACTCTTTCCTGTAACCAGGGCTTCAGCCAGAAAAGAAGTTTACCTCTATCTGGGAACTGTGTGGCCTGAAAGAACAAACATATGAGGGGAGAAATTCAGGTCATTGAAAAATGGGCTTATGAGCATTTTCTCCATAATGCCCCTCTCGACTGCCACCTCTTGTACTTGGCCTATATTTAGAGTTCAGAAAAATCTGAATTTACTTATTTATCATTATTAATGAATGCTTCATTTGCCAAAGGATCCCTGAGATTTCTTTTAACCAGCAACTTTCCCTTGTACATGTAGGACAGAATTGGGGTCACAGATGTTCCATCTGCTGTTTGGCAACAGAGGCACTTGATGAAGATGTCATAAGGAAGAAGGGCTGGCTTCAGGATCGTTACACCTGAGTTTTTTTTTTCTGTCTTGGGTTCTTTTTATTTTTTTTAACTTTTATTTTAGGTTCAGGAGTATATGTGCAGGTTGGTTATATAGGTAGACTTGTGTCACGGGGGTTTGTTGTACAGATTATTTCATCACCCAGGTACTAAGCCTAGTATCCAATACTTATTTTTTCTGCTCCTCTCCCTTTTCCCATCCTCCACCCTCAAGTAGGCCTCAGTCAGACCAGAATTCTGATTCCAGCTTGGCCACGCTTAGCCACAGGCAAGACCCTGAACCTCTCTGTGCTTTAGTTTCTTTGCTTATAGACACCTAAACCATGGGGCTGTTGTGAGGACTGTTTGAGTTGTACTTATCTCGCCCAGCACAGAGCATGTCCTCATCAGACTGTAGCTTCAGGGCTGGAAAACATGTCTAATGTGTAAAGGCAATTCAGCAGTCTTGTTCATGCTTTTTTATATGCAAGTTTCTAATCTGTGTTACCTCCGTGGGCATATACATCATGGGGATTTGTAGCTTCATTTTATAAGAAGCTAATATTGGTCATGCTTACCTACTATTCTTGGGTGGCTGCCAGAGGTTGCTTTGGAGTATATTTGAAATGGCCATCTCTTGCAGTATTTTCCATGCCTACAGATTCTGAGTTTTCACCTTGTCCTTCCGTTTGCTGTCAGGGCATTATTTTAGCTTTTAACTTTGCAGTTTCTAATTGTATCTACGTTTTTCTACCACAAGGAAAGAATGTTGAGAATGAGAGTGAAGGACAGAGATAACAAGTAAGGCTGTACCTGCTTAGCTGCTGGATTTCCTTCCCTCTTATTTTGATGTGGCATTGTTTGATTTCCCTGTTTGCAAATTGCTTCTTGCTTCCCATTTTGCCAAATTTTGATCATTTTCTTCTTTCAGAAAGGAAAAAAAACCACAAACAACCAAATTTTATTTTCCATATAGTTTAATTGAATTGATGGCTGCTGTCACAAAATAAAAGCCTCACAAATAAGAAGGCTGCAAATCCTAGGATTAGGCTGCTTCTGAAGTTTTAAAAATTCTTCAAGGCATTTATTTGCAAATTCTACCCATTTGCATATTTTATAAGCATAACATAAAAATGTATTATTTATCAGGTGGTCTAGGCATGCTTGTGGAAAATGAATGGTTGCAAATTCAACCTTCATTTTAAAATCCTCATTGTAAATCCATCCCTCTAACTTGCAGGAAAACTGGATTTTTCAACCCTAGTTTTTTTCTGATCTACTTAAAATACTCTAGACTCCACACTGTGAGCAACTTTTCTTAAGAGTGTGTGTCTGTAATTTGAAAAGAATGGCTGCCAATATATAAAAATCACAAAATATGGAATAATTTACAATGTCAAAATCGCCTGATCTCATTGGCCCCATTTTATCTGGTCATCCCACTGACACCCATGCCAAAGATATTCTTGCAAGTTTTCAGGCAGAAGTATGATCTCACACTTAGGCAATTTCAGTTGTCAATGATGCAGTACTTGGGAGTTTCATGCCTTGATATCTTGTCTAACCTTTATGTACAGGCAAAAGAAGAAATCTGATTTGAGCTGTTGCTGGTTCCTGTTGAGTTTAGACTCCATGGGCCAGAAAATACCATACCTCCAGATCTGAGACAATTGATGAGTGAATAATCATTACAGTAGAAAACAAAATTAAATGAGCATGCCGTTGTTTGGCTTTTTGCCATTAAATGGGCATGCCATTGTTTGGCTTGTATTTTATGATTCAGTATCCATTTTAAATATCCATTTTTAAGTATCCATTTTAAGTGAGACTTTTTAAGTGAAACATTTTAAAGTATCCATATTAAGTATGATAACTATATTTTAATATGATTGCTCTCTTTGGTGAAAGGTAACTAATAGGCAGAAAATGCTGCAAGTGGAGGAGCATTTGCTAAAGCATCTATCAAGGCTTCTTTTTGTAAGGTAGTTTTCTTCAGGCACCCAGAAGACACTTTTGTCCCTGTAGAGCCACATGATGTTTTCTGGACTACAGGGAGCAAGACACTGGTACAATGACAAAGTGCTGGTCCTCTCTCCTGGCTCCCTTCTACTTGCCTGTCCATAAACAGAGATGTAAATATATTGTACATAAATTCTAGCATACTGCTATTGTGTTTTGATACTTGAAATTTTGCTTAAAGGTTGAAAGTGGTGAGACAGAGGATTAGGAAAATGGATTGTCCTGAACTGTTTTACCTTTTCAAAACCTAAAAATGACTGTTTGGTTTACATTGTGAAAGAAATAAAAATGATGTTTAATTATACACAGATAATATCCCCTTTCTCCATTTGCATATGGGGTATTGCATTCAGCTGTAGCTGACTAAGCAGTGGCTTCAACAAATGAAGTTTTGTTGTTGTTGTTGTTGTTTATTTGTCACATGAAAAGCTAGAGGGAGGCAATTGCTATATTTGCTCAGTGGCTTAACGACACAGGGCTGAGGTCTCCGTAATCCTTTCTCTTTGGATTGCCAGAAGACTGCACAGCATCATAAAGATGGGAAGGGGAAAAACTGAAATACACTATTGTAAAGTTTTTGTACTATATATGAAGTAGTATAAAATCACTACAAGACAGACTGGTAATTTAAAGATAAATACTATAGCAACCATTAAAACAACACCACTAAGAACTGTAGCTCAATACTGAGAAAGGTGGGTAAAGTGAAGTCATAAAAAAACCTAATATACCAAAAGAATTCAGTAAAAGGGAACAAAAAAGGGTGCCACGGTAAAAAACAATAAAATGAATTTAAATCTAACTATATCAATAAGGACAATAAATGTGAATAGTATAAACTCTTCGATTAAAAGGCTTATAAAATATATTGGGTTTTTTAAAAAAACAAAATTCAACTCTATGCTACCTACAGAAAGCATACTTTAAAAGGTACAAATAGGTTAAAAGCTAAAGATTGGGAAAAGGTACACCAAGCTAATGCTAATCTAAACAAAATTGGAATGGCTATATTAATATAAAAGTGAATTTCAAAGCAAAGAATATTATCAAGGATAAAGTCATTTCATAATGATAAAGGGACCAGGTTATCAGGAGAAAATAACAATGCTAAATACGTTAATGCATATAACAACAGAACTTCAAAAACTAACTGAAGTGAAAAGAAAAAATAAACCCAAATTATATATATAAGATTTCAATATTCCTCTTGCAACAATTGATGGAACAGAAAACCACTGAGGATATAAAAGACTTAAGCCAACAATTAGCTGACTTGACCTAATTGGCCTTTACAGAACATTCAACAACAGCAGAATATACATTCTTTTTGAACACATCCAGAGTATTTACCAAGATAAGCCATATTTCAGGCCATAAAATGTCTCAGTGAAATTTTTAAAAAGTAAATCGAATCATGTTCTCTGACAATATTGGAATTAAATTAGAAATTAAAATAAGAAAGATCTCTGGAGAATCTCCCAAAGATTTCAGAAGTAAATAACATATTTCTAAATAAGTCAAGGGTCAAAGAAAAGTTCAAAACAAAAATCAGAAATTAGTTTGAATAAATATAAATAAAAACCCAGTATATCCAAATTTATGGCATGCCACTACTTTACAAGAAATGTATAGCACTAAATGCCTACATTAGGAAAGAAGTGTCTCAAATCAATGACTTCAGCTTCTGCTTTAAGAAACCAGATGAAAAACAAATGAAACCCAAAGTAAGCAGAAGAAATGAAATAATAATGATCCGAGAGAAAATCAGTGAGATAGAAAATAGAAAAACAATAGAGAATATCGACAAAACTAAAGTCTTGTTTTTTGGGGAAGATGTAGCCAGACTGATCAGGAAGCAAAGATAAAAGACACAAAATACTGATGTTGGGAATGAAAGAGGTACATCTTTACAGAGTCTTCAGATATTAAAAGTATAATAATATTATGAACAACATTACAACAGTAAATTTGAAAACTTAGATGAAATGCAGAAGTTCCTTAAAAAGACACAAATTACCAAAGCCACTCAAGAAAACATAGATAACCTGAAAATATTATGTCTATTAAGGAAATTGAATTTATAATTAAAAACCACATGCAAAGAAACATCAAGCCTAGATGACTCACTGGTGAATTCTCTCATATATTTAAGAAAGAAAGAGCAACAATTATACACAAACTTTCCAGAACATTGAAGAGGGGCAAATAATTCCCAACTTATTCTATAGGGTAAGCATTCCTTGATACCTATTACTTTCAAGAGTATAAATGCAACAATTCTAAATAAAATTTTAACAAATAGAATCCAACAATATAGAAAAGGATAATATACCATAACCCAATGCAAGATTGCTTTAACATTCAAAGTTCAATTCATGTAATTCACTACATAAACACATTTTTAAAGGAAAAAAATATGAGCATCTCACTAGATGCAGGAAAAAGATTTGACAAAATCAAACAAGTATTCCTGAGAAAAACTTACTAGATTAGAAATAGAATGGGACTTCTTAAGTAGGTAAACAGATAAACCCATCTGTGAAGAATCTACAATTATCATCATACTGAATGTTAAAAACTGAATGCTTTTACCCTCAAATCAGGAACAAATTAAGGATGCCTAAGTGCAGTGCTTCTATTAAAATTTTTACAGCAGGTCTTAGACAATAAAACAAGGCAAGAAGGAGAAGAAATATAGATGGCAAATAAGTAGAAAAATGATAGTTATTTAGGGGAATGAATATTTAAAACAAATAGCATACTACACATTTCTAGTAGAGTGGCTAATCTTTCTTTTTATGTAAGTTCTAGGATACATGTGCACAACCTGCAGGTTTGTTACATACATATACATGTGCCATGTTGGTTTGCTGCACCCATTAACTCATCATCTACATTAGGTATATCTCCTAATGCTATCCCTCCCCCTTCCCCCTACCCCATGACAGGACCCGGTGTGTGATGTTCCCCATCCTGTGACCAAGTGTTCCCATTGTTCAGTTCCCACCTATGAGTGAGAACATGCAGTGTTTGGTTTTCTGTCCTTGTGACAGTTTGCTCAGAATGATGGTTTCCAGCTTCATCCGTGTCCCTACAAAGGACATGAACTCATCCTTTTTTATGGCTGCATAGTATTCCATGGTGTATATGTGCCACATTTTCTTAATCCAGTCTATCGTTGTTGGACATTTGGGTTGGTTCCAAGTTTTTGCTATTGTGAATAGTGTAGAGTGGCTAACCTTAAAAATTTTGACCATATAGTGTTGGTGAGAATGTTGAGAAACTAGAACTCTCTCATACATGCTAGTGACACAATCACTTTGAAAAAAAGTTTTGTTTCAGTAAAGTTTTGGGATACAAAATCAGTGTACAAAAAGGTTGCATTTCTATACACCAATAATATTCAACCTGAGAGGCAAATAATGAACACAATTCCATTTACAATAGCCACAAAAAGCATACAATACCTAAGAATACAGCTAACCAGGGAGGTGAAAAGCTCTACAATGAAAATTACAAAATACTGCTGAAAACAATCACAGACAACACACACAGATGAAAAACATTCCACACTTAAGGATAGGAAGACTCAATACTGTAATAATGGTCATTCTGCCCAAAGCAATTTACAGATTCAATGCTCTTCCCATCAAACTACCAACAACATTTTTCACAAAATTAGAAAAAAAAATTCTAAAATTCATATGGAACCAAAAAGAGCCCAAATAGCCAAAGCAATCCTAAGCAAAAAGAATAAAGCTGGAGGCATCACACTACTCAACTTCAAACTGTAACTACAGGGATACAGTGACCAAAATAGCATGCTGCTGGTATAAAAACAGACATGTAGAACAATGGAACAGATTAGAGCACTCAGAAATAAAGCTGCACACCTACAACCATCTGATCTTTGACAAAGTCGACAAAAACAAGCAATGGGGAAAGGATTCTCTGTTTAATAAATCATGCTGGGATAGCTGGCTAGCCATATGCAGAAGAATGAAACTAGACCCCTTCTTTTCGCATATATGAAAATCAACTCAAAATGGATTAAAGATTGAAATATAAAACCTAAAACTATAAAAACACTAGAAGAGAACCTAGGAAATACCATTTGTACATAAGCCTTGGTAAAGATTTCATGATGAAGTCACCAAAAGCAATTGCAACAAAAACAAAAATAGACTAAGTGGAACCTAATTAAACTAAAGAGCTTCTGCACAGCAAAAGAAACCATTGAGTAAACAGACAATCTACAGAATGGGAGAAAATAGACAAAAACTATGCATCCAACAGAGGTCTAATATCCAGAATCTATAAGGAACTTAAATTAACAAGCAAAAAACAACCCCATTAAAAAATGGGCAAAGGACATGAACAGACACTTCTCAAAAGAAGACATACATGTGGCCAACAAGCATATGAAAAAATGTTCAATATCACTAATCATTAGAGAATGAAAATCAAAACCACAATGAGATCTCATCTCACACCAGTTAGAATAGCTATTATTAAAAAGTCAAAAATAATAGATGCTGGCAAGTTTGCAGAGAAAAAGGAATGCTTATACACTGCTGGTGGGAATGTCAATTACTTCAGCCACTGTGGAAAGAAAGCAGTTTGGAGGTGTCTCAAAGAACTTAAAATAACCATTTGACCCAGAAATCCCATTACTGGATAAATACCTAAAGGAATATAAATTGTTCTACCAAAAAGACATGTGCATCTGTTCATTGTAGCACTATTCACAATAGCAAAGACGTGGAATCAACCAAGATGTCAATCAACAGTGGACTGAATAAAGAAAATATGGTATATATATGCTATGGAATATTATGCAGCCATAAAAACAAAATTAGGTCCTTCGCAGCAACATGGACAGAGCTAGAGAGCATTATCCTATGTGAATTAACACAGGTACAAAAAACCAAATACCACATATTCTCACTTACAAGTAGGAGTTAAACACTGAGTACACATGGACACAACGGTGGGCACAGAAGACACTGGGACCTACTTGGAGGTAGAGGCTGGGAGAAACGTGAAGTTTCAGAAACTACCTACTGGATACTATGCTCACTACTTGGGTAATGACATCATTTGTACACCAAACCCCAGTGACATGCAGTTTACCCATGTAACAAACCTGCACATGTACCCCATGAACCTAACATCAGTTGGAAAAAACAAAGAAGCTTGGCATTTCTTAAAATGTTAGATACATGCTTATCATATGACCTGGCCATCCTACTATTAGGTATTTTCCCAAGAAAAGTAAAAGCATACACAAATGTTTCTAGTAGTTTTGTTTGTAATAGCCAAAAATTGAAAACAACCTAAATTAAGGTAAATGAATAAACAAACTATGGTATATCCATATAATGGAATGCAAATCAGGCTGGGCATGGTGGCTCATGCTTGTAATCCCAGCACTTTGGGAGGCCAAGGCAGGTGGATCATGAGGTCAGGAGTTCGAGATCAGCCTGACCAACATGGTGAAACCCCATCTCTACTAAAAATACAAAAATTAGCTAAGCATGGTGGCACGCGCCTGTAATGCCAGCTACTCAGGAGGCTGAGGCAGGAGAATCACTTGAACCCAGGAGGCAGAGGTTGCAGTGAGCCAAGATCACGCCACTGCACTCCAGCCTGAGCAGTAGAACAAGATTCTGTCTCAAAAAAAAAAAAGGAATGCAAATCAACAATAAAAATAAATGAACAATTGATACATGCAAAAACAGGAATTGATCTCAATGCTGAGCAAAGGAAGCAAAAAAAAAAAGAGTACATACCATAAGATTGCATTTGTATAAAATTACAAAAAATACAGACTATAGATATAGTGCAAATCAGAGGTGCCTGAGAATAGGGGGAAGGAGAAGTATGGGCAAGACAAAGGGCTAAAAATGATTATGAAAAGGGCTTGATATGGTGGCTCATGCCTGTAATCCCAGCAGCTTGGGAGGCTGAGGTGGGTGGATCACTTAAAGTCAGGAGTTTGAAACCAGTCTGGCCAACATGGTGAAACCCTGTGTCTACTAAAAATACAAAAATTAACCAGGTGTGGTGGCGTGTGGCTGTAATCCCAGCTACTTGTGGGACTGAGGCCCCTTCGCTTGAACCCAGAAGGCAGATGTGGCAGTGACCCGAGATCACGCCACTGCACTCTGCCTGGGTGAAAGAGCAAGGCTCCATCTCAAAAAAAAAAAAAAAAAAAAAAAAAAAGGCATGAGGAATGTTTTGGTAGTTGGTTATGTTTATTATATTGATTGAAATGATGGTTTCAAGGTGATGGTATACATGTCATAATTTGTCAAATTCCACACCTTAAGTACCTCCCATTTATTAAATGTCAATTATACCTTCAAAAGCTTTTTAAAAAGAAAAGGTGGAAAGGACTGTATTAACTATTTATTAAAACCCTACTATAAATAGTAGAACACTATCACAAAATAATAATTGTATATACAGAGAGGTGTAAAATACAATCTTTCAATCTTGGATACTTTTAAATTACACTCCAAAATGGTGTGCTAGGATGCATTAGGCAAGAAATAACGTGTCTTCTCATTTTCTCAGTATCTACCATACAGATACTTACACAGATCTATTTGAGGATATTAGGCACCTTCATTTCCTTTGATTTGTAAAATACAGTGAGATTTCTAATGAGAAACTTTGCAGCATCATTATTTTTTTGAGAGTATAAAAACTTTCCTTTGTTCAGTAAATTATCAGGATATGGGATCAAAAGCTCCATAAAGAATGAGTAGCTCCACTGTCTCACCAATAGTCCAAGATTCCTTCACTTCTTTCCTTCCTCATTTCTATTGCAAATCACCACAAATCCCTAATTGATACTGCCTTCTTAGTAATCTGCCAAACGTATCCACTTCCTTCCACCTCCCTTCCCTTTTTTCCAGTAAATGAACTGTTGTGATGGTCAGTTTAGCCAATTAACAATTTTTCTGATTGCCAGTTGAAAACCTCCAGTGAACTACACCCAGCAAAATGATCCAATGATGGTTTTTCTGTAATGTTTCTAATGGTGGATCCTGTGCAAAGGAAATGTTTGACTTTAAAACCTGATGTGTTTACTATCTCTGCTTGTTTCTGTTCTATATGAGCTCTCTGGCAAATTGGGGATACACAAGTGGCCTGTCTTTACTAAACGCAGTGGCAATTGCTAAATATCAAGCAATATACAGGGTATAGAGGTGGAAAGTGAAAAATAAAAGCCTCTCTTTTTCACTGAAGTCTGAAGTCCTTATTTTTAACTGTCTCTGGAGTACCTAAGTCTCTCCTTTTAGAAATTCAGCTTCCTAGATAGAAAGATTTCTACACCAAATTGGGGCTGATGTGTCAGCAAGACATTCATTCATATTTCACACTAAGTGCCTGCCATAAGTTATTGCGGTATCCTTATAACAACAGAGAGGATTGCACCATTAAGGCTCTTTCTATGTAGTGAATATACATTTATAGCCTATAACATAATCAATTTCAAATTAGATTTCTCTCAGAGAAAACTTTTCTGAGCCAGGATCTCTCTTTCTCTCTCTCTCTCTCTCTCTCTTTCTCCCTCTCCCTCTCTCTGCAGAGAGAAGCACACTGCTAGCACAAAGCCCCTGAAAATAACTCTTCACAGTCACCTCCCAATCAATAAGGAGCTTTATTTGCTGCATGTCACACCCTCTGTTCATTGTATTCACAAAGCTGAGTTGGCACAAAAGAGGCAGCACAAAGGCCAGCCTCAACTCCGAAGGGCCCTGTGCAGGACATCAGAGCCCTGGGCTGGCTCCAACTCTGCTGTTAACTCAGTATGTGGCCATGCCCCTTTTGGGCTTCTGTGTCCTCTGCTTTTAAATGAGGCCATTGGACCAAGTGATCTCCAAGGGCTGACCAGATTCAGAAATTGTCTATTCCATGAGCCTAGAGATAAGATAGATGCATGCCATCTGTGGGCTGTGCTTCCAACCATTCAGTAGGTGAGACTCAGGGCCCTTTTGAGCTGTGGAGGAGAAAAGCATGAGCACCTTCCAAGATGTTTGGCCACTGGATCTGCATCAGCCTCCTGGTAGGGAATGTTGCTTGTGGACACCATTACCATAGCCAATGAGGTGTCATTTAACACTGGGGTTTGGGGAAGCTCTCAAGGTCTGCCATTTAAGAGAAACAAATTTTCCTTTCTATGTTGGTATAATTCTCCCAATCATCCCACTTTAGCAATCAAATACACTTCCCCAAAGAGCATTCATTAAATATAGACAGATATCTTGCCAAACCATTGCCATGACAGGTAGCCTGGTGGTAAAAGGGAATCTGGTGTAAGAATTGGATTTGGCCCGTTGGTGTCCTAGGTCTGCAACTGAAGTAACTGAAGGTCTGCAACGGTTGTGAGTTCTTTTCTCTCATAGGGCCCTACTTCCTAATCTGTGAAATGGTAAGCATGAGCTAGGTATTACTTAAAGTGTCTTTCAGCACAAATATTCTAACCAGAGATTTACAAATTGGTGGCACCAAGACAATATTCAGCCTGCAGATAGGATGTTTGCCCTATGCTGTATGAGCCAGGCTGTGTGAGTCTTCTAATTTGAACTTATTGACAACATTCAAAAATTTGGAGTTATTTGAACCTTTGGATTATCCACATAATAATCTAGATTTCTGGCTTCTTCTGAAAAATATCATCCAATCTGGTCACACTGGGCTGAAATTTTTCATGGCAACCTTTAGCTGGAGCTGAATAGCTGCTGACCTTCAGGCAAAGCCTGAATCCTCCAGTTCCTTCATTCCTACCACTTTTGAGATGATCACAGACTGAGATCAAGTGTCAAATCACTGAATATCTGACACCTGGACAGCTTGTCTCATTTACATCCCAATCCATCCAGGCATTTGTGTTTTCAGCTGCTGCTTAGCACTTTTGGGAAAGAAATGGCATGGTCCAAACTTTCTTTGCACCACTAATTCCCTCATTTGGCAATAATATTGGTGGGAGACAGAAACTGGGTCCAGTGGAAGCCTGCCTTGGACAAAAACACTGACAATATCTTGGCTGCCTGGAACCCTCACAGTAATCAACCAACTCTCATCAACTGAGCTTATGCCTCCAGGCAACCCTATCTATGAGTAAACATCAGGAACTGGCATTGGTATGTGAATTGGTCACATTATTCCTAGTGAATTCACCAAGTCAGTAACTTCCATGATTTGGGTTTTTCAGATGTGAAATAAATTAATTTCACACGAAAGCAAGGTTCCTCCTAGAGTTAAAATTCTCTAAAGTAGTGCAAATATCTAGACATAGGCTCATATTTAAACATGCCTAGGTTTGTATGTATGCATGTATGTGTTTCAGAGTTGCATATGTCTGCTTGCTTTAAAGTACATGTTTTGTGAAAATAGAAACAGCATCTACATCCAGAATCATAACTATTGATATAGAAACTGTGCCAGGACAAAAATCGGGGAGAAATCTCATCTATAGCTAATGTTCCCTAAGACAGATGTGGTCTCAGATCTCAACAGCAGAATTGACTCAGTGTAGAGAGGGTCACTGACAACTCACAAGGAAGGGTAAGAACCTGTCAAAGAATGTCTGATGCTGGAATCCAAGGCCAGAGCAGAAAGTACAAGCAAGGATCAGCACTGTGGGTGTGTCTGTCTGTGCACTAATAAATGCTGCTAAAGGCCTTCCTTCTCCCCTTCTAGGTGCTAATTTTATTAGGAAGTTTTAGCCCTGTGTCATCTTAAAGGAGACATTGATACTTTACTACTTGATATCTGAAATTGTATTCCAGCTCAGCCTTCCAAATGAGATTCTTGCTGTGAAGGCTCTCTGGGCTAAAGGGCCCAAACTGTCAAATGGGTATCCAACCTCTACACACTGGGAATACTGCAACTCAGACAGGCTTGGTTGAAATCCCAACTCTGCCATGCGCTAGGTGTGTCCTTGAGGGAGTTACCAAAACTTCCTGAGTCTCAGTTTCCTCCCGTGTAAAATGGCGATGATAATAATGCCCTCCCCATGATTTATGTAAGAATGGAGTTACTCTAAGTCAAGTGCTTACTACAGTGCCTGAAATTTTCCCAGCCAATATTCTTCTTCTTTTTTTTTACTATGCAACACTTTAGAATCAATCTTTACTAGTACTACTAATAATATCCATTATTAAGTTTCTTGACTGTGCTAATCACATTCAATATCCACAACTCTGAGAGATGGGTCCCATTATTATTGCCATTTAAGATGAGGAAACTGTCTCATTATCCTTAGAAACTTGTCCCAAGTCAGAGCCCAACTATAAACCCTGCCTAATTGCAAAGTCTCTACTTTTAATGATGACTCTATACTAATTCCATCAGTTAACCTGTCAACAACACTGAGAAGAGCATATGAGAGGCAACGCTCCTCTCATGTGACTAAGCAGATGAAGGTTTCCATATAGGAATTCAATAAAAATCTATGGCTGACCATGAAAATGACGACTCAGTTCCCTGTGCATTTTTAAAGGTCAGTTTGTTTTTGAAACTTTATGTTTTTTTTCCCACTGAATTTAATCATTCTTAAATTCATACCATCTCCCAAAATTTGATTCTGCAATATTCTCTTGAATTTTAAAACCTAGTTGAATTGAAGGGGAATGTTCATGTTGTTGAGAAGAAAACTGGCACCCCCGCTATCCAGAAGTGTTCTGTAAAGGACTCTTTTGAATATGTAAACGAATTAGAATATCTCTTAATATATGCATTAATATATTCATTAGTATTGGCTACATATATTTGTAGAAACCAGGAGTCACTATTACCGAGAACATTTAGCCCCATCAAATGTCCAACTGGATCTGAAACAAAAATACCCTTGGAACAAAATAGGCCACATTTGTCAGAAACTGA
The DNA here is from genome assembly GCF_009828535.3 of Hylobates moloch. Taxonomy (NCBI): domain Eukaryota; kingdom Metazoa; phylum Chordata; class Mammalia; order Primates; family Hylobatidae; genus Hylobates; species Hylobates moloch. The sequence goes on along the minus strand of NW_026652281.1, from coordinate 124,219,365 downwards.
CTCCCCAGCTCTGTGTGAGCCACCCCGCCCCATCTCCAGCCTTGTTTTTTTTTGTTTTTCCCTACTCTGCAGTCAGCCTGACTTTGGCAAGCAGTCAAGATGTGAACAAGAGAGATGGAAGTGCTCTGGGTATCTGACCCCTTACTGGCCGCTCAACCATGCAAGCTGTGAAGCCCAGTTTAAAAAAAAAAAATGTTGCCTTTCTTTTCCTCTCACCCCTTAACGAACTGCCTCATTCTCTTCCCCACCATCACAGAAGGAAAACAATCAAAAGCATTAGTATTCCCGTGAAAAGGGCCAGTCACACAGGGGATGACTGCAAGTCCTTCGTAACCACTCCAGGACGCTGCCAGGGCCTGAGAAGGGACAAACTCCAATTGCTCCAGTTCAAACTGGTCCTGGCCTGGTCAGACGGAGGAGACAGAGCAGTGATTCACAGCAGGACGTGGTACTTGCAGACTGACCGTTCTCTCAGGACTCACTAGGGTCTCTTCTCTGACGAGATGATACCTGGTGTGCAAGTCTCCTTTTAGAAATGCATAGATTCTGCTATATATTTCTTTTCTTGTTGGTCTCTTAAGGACAACTGGGAGCTCTTACCTAACCTGAAGTGTCTCCTTGTGTTGTTTTCAGGAATTGGGACACTCACCCAGGACACACTATGGTGCTTCAGCCAAGTGAAAGGCACTATCGAGATTGGAACCACAGAAGGTAGGAGAAATCCCCATGCCCTTTTCCTTGCCTCCTTGGGAGTTTGTGCTGATTTCAAAATTAAAAACTTTCATCTTTGCTTTCATGAATCTAAGTCCCCACACACCCCAGAATTGCATTCTAGGCTAGAAATGGATTTAATAATTTCTTTCTCTCCTGTTTTTTTTTTTTTTCTGTTGAAATTTATTTTATTCCTACCAATGAGCAGCACTGAAATGAACTTTCAGTAAAATAGATTTGCAGAGACAGAGGCTAAACTAGGCAAGCCTTGTTTCAGGATGACCTGTCAGTGCTGTAGAATTCTGAGTCCAAACATTTTAAGACTTTCAGCCATAATTCTCTCCCTTTCATTCTATGTGGAGGACCATTGGCAATACATGAAGTGCGGAGGGAGACTGAAGAATTCAAGTCTAGTCATATGACTTATGAGAACACTGAATCCCAATCTTAGCATATAATTGCCTTTCTGGTTCTCAGGAGACTTTTCTATTCCTGGGCCCTTTACCTGGGATAATGCATTAGTTTTCCTCCTCCTGAAGAACTTTTTAATTTTCTTTATTTTCTTCTTTTATAAGCCTGGGCTTGGAGACCTCCATGACTCTCCCTAAGGGTGTCTGCATTACAAAACACTGGATGATAGGCAATTGGAAGGAACTAGAATAGCACTTCTGGGTGTTTTAAATCACAGTTTAGCTCTTCTAGCAGAATGCAGTAGGGCTTGCCCGAAACAGATTTTGCTGCTTTGATGGTAGGTTTAGATTCCAGATGTGGTATAACACAGGTCGAAAACTAGTTTTAAAGAATGATGAAGTGAACAGTTGACAGGATTGAACACTATACTCAAACTAACATGCATAAATGCATGTGAACTTCAGGTCATTCTGCAGCACTTCAATTCTGAGTAAAAAGTAATTCAAGCAAAGATTAATCTGAGGAATTTGAAAAAGATAGTTTATTTACAATCTTGCTATAATTCCTTTGTATAGAATCTAATAGTGGGTGACCAAAAACCAAATACTCTATGTTTACAAAGTAGGAGAAAGCACACTAAAATTAATAAATAAATCTCTATAAAATTATATTTAAAAGAAATTGACATCACGTTGCACATATTTATAAGGTACAGTGTGATGTTTTGATATGCGTATATTGTGTAATGGTATCAAACCAAGATGATTAGCATATCGATTACCTCATACATTTATCATTTATTTGTGGTGAGAAGATTCAAAATCCTCTCTCCTAGCTGTTTTGAGATATACCACATGATATTGTTAACCATAGTCACCCTACTGTGCTATAGAACAAAACTTACTCCTCAGATCTATGACTTTATACTTATTGACCAATCTGTTTCCATCTTCCTACCACCCTCCAGGCCTCTGGTAACCACTATTTACTATTCTCTACTTCTATGAGATCAACTTTTTTAGGTTCCTGATATGAGTGAGAACATGTGGTATTTGTCTGTCTGTGCCTGGCTTATTTCACTATTAAATGAAATATATTAATAATGCCTTTCAGGTTTATCCATGTTGCCACACGACAGGATTTTATTCTTTTTTATGGCTGAGTAATATTCCATTGAGCATATATATATATATATATAATGTGTGTGTGTTTGTGTGTATATTATATATATTATATATCCCATTTTATGTCACATATTTTATATATATATATATATCACTATATGTATCTATTCATCTGTTTATGAACACTTAGGTTGAGTCCATAATTTGCCTATTGTGACTAGAGCTGCAATAAACATGGGAGAGCAGATTTCTCTTCTATATACTGATTTTATTTTTTAAATATAGACTCAGCAGTGGGATTACTGGATCTAAAATTATATTTGTATATAAACTCCTCTATTTTTGAGATGAATTGTCAAATAGAGCCTTACAAAAGATCCTTCTAAAGCCCCTATGAAGACAGATAGAAAATTATCAATCCCATTTTATGTCACCTAAAAAAAGATTTTTGAGTGTCTTCTACATGACAGCACTGTGCTACACATTAGAAATTTTTTTTAAAAGAGAAAGAAAAAAATGACCTACTCTCTAACCTCATGGATCTTAAGAAAATGAAGTTCAAGTGAATGTGTTGTTTTAAATCTTGCCCATGATTCAAAATCATTTGAACTTTTTAAACAATAGAGACTCTGAGGTCTCCAAGAGCTACTAAGTTAGAGTTTCAGGTGTCAGGGTGATACAACGTGGTTTTTTTTTGAGACTGAGTCTTGCTCTGCACGTCCAAGCTGGAGTGCAGTGGCACGATCTCGGCTCACTGCAAGCTCTGCCTCCCAGGTTCACGCCATTCTCCTGCCTCAGCCTCCCGAGTAGCTGGGACTACAGGCGCCCGCCACTACGCCCGGCTTATTTATTTAATTTTTTTGTATTTTTAGTAGAGATGTGGTTTCACCGGTTAGCCAGGATGGTCTCGAACTCCTGACCTCATGATCCACCTGCCTCGGCCTCCCAAAGTGCCAGGATTACAGGCATGAGCCACCACACCCAGCCCATACAATGTGTTTTAATGAGTTTACCCAGTTAATTCTGAGGTAGTGGACTGGCTTTGGACAACACAAGGCTGGATGACTTGTTCCAAGTAATCCATTATTCTCTTACTCTGCACTTAAATCTTGTCCTTGTGACTGGCTTCCCATCAATTATGAGAATTCTGAATGTCTGCTCTAACTACAGGTCTTACCATTTGCAGATTTATTATTTGCTTAAGACAAATTAATAAGATAATACAGATACAGCATTGGCCACAGTGCTCAATACTTTGTAAATACTCGATATTTGTAAGCTATTATTATAAATATTATAATTAGACCCTCATTCTAAATTAGTGTTCACCAAAACCTTATGACAGGTAAGAATTTTTATTCCCACATTACCTATGAGGATATTGAAGTCAAGCAAAGAAACAAAAAATATTAAGTACATTGCCAAAGGCACTATAGCTTATAAATGGTTGAGGCAATTTTCAAACCTAGTCTTTGGGACTCCAAAGCCCCTGATCTTTAAACATTGTTTTGGAAATAGAGACTCTGACTTAGTAGTCTGGAATGAGGGCCTGGGATGTGCATTTTACACACCTGCCCTTAGACGATCGTTATGAATACACGTGAACTGAAGATAGGTTGAAATGTTTACGGTGCATAATACAAAAATAGCCTGCTTGAACTGACTGTTAATTGGGTCAGAGTTAGGATCAAAATGACAATCCCTATTTTGTTTGGAAAGTGCACTTTAAAATAGTGAATAAAGGCAGAAACTTTTTAAAAAGAAGAATTAGGTTGATCACAAACACACAGCCACTGGCATGGGGTTCCCTGGCCAACATATCTTAGATGTCATTTAACCTCCACTAACACTGCCTCAATGAAAGTTGAATATTTGTTGAGTGAATCAATAAATGACTTTCACTTGCTACTAGTTAAAAATCTGGTTTAAAGGAAACCAAAGGGGTTTAACTGGCATAATCTACCTTAATTTTCTATATGATCGAAGTCAATAAAAATTATTCAGCTTTCCCTTCCATGTTACTTATTCCTATTAATGGCTTTTTCTATTTTAGTTCTATCACTTACTAGCCAGTTACCTTGGCAAGTTAATGTCTCCATGCTTCAGTTTTCCTCATGTGCGGAATGGGGATAATCGTATAGTTACCCACTATGGCTATAAGGGCTAGGGGGGTGTGTGTGTGTGTGTGTGTGTGTGTGTGTATACACACATACATATATGTATAACATATATGTATATATTATATATATGCATACATATATGTATATTGTACTTATATAATAATATATAATATACAATATTATACATATAATACATATATAATATACAATATTACATATTATATATAATATATTATATTACATATTATATATAATGTTATACATATATAATACATATGTATGTAATATATATGTATTTTATATATATATATATATCAGGCCATTACCAATAGATTGTTATAAGATGTTCAAATTGCATCTTGGTGCAAGATGCTTATGTGCATCTTGGGTATCAAGTAGTAGACTAGAATTTTTTCACACGTCAAATTATTCTATAGGACTTTAAATGAATGATACTATGAGTTCAACAATAAGTATTTAGTGAGTGCTTACTATATCCAGGGTACTGTCTCAGAAAGTGAGAGGGTTGTAAAGATAAATAAAATATAGTCCAAGCTCTCAAGAAATGCACCACTGGAGAAGAGACAGAGCATGGCCCAGAGGAGTAAAGCATCACATCAAATAGAACACAAGGTAAAATGAGCTATAGATTAAAGTGCTTAGGCTAAAGACTACACTGCTTTAACTATCAAAGAGGTAGGAATCTCACACAAAATTCGGTGGAGCAAAATAGACGTGTGGGAAGAAACCATTTTAAGACAAACCTTAAATAATTTTTAAAAACATAAGGTTTATTATTTTATTTTTCTGATTACTTAATATATTCTCAGTGTAGAAAAGTTTAAATTTAACCAATAAAAATCAGAAAATAAATGTCATTCATAAACCCACAACCCACAGATCAGCACTGTTAAAAGTTTATGGTATATTTTTCTAACCTCTTGATTATGCATATATGGTCATTAATTGATTCAGTCAAGAAACAAGTATGTGTGTCAACTACTGTGCAAGGAATTGGTTAGTTTACACCGGACAATATCAGTATTTTTTTTTTTACCAAAATGGAGTCATAATGGAAATACTATTTTGTAAATTGATGTTTTTACTTAACAATATATAGGATCGTCTTTCATATAATAAGAGGTACATATACCCTAGTTTATTTACCTAGATTTTCAATATTTATAACATTGTTATGAACACCTAATAGTAAAATCTTTACATTTATCCAGGAAACGCAGAGTGATATAGTGATTAAGAGCATATGTTTCACAGTTAAAAATACCTGGTTCAAATTTAGCTTCACTACTTATGGGTATGGAGTAAGTTACCTCAAATTTTTCGTGACTCTATTTCCTGATATGTAAAATTGGGGTAATAAAAGCTATTCAAGAATTCTTATGATAATATAATTAGATATATATTTTAAACAACATAGCACATAGACATTATTCAGTAATCATGATTAGCTACTGTGATTATATCACTGGGACACATTCTCAAAAATAGCATTCCTTGGGCTTTATAGGAAGTCTGATGAGAGACAATGCGGCTTTATTAGAGTGGAGAAGGTGCAGATGAAGAGATAACAGGCTCCAGGCATGTTTTGGAGGCAATAGGCTGGATTTTAGGGGAGAAGTGAACTAAGGAATTAAGATAGTTTTCAGGTTTTAGCTTTGAACAATTGGGTGGTTGGTGGGCACCAGTTACTAACACTGGGAAACCTGAAAAAGAAAGATATTTGGGGAGAAAAATCATGAGCTTCATTTTGAACATAATTAATATGAAGTAGCTATGAGGTACAAAGGTATAAACATCAAGAAGGAAGTTGTATGTGTATATATGAGTTGTATATATGTCTTAGAGAGACAATCTCAGAGATAGAGATAGAACCTGCGGAGGCCTCAGCATGCAGATGGTATTTGGCACCATTGAACTGAATGAGATCACATAACTTATGCAGATCATGTGGACACGCAGTCAACAATTTGTTGATGACCTAAACTTACACTGTTATGCTGGTGGTTAGGATGCCATCTAAACCTTGTTGACTTAGTTGAGTTATTGGAAGACACTTACACATTTAAAGGTTCTGATTTACCATGTGCAATGCTTGTATTTGATTTGCTTAGCAGGCATATTTCGTATAACATATGATTTCATTGCATGAAATTTTACATTATTTCCTCATTAGAAGTACTTTATGTGGTGGAAATTGCCCACTCGATATCAGACAACTTCTTGAGACTTGGTATCTGATTTTGTATAAGGGAAAAAGAATTATCTGCTGTGGTTTCTGTTTTCATCCCAGCTACAGCATATAACCATTTTCTTTCCGATACTGCAATTCTAGGGTGCTTTGTTTGTTCCTCATTCTGCAGTTCTTTGATGTCTGTCAACATAGGTCACTTCACCTTATTCATGGGAAATAATTGTGGTATTTATTCTGTTTTGATACATGGGCATCACATTTTTTCCTTCCCTCCCTCTGAAAAGATCACTCATGTAGAGGAAAGGATGAGGCATTCTATCGATTCTGCTTTCTAATGAGAGAAAAACATCAATCTGACTGTCGATGTGAGGTGTATTTCATATACCCTAAAGTAAAAGCCAACAACTGTGACTTCCTTGCAAAGAGGAATCCTCTAACTATAACATTTGCAATAATGTTTTCTTTTGCATGGATGTTTAAGAAATCCAAGGATTGTAAGAATGATTTTTCAGCTTCCCTTCAGTGATTGTGACTCTTGGCTGTCACCAGAAAAAAAAAAAAAAACCACAACCAATTGGATTGTCTCAAAGCAGTAAAAAGACTTGTGACCTTCACCTCATTTTATAGAAAGAAGTCAGTGATTGACAAATACCCTTTCTTAGATGTTTAGATGTTTAGTTACAATAATTGTAACTTCACCCCACATATCTTAGCCTAAATGACAGAAAATGGAGCCGTACTTGCCTTGCTCTTCCCACTCCTGAATACAGGGTGAAGGGCTGGCACTGAGAATTCCCATTTCAGGGGGAAGGAATCCTGTGTTTTTGGACAGAAGCTTTCTAAATCAACAACTCAAGAGGATTTTTAATTTGGCACCAATTTGAAATCAGATAATCTCTCACTTCAAACTTGGTTCAGTTACCCACTTAGTGACCTTAGACAGGATACTGAATTATTTTCCAACCTTATCGTGCATATGAATCCCCTGGGAATGATGTTAAAATGCATATTACTAGGTTCTACCTCTAGAGATTCTGATTCACTAGGTCTGGGACAGAGTCAAAGGACCTGCATATTTCACAAGCATCCCAAATAATTCTTTTTTTAAATTTTTTTTTGAGACAGAGCCTCACTCTGTCATTCAGGCTGGAGTGCAGTGGTGCAATCTTGGCTCACTGCAACCTCCACCTCCCGGGTTCAAGCAGTTCTCCTGCCTCAGCCTCCTAAGTAGCTGTGATTACAGGTGCCCACCACCACCCCCAGCTACTTTTTGTATTTTTAGTAGAGATGGGGTTTCACCATATTGGCCCAGCTGGTCTCAAACTTTTGACCTTGTGATCTACCTGCCTCGGCCTCCCAAAGTGCTAGGATTACAGGCGGGAGCCACCACGCCTGGCCCATCCCAAATAATTCTAATAGTTTGATCCAAGAAACACATTGAGAAATTCTGTTCTTTCTTTCCTTACATCAGAGGGCAATTCTAAGAGCAGAGAAGATAGAAAATCTGAAGGTGTTTTGAGTGCATTTAAAGGAAACCAGAATGCCAATAAATGTGAGATACTGTGCAGCCAAGTTCTCAGCCTTGGGCACCGAAGGGAGTGAAAACCTTCCGTCTGTGTGTGAGAAAGAAGTGGAGATCTCTTCTCTGCACCTGGTAGGCTACAAGGGGATTTCCTATGCAACTTCACTTTGCGTGGCGCTCCAATCTGCCAGAAGAAAAATTGGACTGATTGTGAACAAGTTGTGCAAGATGAAAGCATTTTTTCTTAGCTGTGATGGAGAATGTCTTGATGTGAGGAGGCTTGCTGTACTCTGCAGGTGGGCTGGTGAGAAGTGAGCTCTGGAGGAAGGGAAGCAGGTTCTTTGCATAACACTGAAGGCAAACATCCTGTTCTCTTTGTAAGCATTAGGTAATTAAATATTTCCTAGCCACGAAGGAGAAAAAAACTCCATGGCTATTTATTTCACCCTTTCCCTAATGCCAATCACTTTAAATGTGTTTAATTAACAAATATTTATGGAGCACCTAGTATGTGCCAGGCACTGGGCTGGACGATGAGGCCAGTCATGGACAAAACCTTGTTGCTCCCCTCCATTAAGCACTGTACACTTTCCTGAGGCCATCACCACATGGTTTTTAATGACAATCCAATGTGATTGTGGAAAGTGCTAGAAAAAGAGTAAGTCACCCAACCCACACTGGGAACAGAGCAGGGAAGCCTTGCTAGAGTAAGACTGGCTAGATTGGAAGCCAATCTGAGACCTAAAGTAGAAACAGGAATTAGCTAGGACTTCTGGGTACATAGACCCACATTTTATTCATGGTTCAATTATTCTCTTGTGCTATTGCTCAGGTTCCCTGGGTGATCGCCAGCTTGGGAGGATGAAAGGATATGTTAATAAGATCTTTGAAAGTGCTGCACAATACCTGGCCAGGGTAGAGTAATAATAATGATAATTCCGTTTAATCAGGTTTTACAAGATCAGACTCCTTAATAATTGCTTTCAACATGTTATCTCATTCCACCTTTGCTGCAACACTAAGATATGAGGCAGGTGCCAGCTTAAGCCCATTTTACAGTGGAGGAAATTGAGACTCAGAAAGTTTAACAACGTATCCATTTACACACCAGTCTGACCTCAGAGTTGGTATTCTCGACTACCATGATAGAGCACTCCTGGAAAGTAACCTGACACCAAGCAGGGGCTTAATAAATATTTATTGACTGAAAATAGCCTTCAGTAACTAATAAATGTCAACTAACCAAAAAACATCAATATTATCATTAATACAACAATAATGGATATTTTTAGAGAATAAAAATTTCATTCAAAACAATTCATTACAGATACACAGGACTTTTCTACTTTTAACATATATGGGTCATATATGTCTTATAACCCATAGGAGATAACTAGAATCGGTCTTATAATCCCACATTGCAGACAAAAAGATAGTATAGATATTATAGATAGTAGACCTAATTTTCTTCATAGATATGAGGAGATTGAGGCAGCTAGAGATAAGTTTTAAATTGCCCAAGGTCTTATAGAGACCAGAAAGCAAATTTTTGAATCCTACACCAGAAATTTTTTTACTGCTCAGCTTCCTCTGGATGCACTGACTGTGAGTTTAAGACAAGGTCGACTGTCTTGAAAATGCAGGGCATAGGACACCAAGGCAACTCAAAGGAAATCCATCATGCTTTCAAGATGCTTTCAGCTCCAACAGAAAACTGCTATCAAAATATCTGGAACAGTAAAAGAATGATCTCTTCTGCAAATATCTACTGAGCACCTACTATGTGCTTGGCATTCTAGGCACTGGAGATTCAATAGTGGAGGGGCTAGACAATAGATATAATAAACAAGTGGCATATAAAATATGAGGCTATAAATGCAAGAAAATAAACCAATACGGGGTTAAGGGATATGGTGTTCTCCTTTAAATAGGATGGTCAAGACTTCATGCAAAAGATGACATTTGAGCAACAATTTGAAGAAGGCAAAAAAAAAAAAAAATCATCATGTGAATATCTGGGGAGGAGAGTTCCAGATAGAGGGAACAGCCAGTACAAATGCCCTGAGGCAAGAGCTTATCTGGTATGTTTAAGGACTGGACTTGTGGCCAGTGTGTCTGAAGTTGAGTAGGCACAGGAGGAAGTTGTGAAAGATGGAGACAGATGATGGCAGACAGATGCAAGATGGGGACCTTATAAACCGTTATAAATAGCTGGACTCCTGCCTGAAGGAAATAGCCACTAGTTGAAAAACGCTCTTTCTAGCAGCAGCTCAATTAAGGGACCACTGTCAGAAGCAGGAATCGGTTGAAAGGTTATTGCAATATCCAGTTTTTCACATAATAAGTCATGAGGCAGGGAGCCCCCAGAGCTGATAAATTCCCTAGGTGAAGCACAGCACAGAGAACTCAAATCCTCTCCATCTCCCTGCCTTGCTGTCCTTGGAATGTCAGCTTGGTCCCAAGACAACTGCTGCAACTCTGGGCGTCGTACTCAGATAAACCAACAATGTCAAGTGAAAGGACATTCTGATTTTTTTTTTTTTAATAAAGGAAACTTTTCCATCAGTTATCCCTAGAAAATTTCTTTTGATGTCCCCTTTGCCACAGTCTAAGTCAGATGCCCACTTCACTTTTTTTTTTTCAAGACGGAGTCTCGCTCTGTCGCCAGGCTGTAGTGCAGTGGTGTAATCTCGGCTCACTGCAATCTCCACTTCCCAGCAGATGCCCACTTCTAAACCATCCATTGGCAAGGAGAATGGGATTAGCATAACTAGCTTTATACAAATAGGCTTGCATCTGAGTTTGGTATAGGATCATCATGTCTGAGTGGAGGATGCCACAACAAAATCTCGGCTTTGCAGCAACGAATGAGGATGCAATTCAAGGTAGTCCAACAATAGTATCAGCTAAAGGAAAAAAAAGACAGATAAGGCTTAACCAGTTCTATTGCTACCACTGTGCAAAGGGTGGTGGGTCATTGGCTTGTTCTTGGTAAAACATTTGGCTCAGGCAAATCCAGACACCAAGCTTCTCTAGACAGACTTGTGTTGAAGCTGGGGCCTGGGGTGTGTGAGAAGAGCATTTGCCTTTTTGTAAATGTTCCTCATTAAGCAGGCTCAGCATCATCCTACTTACTGCCTGTGCTATTAGTTAATGGAATTTAAAAGCAAGAATAAATAATTAAGCACATGGACATTGTGGGGTGGTTCCTGGTTTTTTGCTCAAGTTTTCAAGAAGCATTATGCCCTTTTCTTAGTATATTTATTTTTAGTCTCTCATATACAGCTTTAAAAAAGAGAGTATAAATAACTTTATACCAATTTGGTTGGAGGTAAGAATATTGAATTTTATTCATCCATTTATTCAGTAAATATATATTGGTCAATAGGTGTTGAAAACACAGCAGCCCTTGAAATAGCCACGGTCTGTGGTATTAATGGAGCTCACACTCCAGTGCAGAGGTGGACGATGGAAAATGCAAGCCTACAAAAACACAAGACATTTTCTGATGATGACACGTGCTATAAAGAATATAAAATGGGCCTGGTGCGGTGGCTCACACCTGTAATCCCAGCACTTTGGGAGGCCGAGGCAGGCAGATCACAAGGTCAGGAGTTCGAGACCAGCCTGAGCAACATGGTGAAACCCTGTCTCTACTAAAAATACAAAAATTAGCCAGGTGTGGTAGCAGGTGTCTGTAATCCCAGCTACTCAGGATGCTGAGGCAGGAGAATTGCTTGAACCTGGTAGGCGGAGGTTGCAGTGAGCCAAGATTGTGTCACTACACGCCAGCCTGGGAGACAGAGCAAGACACCGTCTCAAAAAAAAAAAAAGAGTATAAAATGTGTTCATGTGGGAGTGGCTAAATTAAATGAGGGATTGGGGAATGCTACATTATTAGATGGCTTTTCTGTGAAGGCTTTTCTAAAGAGGTGACATTTAAGCTAAGACCCAAATAATGAGTAGAAACCATGTTCAAAAAATCCATGGGAACAGTGTTTAGACACAGGAGACAACAAGTGTGAAGGCCCCAGACAGAAGCAATCCAGGCATGGCCAGAAGGAAGGCCAGGATGCCTGGATCGGTCAGTAAGGGAAGAGTTTATGTTGAAGTTGTGGAGGGAAGCAGAGGCAGGTTCAGGCGTGTGCTTGCCAGCCATGGTAAATAATTGTGTTTTATTCTTTTTTATTTTTTTTAATTGTGTTTTATTCTGGGTACAATGGGAAGCTTTCAGGAGTCTAAGGATGGAAGTACTCTGATGTTTTAGGACCTAAATCCTAGGGCATTTCACCTCAATGGAGAATTTTCAGTAACATAATCTTCCTTATACTTGTATTGTGAAAATTAAACCTCACCTCTAAACTCAACTCTTTCTGTTTGTTTTGTTTTTGCTTCTGACGTAGAGGTCTTCATACCTCACCTCTCATAGTAAAATGCTGTCTGTGGTCTGAAGCTCACTGTGCTATCTTTGCCCAGAATCGCCATTGGAATTTGTAAATGTTACAGTTTTGTTCAGTGCCCAAAAGCAATTTTCAAGGCATTGTTGAGATCAATTAAATTTGGCGGCCTTTAGACCTGACCATGTCCTTTCAGTTTATAGTTTAGGGAACATAAGATCTGTTGTTTTTTCATTTTATTTTTTACTGTGGATGATATTTCCATAATAGTATTAGCTATTTCTTAAGGGTCATTATCATCTATTGTTTCATGAGTGATTTTTCTGCTTACGATTTAAAGCAACCTTTCCCAAAATTATGGCACAGCCATTTGTCCATGTGTGCTTCTCACTCTACACCATTAATCAAATATACCAGGTAATTTTATGTTGGCAGGTCTATACCAATGATATTCAAGCAGTAATGATTTCCAAATATTGATATTAAGTGCCTATTTTCCAAGGAAAACTGATGGCAATTTTTTACAGCTTACCATTCACACATGGTTCAGAAAGTATGTTCCTCTTCTTTCTTCAGTCAATGATTCATGTAAAGCGCAGCTTCTCATCAGATGTACCTGAGAGAGAATATTTTTCTAAAAAGTATCTTACAGCATGCTGAAGATGTCTTTTAAAAATATTGCTATTTAATAGCAGTTTAATTCATGAAACTAAAACAGAAAAAAATAAATAACAAACTTTATTTTAAAAACAACTCAGATATTACTGTTTAAAAAGTTGCATTTTTTTTCACATAAAGTAATACTCTTTGTGTTTCTAACAGAAACTTGAGGGCATTAGAAAGACTTTACCATAGTTAAGAGAATGACCTATGAACAGATGGCCTGGGTTTGAATCCCAATGAAACAACTTTCTGTGTCACTTTGAATAGATTGCATAACTTTATTTTGATTTAGCTTCACTTTACTCCTCTGTAAAATGGGAAAGTAGTAGTTTCTCCTTCATAGGCTTGTCAGGAGGATGAAATAAAATAATCTACACAAAGCACAGCGCTTGACACAGAGTGAATGCTAAGTAAATGTTAGCTGTGATACTAATGAAAACAGATAACAAGAAAATAAAAATAACTCGTCATTCTACCACCCAGATCATTATTTTTTTATGTTTAATATTTGCTAAGTTTAGTAAACGCTCTCTAAATGAGCTTAAAATGGCCAGCAGATCCATGTGGTTATTAAAAAGACTATTTACACCTGGGTGCATGCAAAGATTATACTTCATCTTTGAGAAGCAATAAACACCTGTAGAGGGTTCTAGGCTCCAGTTCTACAGACATGATGTCAGAGCAAGTGGAAGAAAATTACAGACAGCTAGTTGTCTCTACATCATCAACAAACATGAACAATTAATTAGGACTTCTTACACCTAATCCAAGTATTATTTACCCACATGACATTAATGAGCAAATAGGTAACTGTGGGATTAAACACTTAGATTCATAGCATGTTGGAATTTGCGGGAATTTCCTTTGAAGGAAACTGGGAGTTCTTTTCTGGAAGATCTGCCCACTTAGAGAAGGTGGGGTACAGAAAGGAAAACAGACAGAATGAAGTTATGAGTTTCCTCTTCCACACTACCACTTAATGTTTCCACCACTCAGGTTCCCCTGTGGCATTAAGGGATGAGAGTCTCTCTGATATCCCTTCCGGTGGAAAAACAAAGGAATATTACTCAGCCTGGAAAAAGAAAGAAATCCTGTCATTTGTGACAACACAGATGACTCTAGAGGACATTATGTTAAGTGAAGGCACAGAAAAGCAAATACTAGATGATCTCACATCTATGGAATCTAAAAAAGTCACGCTCATAGAACCAGAGAGTAGAGTGATAATTACTAGGGGTTGGGGTAAGAGGAGGTTGGAGATACAAAGGTTACAAAATTTCAGATAGACAGGAGGAATAAATTCAAGAGATGTACTGTACAACATGGTAACTGTAGTCAATAACAAGGTGTTATATACTTGAAAATTGCTGAGTAGATTTTTAGTGTTCTTTTTTTTTTGTTTGTTTTACATTTTTTTTTTTATTATACTTTAGGTTTTAGGGTACATGTGCACAATGTGCAGGTTTGTTACATATGTATCCATGTGCCATGTTGATTTCCTGCACCCATTAGCTCGTCATTTAGCATTAGGCATATCTCCTAATGCTGTCCCCGCCCCCCCACCCCCCACCCCACAACAGTACCCGGAATGTGATGTTCCCCTTCCTGTGTCCATGAGTTCTCATTGTTCAATTCCCACCTATGAGTGAGAACATGCGGTGTTTGGTTTTTTGTCCTTGCAATAGTTTACTGAGAATGATGTTTTCCAGTTTCATCCATGTCCCTACAAAGGACACGAGCTCATCATTTTTTATGGCTGCATAGTATTCCATGGTGTATATGTGCCACATTTTCTTAATCCAGTCTATTGTTGTTGGACATTTGGGTTGGTTCCAAGTCTTTGCTATTGTGAATAGTGCCGCAATAAACATACGTGTGCATGTGTCTTTATAGCAGCATGATTTATACTCCTTTGGGTATATACCCAGTAATGGGATGGCTGGGTCAAATGGTATTTCTAGTTCTAGATCCCTGAGGAATCGCCACACTGACTTCCACAATGGTTGAACTAGTTTACAGTCCCACCAACAGTGTAAAAGTGTTCCTATTTCTCCACATCCTCTCCAGCACCTGTTGTTTCCTGACTTTTTAATGATGGCCATTCTAACTGGTGTGAGATGGTATCTCACTGTGGTTTTGATTTGCATTTCTCTGATGGCCAGTGATGATGAGCATTTCTTCATGTGTTTTCTGGCTGCATAAATGTCTTCTTTTGAGAAGTGTCTGTTCATGTCCTTTGCCCACTTTTTGATGGGGTTGTTTGTTTTTTTCTTGTAAATTTGTTTGAGTTCATTGTAGATTCTGGATATTAGCCCTTTGTCAGATGAGTAGGTTGCAAAAATTTTCTCCCATTCTGTAGGTTGCCTGTTCACTCTGATGGTAGTTTCTTTTGCTGTGCAGAAGCTCTTTAGTTTAATGAGATCCCATTTGTCAATTTTGGCTTTTGTTGCCATTGCTTTTGGTGTTTTAGACATGAAGTCCTTGCCCACGCCTATGGCCTGAATGGTATTGCCTAGGTTTTCTTGTAGGATTTTAATGGTTTTAGGTCTAACATTTAAGTCTTTAATCCATCTTGAATTAATTTTTGTATAAGGTGTAAGGAAGGGATCCAGTTGCAGCTTTCTACATATGGCTAGCCAGTTTTCCCAGCACCATTTATTAAATAGGGAATCCTTTCCCCATTTCTTGTTTTTGTCAGGTTTGTCAAAGATCAAATAGTTGTAGATATGCGGCATCATTTCTGAGGGCTCTGTTCTGTTCCATTGATCTATATCTCTGTTGTGGTACCAGTACCATGCTGTTTTGGTTACTGTAGCCTTGTAGTATAGTTTGAAGTCAGGTAGCGTGATGCCTCCAGCTTTGTTCTTTTGGCTTAGGATTGACTTGGCGATG